>NC_091747.1:15993699-16629741 GCF_043380555.1 Nothobranchius furzeri | reverse complement strand
ACTGGGTCTGATTGAGGGCCTTCTGGAGAGAGGCCCAAGCAAGACGCGCCCCGAGGAGCGTCTTGCCACCTGTCACTACTCTGTCTGACTGAGCGCCTCCAGGAGAGAGGCCCAAGCAAGACGTGCCCCGAGGAGCGTCTTGCCACATGTCAACACTGGGTCTGACTGAGGGCCTCCAGGAGAGAGGCCCAAATAAGACGCGCCCCGAGGAGCGTCTTGCCACATGTCAACACTGGGTCTGACTGAGGGCCTCCAGGAGAGAAGCCCAAGCAAGATGCGCCCCGAGGAGCGTCTTGCCACATGTCAGCACTCGGTCTGACTGAGCGCCTCCAGGAGAGAGGCCCAAGCAAGACGCGCCCCGAGGAGCGTCTTGCCACATGTGAACACTGGGTCTGACTGAGCACCTCCAGGAGAGAGGCCCAAGCAAGACGCGCCCCGAGGAGCGTCTTGACACATGTCAACACTGGGTCTGACATAGGGCCTCCATGAGAGAGGCCCAAGCAAGACGCACCCCGAGGAGTGTCTTGCCACATGTCAACACTGGGTCTGACAGAGCGCCTCCAGGAGAGAGGCCCAAGCTAGACGCGCCCCGAGAAGTGTCTTGCCACATGTCACCACTTGGTCTGACTGAGCGCCTCCAGGAGAGAGGCCCAAGCAACACGCGCCCCGAGGAGCGTCAGGCCACATGTCACTACTTATTCTGACTGAGCGCCTCCATGAGAGAGGCCCAAGCAAGACGCGCCCCGAGGAGCGTCTTGCCATGTGTCAACACTGGGTCTGATTGAGGGCCTTCTGGAGAGAGGCCCAAGCAAGACGCGCCCCGAGGAGCGTCTTGCCACATGTCACTACTCGGTCTGACTGAGCGCCTCCAGGAGAGAGGCCCAAGCAAGACGTGCCCCGAGGAGCGTCTTGCCACATGTCAACACTGGGTCTGACTGAGGGCCTCCATGAGAGAGGCCCAAGCAAGACACACCCCGAGGAGAGTCTTGCAACATGTCAACACTGGGTCTGACAGAGCGCCTCCAGGAGAGAGGCCAAAGCAAGACGCGCCCCGAGAAGTGTCTTGCCACATGTCACCACTTGGTCTGACTGAGCGCCTCCAGGAGAGAGGCCCAAGCAACACGCGCCCCGAGGAGCGTCAGGCCACATGTCACTACTTATTCTGACTGAGCGCCTCCATGAGAGAGGCCCAAGCAAGACGCGCCCCGAGGAGCGTCTTGCCACGTGTCAACACTGGGTCTGATTGAGGGCCTTCTGGAGAGAGGCCCAAGCAAGACGCGCCCCGAGGAGCGTCTTGCCACATGTCACTACTCTGTCTGACTGAGCGCCTCCAGGAGAGAGGCCCAAGCAAGACGTGCCCCGAGGAGCGTCTTGCCACATGTCAACACTGGGTCTGACTGAGGGCCTCCAGGAGAGAGGCCCAAATAAGACGCGCCCCGAGGAGCGTCTTGCCACATGTTAGCACTCGGTCTGACTGAGCGCCTCCAGGAGAGAGGCCCAAGCAAGACGCGCCCCGAGGAGCGTCTTGCCACATGTGAACACTGGGTCTGACTGAGCGCCTCCAGGAGAGAGGCCCAAGCAAGACGCGCCCGGAGGAGCGTCTTGCAACATGTCAGCACTCGGTCTGACTGAGCGCCTCCAGGAGAGAGGCCCAAGCAAGACGCGCCCCGAGGAGGGTCTTGACACATGTCTCCTCTGGGTCTGACTGAGCGCCTCCAGGAGAGAGGCCCAAGCAAGACGTGCCCCGACGAGCATCTTGCCACATGTCAACACTGGGTCTGACTGAGTGCCTCCATGAGAGAAGCCCCAGCAAGACGCGCCCCGAGGAGCGTCTTGCCACATGTCAACACTGGGTCTGACTGAGCACCTCCAGGAGAGAGGCCCAAGCAAGACGCGCCCCGAGGAGCGTCTTGACACATGTCAACACTGGGTCTGACAGAGGGCCTCCATGAGAGAGGCCCAAGCAAGACGCACCCCGAGGAGTGTCTTGCCACATGTCAACACTGGGTCTGACAGAGCGCCTCCAGGAGAGAGGCCCAAGCAAGACGCGCCCCGAGAAGTGTCTTGCCACATGTCACCACTTGGTCTGACTGAGCGCCTCCAGGAGAGAGGCCCAAGCAACACGCGCCCCGAGGAGCGTCAGGCCACATGTCACTACTTATTCTGACTGAGCGCCTCCATGAGAGAGGCCCAAGCAAGACGCGCCCCGAGGAGCGTCTTGCCACGTGTCAACACTGGGTCTGATTGAGGGCCTTCTGGAGAGAGGCCGAAGCAAGACGCGCCCCGAGGAGCGTCTTGCCACATGTCACTACTCGGTCTGACTGAGCGCCTCCAGGAGAGAGGCCCAAGCAAGACGTGCCCCGAGGAGCGTCTTGCCACATGTCAACACTGGGTCTGACTGAGGGCCTCCAGGAGAGAGGCCCAAATAAGACGCGCCCCGAGGAGCGTCTTGCCACATGCCAACACTGGGTCTGACTGAGGGCCTCCAGGAGAGAAGCCCAAGCAAGATGCACCCCGAGGAGCGTCTTGCCACATGTCAGCACTCGGTCTGACTGAGCGCCTCCAGGAGAGAGGCCCAAGCAAGACGCGCCCCGAGGAGCGTCTTGCCACATGTGAACACTGGGTCTGACTGAGCGTCTCCAGGAGAGAGGCCCAAGCAAGACGCGCCCGGAGGAGCGTCTTGCAACATGTCAGCACTCGGTCTGACTGATCGCCTCCAGGAGAGAGGCCCAAGCAAGACGCGCGCCGAGGAGGGTCTTGACACATGTCTCCTCTGGGTCTGACTGAGCGCCTCCAGGAGAGAGGCCCAAGCAAGACGTGCCCCGACGAGCATCTTGCCACATGTCAACACTGGGTCTGACTGAGTGCCTCCATGAGTGAAGCCCCAGCAAGACGCGCCCCGAGGAGCGTCTTGCCACATGTCAACACTGGGTCTGACTGAGCACCTCCAGGAGAGAGGCCCAAGCAAGACGCGCCCCGAGGAGCGTCTTGCCACATGTCAACACTGGGTCTCACTGAGCGCCTCCAGGAGAGAGGCCCGAAGAGCGTCTTGCCACATGTCAACACTGGGTCTGACTGAGCGCCTCCAGGAGAGAGGCGCAAGCAAGAAACGCCCGAGGAGCGTCTTGACACATGTCAACACTGGGTTTGACTGAGCGCCTCCAGGAGAGAGGCCCCAGCAAGACGCGCCCCGAGGAGCGTCTTGCCACATGTCAGCACTCGGTCTGACTGAGCGCATCCAGGAGAGAGGCCCAAGCAAGAAGCGCCCCGAGGAGCTTCTTGCCACATGTCAACAATGGGTCTGACTGAGGGCCTCCAGGAGAGAGGCCAAAGCAAGACGCGCCCCGAGAAGTGTCTTGCCACATGTCACCACTTGGTCTGACTGAGCGCCTCCAGGAGAGAGGCCCAAGCAAGACGCGCCCCGAGAAGTGTCTTGCCACATGTCACCACTTGGTCTCACTGAGCGCCTCCAGGAGAGAGGCCCAAGCAACACGCGCCCCGAGGAGCGTCAGGCCACATGTCACTACTTATTCTGACTGAGCGCCTCCATGAGAGAGGCCCAAGCAAGACGCGCCCCGAGGAGCGTCTTGCCACGTGTCAACACTGGGTCTGATTGAGGGCCTTCTGGAGAGAGGCCGAAGCAAGACGCGCCCCGAGGAGCGTCTTGCCACATGTCACTACTCGGTCTGACTGAGCGCCTCCAGGAGAGAGGCCCAAGCAAGACGCGCCCCGAGGAGCGTCTTGCCACATGCCAACACTGGGTCTGACTGAGGGCCTCCAGGAGAGAAGCCCAAGCAAGATGCGCCCCGAGGAGCGTCTTGCCACATGTCAGCACTCGGTCTGACTGAGCGCCTCCAGGAGAGAGGCCCAAGCAAGACGCGCCCCGAGGAGCGTCTTGCCACATGTCATCACTGGGTCTGACTGAGGGCCTCCAGGAGAGAAGCCCAAGCAAGATGCGCCCCGAGGAGCGTCTTGCCACATGTCAGCACTCGGTCTGACTGAGCGCCTCCAGGAGAGAGGCCCAAGCAAGACGCGCCCCGAGGAGCGTCTTGCCACATGTGAACACTGGGTCTGACTGAGCGCCTCCAGGAGAGAGGCCCAAGCAAGACGCGCCCGGAGGAGCGTCTTGCAACATGTCAGCACTCGGTCTGACTGAGCGCCTCCAGGAGAGAGGCCCAAGCAAGACGCGCCCCGAGGAGGGTCTTGACACATGTCTCCTCTGGGTCTGACTGAGCGCCTCCAGGAGAGAGGCCCAAGCAAGACGTGCCCCGACGAGCATCTTGCCACATGTCAACACTGGGTCTGACTGAGTGCCTCCATGAGAGAAGCCCCAGCAAGACGCGCCCCGAGGAGCGTCTTGCCACATGTCAACACTGGGTCTGACTGAGCATCTCCAGGAGAGAGGCCCAAGCAAGACGCGCCCCGAGGAGCGTCTTGACACATGTCAACACTGGGTCTGACAGAGGGCCTCCATGAGAGAGGCCCAAGCAAGATGCACCCCGAGGAGTGTCTTGCCACATGTCAACACTGGGCCTGACAGAGCGCCTCCAGGAGAGAGGCCCAAGCAAGACGCGCCCCGAGAAGTGTCTTGCCACATGTCACCACTTGGTCTGACTGAGCGCCTCCAGGAGAGAGGCCCAAGCAACACGCGCCCCGAGGAGCGTCAGGCCACATGTCACTACTTATTCTGACTGAGCGCCTCCATGAGAGAGGCCCAAGCAAGACGCGCCCCGAGGAGCGTCTTGCCACGTGTCAACACTGGGTCTGATTGAGGGCCTTCTGGAGAGAGGCCCAAGCAAGACGCGCCCCGAGGAGCGTCTTGCCACATGTCACTACTCGGTCTGACTGAGGGCCTCCAGGAGAGAGGCCCAAATAAGACGCGCCCCGAGGAGCGTCTTGCCACATGCCAACACTGGGTCTGACTGAGGGCCTCCAGGAGAGAAGCCCAAGCAAGATGCGCCCCGAGGAGCGTCTTGCCACATGTCAGCACTCGGTCTGACTGAGCGCCTCCAGGAGAGAGGCCCAAGCAAGACGCGCCCCGAGGAGCGTCTTGCCACATGTGAACACTGGGTCTGACTTAGCGTCTCCAGGAGAGAGGCCCAAGCAAGACGCGCCCGGAGGAGCGTCTTGCAACATGTCAGCACTCGGTCTGACTGATCGCCTCCAGGAGAGAGGCCCAAGCAAGACGCGCCCCGAGGAGCGTCTTGCCACATGTGAACACTGGGTCTGACTTCGCGTCTCCAGGAGAGAGGCCCAAGCAAGACGCGCCCCGAGGAGGGTCTTGACACATGTCTCCTCTGGGTCTGACTGAGCGCCTCCAGGAGAGAGGCCCAAGCAAGACGTGCCCCGACGAGCATCTTGCCACATGTCAACACTGGGTCTGACTGAGTGCCTCCATGAGGGAAGCCCCAGCAAGACGCGCCCCGAGGAGCGTCTTGCCACATGTCAACACTGGGTCTGACTGAGCACCTCCAGGAGAGAGGCCCAAGCAAGACGCGCCCCGAGGAGCGTCTTGCCACATGTCAACACTGGGTCTGACTGAGCGCCTCCAGGAGAGAGGCCCGAAGAGTGTCTTGCCACATGTCACCTCTGGGTCTGACTGAGCGCCTCCAGGAGAGAGGCGCAAGCAAGAAACGCCCGAGGAGCGTCTTGACACATGTCAACACTGGGTTTGACTGAGCGCCTCCAGGAGAGAGGCCCCAGCAAGACGCGCCCCGAGGAGCGTCTTGCCACATGTCAGCACTCGGTCTGACTGAGCGCATCCAGGAGAGAGGCCCAAGCAAGAAGCGCCCCGAGGAGCTTCTTGCCACATGTCAACAATGGGTCTGACTGAGGGCCTCCAGCAGAGAAGCCCAAGCAAGATGCGCCCCGAGGAGCGTCTTGCCACATGTCAACACTGGGTCTAATTGACCACCTCCAGGAGAGAGGCCCAAGCAAGACGCGCCCCGAGGAGCGTCTTGCCACATGTCACTACTCGGTCTGCCTGAGCGCCTCAAGGAGAGAGGTCCAAGCAACACGCGCCCCGAGGAGCGTCTTGCCACATGTCAACACTGGGTCTGACTGAGTGCCTCCATGAGTGAAGCCCCAGCAAGACGCGCCCCGAGGAGCGTCTTGCCACATGTCAACACTGGGTCTGACTGAGCACCTCCAGGAGAGAGGCCCAAGCAAGACGCGCCCCGAGGAGCGTCTTGCCACATGTCAACACTGGGTCTCACTGAGCGCCTCCAGGAGAGAGGCCCGAAGAGCGTCTTGCCACATGTCACCTCTGGGTCTGACTGAGCGCCTCCAGGAGAGAGGCGCAAGCAAGAAACGCCCGAGGAGCGTCTTGACACATGTCAACACTGGGTTTGACTGAGCGCCTCCAGGAGAGAGGCCCCAGCAAGACGCGCCCCGAGGAGCGTCTTGCCACATGTCAGCACTCGGTCTGACTGAGCGCATCCAGGAGAGAGGCCCAAGCAAGAAGCGCCCCGAGGAGCTTCTTGCCACATGTCAACAATGGGTCTGACTGAGGGTCTCCAGGAGAGAGGCCAAAGCAAGACGCGCCCCGAGAAGTGTCTTGCCACATGTCACCACTTGGTCTGACTGAGCGCCTCCAGGAGAGAGGCCCAAGCAAGACGCGCCCCGAGAAGTGTCTTGCCACATGTCACCACTTGGTCTGACTGAGCGCCTCCAGGAGAGAGGCCCAAGCAACACGCGCCCCGAGGAGCGTCAGGCCACATGTCACTACTTATTCTGACTGAGCGCCTCCATGAGAGAGGCCCAAGCAAGACGCGCCCCGAGGAGCGTCTTGCCACGTGTCAACACTGGGTCTGATTGAGGGCCTTCTGGAGAGAGGCCGAAGCAAGACGCGCCCCGAGGAGCGTCTTGCCACATGTCACTACTCGGTCTGACTGAGCGCCTCCAGGAGAGAGGCCCAAGCAAGACGCGCCCCGAGGAGCGTCTTGCCACATGCCAACACTGGGTCTGACTGAGGGCCTCCAGGAGAGAAGCCCAAGCAAGATGCGCCCCGAGGAGCGTCTTGCCACATGTCAGCACTCGGTCTGACTGAGCGCCTCCAGGAGAGAGGCCCAAGCAAGACGCGCCCCGAGGAGCGTCTTGCCACATGTCATCACTGGGTCTGACTGAGGGCCTCCAGGAGAGAAGCCCAAGCAAGATGCGCCCCGAGGAGCGTCTTGCCACATGTCAGCACTCGGTCTGACTGAGCGCCTCCAGGAGAGAGGCCCAAGCAAGACGCGCCCCGAGGAGCGTCTTGCCACATGTGAACACTGGGTCTGACTGAGCGCCTCCAGGAGAGAGGCCCAAGCAAGACGCGCCCGGAGGAGCGTCTTGCAACATGTCAGCACTCGGTCTGACTGAGCGCCTCCAGGAGAGAGGCCCAAGCAAGACGCGCCCCGAGGAGGGTCTTGACACATGTCTCCTCTGGGTCTGACTGAGCGCCTCCAGGAGAGAGGCCCAAGCAAGACGTGCCCCGACGAGCATCTTGCCACATGTCAACACTGGGTCTGACTGAGTGCCTCCATGAGAGAAGCCCCAGCAAGACGCGCCCCGAGGAGCGTCTTGCCACATGTCAACACTGGGTCTGACTGAGCATCTCCAGGAGAGAGGCCCAAGCAAGACGCGCCCCGAGGAGCGTCTTGACACATGTCAACACTGGGTCTGACAGAGGGCCTCCATGAGAGAGGCCCAAGCAAGATGCACCCCGAGGAGTGTCTTGCCACATGTCAACACTGGGCCTGACAGAGCGCCTCCAGGAGAGAGGCCCAAGCAAGACGCGCCCCGAGAAGTGTCTTGCCACATGTCACCACTTGGTCTGACTGAGCGCCTCCAGGAGAGAGGCCCAAGCAACACGCGCCCCGAGGAGCGTCAGGCCACATGTCACTACTTATTCTGACTGAGCGCCTCCATGAGAGAGGCCCAAGCAAGACGCGCCCCGAGGAGCGTCTTGCCACGTGTCAACACTGGGTCTGATTGAGGGCCTTCTGGAGAGAGGCCCAAGCAAGACGCGCCCCGAGGAGCGTCTTGCCACATGTCACTACTCGGTCTGACTGAGCGCCTCCAGGAGAGAGGCCCAAGCAAGACGTGCCCCGAGGAGCGTCTTGCCACATGTCAACAATGGGTCTGACTGAGGGCCTCCAGGAGAGAGGCCCAAATAAGACGCGCCCCGAGGAGCGTCTTGCCACATGCCAACACTGGGTCTGACTGAGGGCCTCCAGGAGAGAAGCCCAAGCAAGATGCGCCCCGAGGAGCGTCTTGCCACATGTCAGCACTCGGTCTGACTGAGCGCCTCCAGGAGAGAGGCCCAAGCAAGACGCGCCCCGAGGAGCGTCTTGCCACATGTGAACACTGGGTCTGACTTAGCGTCTCCAGGAGAGAGGCCCAAGCAAGACGCGCCCGGAGGAGCGTCTTGCAACATGTCAGCACTCGGTCTGACTGATCGCCTCCAGGAGAGAGGCCCAAGCAAGACGCGCCCCGAGGAGCGTCTTGCCACATGTGAACACTGGGTCTGACTTCGCGTCTCCAGGAGAGAGGCCCAAGCAAGACGCGCCCCGAGGAGGGTCTTGACACAAGTCTCCTCTGGGTCTGACTGAGCGCCTCCAGGAGAGAGGCCCAAGCAAGACGTGCCCCGACGAGCATCTTGCCACATGTCAACACTGGGTCTGACTGAGTGCCTCCATGAGGGAAGCCCCAGCAAGACGCGCCCCGAGGAGCGTCTTGCCACATGTCAACACTGGGTCTGACTGAGCACCTCCAGGAGAGAGGCCCAAGCAAGACGCGCCCCGAGGAGCGTCTTGCCACATGTCAACACTGGGTCTGACTGAGCGCCTCCAGGAGAGAGGCCCGAAGAGCGTCTTGCCACATGTCACCTCTGGGTCTGACTGAGCGCCTCCAGGAGAGAGGCGCAAGCAAGAAACGCCCGAGGAGCGTCTTGACACATGTCAACACTGGGTTTGACTGAGCGCCTCAAGGAGAGAGGCCCCAGCAAGACGCGCCCCGAGGAGCGTCTTGCCACATGTCAGCACTCGGTCTGACTGAGCGCATCCAGGAGAGAGGCCCAAGCAAGAAGCGCCCCGAGGAGCTTCTTGCCACATGTCAACAATGGGTCTGACTGAGGGCCTCC
Source organism: Nothobranchius furzeri (assembly GCF_043380555.1). Lineage (NCBI taxonomy): Eukaryota > Metazoa > Chordata > Actinopteri > Cyprinodontiformes > Nothobranchiidae > Nothobranchius > Nothobranchius furzeri. The sequence continues at coordinate 16,620,623 of NC_091747.1, read as the reverse complement.
AGCAGAGAAGCCCAAGCAAGATGCGCCCCGAGGAGCGTCTTGCCACATGTCAACACTGGGTCTAATTGACCACCTCCAGGAGAGAGGCCCAAGCAAGACGCGCCCCGAGGAGCGTCTTGCCACATGTCACTACTCGGTCTGCCTGAGCGCCTCAAGGAGAGAGGTCCAAGCAACACGCGCCCCGAGGAGCGTCTTGCCACATGTCAACACTGGGTCTGACTGAGTGCCTCCATGAGAGAAGCCCCAGCAAGACGCGCCCCGAGGAGCGTCTTGCCACATGTCACTACTCGGTCTGACTGAGCGCCTCAAGGAGAGAGGCCAGAGCAAGACGTGCCCCGAGGAGCGTCTTGCCACATGTCAACAATGGGTCTGACTGAGGGCCTCCAGGAGAGAAGCACAAGCAAGAAGCGCCCCGAGGAGCGTCTTGCCACATGTCAACACTGGGTCTGACTGAGCGCCTCCAGGAGAGAGGCCCAAGCAAGACACGCCCCGAGGAGCGTCTTGACACATGTCAACACTGGGTCTGACAGAGGGCCTCCAGGAGAGAGGCCCAAGCAAGACGCGCCCCGAGGAGCGTCTTGCCACATGTCACCTCTGGTTCTGACTGAGCGCCTCCAGGAGAGAGGCCCAAGCAAGACGCGCCCCGAGGAGCGTCTTGTCACATGTCAACACTGGGTCTGACTGAGGGCCTCCAGGAGAGAGGCCCAAGCAAGATGCGCCCGGAGGAGCGTCTTGCCACATGTCAACACTGGGTCTGACAGAGGGCCTCCAGGAGAGAGGCCCAAGCAAGACGCGCCCCGAGGATCGTCTTGCCACATGTCACCTCTGGTTCTGACTGAGCGCCTCCAGGAGAGAGGCCCAAGCAAGACGCGCCCCGAGGAGCGTCTTGTCACATGTCAACACTAGGTCTGTCTGACGCCTCCAGGAGAGAAGCCCAAGCAAGACGCGCCCCGAGGAGTGTCTTGCCACATGTCAACAATGGGTCTGACTGAGGGCCTCCAGGAGAGAAGCCCAAGAAAGACGCGCCCCGAGGAGCGTCTTGACACATGTCAACACTGGGTCTGATAGAGGGCCTCCAGGAGAGAGGCCCAAGCAAGACGCGCCCCGAGGAGTGTCTTGCCACATGTCACCACTGGGTCTGACTGAGCGCCTCCAGGAGAGAGGCCCAAGCAAGACGCGCCCCGAGGAGCGTCAGGCCAAATGTCACTACTCAGTCTGACTGAGCGCCTCCAGGAGAGAGGCCCAAGCAAGACGCGCCCCGAGGAGCGTCTTGCCACATGTCAGCACTGGGTCTGACTGAGCGCCTCCAGGAGAGAGGCCCCAGCAAAACGCGCCCCGAGGAGCGTCTTGCCTTATGTCAGCACTCGGTCTGACTGAGCGCCTCCAGGAGAGAGGCCCAAGCAAGACGCGCCCCGAAGAGCGTCTTGCCACATGTCAACAATGGGTCTGACTGAGGGCCTCCAGGAGAGAGGCCCAAGCAAGATGCGCCCGGAGAAGCGTCTTGCCACATGTCAACACTGGGTCTGACAGAGGGCCTCCAGGAGAGAGGCCCAAGCAAGACGCGCCCCGAGGAGCGTCTTGCCACATGTCACCTCTGGTTCTGACTGAGCGCCTCCAGGAGAGAGGCCCAAGAAAGACGTGCCCCGAGGAGCGTCTTGTCACATGTCAACACTGGTTCTTTCTGAGCGCCTCCAGGAGAGAAGCCCAAGCAAGACGCGCCCAGAGGAGCGTCTTGCCACATGTCAACAATGGGTCTGACTGAGGGCCTCCAGGAGAGAAGCCCAAGCAACACGCGGCCCGAGGAGCGTCTTGCCACATGTCAGCACTCGGTCTGACTGAGCGCCTCCAGGAGAGAGGCCAAAGCAAGACGCGCCCCGAGGAGCATCTTGACACATGTGAACACTGGGTCTGACAGAGGGCCTCCATGAGAGAGGCCCAAGCAAGACGCACCCCGAGGAGTGTCTTGCCACATGTCAACACTGGGTCTGACAGAGGGCCTCCAGGAGAGAGGCCCAAGCAAGACGCGCCCCGAGAAGTGTCTTGCCACATGTCACCACTTGGTCTGACTGAGCGCCTCCAGGAGAGACGCCCAAGCAACACGCGCCCCGAGGAGCGTCTTGCCACATGTGAACACTGGGTCTGACTGAGCGCCTCCAGGAGAGAGGCCCAAGCAAGACGCGCCCGGAGGAGCGTCTTGCAACATGTCAGCATTCCGTCTGACTGAGCGCCTCCAGGAGAGAGGCCCAAGCAAGACGCGCCCCGAGGAGGGTCTTGACACATGTCTCCTCTGGGTCTGACTGAGCGCCTCCAGGAGAGAGGCCCAAGCAAGACGTGCCCCGACGAGCATCTTGCCACATGTCAACACTGGGTCTGACTGAGTGCCTCCATGAGAGAAGCCCCAGCAAGACCGCCCCGAGGAGCGTCTTGCCACATGTCACCTCTGGGTCTGACTGAGCGCCTCCAGGAGAGAGGCCAGAGCAAGACGTGCCCCGAGGAGCGTCTTGCCACATGTCAACAATGGGTCTCACTGAGGGCCTCCAGGAGAGAAGCCCAAGCAAGATGCGCCCCGAGGAGCGTCTTGCCACATGTCAGCACTCGGTCTGACTGAGCGCCTCCAGGAGAGAGGCCCAAGCAAGACGCGCCCCGAGGAGCGTCTTGCCACATGTCAACACTGGGTCTGACTGAGCGCCTCCAAGAGAGAGGCCCAAGCAAGACGCGCCCCGAGGAGCGTCTTGCCACATGTGAACACTGGGTCTGACTGAGCGCCTCCAGGAGAGAGGCCCAAGCAAGGCGCCCGGAGGAGCGTCTTGCAACATGTCAGCACTCGGTCTGACTGAGCGCCTCCAGGAGAGAGGCCCAAGCAAGACGCGCCCCGAGGAGGGTCTTGACACATGTCTCCTCTGGGTCTGACTGAGCGCCTCCAGGAGAGAGGCCCAAGCAAGACGTGCCCCGACGAGCATCTTGCCACATGTCAACACTGGGTGTGACTGAGTGCCTCCATGAGAGAAGCCCCAGCAAGACGCGCCCCGAGGAGCGTCTTGCCACATGTCAACACTGGGTCTGACTGAGCACCTCCAGGAGAGAGGCCCAAGCAAGACGCGCCCCGAGGAGCGTCTTGCCACATGTCAACACTGGGTCTGACTGAGCGCCTCCAGGAGAGAGGCCCGAGGAGCGTCTTGCCACATGTCACCTCTGGGTCTGACTGAGCGCCTCCAGGAGAGAGGCGCAAGCAAGAAACGCCCGAGGAGCGTCTTGCCACATGTCAGCACTCGGTCTGACTGAGCGCATCCAGGAGAGAGGCCCAAGCAAGAAGCGCCCCGAGGAGCATCTTGCCACATGTCAACACTGGGTCTGACTGAGAACCTCCAGGAGAGAGGCCCAAGCAAGACGCGCCCCGAGGAGCGTCTTGCCACATGTCAACACTGGGTCTGACTGAGCGCCTCCAGGAGAGAGGCCCAAGCAAGACGCGCCCCGAGGAGCGTCTTGTCACTTGTCACTACTCGGTCTGACTGAGCGCCTCCAGGAGAGAGGCTCAAGCAAGACGTGCCCCGAGGAGCGTCTTGCCACATGTCAACAATGGGTCTGACTGAGGGCCTCCAGGAGAGAGCCGAAGCAAGAAGCGCCCCGAGGAGCGTTTTGCCACATGTCAACACTGGGTCTGACTGAGCTTCTCCAGGAGAGAGGCCCAAGCAAGACACGCCCCGAGGAGCGTCTTGCCACATGTCACCACTGGGTCTGACTGAGAGCCTCCAGGAGAGAGGCCCAAGCAAGAAGCGCCCCGAGGAGAGTCTTGCCACATGTCAACACTGGGTCTGACAGAGGGCATCCAGGAGAGAGGCCCAAGCAATACGCGCCCCGAGGAGCGTCTTGCCACATGTCACCACTGGGTCTGACTGAGGGCCTCCAGGAGAGAGGCCCAAGCAAGAAGCGCCCCGAGGAGCGTCTTGCCACGTGTCAACACTGGGTCTGATTGAGGGCCTTCTGGAGAGAGGCCCAAGCAAGACGCGCCCCGAGGAGCGTCTTGCCACATGTCATCAATGGGTCTGACTGAGGGCCTCCAGGAGAGAAGCCCAAGCAAGACGCGCCCCGAGGAGCTTCTTGCCACATGTCAACACTGGGTCTGACAGAGGGCCTCCATGAGAGAGGCTCAAGCAAGACGCGCCCCGAGGAGTGTCTTGCCACATGTCAACACTGGGTCTGACTGAGCGCCTCCAGGAGAGAGGCCCAAGCAAGACGCGCCCCGAGGAGCATCTTGCCACGTGTCAACACTGGGTCTGACTTAGCGCCTCCAGGAGAGAGGCCCAAGCAAGATGCGCCCCGAGGAGCGTCTTGCCACGTGTCACCACTGGGTCTGACTGAGCTCCTCCAGGAGAGAGGCCCAAGCAAGACGCGCCCCGAGGAGCGTCTTGCCACGTGTCACCACTGGGTCTGATTGAGCACCTCCAGGAGAGAGGCCCCAGCAAGACGCGCCCCGAGGAGCGTCTTGCCTTATGTCAGCACTCGGTCTGAATGAGCGCCTCCAGGAGAGAGGCCCAAGCAAGACGCGCCCCGAGGAGCGTCTTGCCACATGTCACTACTCGGTCTAACTGAGCGCCTCCAGGAGAGAGGTCCAAGCAAGACGCGCCCCGAGGAGCGTCTTGCCACATGTCACTACTCGGTCTGACTGAGCGCCTCCAGGAGAGAGGCCCAAGCAAGACGTGCCCCGAGGAGCGTCTTGCCACATTTCAACAATGGGTCTGACTGAGGGCCTCCAGGAGAGAAGACCAAGCAAGACGCGCCCCGAGGAGCGTCTTGCCACATGTCAACACTGGGTCTGACTGAGGGCCTCCAGGAGAGAGGCCCAAATAAGACGCGCCCCGAGGAGCGTCTTGCCACATGTCAACAATGGGTCTGACTGAGGGCCTCCAGGAGAGAACCCCAAGCAAGACGCGCCCCGAGGAGCGTCTTGCCACATGTCAGCACTCGGTCTGACTGAGCGCCTCCAGGAGAGAGGCCCAAGCAAGACGCGCCCCGAGGAGCGTCTTGCCACATGTCAACACTGGGTCTGACTGAGCGCCTCCAGGAGAGAGGCCCAAGCAAGACGCGCCCCGAGGAGAGTCTTGCCACATGTCAGCACTCGGTCTGACTGAGCGCCTCCAGGGGAGAGGCCCAAGCAAGACGCGCCCCGAGGAGCGTCTTGACACATTTCTCCTCTGGGTCTGATTGAGCGCCTCCAGGAGAGAGGCCCAAGCAAGACGTTCCCCGAGGAGCGTCTTTCCACATGTCAACACTGGGTCTGACTGAGTGCCTCCATGAGAGAAGCCCCAGCAAGACACGTCCCGAGGAGCGTCTTGCCTCATGTCAACACTGGGTCTGACTGAGCACCTCCAGGAGAGAGGCCCAAGCAAGACGTGCCCCGAGGAGCGTCTTGCCACATGTCAACACTGGGTCTGACTGAGCGCCTCCAGGAGAGAGGCCCGAGGAGCGTCTTGACACATGTCACCTCTGGATCTGACTGAGCGCCTCCAGGAGAGAGGCCCAAGCAAGACCTCGCCCCGAGGAGCGTCTTGTCACATGTCAAAACTGGGTCTGACTGAGCGCCTCCAGGAGCGAGGCCCAAGCAAGAAACGCCCGAGGAGTGTCTTGACACATGTCAACACTGGGTCTGACTGAGCGCCTCCAGGAGAGAGGTCCAAGCAACACGCGCCCTGAGGAGCGTCTTGCCACATGTCAACACTGGGTCTGACTGAGTGCCTCCATGAGAGAAGCCCCAGCAAGACGCGGCCCGAGGAGCGTCTTGTCACATGTCACTACTCGGTCTGAATGAGCGCCTCCAGGAGAGAGGCCCAAGCAACACGTGCCCCGAGGAGCGTCTTGCCACATGTCAACACTGGGTCTGACTGATCGCCTCCAGGAGAGAGGCCCAAGCAAGAAGCGCCCCGAGGAGCGTCTTGCCACATGTCAACACTGGGTCCAACTGAGCGCCTCCAGGAGAGAGGCCCAAGCAAGACATGCCCCGAGGAGCGTCTTGACACATGTTAACACTGGGTCTGACTGAGGGTCTCCATGTGAGAAGCCCAAGCAAGACGCGCCCCGAGGAGAGTCTTGCCACATGTCAACACTGGGTCTGACAGAGGGCATCCAGGAGAGAGGACCAAGCAATACGCGCCCCGAGGAGCGTCTTGCCACATGTCAACAATGGGTCTGACTGAGGGCCTCCAGGAGAGAAGCCCAAGGAAGACGCGCCCCGAGGAGCTTCTTGCAACATGTCAGCACTCGGTCTGACTGAGCGCCTCCAGGAGAGAGGCCAAAGCAAGATGCGCCCCGACGAGCGTCTTGACACATGTCAACACTGGGTCTGACAGAGGGCCTCCATGAGAGAGGCCCAAGCAAGACGCGCCCCGAGGAGTGTCTTGCCACATGTCAACACTGGGTCTGACTGAGCGACTCCAGGAGAGAGGCCCAAGCAAGACGCGCCCCGAGGAGCGTCTTGCCACGTGTCAACACTGGGTCTGACTTAGCGCCTCCAGGAGAGAGGCCCAAGCAAGATGCGCCCCGAGGAGCGTCTTGCCACGTGTCACCACTGGGTCTGACTGAGCTCCTCCAGGAGAGAGGCCCAAGCAAGACGCGCCCCGAGGAGCGTCTTGCCACGTGTCACCACTGGGTCTGATTGAGCACCTCCAGGAGAGAGGCCCCAGCAAGACGCGCCGCGAGGAGCATCTTGCCTTATGACAGTACTCGGTCTGACTGAGCGCCTCCAGGAGAGAGGCCCAAGCAAGACCTGCCCCGAGGAGCGTCTTGCCAGATGTCAACACTGGGTCTGACTGAGGGCCCCCAGGAGAGAGGCCCAAATAAGACGCGCCCCGAGGAGTGTCTTGCCACATGTCAACACTGGGTCTGACTGAGGGCCTCCAGGAGAGAAGCCCAAGCAAGATGCGCCCCGAGGAGCGTCTTGCCACATGTCAGCAATCGGTCTGACTGAGCGCCTCCAGGAGAGAGGCCCAAGCAAGACGCGCCCCGAGGAGCGTCTTGACACATGTCTCCTCTGGGTCTGACTGAGCGCCTCCAGGAGAGAGGCCCAAGCAAGACGTGCCCCGAGGAGCGTCTTGCCACATGTCAACAATGGGTCTTACTGAGGGCCTCCAGGAGAGAAGCCCAAGCAAGACACGCCCCGAGGAGCGTCTTGCCACATGTCAACACTGGGTCTGACTGAGGGCCTCCAGGAGAGAGGCCCAAATAAGACGCGCCCCGAGGAGCGTCTTGCCACATGTCAACAATGGGTCTGACTGAGGGCCTCCAGGAGAGAAGCCCAAGCAAGACGCGCCCCGAGGAGCGTCTTGCCACATGTCAGCACTCGGTCTGACTGAGCGCCTCCAGGAGATTGGCCCAAGCAAGACGCGCCCCGAGGAGCTTCTTGCCACATGTCAGCACTCGGTCTGACTGAGCGCCTCCAGGAGAGAGGCCCAAGCAAGACGCGCCCCAAGGAGCGCCTTGCCACGTGTCAACACTGGGTCTGACTTAGCGCCTCCAGGAGAGAGGCCCAAGCAAGATGCGCCCCGAGGAGCGTCTTGCCACGTGTCACCACTGGGTCTGACTGAGCTCCTCCAGGAGAGAGGCCCAAGCAAGACGCGCCCCGAGGAGCGTCTTGCCACGTGTCACCACTGGGTCTGATTGAGCACCTCCAGGAGAGAGGCCCCAGCAAGACGCGCCCCGAGGAGCGTCTTGCCTTATGTCAGCACTCGGTCTGACTGAGCGCCTCCAGGAGAGAGGCCCAAGCAAGACGCGCCCCGAGGAGCGTCTTGCCACATGTCACTACTCGGTCTAACTGAGCGCCTCCAGGAGAGAGGTCCAAGCAAGACGCGCCCCGAGGAGCGTCTTGCCACATGTCACTACTCGGTCTGACTGAGCGCCTCCAGGAGAGAGGCCCAAGCAAGACGTGCCCCGAGGAGCGTCTTGCCACATGTCAACAATGGGTCTGACTGAGGGCCTCCAGGAGAGAAGACCAAGCAAGACGCGCCCCGAGGAGCGTCTTGCCACATGTCAACACTGGGTCTGACTGAGGGCCTCCAGGAGAGAGGCCCAAATAAGACGCGCCCCGAGGAGCGTCTTGCCACATGTCAACAATGGGTCTGACTGAGGGCCTCCAGGAGAGAAGCCCAAGCAAGACGCGCCCCGAGGAGCGTCTTGCCACATGTCAGCACTCGGTCTGACTGAGTGCCTCCAGGAGAGAGGCCCAAGCAAGACGCGCCCCGAGGAGCGTCTTGCCACATGTCAACACTGGGTCTGACTGAGCGCCTCCAGGAGAGAGGCCCAAGCAAGACGCGCCCCGAGGAGAGTCTTGCCACATGTCAGCACTCGGTCTGACTGAGCGCCTCCAGGGGAGAGGCCCAAGCAAGACGCGCCCCGAGGAGCGTCTTGACACATTTCTCCTCTGGGTCTGATTGAGCGCCTCCAGGAGAGAGGCCCAAGCAAGACGTTCCCCGAGGAGCGTCTTTCCACATGTCAACACTGGGTCTGACTGAGTGCCTCCATGAGAGAAGCCCCAGCAAGCCACGCCCCGAGGAGCGTCTTGCCTCATGTCAACACTGGGTCTGACTGAGCACCTCCAGGAGAGAGGCCCAAGCAAGACGCGCCCCGAGGAGGGTCTTGCCACATGTCAACACTGGGTCTGACTGAGCGCCTCCAGGAGAGAGGCCCGAGGACCGTCTTGACACATGTCACCTCTGGGTCTGACTGAGCGCCTCCAGGAGAGAGGCCCAAGCAAGACCTCGCCCCGAGGAGCGTCTTGTCACATGTCAACACTGGGTCTGACTGAGCGCCTCCAGGAGCGAGGCCCAAGCAAGAAACGCCCGAGGAGTGTCTTGACACATGTCAACACTGGGTCTGACTGAGCGCCTCCAGGAGAGAGGTCCAAGCAACACGCGCCCTGAGGAGCGTCTTGCCACATGTCAACACTGGGTCTCACTGAGTGCCTCCATGAGAGAAGCCCCAGCAAGACGCGGCCCGAGGAGCGTCTTGTCACATGTCACTACTCGGTCTGACTGAGCGCCTCCAGGAGAGAGGCCCAAGCAAGACGTGCCCCGAGGAGCGTCTTGCCACATGTCAACACTGGGTCTGACTGAGCGCCTCCAGGAGCGAGGCCCAAGCAAGAAACGCCCGAGGAGTGTCTTGACACAAGTCAACACTGGGTCTGACTGAGCGCCTCCAGGAGAGAGGTCCAAGCAACACGCGCCCTGAGGAGCGTCTTGCCACATGTCAACACTGGGTCTCACTGAGTGCCTCCATGAGAGAAGCCCCAGCAAGACGCGGCCCGAGGAGCGTCTTGTCACATGTCACTACTCGGTCTGACTGAGCGCCTCCAGGAGAGAGGCCCAAGCAAGACGTGCCCCGAGGAGCGTCTTGCCACATGTCAACACTGGGTCTGACTGAGCGCCTCCAGGAGAGAGGCCCAAGCAAGAAGCGCCCCGAGGAGCGTCTTGCCACATGTCAACACTGGGTCTGACTGAGCGCCTCCAGGAGAGAGGCCCAAGCAAGACATGCCCCGAGGAGCGTCTTGACACATGTTAACACTGGGTCTGACTGAGGGTCTCCATGTGAGAAGCCCAAGCAAGACGCACCCCGAGAAGAGTCTTCCCACATGTCAACACTGGGTCTGACAGAGGGCATCCAGGAGAGAGGACCAAGCAATACGCGCCCCGAGGAGCGTCTTGCCAAATGTCAACAATGGGTCTGACTGAGGGCCTCCAGGAGAGAAGCCCAAGGAAGACGCGCCCCGAGGAGCTTCTTGCCACATGTCAGCACTCGGTCTGACTGAGCGCCTCCAGGAGAGAGGCCAAAGCAAGATGCGCCCCGACGAGCGTCTTGACACATGTCAACACTGGGTCTGACTGAGGGTCTCCATGTGAGAAGCCCAAGCAAGACGCGCCCCGAGGAGAGTCTTGCCACATGTCAACACTGGGTCTGACAGAGGGCATCCAGGAGAGAGGACCAAGCAATACGCGCCCCGAGGAGCGTCTTGCCACATGTCAACAATGGGTCTGACTGAGGGCCTCCAGGAGAGAAGCCCAAGGTAGACGCGCCCCGAGGAGCTTCTTGCCACATGTCAGCACTCGGTCTGACTGAGCGCCTCCAGGAGAGAGGCCCAAGCAAGACGCGCCCCGAGGAGTGTCTTGCCACATGTCAACACTGGGTCTGACTAAACGACTCAAGGAGAGAGGCCCAAGCAAGACGCGCCCCGAGGAGCGTCTTGCCACATGTCAACACTGGGTCTGACTTAGCGCCTCCAGGAGAGAGGCCCAAGCAAGATGCGCCCCGAGGAGCGTCCTGCCACGTGTCACCACTGGGTCTGACTGAGCTCCTCCAGGAGAGAGGCCCAAGCAAGACGCGCCCCGAGGAGCGTCTTGCCACGTGTCACCACTGGGTCTGATTGAGCACCTCCAGGAGAGAGGCCCCAGCAAGACGCGCCGCGAGGAGCATCTTGCCTTATGTCAGCACTCGGTCTGACTGAGCGCCTCCAGGAGAGAGGCCCAAGCAAGGCCCGCCCCGAGGAGCGTCTTGCCAGATGTCAACACTGGGTCTGACTGAGGGCCCCCAGGAGAGAGGCCCAAATAAGACGCGCCCCGAGGAGCGTCTTGCCACATGTCAACACTGGGTCTGACTGAGGGCCTCCAGGAGAGAGGTCCAAGCAACACGCGCCCTGAGGAGCGTCTTGCCACATGTCAACACTGGGTCTCACTGAGTGCCTCCATGAGAGAAGCCCCAGCAAGACGCGGCCCGAGGAGCGTCTTGTCACATGTCACTACTCGGTCTGACTGAGCGCCTCCAGGAGAGAGGCCCAAGCAAGACGTGCCCCGAGGAGCGTCTTGCCACATGTCAACACTGGGTCTGACTGAGCGCCTCCAGGAGAGAGGCCCAAGCAAGAAGCTCCCCGAGGAGCGTCTTGCCACATGTCAACACTGGGTCTGACTGAGCGCCTCCAGGAGAGAGGCCCAAGCAAGACATGCCCCGAGGAGCGTCTTGACACATGTTAACACTGGGTCTGACTGAGGGTCTCCATGTGAGAAGCCCAAGCAAGACGCACCCCGAGGAGAGTCTTCCCACATGTCAACACTGGGTCTGACAGAGGGCATCCAGGAGAGAGGACCAAGCAATACGCGCCCCGAGGAGCGTCTTGCCACATGTCAACAATGGGTCTGACTGAGGGCCTCCAGGAGAGAAGCCCAAGGAAGACGCGCCCCGAGGAGCTTCTTGCCACATGTAAGCACTCGGTCTGACTGAGCGCCTCCAGGAGAGAGGCCAAAGCAAGATGCGCCCCGACGAGCGTCTTGACACATGTCAACACTGGGTCTGACTGAGGGTCTCCATGTGAGAAGCCCAAGCAAGACGCGCCCCGAGGAGAGTCTTGCCACATGTCAACACTGGGTCTGACAGAGGGCATCCAGGAGAGAGGACCAAGCAATACGCGCCCCGAGGAGCGTCTTGCCACATGTCAACAATGGGTCTGACTGAGGGCCTCCAGGAGAGAAGCCCAAGGTAGACGCGCCCCGAGGAGCTTCTTGCCACATGTCAGCACTCGGTCTGACTGAGCGCCTCCAGGAGAGAGGCCCAAGCAAGACGCGCCCCGAGGAGTGTCTTGCCACAAGTCAACACTGGGTCTGACTAAACGACTCAAGGAGAGAGGCCCAAGCAAGACGCGCCCCGAGGAGCGTCTTGCCACATGTCAACACTGGGTCTGACTTAGCGCCTCCAGGAGAGAGGCCCAAGCAAGATGCGCCCCGAGGAGCGTCCTGCCACGTGTCACCACTGGGTCTGACTGAGCTCCTCCAGGAGAGAGGCCCAAGCAAGACGCGCCCCGAGGAGCGTCTTGCCACGTGTCACCACTGGGTCTGATTGAGCACCTCCAGGAGAGAGGCCCCAGCAAGACGCGCCGCGAGGAGCATCTTGCCTTATGTCAGCACTCGGTCTGACTGAGCGCCTCCAGGAGAGAGGCCCAAGCAAGGCCCGCCCCGAGGAGCGTCTTGCCAGATGTCAACACTGGGTCTGACTGAGGGCCCCCAGGAGAGAGGCCCAAATAAGACGCGCCCCGAGGAGCGTCTTGCCACATGTCAACACTGGGTCTGACTGAGGGCCTCCAGGAGAGAAGCTCAAGCAAGATGCGCCCCGAGGAGCGTCTTGCCACATGTCAGCAATCGGTCTGACTGAGCGCCTCCAGGAGAGAGGCTCAAGCAAGACGCGCCCCGAGGAGCGTCTTGACACATGTCTCCTCTGGGTCTGACTGAGCGCCTCCAGGAGAGAGGCCCAAGCAAGACTGCCCCGAGGAGCGTCTTGCCACATGTCAACAATGGGTCTGACTGAGGGCCTCCAGGAGAGAAGCCCAAGCAAGACGCGCCCCAAGGAGCGTCTTGCCACATGTCAACACTGGGTCTGACTGAGGGCCTCCAGGAGAGAGGCCCAAATAAGACGCGCCCCGAGGAGCGTCTTGCCACATGTCAACAATGGGTCTGACTGAGGGCCTCCAGGAGAGAAGCCCAAGCAAGATGCGCCCCGAGGAGCGTCTTGCCACATGTCAGCACTCGGTCTGACTGAGCGCCTCCAGGAGATTGGCCCAAGCAAGACGCGCCCCGAGGAGCGTCTTGCCACATGTCAACACTGGGTCTGACTGAGCGCCTCCAGGAGAGAGGCCCAAGCAAGACGCGCCCCGAGGAGAGTCTTGCCACATGTCAACACTCGGTCTGACTGAGCGCCTCCAGGGGAGAGGCCCAAGCAAGACGCGCCCCGAGGAGCGTCTTGACACATTTCTCCTCTGGGTCTGACTGAGCGCCTCCAGGAGAGAGGCCCAAGCAAGACGTTCCCCGAGGAGCGTCTTTCCACATGTCAACACTGTGTCTGACTGAGTGCCTCCATGAGAGAAGCCCCAGCAAGACGCGCCCCGAGGAGCGTCTTGCCACATGTCAACACTGGGTCTGACTGAGCACCTCCAGGAGAGAGGCCCAAGCAAGACGCGCCCCGAGGAGCGTCTTGCCACATGTCAACACTGGGTCTGACTGAGCGCCTCCAGGAGAGAGGCCCGAGGAGCGTCTTGACACATGTCACCTCTGGGTCTGACTGAGCGCCTCCAGGAGAGAGGCCCAAGCAAGACGCGCCCCGAGGACCGTCTTGTCACATGTCAACACTGGGTCTGACTGAGCGCCTCCAGGAGCGAGGCCCAAGCAAGAAACGCCCGAGGAGCGTCTTGACACATGTCAACACTGGGTCTGACTGAGCGCCTCCAGGAGAGAGGTCCAAGCAACACGCGCCCTGAGGAGCGTCTTGCCACATGTCAACACTGGGTCTGACTGAGTGCCTCCATGAGAGAAGCCCCAGCAAGACGCGCCCCGAGGAGCGTCTTGTCACATGTCACTACTCGGTCTGACTGAGCGCCTCCAGGAGAGAGGCCCAAGCAAGACGTGCCCCGAGGAGCGTCTTGCCACATGTCAACACTTGGTCTGACTGAGCGCCTCCAGGAGAGAGGCCCAAGCAAGAAGTGCCCCGAGGAGCGTCTTGCCACATGTCAACACTGGGTCTGACTGAGCGCCTCCAGGAGAGAGGCCCAAGCAAGACATGCCCCGAGGAGCGTCTTGACACATGTTAACACTGGGTCTGACTGAGGGCCTCCATGTGAGAAGCCCAAGCAAGACGCGCCCCGAGGAGAGTCTTGCCACATGTCAACACTGGGTCTGACAGAGGGCATCCAGGAGAGAGGACCAAGCAATACGCGCCCCGAGGAGCGTCTTGCCACATGTCAACAATGGGACTGACTGAGGGCCTCCAGGAGAGAAGCCCAAGGAAGACGCGCCCCGAGGAGCTTCTTGCCACATGTCAGCACTCGGTCTGACTGAGCTTCTCCAGGAGAGAGGCCAAAGCAAGATGCGCCCCGAGCAGCGTCTTGACACATGTCAACACTGGGTCTGACAGAGGGCCTCCAGGAGAGAAGCCCAAGCAAGACGCGCCCCGAGGAGCGTCTTGCCAGATGTCAACACTGGGTCTGACTGAGGGCCCCCAGGAGAGAGGCCCAAATAAGACGCGCCCCGAGGAGCGTCTTGCCACATGTCAACACTGGGTCTGACTGAGGGCCTCGAGGAGAGAAGCCCAAGCAAGATGCGCCCCGAGGAGCGTCTTGCCACATGTCAGCACTCGGTCTGACTGAGCACCTCCAGGAGAGAGGCCCAAGCAATACGCGCCCCGAGGAGCGTCTTGACACATGTCTCCTCTGGGTCTGACTGAGCGCCTCCAGGAGAGAGGCCCAAGCAAGACGTGCCCCGAGGAGCATCTTGCCACATGTCAACACTGGGTCTGACTGAGTGCCTCCATGAGAGAAGCCCCAGCAAGACGCGACCCGAGGAGCGTCTTGCCACATGTCAACACTGGGTCTGACTGAGCGCCTCCAGGAGAGAGGCCCGAGGAGCGTCTTGCCACATGTCAGCACTCGGTCTGACTGAGCGCCTCCAGGAGAGAGGCCCAAGCAAGAAGCACCCCGAGGAGCGCCTTGCCACATGTCAACAATGTGTCTGACTGAGGGCCTCCAGGAGAGAAGCCCAAGCAAGACGCGCCCCGAGGAGCGTCTTGCCACATGTCAACACTGGGTCTAATTGAGCGCCTCCAGGAGAGAGGCCCAAGCAAGACGCGCCCCGAGGAGCGTCTTGCCTTATGACAGCACTCGGTCTGACTGAGCGCCTCCAGGAGAGAGGCCCAAGCAAGACCCGCCCCGAGGAGCGTCTTGCCAGATGTCAACACTGGGTCTGACTGAGGGCCGCCAGGAGAGAGGCCCAAATAAGACGCGCCCCGAGGAGTGTCTTGCCACATGTCAACACTGGGTCTGACTGAGGGCCTCCAGGAGAGAAGCCCAAGCAAGATGCGCCCCGAGGAGCGTCTTGCCACATGTCAGCAATCGGTCTGACTGAGCGCCTCCAGGAGAGAGGCCCAAGCAAGACGCGCCCCGAGGAGCGTCTTGACACATGTCTCCTCTGGGTCTGACTGAGCGCCTCCAGGAGAGAGGCCCAAGCAAGACGTGCCCCGAGGAGCGTCTTGCCACATGTCAACAATGGGTCTTACTGAGGGCCTCCAGGAGAGAAGCCCAAGCAAGACGCGCCCCGAGGAGCGTCTTGCCACATGTCAACACTGGGTCTGACTGAGGGCCTCCAGGAGAGAGGCCCAAATAAGACGCGCCCCGAGGAGCGTCTTGCCACATGTCAACAATGGGTCTGACTGAGGGCCTCCAGGAGAGAAGCCCAAGCAAGACGCGCCCCGAGGAGCGTCTTGCCACATGTCAGCACTCGGTCTGACTGAGCGCCTCCAGGAGATTGGCCCAAGCAAGACGCGCCCCGAGGAGCTTCTTGCCACATGTCAGCACTCGGTCTGACTGAGCGCCTCCAGGAGAGAGGCCCAAGCAAGACGCGCCCCAAGGAGCGTCTTGCCACGTGTCAACACTGGGTCTGACTTAGCGCCTCCAGGAGAGAGGCCCAAGCAAGATGCGCCCCGAGGAGCGTCTTGCCACGTGTCACCACTGGGTCTGACTGAGCTCCTCCAGGAGAGAGGCCCAAGCAAGACGCGCCCCGAGGAGCGTCTTGCCACGTGTCACCACTGGGTCTGATTGAGCACCTCCAGGAGAGAGGCCCCAGCAAGACGCGCCCCGAGGAGCGTCTTGCCTTATGTCAGCACTCGGTCTGACTGAGCGCCTCCAGGAGAGAGGCCCAAGCAAGACGCGCCCCGAGGAGCGTCTTGCCACATGTCACTACTCGGTCTAACTGAGCGCCTCCAGGAGAGAGGTCCAAGCAAGACGCGCCCCGAGGAGCGTCTTGCCACATGTCACTACTCGGTCTGACTGAGCGCCTCCAGGAGAGAGGCCCAAGCAAGACGTGCCCCGAGGAGCGTCTTGCCACATGTCAACAATGGGTCTGACTGAGGGCCTCCAGGAGAGAAGACCAAGCAAGACGCGCCCCGAGGAGCGTCTTGCCACATGTCAACACTGGGTCTGACTGAGGGTCTCCATGTGAGAAGCCCAAGCAAGACGCACCCCGAGGAGAGTCTTCCCACATGTCAACACTGGGTCTGACAGAGGGCATCCAGGAGAGAGGACCAAGCAATACGCGCCCCGAGGAGCGTCTTGCCACATGTCAACAATGGGTCTGACTGAGGGCCTCCAGGAGAGAAGCCCAAGGAAGACGCGCCCCGAGGAGCTTCTTGCCACATGTCAGCACTCGGTCTGACTGAGCGCCTCCAGGAGAGAGGCCAAAGCAAGATGCGCCCCGACGAGCGTCTTGACACATGTCAACACTGGGTCTGACTGAGGGTCTCCATGTGAGAAGCCCAAGCAAGACGCGCCCCGAGGAGAGTCTTGCCACATGTCAACACTGGGTCTGACAGAGGGCATCCAGGAGAGAGGACCAAGCAATACGCGCCCCGAGGAGCGTCTTGCCACATGTCAACAATGGGTCTGACTGAGGGCCTCCAGGAGAGAAGCCCAAGGTAGACGCGCCCCGAGGAGCTTCTTGCCACATGTCAGCACTCGGTCTGACTGAGCGCCTCCAGGAGAGAGGCCCAAGCAAGACGCGCCCCGAGGAGCATCTTGCCTTATGTCAGCACTCGGTCTGACTGAGCGCCTCCAGGAGAGAGGCCCAAGCAAGGCCCGCCCCGAGGAGCGTCTTGCCAGATGTCAACACTGGGTCTGACTGAGGGCCCCCAGGAGAGAGGCCCAAATAAGACGCGCCCCGAGGAGCGTCTTGCCACATGTCAACACTGGGTCTGACTGAGGGCCTCCAGGAGAGAAGCTCAAGCAAGATGCGCCCCGAGGAGCGTCTTGCCACATGTCAGCAATCAGTCTGACTGAGCGCCTCCAGGAGAGAGGCTCAAGCAAGACGCGCCCCGAGGAGCGTCTTGACACATGTCTCCTCTGGGTCTGACTGAGCGCCTCCAGGAGAGAGGCCCAAGCAAGACGTGCCCCGAGGAGCGTCTTGCCACATGTCAACAATGGGTCTGACTGAGGGCCTCCAGGAGAGAAGCCCAAGCAAGACGCGCCCCAAGGAGCGTCTTGCCACATGTCAACACTGGGTCTGACTGAGGGCCTCCAGGAGAGAGGCCCAAATAAGACGCGCCCCGAGGAGCGTCTTGCCACATGTCAACAATGGGTCTGACTGAGGGCCTCCAGGAGAGAAGCCCAAGCAAGACGCGCCCCGAGGAGCGTCTTGCCACATGTCAGCACTCGGTCTGACTGAGCGCCTCCAGGAGATTGGCCCAAGCAAGACGCGCCCCGAGGAGCGTCTTGCCACATGTCAACACTGGGTCTGACTGAGCGCCTCCAGGAGAGAGGCCCAAGCAAGACGCGCCCCGAGGAGAGTCTTGCCACATGTCAACACTCGGTCTGACTGAGCGCCTCCAGGGGAGAGGCCCAAGCAAGACGCGCCCCGAGGAGCGTCTTGACACATTTCTCCTCTGGGTCTGACTGAGCGCCTCCAGGAGAGAGGCCCAAGCAAGACGTTCCCCGAGGAGCGTCTTTCCACATGTCAACACTGTGTCTGACTGAGTGCCTCCATGAGAGAAGCCCCAGCAAGACGCGCCCCGAGGAGCGTCTTGCCACATGTCAACACTGGGTCTGACTGAGCACCTCCAGGAGAGAGGCCCAAGCAAGACGCGCCCCGAGGAGCGTCTTGCCACATGTCAACACTGGGTCTGACTGAGCGCCTCCAGGAGAGAGGCCCGAGGAGCGTCTTGACACATGTCACCTCTGGGTCTGACTGAGCGCCTCCAGGAGAGAGGCCCAAGCAAGACGCGCCCCGAGGACCGTCTTGTCACATGTCAACACTGGGTCTGACTGAGCGCCTCCAGGAGCGAGGCCCAAGCAAGAAACGCCCGAGGAGCGTCTTGACACATGTCAACACTGGGTCTGACTGAGTGCCTCCATGAGAGAAGCCCCAGCAAGACGCGCCCCGAGGAGCGTCTTGTCACATGTCACTACTCGGTCTGACTGAGCGCCTCCAGGAGAGAGGCCCAAGCAAGACGTGCCCCGAGGAGCGTCTTGCCACATGTCAACACTTGGTCTGACTGAGCGCCTCCAGGAGAGAGGCCCAAGCAAGACGTGCCCCGAGGAGCGTCTTGCCACATGTCAACACTGGGTCTGACTGAGCGCCTCCAGGAGAGAGGCCCAAGCAAGACATGCCCCGAGGAGCGTCTTGACACATGTTAACACTGGGTCTGACTGAGGGCCTCCATGTGAGAAGCCCAAGCAAGACGCGCCCCGAGGAGAGTCTTGCCACATGTCAACACTGGGTCTGACAGAGGGCATCCAGGAGAGAGGACCAAGCAATACGCGCCCCGAGGAGCGTCTTGCCACATGTCAACAATGGGACTGACTGAGGACCTCCAGGAGAGAAGCCCAAGGAAGACGCGCCCCGAGGAGCTTCTTGCCACATGTCAGCACTCGGTCTGACTGAGCTTCTCCAGGAGAGAGGCCAAAGCAAGATGCGCCCCGAGGAGCGTCTTGACACATGTCAACACTGGGTCTGACAGAGGGCCTCCAGGAGAGAAGCCCAAGCAAGACGCGCCCCGAGGAGCATCTTGCCAGATGTCAACACTGGGTCTGACTGAGGGCCCCCAGGAGAGAGGCCCAAATAAGACGCGCCCCGAGGAGCGTCTTGCCACATGTCAACACTGGGTCTGACTGAGGGCCTCCAGGAGAGAAGCCCAAGCAAGATGCGCCCCGAGGAGCGTCTTGCCACATGTCAGCACTCGGTCTGACTGAGCACCTCCAGGAGAGAGGCCCAAGCAATACGCGCCCCGAGGAGCGTCTTGACACATGTCTCCTCTGGGTCTGACTGAGCGCCTCCAGGAGAGAGGCCCAAGCAAGACGTGCCCCGAGGAGCATCTTGCCACATGTCAACACTGGGTCTGACTGAGTGCCTCCATGAGAGAAGCCCCAGCAAGACGCGACCCGAGGAGCGTCTTGCCACATGTCAACACTGGGTCTGACTGAGCGCCTCCAGGAGAGAGGCCCGAGGAGCGTCTTGCCACATGTCAGCACTCGGTCTGACTGAGCGCCTCCAGGAGAGAGGCCCAAGCAAGAAGCACCCCGAGGAGCGCCTTGCCACATGTCAACAATGTGTCTGACTGAGCGCCTCCAGGAGAGAGGCCCGAGGAGCGTCTTGCCACATGTCAGCACTCGGTCTGACTGAGCGCCTCCAGGAGAGAGGCCCAAGCAAGAAGCACCCCGAGGAGCGCCTTGCCACATGTCAACAATGTGTCTGACTGAGGGCCTCCAGGAGAGAAGCCCAAGCAAGACGCGCCCCGAGGAGCGTCTTGCCACATGTCAACACTGGGTCTAATTGAGCGCCTCCAGGAGAGAGGCCCAAGCAAGACGCGCCCCGAGGAGCGTCTTGCCACATGTCACTACTCGGTCTGACTGAGCGCCTCCAGGAGAGAGGTCCAAGCAACACGCGCCCCGAGGAGCGTCTTGCCACATGTCAACACTGGGTCTGACTGAGTGCCTCCATGAGTGAAGCCCCAGCAAGACGCGCCCCGAGGACCGTCTTGCCACATGTCACTACTCGGTCTGACTGAGCGCCTCCAGGAGAGAGGCCCAAGCAAGACGTGTCCCGAGGAGCGTCTTCCCACATGTCAACAATGGGTCTGACTGAGGGCCTCCAGGAGAGAAGCCCAAGCAAGAAGCGCCCCGAGGAGCGTCTTGCCACATGTCAACACTGGGTCTGACTGAGCACCTCCAGGAGAGAGGCCCAAGCAAGACACGCCCCGAGGAGCGTCTTGACACATGTCAACACTGGGTCTGACTGAGGGCCTCCATGAGAGAAGCCCAAGCAAGACGCGCCCCGAGGAGAGTCTTGCCACATGTCAACACTGGGTCTGACAGAGGGCACCCAGGAGAGAGGCCCAAGCAATACGCGCCCCGAGGAGCGTCTTGCCACATGTCAACAATGGGTCTCACTGAGGGCCTCCAGGAGAGAAGCCAAAGCAAGATGCGCCCCGAGGAGCGTCTTTGCACTACTCGGTCTAGCTGAGCGCCTCCAGGAGAGAGGTCCAAGCAAGACGCGCCCCGAGGAGCGTCTTGCCACATGTCAGCACTCGGTCTGACTGAGAGCCTCCAGGAGAGAGGCCCAAGCAAGACGCGCCCCGAGGAGCGTCTTGCCACATGTCAACACTGGGTCTGACTGAGCGCCTCCAGGAGAGAGGCCCAAGCAAGACGCGCCCCGAGGAGAGTCTTGCCACATGTCAACACTGGGTCTGACTGAGGGCCTCCATGAGAGAAGCCCAAGCAAGACGCGCCCCGAGGAGAGTCTTGCCACATGTCAACACTGGGTCTGACAGAGGGCACCCAGGAGAGAGGCCCAAGCAATACGCGCCCCGAGGAGCGTCTTGCCACATGTCAACAATGGGTCTCACTGAGGGCCTCCAGGAGAGAAGCCAAAGCAAGACGCGCCCCGAGGAGCGTCTTTGCACTACTCGGTCTAGCTGAGCGCCTCCAGGAGAGAGGTCCAAGCAAGACGCGCCCCGAGGAGCGTCTTGCCACATGTCAGCACTCGGTCTGACTGAGAGCCTCCAGGAGTGAGGCCCAAGCAAGACGCGCCCCGAGGAGCGTCTTGCCACATGTCAACACTGGGTCTGACTGAGCGCCTCCAGGAGAGAGGCCCAAGCAAGACGCGCCCCGAGGAGAGTCTTGCCACATGTCAGCACTCGGTCTGACTGAGCGCCTCCAGGGGAGAGGCCCAAGCAAGACGCTTTCCGAGGAGCGTCTTGACACATTTCTCCTCTGGGTCTGACTGAGCGCCTCTAGGAGAGAGGCCCAAGCAAGACGTTCCCCAAGGAGCGTCTTTCCACATGTCAACACTGGGTCTGACTGAGTGCCTCCATGAGAGAAGAACCAGCAAGACGCGCCCCGAGGAGCGTCTTGCCACATGTCAACACTGGGTCTGACTGAGCACCTCCAAGAGAGAGGCCCAAGCAAGACGCGCCCCGAGGAGCGTCTTGCCACATGTCAACAATGGGTCTGACTGAGCGCCTCCAGGAGAGAGGCCCGAGGAGCGTCTTGACACATGTCACCTCTGGGTCTGACTGAGCGCCTCCAGGAGAGAGGCCCAAGCAAGACGCGCCCCGAGGAGCGTCTTGTCACATGTCAACACTGGGTCTGACTGAGCGCCTCCAGGAGCGAGGCCCAAGCAAGAAACGCACGAGGAGCGTCTTGACACATGTCAACACTGGGTCTGACTGAGCGCCTCCAGGAGAGAGGTCCAAGCAACACGCGCCCTGAGGAGCGTCTTGCCACATGTCAACACTGGGTCTGACTGAGTGCCTCCATGAGAGAAGCCCCAGAAATACGCGCCCCGAGGAGCGTCTTGTCACATGTCACTACTCGGTCTGACTGAGCGCCTCCAGGAGAGAGGCCCAAGCAAGACGTGCCCCGAGGAGCGTCTTGCCACATGTCAACACTGGGTCTGACTGAGCGCCTCCAGGAGAGAGGCCCAAGCAAGACGTGCCCCGAGGAGCGTCTTGCCACATGTCAACACTGGGTCTGACTGAGCACCTCCAGGAGAGAGGCCCAAGCAAGACGCGCCCCGAGGAGCGTCTTGCCACGTGTCAACATTGGGTCTGACTTAGCGCCTCCAGGAGAGAGGCCCAAGCAAGGCCCGCCCCGAGGAGCGTCTTGCCAGATGTCAACACTGGGTCTGACTGAGGGCCCCCAGGAGAGAGGCCCAAATAAGACGCGCCCCGAGGAGCGTCTTGCCACATGTCAACACTGGGTCTGACTGAGGGCCTCCAGGAGAGAGGTCCAAGCAACACGCGCCCTGAGGAGCGTCTTGCCACATGTCAACACTGGGTCTCACTGAGTGCCTCCATGAGAGAAGCCCCAGCAAGACGCGGCCCGAGGAGCGTCTTGTCACATGTCACTACTCGGTCTGACTGAGCGCCTCCAGGAGAGAGGCCCAAGCAAGACGTGCCCCGAGGAGCGTCTTGCCACATGTCAACACTGGGTCTGACTGAGCGCCTCCAGGAGAGAGGCCCAAGCAAGAAGCGCCCCGAGGAGCGTCTTGCCACATGTCAACACTGGGTCTGACTGAGCGCCTCCAGGAGAGAGGCCCAAGCAAGACATGCCCCGAGGAGCGTCTTGACACATGTTAACACTGGGTCTGACTGAGGGTCTCCATGTGAGAAGCCCAAGCAAGACGCACCCCGAGGAGAGTCTTCCCACATGTCAACACTGGGTCTGACAGAGGGCATCCAGGAGAGAGGACCAAGCAATACGCGCCCCGAGGAGCGTCTTGCCACATGTCAACAATGGGTCTGACTGAGGGCCTCCAGGAGAGAAGCCCAAGGAAG
This sequence comes from Nothobranchius furzeri, assembly GCF_043380555.1. Taxonomy (NCBI): domain Eukaryota; kingdom Metazoa; phylum Chordata; class Actinopteri; order Cyprinodontiformes; family Nothobranchiidae; genus Nothobranchius; species Nothobranchius furzeri. Next base: position 16,598,288 of record NC_091747.1, on the reverse strand, counting down.
ACGCGCCCCGAGGAGCTTCTTGCCACATGTCAGCACTCGGTCTGACTGAGCGCCTCCAGGAGAGAGGCCAAAGCAAGATGCGCCCCGACGAGCGTCTTGACACATGTCAACACTGGGTCTGACTGAGGGTCTCCATGTGAGAAGCCCAAGCAAGACGCGCCCCGAGGAGTCTTGCCACATGTCAACACTGGGTCTGACAGAGGGCATCCAGGAGAGAGGACCAAGCAATACGCGCCCCGAGGAGCGTCTTGCCACATGTCAACAATGGGTCTGACTGAGGGCCTCCAGGAGAGAAGCCCAAGGTAGACGCGCCCCGAGGAGCTTCTTGCCACATGTCAGCACTCGGTCTGACTGAGCGCCTCCAGGAGAGAGGCCCAAGCAAGACGCGCCCCGAGGAGTGTCTTGCCACATGTCAACACTGGGTCTGACTAAACGACTCAAGGAGAGAGGCCCAAGCAAGACGCGCCCCGAGGAGCGTCTTGCCACATGTCAACACTGGGTCTGACTTAGCGCCTCCAGGAGAGAGGCCCAAGCAAGATGCGCCCCGAGGAGCGTCCTGCCACGTGTCACCACTGGGTCTGACTGAGCTCCTCCAGGAGAGAGGCCCAAGCAAGACGCGCCCCGAGGAGCGTCTTGCCACGTGTCACCACTGGGTCTGATTGAGCACCTCCAGGAGAGAGGCCCCAGCAAGACGCGCCGCGAGGAGCATCTTGCCTTATGTCAGCACTCGGTCTGACTGAGCGCCTCCAGGAGAGAGGCCCAAGCAAGGCCCGCCCCGAGGAGCGTCTTGCCAGATGTCAACACTGGGTCTGACTGAGGGCCCCCAGGAGAGAGGCCCAAATAAGACGCGCCCCGAGGAGCGTCTTGCCACATGTCAACACTGGGTCTGACTGAGGGCCTCCAGGAGAGAAGCTCAAGCAAGACGCGCCCCGAGGAGCGTCTTGACACATGTCTCCTCTGGGTCTGACTGAGCGCCTCCAGGAGAGAGGCCCAAGCAAGACGTGCCCCGAGGAGCGTCTTGCCACATGTCAACAATGGGTCTGACTGAGGGCCTCCAGGAGAGAAGCCCAAGCAAGACGCGCCCCAAGGAGCGTCTTGCCACATGTCAACACTGGGTCTGACTGAGGGCCTCCAGGAGAGAGGCCCAAATAAGACGCGCCCCGAGGAGCGTCTTGCCACATGTCAACAATGGGTCTGACTGAGGGCCTCCAGGAGAGAAGCCCAAGCAAGACGCGCCCCGAGGAGCGTCTTGCCACATGTCAGCACTCGGTCTGACTGAGCGCCTCCAGGAGATTGGCCCAAGCAAGACGCGCCCCGAGGAGCGTCTTGCCACATGTCAACACTGGGTCTGACTGAGCGCCTCCAGGAGAGAGGCCCAAGCAAGACGCGCCCCGAGGAGAGTCTTGCCACATGTCAACACTCGGTCTGACTGAGCGCCTCCAGGGGAGAGGCCCAAGCAAGACGCGCCCCGAGGAGCGTCTTGACACATTTCTCCTCTGGGTCTGACTGAGCGCCTCCAGGAGAGAGGCCCAAGCAAGACGTTCCCCGAGGAGCGTCTTTCCACATGTCAACACTGTGTCTGACTGAGGGCCTCCATGAGAGAAGCCCCAGCAAGACGCGCCCCGAGGAGCGTCTTGCCACATGTCAACACTGGGTCTGACTGAGCACCTCCAGGAGAGAGGCCCAAGCAAGACGCGCCCCGAGGAGCGTCTTGCCACATGTCAACACTGGGTCTGACTGAGCGCCTCCAGGAGAGAGGCCCGAGGAGCGTCTTGACACATGTCACCTCTGGGTCTGACTGAGCGCCTCCAGGAGAGAGGCCCAAGCAAGACGCGCCCCGAGGACCGTCTTGTCACATGTCAACACTGGGTCTGACTGAGCGCCTCCAGGAGCGAGGCCCAAGCAAGAAACGCCCGAGGAGCGTCTTGACACATGTCAACACTGGGTCTGACTGAGCGCCTCCAGGAGAGAGGTCCAAGCAACACGCGCCCTGAGGAGCGTCTTGCCACATGTCAACACTGGGTCTGACTGAGTGCCTCCATGAGAGAAGCCCCAGCAAGACGCGCCCCGAGGAGCGTCTTGTCACATGTCACTACTCGGTCTGACTGAGCGCCTCCAGGAGAGAGGCCCAAGCAAGACGTGCCCCGAGGAGCGTCTTGCCACATGTCAACACTTGGTCTGACTGAGCGCCTCCAGGAGAGAGGCCCAAGCAAGAAGTGCCCCGAGGAGCGTCTTGCCACATGTCAACACTGGGTCTGACTGAGCGCCTCCAGGAGAGAGGCCCAAGCAAGACATGCCCCGAGGAGCGTCTTGACACATGTTAACACTGGGTCTGACTGAGGGCCTCCATGTGAGAAGCCCAAGCAAGACGCGCCCCGAGGAGAGTCTTGCCACATGTCAACACTGGGTCTGACAGAGGGCATCCAGGAGAGAGGACCAAGCAATACGCGCCCCGAGGAGCGTCTTGCCACATGTCAACAATGGGACTGACTGAGGGCCTCCAGGAGAGAAGCCCAAGGAAGACGCGCCCCGAGGAGCTTCTTGCCACATGTCAGCACTCGGTCTGACTGAGCTTCTCCAGGAGAGAGGCCAAAGCAAGATGCGCCCCGAGGAGCGTCTTGACACATGTCAACACTGGGTCTGACAGAGGGCCTCCAGGAGAGAAGCCCAAGCAAGACGCGCCCCGAGGAGCGTCTTGCCAGATGTCAACACTGGGTCTGACTGAGGGCCCCCAGGAGAGAGGCCCAAATAAGACGCGCCCCGAGGAGCGTCTTGCCACATGTCAACACTGGGTCCAACTGAGGGCCTCCAGGAGAGAAGCCCAAGCAAGATGCGCCCCGAGGAGCGTCTTGCCACATGTCAGCACTCGGTCTGACTGAGCACCTCCAGGAGAGAGGCCCAAGCAATACGCGCCCCGAGGAGCGTCTTGACACATGTCTCCTCTGGGTCTGACTGAGCGCCTCCAGGAGAGAGGCCCAAGCAAGACGTGCCCCGAGGAGCATCTTGCCACATGTCAACACTGGGTCTGACTGAGTGCCTCCATGAGAGAAGCCCCAGCAAGACGCGACCCGAGGAGCGTCTTGCCACATGTCAACACTGGGTCTGACTGAGCGCCTCCAGGAGAGAGGCCCGAGGAGCGTCTTGCCACATGTCAGCACTCGGTCTGACTGAGCGCCTCCAGGAGAGAGGCCCAAGCAAGAAGCACCCCGAGGAGCGCCTTGCCACATGTCAACAATGTGTCTGACTGAGCGCATCCAGGAGAGAGGCCCGAGGAGCGTCTTGCCACATGTCAGCACTCGGTCTGACTGAGCGCCTCCAGGAGAGAGGCCCAAGCAAGAAGCACCCCGAGGAGCGCCTTGCCACATGTCAACAATGTGTCTGACTGAGGGCCTCCAGGAGAGAAGCCCAAGCAAGACGCGCCCCGAGGAGCGTCTTGCCACATGTCAACACTGGGTCTAATTGAGCGCCTCCAGGAGAGAGGCCCAAGCAAGACGCGCCCCGAGGAGCGTCTTGCCACATGTCACTACTCGGTCTGACTGAGCGCCTCCAGGAGAGAGGTCCAAGCAACACGCGCCCCGAGGAGCGTCTTGCCACATGTCAACACTGGGTCTGACTGAGTGCCTCCATGAGTGAAGCCCCAGCAAGACGCGCCCCGAGGACCGTCTTGCCACATGTCACTACTCGGTCTCACTGAGCGCCTCCAGGAGAGAGGCCCAAGCAAGACGTGTCCCGAGGAGCGTCTTCCCACATGTCAACAATGGGTCTGACTGAGGGCCTCCAGGAGAGAAGCCCAAGCAAGAAGCGCCCCGAGGAGCGTCTTGCCACATGTCAACACTGGGTCTGACTGAGCACCTCCAGGAGAGAGGCCCAAGCAAGACACGCCCCGAGGAGCGTCTTGACACATGTCAACACTGGGTCTGACTGAGGGCCTCCATGAGAGAAGCCCAAGCAAGACGCGCCCGGAGGAGAGTCTTGCCACATGTCAACACTGGGTCTGACAGAGGGCACCCAGGAGAGAGGCCCAAGCAATACGCGCCCCGAGAAGCGTCTTGCCACATGTCAACAATGGGTCTCACTGAGGGCCTCCAGGAGAGAAGCCAAAGCAAGACGCGCCCCGAGGAGCGTCTTGCCACATGTCACTACTCGGTCTAGCTGAGCGCCTCCAGGAGAGAGGTCCAAGCAAGACGCGCCCCGAGGAGCGTCTTGCCACATGTCACTACGCGGTCTGACTGAGCGCCTCCAGGAGAGAGGCCCAAGCAAGACGCGCCTCGAGGAGCGTCTTGCCACATGTCAACACTGGGTCTGACTGAGGGCCTCCAGGAGAGAGGCCTAAATAAGACGCGCCCCGAGGAGCGTCTTGCCACATGTCAACAATGGGTCTGACTGAGGGCCTCCAGGAGAGAAGCCCAAGCAAGACGCGCCCCGAGGAGCGTCTTGCCACATGTCAGCACTCGGTCTGACTGAGAGCCTCCAGGAGAGAGGCCCAAGCAAGACGCGCCCCGAGGAGCGTCTTGCCACATGTCAACACTGGGTCTGACTGAGCGCCTCCAGGAGAGAGGCCCAAGCAAGACGCGCCCCGAGGAGAGTCTTGCCACATGTCAGCACTCGGTCTGACTGAGCGCATCCAGGGGAGAGGCCCAAGCAAGACGCGCTCCGAGGAGCGTCTTGACACATTTCTCCTCTGGGTCTGACTGAGCGCCTCTAGGAGAGAGGCCCAAGCAAGACGTTCCCCGAGGAGCGTCTTTCCACATGTCAACACTGGGTCTGACTGAATGCCTCCATGAGAGAAGAACCAGCAAGACGCGCCCCGAGGAGCGTCTTGCCACATGTCAACACTGGGTCTGACTGAGCACCTCCAGGAGAGAGGCCCAAGCAAGACGCGCCCCGAGGAGCGTCTTGCCACATGTCAACAATGGGTCTGACTGAGCGCCTCCAGGAGAGAGGCCCGAGGAGCGTCTTGACACATGTCACCTCTGGGTCTGACTGAGCGCCTCCAGGAGAGAGGCCCAAGCAAGACGCGCCCCGAGGAGCGTCTTGTCACATGTCAACACTGGGTCTGACTGAGCGCCTCCAGGAGCGAGGCCCAAGCAAGAAACGCACGAGGAGCGTCTTGACACATGTCAACACTGGGTCTGACTGAGCGCCTCCAGGAGAGAGGTCCAAGCAACACGCGCCCTGAGGAGCGTCTTGCCACATGTCAACACTGGGTCTGACTGAGTGCCTCCATGAGAGAAGCCCCAGCAATACGCGCCCCGAGGAGCGTCTTGTCACATGTCACTACTCGGTCTGACTTTGCGCCTCCAGGAGATAGGCCCAAGCAAGACGTGCCCCGAGGAGCGTCTTGCCACATGTCAACACTGGGTCTGACTGAGCACCTCCAGGAGAGAGGCCCAAGCAAGACGCGCCCCGAGGAGCGTCTTGCCACGTGTCAACATTGGGTCTGACTTAGCGCCTCCAGGAGAGAGGCCCAAGGAAGACGCGCCCCGAGTAGCTTCTTGCCACATGTCAGCACTCGGTCTGCCTGAGCGCCTCCAGGAGAGAGGCCAAAGTAAAATGCGCCCCGAGGAGCGTCTTGACACATGTCAACACTGGGTCTGACAGAGGGCCTCCATGAGAGAGGCCCAAGCAAGACGCGCCCCGAGGAGTGTCTTGCCTTATGTCAACACTGGGTGTGACTGAGCGCCTCCAGGAGAGAGGCCCAAGCAAGACGCGCCCCGAGGAGCGTCTTGCCACGTGTCATTATTGGGTCTGACTTAGCGCCTCCAGGAGAGAGGCCCAAGCAAGATGCGCCCCGAGGTGCGTCTTGCCACGTGTCACCACTGGGTCTGACTGAGCTCCTCCAGGAGAGAGCCCCAAGCAAGATGCGCCCCGAGGAGCGTCTTGCCAAATGTCAGCAATCGGTCTGACTGAGCGCCTCCAGGAGAGAGGCCCAAGCAAGACGCGCCCCGAGGAGCGTCTTGACACATGTCTCCTCTGGGTCTGACTGAGCGCCTCCAGGAGAGAGGCCCAAGCAAGACGTGCCCCGAGGAGCGTCTTGCCACATGTCAACAATGGGTCTGACTGAGGGCCTCCAGGAGAGAGGCCCAAGCAAGACGTGCCCCGAGGAGTGTCTTGCCAGATGTCAACAATGGGTCTGACTGAGGGCCTCCAGGAGAGAGGCCCAAGCAAGACGTGCCCCGAGGAGTGTCTTGCCAGATGTCAACACTGGGTCTGACTGAGGGCCCCCAGGAGAGAGGCCCAAATAAGACGCGCCCCGAGGAGCGTCTTGCCACATGTCAACACTGGGTCTGACTGAGGGCCTCCAGGAGAGAAGCCCAAGCAAGATGCGCCCCGAGGAGCGTCTTGCCACATGTCAGCACTCGGTCTGACTGAGCACCTCCAGGAGAGAGGCCCAAGCAATACGCACCCCGAGGAGCGTCTTGACACATGTCTCCTCTGGGTCTGACTGAGCGCCTCCAGGAGAGAGGCCCAAGCAAGACGTGCCCCGAGGAGCATCTTGCCACATGTAAACACTGGGTCTGACTGAGTGCCTCCATGAGAGAAGCCCCAGCAAGACGCGACCCGAGGAGCGTCTTGCCACATGTCAACACTGGGTCTGACTGAGCGCCTCCAGAAGAGAGGCCCGAGGAGCGTCTTGCCACATGTCACCTCTGGGTCTGACTGAGCGCCTCCAGGAGAGAGGCCCCAGCAAGACGCGCCCCGAGGAGCGTCTTGCCACATGTCAGCACTCGGTCTGACTGAGCGCCTCCAGGAGAGAGGCCCAAGCAAGAAGCACCCCGAGGAGCGCCTTGCCACATGTCAACAATGTGTCTGACTGAGGGCCTCCAGGAGAGAAGCCCAAGCAAGACGCGCCCCGAGGAGCGTCTTGCCACATGTCAACACTGGGTCTAATTGAGCGCCTCCAGGAGAGAGGCCCAAGCAAGACGCGCCCCGAGGAGCGTCTTGCCACATGTCACTACTCGGTCTGACTGAGCGCCTCCAGGAGAGAGGTCCAAGCAACACGCGCCCCGTGGAGGGTCTTGCCACATGTCAACACTGGGTCTGACTGAGTGCCTCCATGAGTGAAGCCCCAGCAAGACGCACCCCGAGGACCGTCTTGCCACATGTCACTACTCGGTCTGACTGAGCGCCTCCAGGAGAGAGGCCCAAGCAAGACGTGTCCCGAGGAGCGTCTTCCCACATGTCAACAATGGGTCTGACTGAGGGCCTCCAGGAGAGAAGCCCAAGCAAGAAGCGCCCCGAGGAGCGTCTTGCCACATGTCAACACTGGGTGTGACTGAGCGCCTCCAGGAGAGAGGCCCAAGCAAGACGCGCCCCGAGGAGCGTCATGCCACGTGTCATTATTGGGTCTGACTTAGCGCCTCCAGGAGAGAGGCCCAAGCAAGATGCGCCCCGAGGAGCGTCTTGCCACGTGTCACCACTGGGTCTGACTGAGCTCCTCCAGGAGAGAGCCCCAAGCAAGATGCACCCCGAGGAGCGTCTTGCCACATGTCAGCAATCGGTCTAACTGAGCGCCTCCAGGAGAGAGGCCCAAGCAAGACGCGCCCCGAGGAGCGTCTTGACACATGTCTCCTCTGGGTCTGACTGAGCGCCTCCAGGAGAGAGGCCCAAGCAAGACGTGCCCCGAGGAGCGTCTTGCCACATGTCAACAATGGGTCTGACTGAGGGCCTCCAGGAGAGAGGCCCAAGCAAGACGTGCCCCGAGGAGTGTCTTGCCAGATGTCAACACTGGGTCTGACTGAGGTCCCCCAGGAGAGAGGCCCAAATAAGACGCGCCCCGAGGAGCGTCTTGCCACATGTCAACACTGGGTCTGACTGAGGGCCTCCAGGAGAGAAGCCCAAGCAAGATGCGCCCCGAGGAGCGTCTTGCCACATGTCAGCACTCGGTCTGACTGAGCACCTCCAGGAGAGAGGCCCAAGCAATACGCACCCCGAGGAGCGTCTTGACACATGTCTCCTCTGGGTCTGACTGAGTGCCTCCATGAGAGAAGCCCCAGCAAGACGCGACCCGAGGAGCGTCTTGCCACATGTCAACACTGGGTCTGACTGAGCGCCTCCAGGAGAGAGGCCCGAGAAGCGTCTTGCCACATGTCACCTCTGGGTCTGACTGAGCGCCTCCAGGAGAGAGGCCCCAGCAAGACGCGCCCCGAGGAGCGTCTTGCCACATGTCAGCACTCGGTCTGACTGAGCGCCTCCAGGAGAGAGGCCCAAGCAAGAAGCACCCGGAGGAGCGCCTTGCCACATGTCAACAATGTGTCTGACTGAGGGCCTCCAGGAGAGAAGCCCAAGCAAGACGCGCCCCGAGGAGCGTCTTGCCACATGTCAACACTGGGTCTAATTGAGCGCCTCCAGGAGAGAGGCCCAAGCAAGACGCGCCCCGAGGAGCGTCTTGCCACATGTCACTACTCGGTCTGACTGAGCGCCTCCAGGAGAGAGGTCCAAGCAACACGCGCCCCGAGGAGGGTCTTGCCACATGTCAACACTGGGTCTGACTGAGTGCCTCCATGAGTGAAGCCCCAGCAAGACGCACCCCGAGGACCGTCTTGCCACATGTCACTACTCGGTCTGACTGAGCGCCTCCAGGAGAGAGGCCCAAGCAAGACGTGTCCCGAGGAGCGTCTTCCCACATGTCAACAATGGGTCTGACTGAGGGCCTCCAGGAGAGAAGCCCAAGCAAGACGCGCCCCGAGGAGAGTCTTGCCACATGTCAACACTGGGTCTGACAGAGGGCACCCAGGAGAGAGGCCCAAGCAATACGCGCCCCGAGGAGCGTCTTGCCACATGTCAACAATGGGTCTGACTGAGGGCCTCCAGGAGAGAAGCCAACGCAAGACGCGCCCCGAGGAGCGTCTTGCCACATGTCACTACTCGGTCTAGCTGAGCGCCTCCAGGAGAGAGGTCCAAGCAAGACGCGCCCCGAGGAGCGTCTTGCCACATGTCACTACGCGGTCTGACTGAGCGCCTCCAGGAGAGAGGCCCAAGCAAGACGCGCCTCGAGGAGCGTCTTGCCACATGTCAACACTGGGTCTGACTGAGGGCCTCCAGGAGAGAGGCCTAAATAAGACGCGCCCCGAGGAGCGTCTTGCCACATGTCAACAATGGGTCTGACTGAGGGCCTCCAGGAGAGAAGCCCAAGCAAGACGCGCCCCGAGGAGCGTCTTGCCACATGTCAGCACTCGGTCTGACTGAGAGCCTCCAGGAGAGAGGCCCAAGCAAGAAGCGCCCCGAGGAGCGTCTTGCCACATGTCAACACTGGGTCTGACTGAGCGCCTCCAGGAGAGAGGCCCAAGCAAGACGCGCCCCGAGGAGAGTCTTGCCACATGTCAGCACTCGGTCTGACTGAGCGCCTCCAGGGGAGAGGCCCAAGCAAGACGCGCCCCGAGGAGCGTCTTGACACATTTCTCCTCTGGGTCTGACTGAGCGCCTCTAGGAGAGAGGCCCAAGCAAGACGTTCCCCGAGGAGCGTCTTTCCACATGTCAACACTGGGTCTGACTGAGTGCCTCCATGAGAGAAGAACCAGCGAGACGCGCCCCGAGGAGCGTCTTGCCACATGTCAACACTGGGTCTGACTGAGCACCTCCAGGAGAGAGGCCCAAGCAAGACGCGCCCCGAGGAGCGTCTTAACACATGTCAACAATGGGTCTGACTGAGCGCCTCCAGGAGAGAGGCCCGAGGAGCGTCTTGACACATGTCACCCCTGGGTCTGACTGAGCGCCTCCAGGAGAGAGGCCCAAGCAAGACGCGCCCCGAGGAGCGTCTTGTCACATGTCAACACTGGGTCTGACTGAGCGCCTCCAGGAGCGAGGCCCAAGCAAGAAACGCCCGAGGAGCGTCTTGACACATGTCAACACTGGGTCTGACTGAGCGCCTCCAGGAGAGAGGTCCAAGCAACACGCGCCCTGAGGAGCGTCTTGCCACATGTCAACACTGGGTCTGACTGAGTGCCTCCATGAGAGAAGCCCCAGCAAGACGCGCCCCGAGGAGCGTCTTGTCACATGTCACTACTCGGTCTGACTGAGCGCCTCCAGGAGAGAGGCCCAAGCAAGACGTGCCCCGTGGAGCGTCTTGCCACATGTCAACACTGTGTCTGACTGAGCACCTCCAGGAGAGAGGCCCAAGCAAGACGCGCCCCGAGGAGCGTCTTGCCACGTGTCAACATTGGGTCTGACTTAGCGCCTCCAGGAGAGAGGCCCAAGGAAGACGCGCCCCGAGGAGCTTCTTGCCACATGTCAGCACTCGGTCTGCCTGAGCGCCTCCAGGAGAGAGGCCAAAGCAAAATGCGCCCCGAGGAGCGTCTTGACACATGTCAACACTGGGTCTGACAGAGGGCCTCCATGAGAGAGGCCCAAGCAAGACGCGCCCTGAGGAGTGTCTTGCCACATGTCAACACTGGGTGTGACTGAGCGCCTCCAGGAGAGAGGCCCAAGCAAGACGCGCCCCGAGGAGCGTCTTGCCACGTGTCATTATTGGGTCTGACTTAGCGCCTCCAGGAGAGAGGCCCAAGCAAGATGCGCCCCGAGGAGCGTCTTGCCACGTGTCACCACTGGGTCTGACTGAGCTCCTCCAGGAGAGAGCCCCAAGCAAGATGCGCCCCGAGGAGCGTCTTGCCACATGTCATCAATCGGTCTGACTGAGCGCCTCCAGGAGAGAGGCCCAAGCAAGACGCGCCCCGAGGAGCGTCTTGACACATGTCTCCTCTGGGTCTGACTGAGCGCCTCCAGGAGAGAGGCCCAAGCAAGACGTGCCCCGAGGAGCGTCTTGCCACATGTCAACAATGGGTCTGACTGAGGGCCTCCAGGAGAGAAGCCCAAGCAAGACGCGCCCCGAGGAGCGTCTTGCCACATGTCATCACTGGGTCTGACTGAGGGCCTCCAGGAGAGAGGCCCAAATAAGACGCGCCCCGAGGAGCGTCTTGCCACATGTCAACAATGGGTCTGACTGAGGGCCTCCAGGAGAGAAGCCCAAGCAAGACGCGCCCCGAGGAGCGTCTTGCCACATGTCAGCACTCGGTCTGACTGAGCTCCTCCAGGAGATTGGGCCAAGCAAGACGCGCCCCGAGGAGCGTCTTGCCACATGTCAGCACTCGGTCTGACTGAGCGCCTCCAGGGGAGAGGCCCAAGCAAGACGCGCCCCGAGGAGCGTCTTGACACATTTCTCCTCTGGGTCTGACTGAGCGCCTCCAGGAGAGAGGCCCAAGCAAGACGCGCCCCGAGGAGCGTCTTGACACATTTCTCCTCTGGGTCTGACTGAGCGCCTCCAGGAGAGAGGCCCAAGCAAGACGTTCCCCGAGGAGCGTCTTGCCACATGTCAACACTGGGTCTGACTGAGCACCTCCAGGAGAGAGGCCCAAGCAAGACGCGCCCCGAGGAGCGTCTTGCCACATGTCAACACTGGGTCTGACTGAGCGCCTCCAGGAGAGAGGCCCGAGGAGCGTCTTGACACATGTCACCTCTGGGTCTGACTGAGCGCCTCCAGGAGAGAGGCCCAAGCAAGAAACGCCCGAGGAGCGTCTTGACACATGTCAACACTGGGTCTGACTGAGCGCCTCCAGGAGAGAGGTCCAAGCAACACGCGCCCTGAGGAGCGTCTTGCCACATGTCAACACTGGGTCTGACTGAGTGCCTCCATGAGAGAAGCCCCAGCAAGACGCGCCCCGAGGAGCGTCTTGTCACATGTCACTACTCGGTCTGACTGAGCGCCTCCAGGAGAGAGGCCCAAGCAAGACGTGCCCCGAGGAGCGTCTTGCCACATGTCAACACTGGGTCTGACTGCGCGCCTCCAGGAGAGAGGCCCAAGCAAGAAGCGCCCCGAGGAGCTTCTTGCCACATGTCAACACTGGGTCTGACTGAGCGCCTCCAGGAGAGAGGCCCAAGCAAGACATGCCCCGAGGAGCGTCTTGACACATGTTAACACTGGGTCTGACTGAGGGCCTCCATGTGAGAAGCCCAAGCAAGACGCGCCCCGAGGAGAGTCTTGCCACATGTCAACACTGGGTCTGACAGAGGGCATCCAGGAGAGAGGACCAAGCAATACGCGCCCCGAGGAGCGTCTTGCCACATGTCAACAATGGGACTGACTGAGGGCCTCCAGGAGAGAAGCCCAAGGAAGACGCGCCCCGAGGAGCTTCTTGCCACATGTCAGCACTCGGTCTGACTGAGCTTCTCCAGGAGAGAGACCAAAGCAAGATGCGCCCCGAGGAGCGTCTTGACACATGTCAACACTGGGTCTGACAGAGGGCCTCCAGGAGAGAGGCCCAAGCAAGACGCGCCCCGAGGAGTGTCTTGCCACATGTCAACACTGGGTCTGACTGAGCGCCTCCAGGAGAGAGGCCCAAGCAAGACACGCCCCGAGGAGCGTCTTGCCACGTGTCAATACTGGGTCTGACTTAGCGCCTCCAGGAGAGAGGCCCAAGCAAGATGCGCCCCGAGGAGCGTCTTGCCACGTGTCACCACTGGGTCTGACTGAGCTCCTCCAGGAGAGAGGCCCAAGCAAGACGCGCCCCGAGGAGCGTCTTGCCACGTGTCACCACTGGGTCTGATTGAGCACCTCCAGGAGAGAGGCCCAAGCAAGACCCGCCCCGAGGAGCGTCTTGCCACATGTCACTACTCGGTCTGACTGAGCGCCTCCAGGAGGGAGGTCCAAGCAAGACACGCCCCGAGGAGCGTCTTGCCACATGTCACTACTCGGTCTGACTGAGCGCCTCCAGGAGAGAGGCCCAAGCAAGACGTGCCCCGAGGAGCGTCTTGCCACATGTCAACAATGGGTCTGACTGAGGGCCTCCAGGAGAGAAGCCCAAGCAAGATGCGCCCCGAGGAGCGTCTTGCCACATGTAAGCACTCGGTCTGACTGAGCACCTCCAGGAGAGAGGCCCAAGCAATACGCGCCCCGAGGAGCGTCTTGACACATGTCTCCTCTGGGTCTGACTGAGCGCCTCCAGGAGAGAGGCCCAAGCAAGACGTGCCCCGAGGAGCTTCTTGCCACATGTCAACACTGGGTCTGACTGAGTGCCTCCATGAGAGAAGCCCCAGCAAGACGCGACCCGAGGAGCGTCTTGCCACATGTCAACACTGGGTCTGACTGAGCGCCTCCAGAAGAGAGGCCCGAGGAGCGTCTTGCCACATGTCACCTCTGGGTCTGACTGAGCGCCTCCAGGAGAGAGGCCCCAGCAAGACGCGCTTCGAGGAGCGTCTTGCCACATGTCAGCACTCGGTCTGACTGAGCGCCTCCAGGAGAGAGGCCCAAGCAAGACGCGCCCCGAGGAGCGTCTTGCCACATGTCACTACTCGGTCTGACTGAGCGCCTCCAGGAGAGAGGTCCAAGCAACACGCGCCCCGAGGAGCGTCTTGCCACATGTCAACACTGGGTCTGACTGAGTGCCTCCATGAGTGAAGCCCCAGCAAGACGCGCCCCGAGGACCGTCTTGCCACATGTCACTACTCGGTCTGACTGAGCGCCTCCAGGAGAGAGGCCCAAGCAAGACGTGTCCCGAGGAGCGTCTTCCCACATGTCAACAATGGGTCTGACTGAGGGCCTCCAGGAGAGAAGCCCAAGCAAGAAGCGCCCCGAGGAGCGTCTTGCCACATGTCAACACTGGGTCTGACTGAGCACCTCCAGTAGAGAGGCCCAAGCAAGACACGCCCCGAGGAGCGACTTGACACATGTCAACACTGGGTCTGACTGAGGGCCTCCATGAGAGAAGCCCAAGCAAGACGCGCCCCGAGGAGAGTCTTGCCACATGTCAACACTGGGTCTGACAGAGGGCATCCAGGAGAGAGGCCCAAGCAATACGCGCCCCGAGGAGCGTCTTGCCACATGTCAACAATGGGTCTGACTGAGGGCCTCCAGGAGAGAAGCCAAAGCAAGACGCGCCCCGAGGAGCGTCTTGCCACATGTCACTACTCGGTCTGACTGAGCGCCTCCAGGAGAGAGGCCCAAGCAAGACGCGCCCCGAGGAGCGTCTTGCCACATGTCAACACTGGGTCTGACTGAGGGCCTCCAGGAGAGAGGCCTAAATAAGACGCGCCCCGAGGAGCGTCTTGCCACATGTCAACAATGGGTCTGACTGAGGGCCTCCAGGAGAGAAGCCCAAGCAAGACGCGCCCCGAGGAGCGTCTTGCCACATGTCAGCACTCGGTCTGACTGAGCGCCTCCAGGAGAGAGGCCCAAGCAAGACGCGCCCCGAGGAGCGTCTTGCCACATGTCAACACTGGGTCTGACTGAGCGCCTCCAGGAGAGAGGCCCAAGCAAGACGCGCCCCGAGGAGAGTCTTGCCACATGTCAGCACTCGGTCTGACTGAGCGCCTCCAGGGGAGAGGCCCAAGCAAGACGCGCCCCGAGGAGCGTCTTGACACATTTCTCCTCTGGGTCTGACTGAGCGCCTCCAGGAGAGAGGCCCAAGAAAGACCCACCCCGAGGAGCGTCTTGCCACATGTCACTACTCGGTCTGACTGAGCGCCTCCAGGAGGGAGGTCCAAGCAAGACGCGCCCCGAGGAGCGTAATGCCACATGTCACTACTCGGTCTGACTGAGCGCCTCCAGGAGAGAGGCCCAAGCAAGACGTGCCCCGAGGAGCGTCTTGCCACATGTCAACAATGGGTCTGACTGAGGGCCTCCAGGAGAGAAGCCAAAGCAAGACGCGCCCCGAGGAGCGTCTTGCCAGATGTCAACACTGGGTCTGACTGAGGGCCCCCAGGAGAGAGGCCCAAATAAGACGCGCCCCGAGGAGCGTCTTGCCACATGTCAACACTGGGTCTGACTGAGGGCCTCCAGGAGAGAAGCCCAAGCAAGATGCGCCCCGTGGAGCGTCTTGCCACATGTCAGCACTCGGTCTGACTGAGCGCCTCCAGGAGAGAGGCCCAAGCAAGACGCGCCCTGAGGAGCGTCTTGACACATGTCTCCTCCTGGTCTGACTGAGCGCCTCCAGGAGAGAGGCCCAAGCAAGACGAGCCCCGAGGAGCGTCTTGCCACCTGTCACCACTGGGTCTGATTGAGCACCTCCAGGAGAGAGGCCCCAGCAAGACGCGCCGCGAGGAGCGTCTTGCCTTATGTCAGCACTCGGTCTGACTGAGCGCCTCCAGGAGAGAGGCCCAAGCAAGACCCGCCCCGAGGAGCGTCTTGCCACATGTCACTACTCGGTCTGACTGAGCGCCTCCAGGAGGGAGGTCCAAGCAAGACACGCCCCGAGGAGCGTCTTGCCACATGTCACTACTCGGTCTGACTGAGCGCCTTCAGGAGAGAGGCCCAAGCAAGACGTGCCCCGAGGAGGATCTTGCCACATGTCAACAATGGGTCTGACTGAGGGCCTCCAGGAGAGAAGCCCAAGCAAGACGCGCCCCGAGGAGCGTCTTGCCAGATGTCAACACTGGGTCTGACTGAGGGCCCCCAGGAGAGAGGCCCAAATAAGATGCGCCCCGAAGAGCGTCTTGCCACATGTCAGCACTGGGTCTGACTGAGCGCCTCCAGGAGAGAGGCCCAAGCAAGACATGCCCCGAGGAGCGTCTTGACACATGTTAACACTGGGTCTGACTGAGGGCCTCCATGTGAGAAGCCCAAGCAAGACGCGCCCCGAGGAGAGTCTTGCCACATGTCAACACTGGGTCTGACAGAGGGCATCCAGGAGAGAGGACCAAGCAATACGCTCCCCGAGGAGCGTCTTGCCACGTGTCAACATTGGGTCTGACTTAGCGCCTCCAGGAGAGAGGCCCAAGCAAGATGCGCCCCGAGGAGCGTCTTGCCACGTGTCACCACTGGGTCTGACTGAGCTCCTCCAGGAGAGAGCCCCAAACAAGACGCGCCCCGAGGAGCGTCTTGCCACGTGTCACCACTGGGTCTGATTGAGCACCTCCAGGAGAGAGGCCCCAGCAAGACGCGCCGCGAGGAGCATCTTGCCTTATGTCAGCACTCGGTCTGACTGAGCGCCTCCAGGAGAGAGGCCCAAGAAAGACCCGCCCCGAAGAGCGTCTTGTCACATGTCACTACTCGGTCTGACTGAGCGCCTCCAGGAGGGAGGTCCAAGCAAGACGCGCCCGAGGAGCGTCTTGCCACATGTCACTACTCGGTCTGACTGAGCGCCTCCAGGAGAGAGGCCCAAGCAAGACGTGCCCCGAGGAGCGTCTTGCCACATGTCAACAATGGGTCTGACTGAGGGCCTCCAGGAGAGAAGCCCAAGCAAGACGTGCCCCGAGGAGCGTCTTGCCAGATGTCAACACTGGGTCTGACTGAGGGCCCCCAGGAGAGAGGCCCAAATAAGACGCGCCCCGAGGAGCGTCTTGCCACATGTCAACACTGGGTCTGACTGAGGGCCTCCAGGAGAGAAGCCCAAGCAAGATGCGCCCCGAGGAGCGTCTTGCCACATGTCAGCACTCGGTCTGACTGAGCGCCTCCAGGAGAGAGGCCCAAGCAAGACGCGCCCCGAGGAGCGTCTTGACACATGTCTCCTCCTGGTCTGACTGAGCGCCTCCAGGAGACAGGCCCAAGCAAGACGAGCCCCGAGGAGCGTCTTGCCACGTGTCACCACTGGGTCTGATTGAGCACCTCCAGGAGAGAGGCCCCAGCAAGACGCGCCGCGAGGAGCATCTTGCCTTATGTCAGCAGTCGGTCTGACGGAGCGCCTCCAGGAGAGAGGCCCAAGCAAGACCCGCCCCGAGGAGCGTCTTGCCACATGTCACTACTCGGTCTGACTGAGCGCCTTCAGGAGAGAGGCCCAAGCAAGACGTGCCCCGAGGAGCGTCTTGCCACATGTCAACAATGGGTCTGACTGAGGGCCTCCAGGAGAGAAGCCCAAGCAAGACGCGCCCCGAGGAGCGTCTTGCCAGATGTCAACACTGGGTCTGACTGAGGGCCCCCAGGAGAGAGGCCCAAATAAGACGCGCCCCGAGGAGCGTCTTGCCACATGTCAACACTGGGTCTGACTGAGGGCCTCCAGGAGAGAAGCCCAAGCAAGATGCGCACCGAAGAGCGTCTTGCCACATGTCAGCACTCGGTCTGACTGAGCACCTCCAGGAGAGAGGCCCAAGCAATACGCGCCCCGAGGAGCGTCTTGGCACATGTCTCCTCTGGGTCTGACTGAGCGCCTCCAGGAGAGAGGCCCAAGCAAGACGTGCCCCGAGGAGCATCTTGCCACATGTCAACACTGGGTCTGACTGAGTGCCTCCATGAGAGAAGCACCAGCAAGACGCGCCCCGAGGAGCGTCTTGCCACATGTCAGCACTCGGTCTGACTGAGCGCCTCCAGGAGAGAGGCCCAAGCAAGAAGCGCCCCGAGGAGCGTCTTGCCACATGTCAACAATGTGTCTGATTGAGGGCCTCCAGGAGAGAAGCCCAAGCAAGACGCGCCCCGAGGAGCGTCTTGCCACATGTCAACACTGGGTCTAATTGAGTGCCTCCAGGAGAGAGGCCCAAGCAAGACGCGCCCCGAGGAGCGTCTTGCCACATGTCACTACTCGGTCTGACTGAGCGCCTCCAGGAGAGAGGTCCAAGCAACACGCGCCCTGAGGAGCGTCTTGCCACATGTCAACACTGGGTCTGACTGAGTGCCTCCATGAGTGAAGCCCCAGCAAGACGCGCCCCGAGGAGCGTCTTGCCACATGTCACTACTCGGTCTGACTGAGCGCCTCCAGGAGAGAGGCCCAAGCAAGACGTGTCCCGAGGAGCGTCTTGCCACATGTCAACAATGGGTCTGACTGAGGGCCTCCAGGAGAGAAGCCCAAGCAAGAAGCGCCCCGAGGAGCGTCTTGCCACATGTCAACACTGGGTCTGACTGAGCGCCTCCAGGAGAGAGGCCCAAGCAAGACACGCCCCGAGGAGCGTCTTGACACATGTCAACACTGGGTCTGACTGAGGGCCTCCATGAGAGAAGCCCAAGCAAGCTGGCCCCGAGGAGAGTCTTGCCACATGTCAACACTGGGTCTGACAGAGGGCATCCAGGAGAGAGGCCCAAGCAATACGCGCCCCGAGGAGCGTCTTGCCACATGTCAACAATGTGTCTGACTGAGGGCCTCCAGGAGAGAAGCCAAAGCAAGACGCGCCCCGAGGAGCGTCTCGCCACATGTCACTACTCGGTCTAACTGAGCGCCTCCAGGAGAGAGGTCCAAGCAAGACGCGCCCCGAGGAGCGTCTTGCCACATGTCAACACTGGGTCTGACTGAGGGCCTCCAGGAGAGAGGCCTAAATAAGACGCGCCCCGAGGAGCATCTTGCCACATGTCAACAATGGGTCTGACTGAGGGCCTCCAGGAGAGAGGCCTAAATAAGACGCGCCCCGAGGAGCGTCTTGCCACATGTCAGCACTCGGTCTGACTGAGCGCCTCCAGGAGAGAGGCCCAAGCAAGACGCGCCCCGAGGAGCGTCTTGCCACATGTCAACACTGGGTCTGACTGAGCGCCTCCAGGAGAGAGGCCCAAGCAAGACGCGCCCCGAGGAGAGTCTTGCCACATGTCAGCACTCGGTCTGACTGAGCGCCTCCAGGGGAGAGGCCCAAGCAAGACGCGCCCCGAGGAGCATCTTGACACATTTCTCCTCTGGGTCTGACTGAGCGCCTCCAGGAGAGAGGCCCAAGCAAGACGTTCCCCGAGGAGGGTCTTTCCACATGTCAACACTGGGTCTGACTGAGTGCCTCCATGAGAGAAGAACCAGCAAGACGCGCCCCAAGGAGCGTCTTGCCACATGTCAACACTGGGTCTGACTGAGCACCTCCAGGAGAGAGGCCCAAGCAAGACGCGCCCCGAGGAGCGTCTTGCCACATGTCAACACTGGGTCTGATTGAGCGCCTCCAGGAGAGAGGCCCGAGGAGCGTCTTGACACATGTCACCTCTGGGTCTGACTGAGCGCCTCCAGGAGAGAGGCCCAAGCAAGACGCGCCCCGAGGAGCGTCTTGTCACATGTCAACACTGGGTCTGACTGAGCGCCTCCAGGAGCGAGGCCCAAGCAAGAAACGCCCGAGGAGCGTATTGACACATGTCAACACTGGGTCTGACTGAGCGCCTCCAGGAGAGAGGTCCAAGCAACACGCGCCCTGAGGAGCGTCTTGCCACATGTCAACACTGGGTCTCACTGAGTGCCTCCATGAGAGAAGCCCCAGCAAGACGCGCCCCGAGGAGCGTCTTGTCACATGTCACTACTCGGTCTGACTGAGCGCCTCCAGGAGAGAGGCCCAAGCAAGATGTGCCCCGAGGAGCGTCTTGCCACATGTCAACACTGGGTCTGACTGAGCGCCTCCAGGAGAGAGGCCCAAGCAAGAAGCGCCCCGAGGAGCGTCTTGCCACATGTCAACACTGGGTCTGACTGAGCGCCTCCAGGAGAGAGGCCCAAGCAAGACATGCCCCGAGGAGCGTCTTGACACATGTTAACACTGGGTCTGACTGAGGGCCTCCATGTGAGAAGCCCAAGCAAGACGCGCCCCGAGGAGAGTCTTGCCACATGTCAACACTGGTCTGACAGAGGGCATCCAGGAGAGAGGACCAAGCAATACGCGCCCCGAGGAGCGTCTTGCCACATGTAAACAATGGGTCTGACTGAGGGCCTCCAGGAGAGAAGCCCAAGGAAGACGCGCCCCGAGGAGCTTCTTGCCACATGTCAGCACTCGGTCTGACTGAGCGCCTCCAGGAGAGAGGCCAAAGCAAGATGCGCCCCGAGGAGCGTCTTGACACATGTCAACACTGGGTCTGACAGAGGGCCTCCATGAGAGAGGCCCAAGCAAGACGCGCCCCGAGGAGCATCTTGCCTTATGTCAGCACTCGGTCTGACTGAGCGCCTCCAGGAGAGAGGCCCAAGCAAGACCCGCCCCGAGGAGCGTCTTGCCACATGTCACTACTCGGTCTGACTGAGCGCCTCCAGGAGAGAGGCCCAAGCAAGACGTGCCCCGAGGAGTGTCTTGCCACATGTCAACAATGGGTCTGACTGAGGGCCTCCAGGAGAGAAGCCCAAGCAAGACGCGCACCGAGGAGCATCTTGCCAGATGTCAACACTGGGTCTGACTGAGGGCCCCCAGGAGAGAGGCCCAAATAAGACGCGCCCCGAGGAGCGTCTTGCCACATGTCAACACTGGGTCTGACTGAGGGCCTCCAGGAGAGAAGCCCAAGCAAGATGCGCCCCGAGGAGCGTCTTGCCACATGTCAGCACTCGGTCTGACTGAGCGCCTCCAGGAGAGAGGCCCAAGCAAGATGCGCCCCGAGGAGCGTCTTGACACATGTCTCCTCTGGGTCTGACTGAGCGCCTCCAGGAGAGAGGCCCAAGCAAGACGTGCCCCGAGGAGCATCTTGCCACATGTCACCTCTGGGTCTGACTGAGCGCCTCCAGGAGAGAGGCGCAAGCAAGAAACGCCCGAGGAGCGTCTTGACACATGTCAACACTGGGTCTGACTGAGTGCCTCCAGGAGAGAGGCCCCAGCAAGACGTGCCCCGAGGAGCGTCTTGCCACATGTCAGCACTCGGTCTGACTGAGCGCCTCCAGGAGAGAGGCCCAAGCAAGAAGCGCCCCGAGGAGCGTCTTGCCACATGTCAACAATGGGTCTGACTGAGGGCCTCCAGGAGAGAAGCCCAAGAAAGACGCGCCCCGAGGAGCGTCTTGCCACATGTCAACAATGGGTCTGACTGAGGGCCTCCAGGAGAGAGGCCCAATCAAGACGCGCCCCGAGGAGCGTCTTGCCACATGAAGACGCGCCCCGAGGAGCGTCTTGCCACATGTCAACACTGGGTCTGACTGAGCACTTCCAGGAGAGAGGCCCAAGCAAGACGCGCCCCGAGGAGCGTCTTGCCACATGTAAACACTGGGTCTGAATGAGCGCCTCCAGGAGAGAGGCCCGAGGAGCGTCTTGACACATGTCACCTCTGGGTCTGACTGAGCGCCTCCAGGAGAGAGGCCCAAGCAAGAAACGCCCGAGGAGCGTCTTGCCACATGTCAACACTGGGTCTGACTAAGCGCCTCCAGGAGAGAGGTCCAAGCAACACGCGCCCTGAGGAGCGTCTTGCCACATGTCAACACTGGGTCTGACTGAGTGCCTCCATGAGAGAAGCCCCAGCAAGACGCGCCCCGAGGAGCGTCTTGTCACATGTCACTACTCGGTCTGACTGAGCGCCTCCAGGAGAGAGGCCCAAGCAAGACGTGCCCCGAGGAGCGTCTCGCCACATGTCAACACTGGGTCTGACGGAGCGCCTCCAGGAGAGAGGCCCAAGCAAGAACCTCCCCGAGGAGCGTCTTGCCACATGTCAACACTGGGTCTGACTGAGCGCCTCCAGGAGGGAGGTCCAAGCAAGACACGCCCCGAGGAGCGTCTTGCCACATGTCACTACTCGGTCTGACTGAGCGCCTCCAGGAGAGAGGCCCAAGCAAGACATGCCCCGAGGACCGTCTTGCCACATGTCAACAATGGGTCTGACTGAGGGCCTCCAGGAGAGAAGCCCAAGCAAGACGCGCCCCGAGGAGCGTCTTGCCAGATGTCAACACTGGGTCTGACTGAGGGCCCCCAGGAGAGAGGCCCAAATAAGACGCTCCCCGAGGAGCGTCTTGCCACATGTCAACACTGGGTCTGACTGAGGGCCTCCAGGAGAGAAGCCCAAGCAAGATGCGCCCCGAGGAGCGTCTTGCCACATGTCAGCACTCGGTCTGACTGAGCGCCTCCAGGAGAGAGGCCCGAGGAGCGTCTTGCCACATGTCACCTCTGGGTCTGACTGAGCGCCTCCAGGAGAGAGGCGCAAGCAAGAAACGCCCGAGGAGCGACTTGACACATGTCAACACTGGGTCTGACTGAGCGCCTCCAGGAGAGAGGCCCCAGCAAGACGCACCCCGAGGAGCGTCTTGCCACATGTCAGCACTCGGTCTGACTGAGCGCCTCCAGGAGAGAGGCCCAAGCAAGAAGCGCCCCGAGGAACGTCTTGCCACATGTCAACAATGTGTCTGACTGAGGGCCTCCAGGAGAGAAGCCCAAGCAAGACGCGCCCCGAGGAGCGTCTTGCCACATGTCAACACTGGGTCTAATTGAGCACCTCCAGGAGAGAGGCCCAAGCAAGACGCGCCCAGAGGAGCGTCTTGCCACATGAAGATGCGCCCCGAGGAGCGTCTTGACACATTTCTCCTCTGGGTCTGACTGAGCGCCTCCAGGAGAGAGGCCCAAGCAAGACGTTCCCCGAGGAGCGTCTTTCCACATGTCAACACTGGGTCTGACTGAGTGCCTCCATGAGAGAAGCCCCAGCAAGACGCACCCCGAGGAGCGTCTTGCCACATGTCAACACTGGGTCTGACTGAGCACTTCCAGGAGAGAGGCCCAAGCAAGACGCGCCCCGAGGAGCGTCTTGCCACATGTCAACACTGGGTCTGACTGAGCGCCTCCAGGAGAGAGGCCCGAGGAGCGTCTTGACACATGTCACCTCTGGGTCTGACTGAGCGCCTCCAGGAGAGAGGCCCAAGCAAGAAACGCCCGAGGAGCGTCTTGCCACATGTCAACACTGGGTCTGACTGAGCGCCTCCAGGACAGAGGTCCAAGCAACACGCGCCCTGAGGAGCGTCTTGCCACATGTCAACACTGGGTCTGACTGAGTGTCTCCATGAGAGAAGCCCCAGCAAGACGCGCCCCGAGGAGCGTCTTGTCACATGTCACTACTCGGTCTGACTGAGCGCCTCCAGGAGAGAGGCCCAAGCAAGACGTGCCCCGAGGAGCGTCTCGCCACATGTCAACACTGGGTCTGACGGAGCGCCTCCAGGAGAGAGGCCCAAGCAAGAACCGCCCCGAGGAGCGTCTCGCCACATGCCAACACTGGGTCTGACTGAGCGCCTCCAGGAGAGAGGCCCAAGCAAGACATGCCCCGAGGAGCGTCTTGACACATGTTAACACTGGGTCTGACTGAGGGCCTCCATGTGAGAAGCCCAAGCAAGACGCGCCCCGAGGAGAGTCTTGCCACATGTCAACACTGGGTCTGACAGAGGGCATCCAGGAGAGAGGACCAAGCAATACGCGCGCCGAGGAGCGTCTTGCCACATGTCAACAATGGGACTGACTGAGGGCCTCCAGGAGAGAAGCCCAAGGAAGACGCGCCCCGAGCAGCTTCTTGCCACATGTCAGCACTCGGTCTGACTGAGCTTCTCCAGGAGAGAGGCCAAAGCAAGATGCGCCCCGAGGAGCGTCTTGACACATGTCAACACTGGGTCTGACAGAGGGCCTCCAGGAGAGAGGCCCAATCAAGACGCGCCCCGAGGAGTGTCTTGCCACATGTCAACACTGGGTCTGACTGAGCGCCTCCAGGAGAGAGGCCCAAGCAAGACGCGCCCCGAGGAGCGTCTTGCCACGTGTCAACACTGGGTCTGACTTAGCGCCTCCAGGAGAGAGGCCCAAGCAAGATGCGCCACGAGGAGCGTCTTGCCACGTGTCACCACTGGGTCTGACTGAGCTCCTCCAGGAGAGAGGCCCAAGCAAGACGCGCCCCGAAGAGCGTCTTGCCACTTGTCACCCCTGGGTCTGATTGAGCACCTCCAGGAGAGAGGCCCCAGCAAGACGCGCCGCGAGGAGAATCTTGCCTTATGTCAGCACTCGGTCTGACTGAGCGCCTCCAGGAGAGAGGCCCATGCAAGACCCGCCCCGAGGAGCGTCTTGCCACATGTCACTACTCGGTCTGACTGAGCGCCTCCAGGAGGGAGGTCCAAGCAAGACACGCCCCGAGGAGCGTCTTGCCACATGTCACTACTCGGTCTGACTGAGCGCCTCCAGGAGAGAGGCCCAAGCAAGACGTGCCCCGAGGACCGTCTTGCCAGATGTCAACACTGGGTCTGACTGAGGGCCCCAAGGAGAGAGGCCCAAATAAGACGCGCCCCGAGGAGCGTCTTGCCACATGTCAACACTGGGTCTGACTGAGGGCCTCCAGGAGAGAAGCCCAAGCAAGATGCGCCCCGAGGAGCGTCTTGCCACATGTCAGCACTCGGTCTGACTGAGCACCTCCAGGAGAGAGGCCCAAGCAATACGCGCCCCGAGGAGCGTCTTGACACATGTCTCCTCTGGGTCTGACTGAGCGCCTCCAGGAGAGAGGCCCAAGCAAGACGTGCCCCGAGGAGCATCTTGCCACATGTCAACACTGGGTGTGACTGAGAGCCTCCATGAGAGAAGCCCCAGCAAGACGCGCCCCGAGGAGCGTCTTGCCACATGTCAACACTGGATCTGACTGAGCGCCTCCAGGAGAGAGGCCCGAGGAGCGTCTTGCCACATGTCACCTCTGGGTCTGACTGAGCGCCTCCAGGAGAGAGGCGCAAGCAAGAAACGCCCGAGGAGCGTCTTGACACATGTCAACACTGGGTCTGACTGAGCGCCTCCAGGAGAGAGGCCCCAGCAAGACGCGCCCCGAGGAGCGTCTTGCCACATGTCAGCACTCGGTCTGACTGAGCGCCTCCAGGAGAGAGGCCCAAGCAAGAAGCGCCCCGAGGAGCGTCTTGCCACATGTCAACAATGTGTCTGACTGAGGGCCTCCAGGAGAGAAGCCCAAGCAAGACGCGCCCCGAGGAGCGTCTTGCCACATGTCAACACTGGGTCTAATTGAGCGCCTCCAGGAGAGAGGCCCAAGCAAGACGCGCCCCGAGGAGCGTCTTGCCACATGCCACTACTCGGTCTGACTGAGCGCCTCCAGGAGAGAGGTCCAAGCAACACGCGCCCCGAGGAGCGTCTTGCCACATGTCACTACTCGGTCTGACTGAGCGCCTCCAGGAGAGAGGCCCAAGCAAGACGTGTCCCGAGGAGCGTCTTTCCACATGTCAACATTGGGTCTGACTGAGGGCCTCCATGTGAGAAGCCCAAGCAAGACTCGCCCCGAGGAGAGTCTTGCCACATGTCAACACTGGGTCTGACAGAGGGCATCCAGGAGAGAGGACCAAGCAATACGCGCCCCGAGGAGCGTCTTGCCACATGTCAACAATGGGACTGACTGAGGGCCTCCAGGAGAGAAGCCCAAGGAAGACGCGTCCCGAGGAGCTTCTTGCCACATGTCAGCACTCGGTCTGACTGAGCTTCTCCAGGAGAGAGGCCAAAGCAAGATGCGCCCCGAGGAGCGTCTTGACACATGTCAACACTGGGTCTGACAGAGGGCCTCCAGGAGAGAGGCCCAAGCAAGACGCGCCCCGAGGAGTGTCTTGCCACATGTCAACACTGGGTCTGACTGAGCGCCTCCAGGAGAGAGGCCCAAGCAAGACGCGCCCCGAGGAGCGTCTTGCCACGTGTCAACACTGGGTCTGACTTAGCGCCTCCAGGAGAGAGGCCCAAGCAAGATGCGCCCCGAGGAGCGTCTTGCCACGTGTCACCACTGGGTCTGACTGAGCTCCTCCAGGAGAGAGGCCCAAGCAAGACGCACCCCGAAGAGCGTCTTGCCACGTGTCACCACTGGGTCTGATTGAGCACCTCCAGGAGAGAGGCCCCAGCAAGACGCGCCGCGAGGAGCATCTTGCCTTATGTCAGCACTCGGTCTGACTGAGCGCCTCCAGGAGAGAGGCCCAAGCAAGACCCGCCCCGAGGAGCGTCTTGCCACATGTCACTACTCGGTCTGACTGAGCGTCTCCAGGAGGGAGGTCCAAGCAAGACACGCCCCGAGGAGCGTCTTGCCACATTTCACTACTCGGTCTGACTGAGCGCCTCCAGGAGAGAGGCCCAAGCAAGACGTGCCCCGAGGACCGTCTTGCCACATGTCAACAATGGGTCTGACTGAGGGCCTCCAGGAGAGAAGCCCAAGCAAGACGCGCCCCGAGGAGCATCTTGCCAGATGTCAACACTGGGTCTGACTGAGGGCCCCCAGGAGAGAGGCCCAAATAAGACGCGCCCCGAGGAGCGTCTTGCCACATGTCAACACTGGGTCTGACTGAGGGCCTCCAGGAGAGAAGCCCAAGCAAGATGCGCCCCGAGGAGCATCTTGCCACATGTCAGCACTCGGTCTGACTGAGCACCTCCAGGAGAGAGGCCCAAGCAATACGCGCCCCGAGGAGCGTCTTGACACATGTCTCCTCTGGGTCTGACTGAGCGCCTCCAGGAGAGAGGCCCAAGCAAGACGTGCCCCGAGGAGCATCTTGCCACATGTCAACACTGGGTCTGACTGAGAGCCTCCATGAGAGAAGCCCCAGCAAGACGCGCCCCGAGGAGCGTCTTGCCACATGTCAACACTGGGTCTGACTGAGCGCCTCCAGGAGAGAGGCCCGAGGAGCGTCTCTCCACATGTCACCTCTGGGTCTGACTGAGCGCCTCCAGGAGAGAGGCGCAAGCAAGAAACGCCCGAGGAGCGTCTTGACACATGTCAACACTGGGTCTGACTGAGGGCCTCCAGGAGAGAAGCCCAAGCAAGACGCGCCCCGAGGAGCGTCTTGCCACATGTCAACACTGGGTCTAATTGAGCGCCTCCAGGAGAGAGGCCCAAGCAAGACGCGCCCCGAGGAGCGTCTTGCCACATGTCACTACTCGGTCTGACTGAGCGCCTCCAGGAGAGAGGTCCAAGCAACACGCGCCCCGAGGAGCGTCTTGCCACATGTCAACACTGGGTCTGACTGAGTGCCTCCATGAGTGAAGCCCCAGCAAGACGCGCCCCGAGGACCGTCTTGCCACATGTCACTACTCGGTCTGACTGAGCGCCTCCAGGAGAGAGGCCCAAGCAAGACGTGTCCCGAGGAGCGTCTTCCCACATGTCAACAATGGGTCTGACTGAGGGCCACCAGGAGAGAAGCCCAAGCAAGAAGCGCCCCGAGGAGCATCTTGCCACATGTCAACACTGGGTCTGACTGAGCGCCTCCAGGAGAGAGGCCCAAGCAAGACACGCCCCGAGGAGCGTCTTCACACATGTCAACACTGGGTCTGACTGAGGGCCTCCATGAGAGAAGCCCAAGCAAGACGCGCCCCGAGGAGAGTCTTGCCACATGTCAACAATGGGTCTGACTGAGGGCCTCCAGGAGAGAAGCCAAAGCAAGACGCGCCCCGAGGAGCGTCTTGCCACATGTCACTACTCGGTCTAGCTGAGCGCCTCCAGGAGAGAGGTCCAAGCAAGACGCGCCCCGAGGAGCGTCTTGCCACATGTCACTACTCGGTCTGACTGAGCGCCTCCAGGAGAGAGGCCCAAGCAAGACGTGCCCCGAGGAGTGTCTTGCCACATGTCAACACTGGGTCTGACTGAGGGCCTCCAGGAGAGAGGCCTAAATAAGACGCGCCCCGAGGAGCGTCTTGCCACATGTCAACAATGGGTCTGACTGAGGGCCTCCAGGAGAGAAGCCCAAGCAAGACGCGCCCCGAGGAGCGTCTTGCCACATGTCAGCACTCGGTCTGACTGAGCGCCACCAGGAGAGAGGCCCAAGCAAGACGCACCCCGAGGAGCATCTTGCCACATGTCAACACTGGGTCTGACTGAGCGCCTCCAGGAGAGAGGCCCAAGCAAGACGCGCCCCTAGGAGAGTCTTGCCACATGTCAGCACTCGGTCTGACTGAGCGCCTCCAGGGGAGAGGCCCAAGCAAGACGCGCCCCGAGGAGCGTCTTGACACATTTCTCCTCTGGGTCTGACTGAGCGCCTCCAGGAGAGAGGCCCAAGCAAGACGTTCCCCGAGGAGCGTCTTTCCACATGTCAACACTGGGTCTGACTGAGTGCCTCCATGAGAGAAGAACCAGCAAGACGCGCCCCGAGGAGCGTCTTGCCACATGTCAACACTGGGTGTGACTGAGAGCCTCCAGGAGAGAGGCCCAAGCAAGACGCGCCCCGAGGAGCGTTTTGCCACATGTCAACACTGGGTCTGACTGAGCGCCTCCAGGAGAGAGGCCCGAGGAGGGTCTTGACACATGTCCCCTCTGGGTCTGACTGAGCGCCTCCAGGAGAGAGGCCCAAGCAAGACGTGCCCCGAGGAGCGTCTTGCCACATGTCAACAATGGGTCTGACTGAGGGCCTCCAGGAGAGAAGCCCAAGCAAGACGTGCCCAGAGGAGCGTCTTGCCAGATGTCAACACTGGGTCTGACTAACGGCCCCCAGGAGAGAGGCCCAAATAAGACGCACCCCGAGGAGCGTCTTGCCACATGTCAACACTGGGTCTGACTGAGGGCCTCCAGGAGAGAAGCCCAAGCAAGATGCGCCCGGAGAAGCGTCTTGCCACATGTAAACAATGGGTCTGACTGAGGGCCTCCAGGAGAGAAGCCAAAGCAAGACGCGCCCGGAGGAGCGTCTTGCCACATGTCACTACTCGGTCTAGCTGAGCGCCTCCAGGAGAGAGGTCCAAGCAAGACGCGCCCCGAGGAGCGTCTTGCCACATGTCACTATTCGGTCTGACTGAGCGCCTCCAGGATAGAGGCCCAAGCAAGACGCGCCCCGAGGAGCGTCTTGCCACATGTCAACACTGGGTCTGACTGAGGGCCTCCAGGAGAGAGGCCTAAATTAGACGCGCCCCGAGGAGCGTCTTGCCACATGTCAACAATGTGTCTGACTGAGGGCCTCCAGGAGAGAAGCCCAAGCAAGACGCGCCCCGAGGAGCGTCTTGCCACATGTCAGCACTCGGTCTGACTGAGGGCCTCCATGTGAGAAGCCCAAGCAAGACGCGCCCCGAGGAGAGTCTTGCCACATGTCAACACTGGGTCTGACAGAGGGCATCCAGGAGAGAGGCCCGAGGAGCGTCTTGACACATGTCACCTCTGGGTCTGACTGAGCGCCTCCAGGAGAGAGGCCCAAGCAAGACGCGCCCCGAGGAGCGTATTGTCACATGTCAACACTGGGTCTGACTGAGCACCTCCAGGAGCGAGGCCCAAGCAAGAAACGCCCGAGGAGCGTCTTGACACATGTCAACACTGGGTCTGACTGAGCGCCTCCAGGAGAGAGGTCCAAGCAACACGCGCCCTGAGGAGCGTCTTGCCACATGTCAACACTGGGTCTGACTGAGTGCCTCCATGAGAGCAGCCACAGCAAGACGCGCCCCGAGGAGCGTCTTGTCACATGTCACTACTCGGTCTGACTGAGCGCCTCCAGGAGAGAGGCCCAAGCAAGACGTGCCCCGAGGAGCGTCTTGCCACATGTCAACACTGGGTCTGACTGAGCGCCTCCAGGAGAGAGGCCCAAGCAAGAAGCGCCCCGAGGAGCGTCTTGCCACATGTCAACACTGGGTCTGACTGAGCGCCTCCAGGAGAGAGGCCCAAGCAAGACATGCCCCGAGGAGCGTCTTGACACATGTTAACACTGGGTCTGACTGAGGGCCTCCATGTGAGAAGCCCAAGCAAGACGCGCCCCGAGGAGAGTCTTGCCACATGTCAACACTGGGTCTGACAGAGGGCATCCAGGAGAGAGGACCAAGCAATACGCGCCCCGAGGAGCGTTTTGCCACATGTCAACATTGGGTCTGACTGAGGGCCTCCAGGAGAGAAGCCCACGGAAGACACGCCCCGAGGAGCTTCTTGCCACATGTCAGCACTCGGTCTGACTGAGCGCCTCCAGGAGAGAGGCCAAAGCAAGATGCGCCCCGAGGAGCGTCTTGACACATGTCAACACTGGGTCTGACAAAGGGCCTCCATGAGAGAGGCCCAAGCAAGATGCGCCCCGAGGAGTGTCTTGCCACATGTCAACACTGGGTCTGACTGAGCGCCTCCAGGAGAGAGGCCCAAGCAAGACGCGCCCCGAGGAGCGTCTTGCCACGTGTCAACATTGGGTCTGACTTAGCGCCTCCAGGAGAGAGGCCCAAGCAAGATGCGCCCCGAGGAGCGTCTTGCCACGTGTCACCACTGGGTCTGACTGAGCTCCTCCAGCAGAGAGGCCCAAGCAAGACGCGCCCCGAGGAGCGTCTTGCCACGTGTCACCACTGGGTCTGATTGAGCACCTCCAGGAGAGAGGCCCAAGCAAGACGCGCCGCGAGGAGCATCTTGCCTTATGTCAGCACTCGGTCTGACTGAGCGCCTCCGGGAGAGAGGCCCAAGCAAGACCCGCCCCGAGGAGCGTCTTACCACATGTCACTGCTCGGTCTGACTGAGCGCCTCCAGGAGGGAGGTCCAAGCAAGACGCGCCCCGAGGAGCGTCTTGCCACATGTCACTACTCGGTCTGACTGAGCGCCTCCAGGAGAGAGGCCCAAGCAAGACGTGCCCCGAGGAGCGTCTTGCCACATGTCAACAATGGGTCTGACTGAGGGCCTCCAGGAGAGAAGCCCAAGCAAGACGCGCCCCGAGGAGCGTCTTGCCAGATGTCAACACTAGGTCTGACTGAGGGCCCCCAGGAGAGAGGCCCAAATAAGACGCGCCCCGAGGAGCGTCTTGCCACATGTCAACACTGGGTCTGACTGAGGGCCTCCAGGAGAGAAGCCCAAGCAAGATGCGCCCCGAGGAGCGTCTTGCCACATGTCAGCACTCGGTCTGACTGAGCGCCTCCAGGAGAGAGGCCCAAGCAAGACGCGCCTCGAGGAGCGTCTTGACACATGTCTCCTCTGGGTCTGACTGAGCGCCTCCAGGAGAGAGGCCCAAGCAAGACGCGCCCCGAGGAGCGTCTTGCCACGTGTCACCACTGGGTCTGATTGAGCACCTCCAGGAGAGAGGCCCCAGCAAGACGCGCCGCGAGGAGCATCTTGCCTTATGTCAGCACTCGGTCTGACTGAGCGCCTCCAGGAGAGAGGCCATAGCAAGACCCGCCCCGAGGAGCGTCTTGACACATGTCTCCTCTGGGTCTGACTGAGCGCCTCCAGGAGAGAGGCCCAAGCAAGACGTGCCCCGAGGAGCATCTTGCCACATGTCAACACTGGGTCTGACTGAGAGCCTCCATGAGAGAAGCCCCAGCAAGACGCGCCCCGAGGAGCGTCTTGCCACATGTCAACACTGGGTCTGACTGAGCGCCTCCAGGAGAGAGGCCCGAGGAGCGTCTCTCCACATGTCACCTCTGGGTCTGACTGAGCGCCTCCAGGAGAGAGGCGCAAGCAAGAAACGCCCGAGGAGCGTCTTTACACATGTCAACACTGGGTCTGACTGAGGGCCTCCAGGAGAGAAGCCCAAGCAAGACGCGCCCCGAGGAGCGTCTTGCCACATGTCAACACTGGGTCTAATTGAGCGCCTCCAGGAGAGAGGCCCAAGCAAGACGCGCCCCGAGGAGCGTCTTGCCACATGTCACTACTCGGTCTGACTGAGCGCCTCCAGGAGAGAGGTCCAAGCAACACGCGCCCCGAGGAGCGTCTTGCCACATGTCAACACTGGGTCTGACTGAGTGCCTCCATGAGTGAAGCCCCAGCAAGACGCGCCCCGAGGACCGTCTTGCCACATGTCACTACTCGGTCTGACTGAGCGCCTCCAGGAGAGAGGCCCAAGCAAGACGTGTCCCGAGGAGCGTCTTCCCACATGTCAACAATGGGTCTGACTGAGGGCCACCAGGAGAGAAGCCCAAGCAAGAAGCGCCCCGAGGAGCATCTTGCCACATGTCAACACTGGGTCTGACTGAGCGCCTCCAGGAGAGAGGCCCAAGCAAGACACGCCCCGAGGAGCGTCTTCACACATGTCAACACTGGGTCTGACTGAGGGCCTCCATGAGAGAAGCCCAAGCAAGACGCGCCCCGAGGAGAGTCTTGCCACATGTCAACAATGGGTCTGACTGAGGGCCTCCAGGAGAGAAGCCAAAGCAAGACGCGCCCCGAGGAGCGTCTTGCCACATGTCACTACTCGGTCTAGCTGAGCGCCTCCAGGAGAGAGGTCCAAGCAAGACGCGCCCCGAGGAGCGTCTTGCCACATGTCACTACTCGGTCTGACTGAGCGCCTCCAGGAGAGAGGCCCAAGCAAGACGTGCCCCGAGGAGTGTCTTGCCACATGTCAACACTGGGTCTGACTGAGGGCCTCCAGGAGAGAGGCCTAAATAAGACGCGCCCCGAGGAGCGTCTTGCCACATGTCAACAATGGGTCTGACTGAGGGCCTCCAGGAGAGAAGCCCAAGCAAGACGCGCCCCGAGGAGCGTCTTGCCACATGTCAGCACTCGGTCTGACTGAGCGCCACCAGGAGAGAGGCCCAAGCAAGACGCACCCCGAGGAGCATCTTGCCACATGTCAACACTGGGTCTGACTGAGCGCCTCCAGGAGAGAGGCCCAAGCAAGACGCGCCCCTAGGAGAGTCTTGCCACATGTCAGCACTCGGTCTGACTGAGCGCCTCCAGGGGAGAGGCCCAAGCAAGACGCGCCCCGAGGAGCGTCTTGACACATTTCTCCTCTGGGTCTGACTGAGCGCCTCCAGGAGAGAGGCCCAAGCAAGACGTTCCCCGAGGAGCGTCTTTCCACATGTCAACACTGGGTCTGACTGAGTGCCTCCATGAGAGAAGAACCAGCAAGACGCGCCCCGAGGAGCGTCTTGCCACATGTCAACACTGGGTGTGACTGAGAGCCTCCAGGAGAGAGGCCCAAGCAAGACGCGCCCCGAGGAGCGTTTTGCCACATGTCAACACTGGGTCTGACTGAGCGCCTCCAGGAGAGAGGCCCGAGGAGGGTCTTGACACATGTCCCCTCTGGGTCTGACTGAGCGCCTCCAGGAGAGAGGCCCAAGCAAGACGTGCCCCGAGGAGCGTCTTGCCACATGTCAACAATGGGTCTGACTGAGGGCCTCCAGGAGAGAAGCCCAAGCAAGACGTGCCCAGAGGAGCGTCTTGCCAGATGTCAACACTGGGTCTGACTAACGGCCCCCAGGAGAGAGGCCCAAATAAGACGCACCCCGAGGAGCGTCTTGCCACATGTCAACACTGGGTCTGACTGAGGGCCTCCAGGAGAGAAGCCCAAGCAAGATGCGCCCGGAGAAGCGTCTTGCCACATGTAAACAATGGGTCTGACTGAGGGCCTCCAGGAGAGAAGCCAAAGCAAGACGCGCCCGGAGGAGCGTCTTGCCACATGTCACTACTCGGTCTAGCTGAGCGCCTCCAGGAGAGAGGTCCAAGCAAGACGCGCCCCGAGGAGCGTCTTGCCACATGTCACTATTCGGTCTGACTGAGCGCCTCCAGGATAGAGGCCCAAGCAAGACGCGCCCCGAGGAGCGTCTTGCCACATGTCAACACTGGGTCTGACTGAGGGCCTCCAGGAGAGAGGCCTAAATTAGACGCGCCCCGAGGAGCGTCTTGCCACATGTCAACAATGTGTCTGACTGAGGGCCTCCAGGAGAGAAGCCCAAGCAAGACGCGCCCCGAGGAGCGTCTTGCCACATGTCAGCACTCGGTCTGACTGAGGGCCTCCATGTGAGAAGCCCAAGCAAGACGCGCCCCGAGGAGAGTCTTGCCACATGTCAACACTGGGTCTGACAGAGGGCATCCAGGAGAGAGGCCCGAGGAGCGTCTTGACACATGTCACCTCTGGGTCTGACTGAGCGCCTCCAGGAGAGAGGCCCAAGCAAGACGCGCCCCGAGGAGCGTATTGTCACATGTCAACACTGGGTCTGACTGAGCACCTCCAGGAGCGAGGCCCAAGCAAGAAACGCCCGAGGAGCGTCTTGACACATGTCAACACTGGGTCTGACTGAGCGCCTCCAGGAGAGAGGTCCAAGCAACACGCGCCCTGAGGAGCGTCTTGCCACATGTCAACACTGGGTCTGACTGAGTGCCTCCATGAGAGCAGCCACAGCAAGACGCGCCCCGAGGAGCGTCTTGTCACATGTCACTACTCGGTCTGACTGAGCGCCTCCAGGAGAGAGGCCCAAGCAAGACGTGCCCCGAGGAGCGTCTTGCCACATGTCAACACTGGGTCTGACTGAGCGCCTCCAGGAGAGAGGCCCAAGCAAGAAGCGCCCCGAGGAGCGTCTTGCCACATGTCAACACTGGGTCTGACTGAGCGCCTCCAGGAGAGAGGCCCAAGCAAGACATGCCCCGAGGAGCGTCTTGACACATGTTAACACTGGGTCTGACTGAGGGCCTCCATGTGAGAAGCCCAAGCAAGACGCGCCCCGAGGAGAGTCTTGCCACATGTCAACACTGGGTCTGACAGAGGGCATCCAGGAGAGAGGACCAAGCAATACGCGCCCCGAGGAGCGTTTTGCCACATGTCAACATTGGGTCTGACTGAGGGCCTCCAGGAGAGAAGCCCACGGAAGACACGCCCCGAGGAGCTTCTTGCCACATGTCAGCACTCGGTCTGACTGAGCGCCTCCAGGAGAGAGGCCAAAGCAAGATGCGCCCCGAGGAGCGTCTTGACACATGTCAACACTGGGTCTGACAAAGGGCCTCCATGAGAGAGGCCCAAGCAAGATGCGCCCCGAGGAGTGTCTTGCCACATGTCAACACTGGGTCTGACTGAGCGCCTCCAGGAGAGAGGCCCAAGCAAGACGCGCCCCGAGGAGCGTCTTGCCACGTGTCAACATTGGGTCTGACTTAGCGCCTCCAGGAGAGAGGCCCAAGCAAGATGCGCCCCGAGGAGCGTCTTGCCACGTGTCACCACTGGGTCTGACTGAGCTCCTCCAGGAGAGAGGCCCAAGCAAGACGCGCCCCGAGGAGCGTCTTGCCACGTGTCACCACTGGGTCTGATTGAGCACCTCCAGGAGAGAGGCCCAAGCAAGACGCGCCGCGAGGAGCATCTTGCCTTATGTCAGCACTCGGTCTGACTGAGCGCCTCCGGGAGAGAGGCCCAAGCAAGACCCGCCCCGAGGAGCGTCTTACCACATGTCACTGCTCGGTCTGACTGAGCGCCTCCAGGAGGGAGGTCCAAGCAAGACGCGCCCCGAGGAGCGTCTTGCCACATGTCACTACTCGGTCTGACTGAGCGCCTCCAGGAGAGAGGCCCAAGCAAGACGTGCCCCGAGGAGCGTCTTGCCACATGTCAACAATGGGTCTGACTGAGGGCCTCCAGGAGAGAAGCCCAAGCAAGACGCGCCCCGAGGAGCGTCTTGCCAGATGTCAACACTAGGTCTGACTGAGGGCCCCCAGGAGAGAGGCCCAAATAAGACGCGCCCCGAGGAGCGTCTTGCCACATGTCAACACTGGGTCTGACTGAGGGCCTCCAGGAGAGAAGCCCAAGCAAGATGCGCCCCGAGGAGCGTCTTGCCACATGTCAGCACTCGGTCTGACTGAGCGCCTCCAGGAGAGAGGCCCAAGCAAGACGCGCCTCGAGGAGCGTCTTGACACATGTCTCCTCTGGGTCTGACTGAGCGCCTCCAGGAGAGAGGCCCAAGCAAGACGCGCCCCGAGGAGCGTCTTGCCACGTGTCACCACTGGGTCTGATTGAGCACCTCCAGGAGAGAGGCCCCAGCAAGACGCGCCGCGAGGAGCATCTTGCCTTATGTCAGCACTCGGTCTGACTGAGCGCCTCCAGGAGAGAGGCCATAGCAAGACCCGCCCCGAGGAGCGTCTTGCCACATGTCACTACTCGGTCTGACTGAGCGCCTCCAGGAGGGAGGTCCAAGCAAGACACGCCCCGAGGAGCGTCTTGCCACATGTCACTACTCGGTCTGACTGAGCGCCTCCAGGAGAGAGGCCCAAGCAAGACGTGCCCCGAGGAGCGTCTTGCCACATGTCAACAATGGATCTGACTGAGGGCCTCCAGGAGAGAAGCCCAAGCAAGACGCGCCCCGAGGAGCGTCTTGCCAGATGTCAACACTGGGTCTGACTGAGGGCCCCCAGGAGAGAAGCCCAAGCAAGATGTATCCCGAAGAGCGTCTTGCCACATGTCAGCACTCGGTCTGACTGAGCACCTCCAGGAGAGAGGCCCAAGCAATACGCGCCCCGAGGAGCGTCTTGACACATGTCACCTCTGGGTCTGACTGAGCGCCTCCAGGAGAGAGGCGCAAGCAAGAAACGCCCGAGGAGCGTCTTGACACATGTCAACCACTGGGTCTGACTGAGCGCCTCCAGGAGAGAGGCCCCAGCAAGACGCGCCCCGAGGAGCGTCTTGCCACATGTCAGCACTCGGTCTGACTGAGCGCCTCCAGGAGAGAGGCCCAAGCAAGAATCGCCCCGAGGAGCGTCTTGCCACATGTCAACAATGTGTCTGACTGAGGGCCTCCAGGAGAGAAGCCCAAGCAAGACGCGCCCCGAGGAGCGTCTTGCCACATGTCAACACTGGGTCTAATTGAGCGCCTCCAGGAGAGAGGCCCAAGCAAGACGCGCCCCGAGGAGCGTCTTGCCACATGTCACTACTCGGTCTGACTGAGCGCCTCCAGGAGAGAGGTCCAAGCAACACGCGCCCCGAGGAGCGTCTTGCCACATGTCAACACTGGGTCTGACTGAGTGCCTCCATGAGTGAAGCCCCAGCAAGACGCGCCCCGAGGAGCGTCTTGCCTTATGTCACTACTCGGTCTGACTGAGCGCCTCCAGGAGAGAGGCCCAAGCAAGACGTGTCCCGAGGAGCGTCTTGCCACATGTCAACAATGGGTCTGACTGAGGGCCTCCAGGATAGAGGCCCAAGCAAGACGCGCCCCGAGGAGCGTCTTGCCACATGTCAACACTGGGTCTGACTGAGGGCCTCCAGGAGAGAGGCCTAAATTAGACGCGCCCCGAGGAGCGTCTTGCCACATGTCAACAATGTGTCTGACTGAGGGCCTCCAGGAGAGAAGCCCAAGCAAGACGCGCCCCGAGGAGCGTCTTGCCACATGTCAGCACTCGGTCTGACTGAGGGCCTCCATGTGAGAAGCCCAAGCAAGACGCGCCCCGAGGAGAGTCTTGCCACATGTCAACACTGGGTCTGACAGAGGGCATCCAGGAGAGAGGCCCGAGGAGCGTCTTGACACATGTCACCTCTGGGTCTGACTGAGCGCCTCCAGGAGAGAGGCCCAAGCAAGACGCGCCCCGAGGAGCGTCTTGTCACATGTCAACACTGGGTCTGACTGAGCACCTCCAGGAGCGAGGCCCAAGCAAGAAACGCCCGAGGAGCGTCTTGACACATGTCAACACTGGGTCTGACTGAGCGCCTCCAGGAGAGAGGTCCAAGCAACACGCGCCCTGAGGAGCGTCTTGCCACATGTCAACACTGGGTCTGACTGAGTGCCTCCATGAGAGCAGCCACAGCAAGACGCGCCCCGAGGAGCGTCTTGTCACA
Source organism: Nothobranchius furzeri (assembly GCF_043380555.1). NCBI lineage: Eukaryota > Metazoa > Chordata > Actinopteri > Cyprinodontiformes > Nothobranchiidae > Nothobranchius > Nothobranchius furzeri. The sequence continues at coordinate 16,561,362 of NC_091747.1, read as the reverse complement.
TGTCACTACTCGGTCTGACTGAGCGCCTCCAGGAGAGAGGCCCAAGCAAGACGTGCCCCGAGGAGCGTCTTGCCACATGTCAACACTGGGTCTGACTGAGCGCCTCCAGGAGAGAGGCCCAAGCAAGAAGCGCCCCGAGGAGCGTCTTGCCACATGTCAACACTGGGTCTGACTGAGCGCCTCCAGGAGAGAGGCCCAAGCAAGACATGCCCCGAGGAGCGTCTTGACACATGTTAACACTGGGTCTGACTGAGGGCCTCCATGTGAGAAGCCCAAGCAAGACGCGCCCCGAGGAGAGTCTTGCCACATGTCAACACTGGGTCTGAAAGAGGGCATCCAGGAGAGAGGACCAAGCAATACGCGCACCGAGGAGCGTTTTGCCACATGTCAACAATGGGTCTGACTGAGGGCCTCCAGGAGAGAAGCCCACGGAAGACACGCCCCGAGGAGCTTCTTGCCACATGTCAGCACTCGGTCTGACTGAGCGCCTCCAGGAGAGAGGCCAAAGCAAGATGCGCCCCGAGGAGCGTCTTGACACATGTCAACACTGGGTCTGACAAAGGGCCTCCATGAGAGAGGCCCAAGCAAGATGCGCCCCGAGGAGTGTCTTGCCACATGTCAACACTGGGTCTGACTGAGCGCCTCCAGGAGAGAGGCCCAAGCAAGACGCGCCACGAGGAGCGTCTTGCCACGTGTCAACATTGGGTCTGACTTAGCGCCTCCAGGAGAGAGGCCCAAGCAAGATGCGCCCCGAGGAGCGTCTTGCCACGTGTCACCACTGGGTCTGACTGAGCTCCTCCAGGAGAGAGGCCCAAGCAAGACGCGCCCCGAGGAGCGTCTTGCCACGTGTCACCACTGGGTCTGATTGAGCACCTCCAGGAGAGAGGCCCAAGCAAGACGCGCCGCGAGGAGCATCTTGCCTTATGTCAGCACTCGGTCTGACTGAGCGCCTCCGGGAGAGAGGCCCAAGCAAGACCCGCCCCGAGGAGCATCTTACCACATGTCACTGCTCGGTCTGACTGAGCGCCTCCAGGAGGGAGGTCCAAGCAAGACGCGCCCCGAGGAGCGTCTTGCCACATGTCACTACTCGGTCTGACTGAGCGCCTCCAGGAGAGAGGCCCAAGCAAGACGTGCCCCGAGGAGCGTCTTGCCACATGTCAACAATGGGTCTGACTGAGGGCCTCCAGGAGAGAAGCCCAAGCAAGACGCGCCCCGAGGAGCGTCTTGCCAGATGTCAACACTAGGTCTGACTGAGGGCCCCCAGGAGAGAGGCCCAAATAAGACGCGCCCCGAGGAGCGTCTTGCCACATGTCAACACTGGGTCTGACTGAGGGCCTCCAGGAGAGAAGCCCAAGCAAGATGCGCCCCGAGGAGCGTCTTGCCACATGTCAGCACTCGGTCTGACTGAGCGCCTCCAGGAGAGAGGCCCAAGCAAGACGCGCCTCGAGGAGCGTCTTGACACATGTCTCCTCTGGGTCTGACTGAGCGCCTCCAGGAGAGAGGCCCAAGCAAGACGCGCCCCGAGGAGCGTCTTGCCACGTGTCACCACTGGGTCTGATTGAGCACCTCCAGGAGAGAGGCCCCAGCAAGACGCGCCGCGAGGAGCATCTTGCCTTATGTCAGCACTCGGTCTGACTGAGCGCCTCCAGGAGAGAGGCCATAGCAAGACCCGCCCCGAGGAGCGTCTTGCCACATGTCACTACTCGGTCTGACTGAGCGCCTCCAGGAGGGAGGTCCAAGCAAGACACGCCCCGAGGAGCATCTTGCCACATGTCACTACTCGGTCTGACTGAGCGCCTCCAGGAGAGAGGCCCAAGCAAGACGTGCCCCGAGGAGCGTCTTGCCACATGTCAACAATGGATCTGACTGAGGGCCTCCAGGAGAGAAGCCCAAGCAAGACGCGCCCCGAGGAGCGTCTTGCCAGATGTCAACACTGGGTCTGACTGAGGGCCCCCAGGAGAGAAGCCCAAGCAAGATGTATCCCGAAGAGCGTCTTGCCACATGTCAGCACTCGGTCTGACTGAGCACCTCCAGGAGAGAGGCCCAAGCAATACGCGCCCCGAGGAGCGTCTTGACACATGTCACCTCTGGGTCTGACTGAGCGCCTCCAGGAGAGAGGCGCAAGCAAGAAACGCCCGAGGAGCGTCTTGACACATGTCAACCACTGGGTCTGACTGAGCGCCTCCAGGAGAGAGGCCCCAGCAAGACGCGCCCCGAGGAGCGTCTTGCCACATGTCAGCACTCGGTCTGACTGAGCGCCTCCAGGAGAGAGGCCCAAGCAAGAATCGCCCCGAGGAGCGTCTTGCCACATGTCAACAATGTGTCTGACTGAGGGCCTCCAGGAGAGAAGCCCAAGCAAGACGCGCCCCGAGGAGCGTCTTGCCACATGTCAACACTGGGTCTAATTGAGCGCCTCCAGGAGAGAGGCCCAAGCAAGACGCGCCCCGAGGAGCGTCTTGCCACATGTCACTACTCGGTCTGACTGAGCGCCTCCAGGAGAGAGGTCCAAGCAACACGCGCCCCGAGGAGCGTCTTGCCACATGTCAACACTGGGTCTGACTGAGTGCCTCCATGAGTGAAGCCCCAGCAAGACGCGCCCCGAGGAGCGTCTTGCCTTATGTCACTACTCGGTCTGACTGAGCGCCTCCAGGAGAGAGGCCCAAGCAAGACGTGTCCCGAGGAGCGTCTTGCCACATGTCAACAATGGGTCTGACTGAGGGCCTCCAGGAGAGAAGCCCAAGCAAGAAGCGCCCCGAGGAGCGTCTTGCCACATGTCAACACTGGGTCTGACTGAGCGCCTCCAGGAGAGAGGCCCAAGCAAGACACGCCCCGAGGAGCGTCTTGACACATGTCAACACTTGGTCTGACTGAGGGCCTCCATGAGAGAAGCCCAAGCAAGACGCGCCCCGAGGAGAGTCTTGCCACATGTCAACACTGGGTCTGACAGAGGGCATCCAGGAGAGAGGCCCAAGCAATACGTGCCCCGAGGAGCGTCTTGCCACATGTCAACAATGGGTCTGACTGATGGCCTCCAGGAGAGAAGCCAAAGCAAGACGCGCCCCGAGGAGCGTCTTGCCACATGTCACTACTCGGTCTAACTGAGCGCCTCCAGGAGAGAGGTCCAAGCAAGACGCGCCCCGAGGAGCGTCTTGCCACATGTCACTACTCGGTCTGACTGAGCGCCTCCAGGAGAGAGGCCCAAGCAAGACGCGCCCCGAGGAGCGTCTTGCCACATGTCAACACTGGGTCTGACTGAGGGCCTCCAGGAGAGGGGCCTAAATAAGACGCGCCCCGAGGAGCGTCTTGCCACATGTCAACAATGGGTCTGACTGAGGGCCTCACGGAGAGAGGCCTAAATAAGACGTGCCCCGAGGAGCGTCTTGCCACATGTCAGCACTCGGTCTGACTGAGCGCCTCCAGGAGAGAGGCCCAAGCAGGACGCGCCCCGAGAAGCGTCTTGCTACATGTCAACACTGGGTCTGACTGAGCACCTCCAGGAGAGAGGCCCAAGCAAGACGCGACCCGAGGAGAGTCTTGCCACATGTCAGCACTCGGTCTGACTGAGCGCCTCCAGGGGAGAGGCCCAAGCAAGACGCGCCCCGAGGAGCGTCTTGACACATTTCTCCTCTGGGTCTGACTGAGCGCCTCCAGGAGAGAGGCCATAGCAAGACCCGCCCCGAGGAGCGTCTTGCCACATGTCACTACTCGGTCTGACTGAGCGCCTCCAGGAGGGAGGTCCAAGCAAGACACGCCCCGAGGAGCGTCTTGCCACATGTCACTACTCGGTCTGACTGAGCGCCTCCAGGAGAGAGGCCCAAGCAAGACGTGCCCCGAGGAGCGTCTTGCCACATGTCAACAATGGATCTGACTGAGGGCCTCCAGGAGAGAAGCCCAAGCAAGACGCGCCCCGAGGAGCGTCTTGCCAGATGTCAACACTGGGTCTGACTGAGGGCCCCCAGGAGAGAGGCCCAAATAGGACGCGCCCCGAGGAGCGTCTTGCCACATGTCAACACTGGGTCTGACTGAGGGCCTCCAGGAGAGAAGCCCAAGCAAGATGCGCCCCGAAGAGCGTCTTGCCACATGTCAGCACTCGGTCTGACTGAGCACCTCCAGGAGAGAGGCCCAAGCAATACGCGCCCCGAGGAGCGTCTTGACACATGTCTCCTCTGGGTCTGACTGAGCGCCTCCAGGAGAGAGGCCCAAGCAAGACGTGCCCCGAGGAGCATCTTGCCACATGTCAACACTGGGTCTGACTGAGTGCCTCCATGAGAGAAGCCCCAGCAAGACGCGCCCCGAGGAGCGTCTTGCCACATGTCAACACTGGCTCTGACTGAGCGCCTCCAGGAGAGAGGCCCGAGGATCGTCTTGCCACATGTCACCTCTGGGTCTGACTGAGCGCCTCCAGGAGAGAGGCGCAAGCAAGAAACGCCCGAGGAGCGTCTTGACACATGTCAGCACTCGGTCTGACTGAGCGCCTCCAGGAGAGAGGCCCAAGCAAGAAGCGCCCCGAGGAGCGTCTTGCCACATGTCAACACTGGGTCTGACTGAGCGCCTCCAGGAGAGAGGTCCAAGCAACACGCGCCCTGAGGAGCGTCTTGCCACATGTCAACACTGGGTCTGACTGAGTGCCTCCATGAGAGCAGCCACAGCAAGACGCGCCCCGAGGAGCGTCTTGTCACATGTCACTACTCGGTCTGACTGAGCGCCTCCAGGAGAGAGGCCCAAGCAAGACGTGCCCCGAGGAGCGTCTTGCCACATGTCAACACTGGGTCTGACTGAGCGCCTCCAGGAGAGAGGCCCAAGCAAGAAGCGCCCCGAGGAGCGTCTTGCCACATGTCAACACTGGGTCTGACTGAGCGCCTCCAGGAGAGAGGCCCAAGCAAGACATGCCCCGAGGAGCGTCTTGACACATGTTAACACTGGGTCTGACTGAGGGCCTCCATGTGAGAAGCCCAAGCAAGACGCGCCCCGAGGAGAGTCTTGCCACATGTCAACACTGGGTCTGAAAGAGGGCATCCAGGAGAGAGGACCAAGCAATACGCGCACCGAGGAGCGTTTTGCCACATGTCAACAATGGGTCTGACTGAGGGCCTCCAGGAGAGAAGCCCACGGAAGACACGCCCCGAGGAGCTTCTTGCCACATGTCAGCACTCGGTCTGACTGAGCGCCTCCAGGAGAGAGGCCAAAGCAAGATGCGCCCCGAGGAGCGTCTTGACACATGTCAACACTGGGTCTGACAAAGGGCCTCCATGAGAGAGGCCCAAGCAAGATGCGCCCCGAGGAGTGTCTTGCCACATGTCAACACTGGGTCTGACTGAGCGCCTCCAGGAGAGAGGCCCAAGCAAGACGCGCCCCGAGGAGCGTCTTGCCACGTGTCAACATTGGGTCTGACTTAGCGCCTCCAGGAGAGAGGCCCAAGCAAGATGCGCCCCGAGGAGCGTCTTGCCACGTGTCACCACTGGGTCTGACTGAGCTCCTCCAGGAGAGAGGCCCAAGCAAGACGCGCCCCGAGGAGCGTCTTGCCACGTGTCACCACTGGGTCTGATTGAGCACCTCCAGGAGAGAGGCCCAAGCAAGACGCGCCGCGAGGAGCATCTTGCCTTATGTCAGCACTCGGTCTGACTGAGCGCCTCCGGGAGAGAGGCCCAAGCAAGACCCGCCCCGAGGAGCATCTTACCACATGTCACTGCTCGGTCTGACTGAGCGCCTCCAGGAGGGAGGTCCAAGCAAGACGCGCCCCGAGGAGCGTCTTGCCACATGTCACTACTCGGTCTGACTGAGCGCCTCCAGGAGAGAGGCCCAAGCAAGACGTGCCCCGAGGAGCGTCTTGCCACATGTCAACAATGGGTCTGACTGAGGGCCTCCAGGAGAGAAGCCCAAGCAAGACGCGCCCCGAGGAGCGTCTTGCCAGATGTCAACACTAGGTCTGACTGAGGGCCCCCAGGAGAGAGGCCCAAATAAGACGCGCCCCGAGGAGCGTCTTGCCACATGTCAACACTGGGTCTGACTGAGGGCCTCCAGGAGAGAAGCCCAAGCAAGATGCGCCCCGAGGAGCGTCTTGCCACATGTCAGCACTCGGTCTGACTGAGCGCCTCCAGGAGAGAGGCCCAAGCAAGACGCGCCTCGAGGAGCGTCTTGACACATGTCTCCTCTGGGTCTGACTGAGCGCCTCCAGGAGAGAGGCCCAAGCAAGACGCGCCCCGAGGAGCGTCTTGCCACGTGTCACCACTGGGTCTGATTGAGCACCTCCAGGAGAGAGGCCCCAGCAAGACGCGCCGCGAGGAGCATCTTGCCTTATGTCAGCACTCGGTCTGACTGAGCGCCTCCAGGAGAGAGGCCATAGCAAGACCCGCCCCGAGGAGCGTCTTGCCACATGTCACTACTCGGTCTGACTGAGCGCCTCCAGGAGGGAGGTCCAAGCAAGACACGCCCCGAGGAGCATCTTGCCACATGTCACTACTCGGTCTGACTGAGCGCCTCCAGGAGAGAGGCCCAAGCAAGACGTGCCCCGAGGAGCGTCTTGCCACATGTCAACAATGGATCTGACTGAGGGCCTCCAGGAGAGAAGCCCAAGCAAGACGCGCCCCGAGGAGCGTCTTGCCAGATGTCAACACTGGGTCTGACTGAGGGCCCCCAGGAGAGAAGCCCAAGCAAGATGTATCCCGAAGAGCGTCTTGCCACATGTCAGCACTCGGTCTGACTGAGCACCTCCAGGAGAGAGGCCCAAGCAATACGCGCCCCGAGGAGCGTCTTGACACATGTCACCTCTGGGTCTGACTGAGCGCCTCCAGGAGAGAGGCGCAAGCAAGAAACGCCCGAGGAGCGTCTTGACACATGTCAACCACTGGGTCTGACTGAGCGCCTCCAGGAGAGAGGCCCCAGCAAGACGCGCCCCGAGGAGCGTCTTGCCACATGTCAGCACTCGGTCTGACTGAGCGCCTCCAGGAGAGAGGCCCAAGCAAGAATCGCCCCGAGGAGCGTCTTGCCACATGTCAACAATGTGTCTGACTGAGGGCCTCCAGGAGAGAAGCCCAAGCAAGACGCGCCCCGAGGAGCGTCTTGCCACATGTCAACACTGGGTCTAATTGAGCGCCTCCAGGAGAGAGGCCCAAGCAAGACGCGCCCCGAGGAGCGTCTTGCCACATGTCACTACTCGGTCTGACTGAGCGCCTCCAGGAGAGAGGTCCAAGCAACACGCGCCCCGAGGAGCGTCTTGCCACATGTCAACACTGGGTCTGACTGAGTGCCTCCATGAGTGAAGCCCCAGCAAGACGCGCCCCGAGGAGCGTCTTGCCTTATGTCACTACTCGGTCTGACTGAGCGCCTCCAGGAGAGAGGCCCAAGCAAGACGTGTCCCGAGGAGCGTCTTGCCACATGTCAACAATGGGTCTGACTGAGGGCCTCCAGGAGAGAAGCCCAAGCAAGAAGCGCCCCGAGGAGCGTCTTGCCACATGTCAACACTGGGTCTGACTGAGCGCCTCCAGGAGAGAGGCCCAAGCAAGACACGCCCCGAGGAGCGTCTTGACACATGTCAACACTTGGTCTGACTGAGGGCCTCCATGAGAGAAGCCCAAGCAAGACGCGCCCCGAGGAGAGTCTTGCCACATGTCAACACTGGGTCTGACAGAGGGCATCCAGGAGAGAGGCCCAAGCAATACGTGCCCCGAGGAGCGTCTTGCCACATGTCAACAATGGGTCTGACTGATGGCCTCCAGGAGAGAAGCCAAAGCAAGACGCGCCCCGAGGAGCGTCTTGCCACATGTCACTACTCGGTCTAACTGAGCGCCTCCAGGAGAGAGGTCCAAGCAAGACGCGCCCCGAGGAGCGTCTTGCCACATGTCACTACTCGGTCTGACTGAGCGCCTCCAGGAGAGAGGCCCAAGCAAGACGCGCCCCGAGGAGCGTCTTGCCACATGTCAACACTGGGTCTGACTGAGGGCCTCCAGGAGAGGGGCCTAAATAAGACGCGCCCCGAGGAGCGTCTTGCCACATGTCAACAATGGGTCTGACTGAGGGCCTCACGGAGAGAGGCCTAAATAAGACGTGCCCCGAGGAGCGTCTTGCCACATGTCAGCACTCGGTCTGACTGAGCGCCTCCAGGAGAGAGGCCCAAGCAGGACGCGCCCCGAGAAGCGTCTTGCTACATGTCAACACTGGGTCTGACTGAGCACCTCCAGGAGAGAGGCCCAAGCAAGACGCGACCCGAGGAGAGTCTTGCCACATGTCAGCACTCGGTCTGACTGAGCGCCTCCAGGGGAGAGGCCCAAGCAAGACGCGCCCCGAGGAGCGTCTTGACACATTTCTCCTCTGGGTCTGACTGAGCGCCTCCAGGAGAGAGGCCATAGCAAGACCCGCCCCGAGGAGCGTCTTGCCACATGTCACTACTCGGTCTGACTGAGCGCCTCCAGGAGGGAGGTCCAAGCAAGACACGCCCCGAGGAGCGTCTTGCCACATGTCACTACTCGGTCTGACTGAGCGCCTCCAGGAGAGAGGCCCAAGCAAGACGTGCCCCGAGGAGCGTCTTGCCACATGTCAACAATGGATCTGACTGAGGGCCTCCAGGAGAGAAGCCCAAGCAAGACGCGCCCCGAGGAGCGTCTTGCCAGATGTCAACACTGGGTCTGACTGAGGGCCCCCAGGAGAGAGGCCCAAATAGGACGCGCCCCGAGGAGCGTCTTGCCACATGTCAACACTGGGTCTGACTGAGGGCCTCCAGGAGAGAAGCCCAAGCAAGATGCGCCCCGAAGAGCGTCTTGCCACATGTCAGCACTCGGTCTGACTGAGCACCTCCAGGAGAGAGGCCCAAGCAATACGCGCCCCGAGGAGCGTCTTGACACATGTCTCCTCTGGGTCTGACTGAGCGCCTCCAGGAGAGAGGCCCAAGCAAGACGTGCCCCGAGGAGCATCTTGCCACATGTCAACACTGGGTCTGACTGAGTGCCTCCATGAGAGAAGCCCCAGCAAGACGCGCCCCGAGGAGCGTCTTGCCACATGTCAACACTGGCTCTGACTGAGCGCCTCCAGGAGAGAGGCCCGAGGATCGTCTTGCCACATGTCACCTCTGGGTCTGACTGAGCGCCTCCAGGAGAGAGGCGCAAGCAAGAAACGCCCGAGGAGCGTCTTGACACATGTCAGCACTCGGTCTGACTGAGCGCCTCCAGGAGAGAGGCCCAAGCAAGAAGCGCCCCGAGGAGCGTCTTGCCACATGTCAACAATGTTTCTGACTGAGGGCCTCCAGGAGAGAAGCCCAAGCAAGACGCGCCCCGAGGAGCGTCTTGCCACATGTCAACACTGGGTCTAATTGAGCGCCTCCAGGAGAGAGGCCCAAGCAAGACGCGCCCCGAGGAGCGTCTTGAAACATGTCACTACTCGGTCTGACTGAGCGCCTCCAGGAGAGAGGTCCAAGCAACACGCGCCCCGAGGAGCGTCTTGCCACATGTCAACACTGGGTCTGACTGAGTGCCTCCATGAGTGAAGCCCCAGCAAGACGCGCCCCGAGGAGCGTCTTGCCTTATGTCACTACTCGGTCTGACTGAGCGCCTCCAGGAGAGAGGCCCAAGCAAGACGTGTCCCGAGGAGCGTCTTGCCACATGTCAACAATGGGTCTGACTGAGGGCCTCCAGGAGAGAAGCCCAAGCAAGAAGCGCCCCGAGGAGCGTCTTGCCACATGTCAACACTGGGTCTGACTGAGCGCCTCCAGGAGAGAGGCCCAAGCAAGACACGCCCCGAGGAGCGTCTTGACACATGTCAACACTGGGTCTGACTGAGGGCCTCCATGAGAGAATCCCAAGCAAGACGCGCCTCGAGGAGAGTCTTGCCACATGTCAACACTGGGTCTGACAGAGGGCATCCAGGAGAGAGGCCCAAGCAATACGTGCCCCGAGGAGCGTCTTGCCACATGTCAACAATGGGTCTGACTGATGGCCTCCAGGAGAGAAGCCAAAGCAAGACGCGCCCCGAGGAGCGTCTTGCCACATGTCACTACTCGGTCTAACTGAGCGCCTCCAGGAGAGAGGTCCAAGCAAGACGCACCCCGAGGAGCGTCTTGCCACATGTCACTACTCGGTCTGACTGAGCGCCTCCAGGAGAGAGGCCCAAGCAAGACGCGCCCCGAGGAGCGTCTTGCCACATGTCAACACTGGGTCTGACTGAGGGCCTCCAGGAGAGGGGCCTAAATAAGACGCGCCCCGAGGAGCGTCTTGCCACATGTCAACAATGGGTCTGACTGAGGGCCTCACGGAGAGAGGCCTAAATAAGACGCGCACCGAGGAGCGTCTTGCCACATGTCAGCACTCGGTCTGACTGAGCGCCTCCAGGAGAAAGGCCCAAGCAAGACGCGCCCCGAGGAGCGTCTTGCTACATGTCAACACTGGGTCTGACTGAGCACCTCCAGGAAAGAGGCCCAAGCAAGACGCGACCCGAGGAGAGTCTTGCCACATGTCAGCACTCGGTCTGACTGAGCGCCTCCAGGGGAGAAGCCCAAGCAAGACGCGCCCCGAGGAGCGTCTTGACACATTTCTCCTCTGGGTCTGACTGAGCGTCTCCAGGAGAGAGGCCCAAGCAAGTCGTTCCCCGAGGAGCGTCTTTCCACATGTCAACACTGGGTCTGACTGAGTGCCAACATGAGAGAAGAACCAGCAAGACGCGCCCCGAGAAGCGTCTTGCCACATGTCAACACTGGGTCTGACTGAGCACCTCCAGGAGAGAGGCCCAAGCAAGACGCGCCCCGAGGAGCGTCTTGCCACATGTCAACACTGGGTCTGACTGAGCGCCTCCAGGAGAGAGGCCCGAGGAGTGTCTTGACACACGTCACCTCTGGGTCTGACTGAGCGCCTCCAGGAGAGAGGCCCAAGCAAGACGCGCCCCGAGGAGCGTCTTGTCACATGTCAACACTGGGTCTGACTGAGCGCCTCCAGGAGCGAGGCCCAAGCAAGAAACGCCCGAGGAGCGTCTTGACACATGTCAACACTGGGTCTGACTGAGCGCCTCCAGGAGAGAGGTCCAAGCAACACGCGCCCTGAGGAGCGTCTTGCCACATGTCAACACTGGGTCTGACTGAGGGCCTCCATGAGAGAAGCCCAAGCAAGACGCGCCCCGAGGAGCGTCTTGCCACATGTCAACAATGGGTCTGACAGAGGGCCTCCAGGAGAGAGGCCCAAGCAAGATGCGCCCTGAGGAGCGTCTTGCCACGTGTCACCACTGGGTCTGACTGAGCTCCTCCAGGAGAGAGGCCCAAGCAAGACGCGCCCCGAGGAGCGTCTTGCCACGTGTCACCACTGGGTCTGATTGAGCACCTCCAGGAGAGAGGCCCCAGCAAGACGTGCCCCGAGGAGCGTCTTGCCACATGTCAACAATGGGTCTGACTGAGGGCCTCCAGGAGAGAAGCCCAAGCAAGACGCGCCCCGAGGAGCGTCTTGCCACATGTCAGCACTCGGTCTGACTGAGCGGCTCCAGGAGAGAGGCCCAAGCAAGACGTGCCCCGAGGAGCATCTTGCCACATGTCAACACTGGGTCTGACTGAGTGCCTCCATGAGAGAAGCCCCAGCAAGACGCGCCCCGAGGAGCGTCTTGCCACATGTCAACACTGGGTCTGACTGAGCGCCTCCAGGAGAGAGGCCCAAGGAGCGTCTTGCCACATGTCACCTCTGGGTCTGACTGAGCGCCTCCAGGAGAGAGGCGCAAGCAAGAAACGCCCGAGGAGCGTCTTGACACATGTCAACACTGGGTCTGACTGAGCGCCTCCAGGAGAGAGGCCCCAGCAAGACGCACTCCGATGAGCGTCTTGCCACATGTCAGCACTCGGTCTGACTGAGCGCCTCCAGGAGAGAGGCCCAAGCAAGAAGCGCCCCGAGGAGCGTCTTGCCACATGTCAACAATGGGTCTGACTGAGGGCCTCCAGGAGAGAAGCCCAAGCAAGACGCACCCCGAGGAGCGTCTTGCCACATGTCAACACTGGGTCTAATTGAGCGCCTCCAGGAGAGAGGCCCAAGCAAGACGCGCCCCGAGGAGCGTCTTGCAACATGTCACTACTCGGTCTGACTGAGCGCCTCCAGGAGAGAGGTCCAAGCAACACGCGCCCCGAGGAGCGTCTTGCCACATGTCAACACTGGGTCTGACTGAGTGCCTCCATGAGAGAAGCCCCAGCAAGACGCGCCCCGAGTAGCGTCTTGCCACATGTCACTACTCGGTCTGACTGAGCGCCTCCAGGAGAGAGGCCCAAGCAAGACGTGTCCCGAGGAGAGTCTTGCCACATGTCAACAATGGGTCTGACTGAGGGCCTCCAGGAGAGAAGCCCAAGCAAGAAGCGCCCCGAGGAGCGTCTTGCCACATGTCAACACTGGGTCTGACTGAGCGCCTCCAGGAGAGAGGCCCAAGCAAGACACGCCCCGAGGAGCGTCTTGACACATGTCAACACTGGGTCTGACTGAGGGCCTCCATGAGAGAAGCCCAAGCAAGACGCGCCCCGAGGAGAGTCTTGCCACATGTCAACACTGGGTCTGACAGAGGGCATCCAGGAAAGAGGCCCAAGCAATACGTGTCCCGAGGAGCGTCTTGCCACATGTCAACACTGGGTCTGACTGAGGGCCTCCAGGAGAGAGACCCAAATAAGACGCGCCCCGAGGAGCGTCTTGCCACATGTCAACAATGGGTCTGACTGAGGGCCTCCAGGAGAGAAGCCCAAGCAAGACGCGCCCCGAGGAGCGTCTTGCCACATGTCAGCACTCGGTCTGACTGAGCGCCTCCAGGAGAGAGGCCCAAGCAAGACGCGCCCCGAGGAGCGTCTTGCCACATGTCGCAACTGGGTCTGACTGAGCGCCTCCAGGAGAGAGGCCCAAGCAAGACGTGCCCAGAGGAGCATCTTGCCACATGTCAACACTGGGTCTGACTGAGTGCCTCCATGAGAGAAGCCCCAGCAAGACACGCCCCGAGGAGCGTCTTGCCACATGTCAACACTGGGTCTGACTGAGCGCCTCCAGGATAGAGGCCCGAGGAGCGTCTTGCCACATGTCACCTCTGGGTCTGACTGAGCGCCTCCAGGAGAGAGGCGCAAGCAAGAAACGCCCGAGGAGCGTCTTGACACATGTCAACACTGGGTCTGACTGAGCGCCTCCAGGAGAGAGGCCCCAGCAAGACGCGCCCCGAGGAGCGTCTTGCCACATGTCAGCACTCGGTCTGACTGAGCGACTCCAGGAGAGAGGCCCAAGCAAGAAGCGCCCCGAGGAGCGTCTTGCCACATGTCAACAATGGGTCTGACTGAGGGCCTCCAGGAGAGAAGCCCAAGCAAGACACGCCCCGAGGAGCGTCTTGCCACATGTCAACACTGGGTCTAATTGAGCGCCTCCAGGAGAGAGGCCCAAGCAAGACGCGCCCCGAGGAGCGTCTTGCCACATGTCACTACTCGGTCTGACTGAGCGCCTCCAGGAGAGAGGTCCAAGCAACACGCGCCCCGAGGAGTGTCTTGCCACATGTCAACACTGGGTCTGACTGAGTGCCTCCATGAGAGAAGCCCCAGCAAGACGCGCCCAGAGGAGCGTCTTGCCACATGTCACTACTCGGTCTGACTGAGCGCCTCCAGGAGAGAGGCCCAAGCAAGACGTGTCCCGAGGAGCGTCTTGCCACATGTCAACAATGGGTCTGACTGAGGGCCTCCAGGAGAGAAGCCCAAGCAAGAAGCGCCCCGAGGAGCGTCTTGCCACATGTCAACACTGGGTCTGACTGAGCGCCTCCAGGAGAGAGGCCCAAGCAAGACACGCCCCGAGGAGCGTCTTGACACATGTCAACACTGGGTCTGACTGAGGGCCTCCATGAGAGAAGCCCAAGCAAGACGCGCCCCGAGGAGAGTCTTGCCACATGTCAACACTGGGTCTGACAGAGGGCATCAAGGAAAGAGGCCCAAGCAATACGCGCCCCGAGGAGCGTCTTGCCACATGTCAACAATGGGTCTGACTGATGGCCTCCAGGAGAGAAGCCAAAGCAAGACGCGCCCCGAGGAGCGTCTTGCCACATGTCACTACTCGGTCTAACTGAGCGCCTCCAGGAGAGAGGTCCAAGCAAGACGCGCCCCGAGGAGCGTCTTGCCACATGTCACTACTCGGTCTGACTGAGCGCCTCCAGGAGAGAGGCCCAAGCAAGACGCGCCCCGAGGAGCGTCTTGCCACATGTCAACACTGGGTCTGACTGAGGGCCTCCAGGAGAGGGGCCTAAATAAGACGCGCCCCGAGGAGCGTCTTCCAACATGTCAACAATGGGTCTGACTGAGGGCCTCACGGAGAGAGGCCTAAATAAGACGTGCCCCGAGGAGCGTCTTGCCACATGTCAGCACTCGGTCTGACTGAGCGCCTCCAGGAGAGAGGCCCAAGCAGGACGCGCCCCGAGAAGCGTCTTGCTACATGTCAACACTGGGTCTGACTGAGCACCTCCAGGAGAGAGGCCCAAGCAAGACGCGACCCGAGGAGAGTCTTGCCACATGTCAGCACTCGGTCTGACTGAGCGCCTCCAGGGGAGAGGCCCAAGCAAGACGCGCCCCGAGGAGCGTCTTGACACATTTCTCCTCTGGGTCTGACTGAGCGCCTCCAGGAGAGAGGCCATAGCAAGACCCGCCCCGAGGAGCGTCTTGCCACATGTCACTACTCGGTCTGACTGAGCGCCTCCAGGAGGGAGGTCCAAGCAAGACACGCCCCGAGGAGCGTCTTGCCACATGTCACTACTCGGTCTGACTGAGCGCCTCCAGGAGAGAGGCCCAAGCAAGACGTGCCCCGAGGAGCGTCTTGCCACATGTCAACAATGGATCTGACTGAGGGCCTCCAGGAGAGAAGCCCAAGCAAGACGCGCCCCGAGGAGCGTCTTGCCAGATGTCAACACTGGGTCTGACTGAGGGCCCCCAGGAGAGAGGCCCAAATAGGACGCGCCCCGAGGAGCGTCTTGCCACATGTCAACACTGGGTCTGACTGAGGGCCTCCAGGAGAGAAGCCCAAGCAAGATGCGCCCCGAAGAGCGTCTTGCCACATGTCAGCACTCGGTCTGACTGAGCACCTCCAGGAGAGAGGCCCAAGCAATACGCGCCCCGAGGAGCGTCTTGACACATGTCTCCTCTGGGTCTGACTGAGCGCCTCCAGGAGAGAGGCCCAAGCAAGACGTGCCCCGAGGAGCATCTTGCCACA
Source organism: Nothobranchius furzeri (assembly GCF_043380555.1). Taxonomy (NCBI): domain Eukaryota; kingdom Metazoa; phylum Chordata; class Actinopteri; order Cyprinodontiformes; family Nothobranchiidae; genus Nothobranchius; species Nothobranchius furzeri. The sequence goes on along the minus strand of NC_091747.1, from coordinate 16,546,201 downwards.
TGTCAACACTGGGTCTGACTGAGTGCCTCCATGAGAGAAGCCCCAGCAAGACGCGCCCCGAGGAGCGTCTTGCCACATGTCAACACTGGCTCTGACTGAGCGCCTCCAGGAGAGAGGCCCGAGGATCGTCTTGCCACATGTCACCTCTGGGTCTGACTGAGCGCCTCCAGGAGAGAGGCGCAAGCAAGAAACGCCCGAGGAGCGTCTTGACACATGTCAGCACTCGGTCTGACTGAGCGCCTCCAGGAGAGAGGCCCAAGCAAGAAGCGCCCCGAGGAGCGTCTTGCCACATGTCAACAATGTTTCTGACTGAGGGCCTCCAGGAGAGAAGCCCAAGCAAGACGCGCCCCGAGGAGCGTCTTGCCACATGTCAACACTGGGTCTAATTGAGCGCCTCCAGGAGAGAGGCCCAAGCAAGACGCGCCCCGAGGAGCGTCTTGAAACATGTCACTACTCGGTCTGACTGAGCGCCTCCAGGAGAGAGGTCCAAGCAACACGCGCCCCGAGGAGCGTCTTGCCACATGTCAACACTGGGTCTGACTGAGTGCCTCCATGAGTGAAGCCCCAGCAAGACGCGCCCCGAGGAGCGTCTTGCCTTATGTCACTACTCGGTCTGACTGAGCGCCTCCAGGAGAGAGGCCCAAGCAAGACGTGTCCCGAGGAGCGTCTTGCCACATGTCAACAATGGGTCTGACTGAGGGCCTCCAGGAGAGAAGCCCAAGCAAGAAGCGCCCCGAGGAGCGTCTTGCCACATGTCAACACTGGGTCTGACTGAGCGCCTCCAGGAGAGAGGCCCAAGCAAGACACGCCCCGAGGAGCGTCTTGACACATGTCAACACTGGGTCTGACTGAGGGCCTCCATGAGAGAATCCCAAGCAAGACGCGCCTCGAGGAGAGTCTTGCCACATGTCAACACTGGGTCTGACAGAGGGCATCCAGGAGAGAGGCCCAAGCAATACGTGCCCCGAGGAGCGTCTTGCCACATGTCAACAATGGGTCTGACTGATGGCCTCCAGGAGAGAAGCCAAAGCAAGACGCGCCCCGAGGAGCGTCTTGCCACATGTCACTACTCGGTCTAACTGAGCGCCTCCAGGAGAGAGGTCCAAGCAAGACGCACCCCGAGGAGCGTCTTGCCACATGTCACTACTCGGTCTGACTGAGCGCCTCCAGGAGAGAGGCCCAAGCAAGACGCGCCCCGAGGAGCGTCTTGCCACATGTCAACACTGGGTCTGACTGAGGGCCTCCAGGAGAGGGGCCTAAATAAGACGCGCCCCGAGGAGCGTCTTGCCACATGTCAACAATGGGTCTGACTGAGGGCCTCACGGAGAGAGGCCTAAATAAGACGCGCACCGAGGAGCGTCTTGCCACATGTCAGCACTCGGTCTGACTGAGCGCCTCCAGGAGAAAGGCCCAAGCAAGACGCGCCCCGAGGAGCGTCTTGCTACATGTCAACACTGGGTCTGACTGAGCACCTCCAGGAAAGAGGCCCAAGCAAGACGCGACCCGAGGAGAGTCTTGCCACATGTCAGCACTCGGTCTGACTGAGCGCCTCCAGGGGAGAAGCCCAAGCAAGACGCGCCCCGAGGAGCGTCTTGACACATTTCTCCTCTGGGTCTGACTGAGCGTCTCCAGGAGAGAGGCCCAAGCAAGTCGTTCCCCGAGGAGCGTCTTTCCACATGTCAACACTGGGTCTGACTGAGTGCCTCCATGAGAGAAGCCCCAGCAAGACGCGCCCCGAGTAGCGTCTTGCCACATGTCACTACTCGGTCTGACTGAGCGCCTCCAGGAGAGAGGCCCAAGCAAGACGTGTCCCGAGGAGAGTCTTGCCACATGTCAACAATGGGTCTGACTGAGGGCCTCCAGGAGAGAAGCCCAAGCAAGAAGCGCCCCGAGGAGCGTCTTGCCACATGTCAACACTGGGTCTGACTGAGCGCCTCCAGGAGAGAGGCCCAAGCAAGACACGCCCCGAGGAGCGTCTTGACACATGTCAACACTGGGTCTGACTGAGGGCCTCCATGAGAGAAGCCCAAGCAAGACGCGCCCCGAGGAGAGTCTTGCCACATGTCAACACTGGGTCTGACAGAGGGCATCCAGGAAAGAGGCCCAAGCAATACGTGTCCCGAGGAGCGTCTTGCCACATGTCAACACTGGGTCTGACTGAGGGCCTCCAGGAGAGAGACCCAAATAAGACGCGCCCCGAGGAGCGTCTTGCCACATGTCAACAATGGGTCTGACTGAGGGCCTCCAGGAGAGAAGCCCAAGCAAGACGCGCCCCGAGGAGCGTCTTGCCACATGTCAGCACTCGGTCTGACTGAGCGCCTCCAGGAGAGAGGCCCAAGCAAGACGCGCCCCGAGGAGCGTCTTGCCACATGTCGCAACTGGGTCTGACTGAGCGCCTCCAGGAGAGAGGCCCAAGCAAGACGTGCCCAGAGGAGCATCTTGCCACATGTCAACACTGGGTCTGACTGAGTGCCTCCATGAGAGAAGCCCCAGCAAGACACGCCCCGAGGAGCGTCTTGCCACATGTCAACACTGGGTCTGACTGAGCGCCTCCAGGATAGAGGCCCGAGGAGCGTCTTGCCACATGTCACCTCTGGGTCTGACTGAGCGCCTCCAGGAGAGAGGCGCAAGCAAGAAACGCCCGAGGAGCGTCTTGACACATGTCAACACTGGGTCTGACTGAGCGCCTCCAGGAGAGAGGCCCCAGCAAGACGCGCCCCGAGGAGCGTCTTGCCACATGTCAGCACTCGGTCTGACTGAGCGACTCCAGGAGAGAGGCCCAAGCAAGAAGCGCCCCGAGGAGCGTCTTGCCACATGTCAACAATGGGTCTGACTGAGGGCCTCCAGGAGAGAAGCCCAAGCAAGACACGCCCCGAGGAGCGTCTTGCCACATGTCAACACTGGGTCTAATTGAGCGCCTCCAGGAGAGAGGCCCAAGCAAGACGCGCCCCGAGGAGCGTCTTGCCACATGTCACTACTCGGTCTGACTGAGCGCCTCCAGGAGAGAGGTCCAAGCAACACGCGCCCCGAGGAGTGTCTTGCCACATGTCAACACTGGGTCTGACTGAGTGCCTCCATGAGAGAAGCCCCAGCAAGACGCGCCCAGAGGAGCGTCTTGCCACATGTCACTACTCGGTCTGACTGAGCGCCTCCAGGAGAGAGGCCCAAGCAAGACGTGTCCCGAGGAGCGTCTTGCCACATGTCAACAATGGGTCTGACTGAGGGCCTCCAGGAGAGAAGCCCAAGCAAGAAGCGCCCCGAGGAGCGTCTTGCCACATGTCAACACTGGGTCTGACTGAGCGCCTCCAGGAGAGAGGCCCAAGCAAGACACGCCCCGAGGAGCGTCTTGACACATGTCAACACTGGGTCTGACTGAGGGCCTCCATGAGAGAAGCCCAAGCAAGACGCGCCCCGAGGAGAGTCTTGCCACATGTCAACACTGGGTCTGACAGAGGGCATCAAGGAAAGAGGCCCAAGCAATACGCGCCCCGAGGAGCGTCTTGCCACATGTCAACAATGGGTCTGACTGATGGCCTCCAGGAGAGAAGCCAAAGCAAGACGCGCCCCGAGGAGCGTCTTGCCACATGTCACTACTCGGTCTAACTGAGCGCCTCCAGGAGAGAGGTCCAAGCAAGACGCGCCCCGAGGAGCGTCTTGCCACATGTCACTACTCGGTCTGACTGAGCGCCTCCAGGAGAGAGGCCCAAGCAAGACGCGCCCCGAGGAGCGTCTTGCCACATGTCAACACTGGGTCTGACTGAGGGCCTCCAGGAGAGGGGCCTAAATAAGACGCGCCCCGAGGAGCGTCTTGCCACATGTCAACAATGGGTCTGACTGAGGGCCTCACGGAGAGAGGCCTAAATAAGACGTGCCCCGAGGAGCGTCTTGCCACATGTCAGCACTCGGTCTGACTGAGCGCCTCCAGGAGAGAGGCCCAAGCAGGACGCGCCCCGAGAAGCGTCTTGCTACATGTCAACACTGGGTCTGACTGAGCACCTCCAGGAGAGAGGCCCAAGCAAGACGCGACCCGAGGAGAGTCTTGCCACATGTCAGCACTCGGTCTGACTGAGCGCCTCCAGGGGAGAGGCCCAAGCAAGACGCGCCCCGAGGAGCGTCTTGACACATTTCTCCTCTGGGTCTGACTGAGCGCCTCCAGGAGAGAGGCCATAGCAAGACCCGCCCCGAGGAGCGTCTTGCCACATGTCACTACTCGGTCTGACTGAGCGCCTCCAGGAGGGAGGTCCAAGCAAGACACGCCCCGAGGAGCGTCTTGCCACATGTCACTACTCGGTCTGACTGAGCGCCTCCAGGAGAGAGGCCCAAGCAAGACGTGCCCCGAGGAGCGTCTTGCCACATGTCAACAATGGATCTGACTGAGGGCCTCCAGGAGAGAAGCCCAAGCAAGACGCGCCCCGAGGAGCGTCTTGCCAGATGTCAACACTGGGTCTGACTGAGGGCCCCCAGGAGAGAGGCCCAAATAGGACGCGCCCCGAGGAGCGTCTTGCCACATGTCAACACTGGGTCTGACTGAGGGCCTCCAGGAGAGAAGCCCAAGCAAGATGCGCCCCGAAGAGCGTCTTGCCACATGTCAGCACTCGGTCTGACTGAGCACCTCCAGGAGAGAGGCCCAAGCAATACGCGCCCCGAGGAGCGTCTTGACACATGTCTCCTCTGGGTCTGACTGAGCGCCTCCAGGAGAGAGGCCCAAGCAAGACGTGCCCCGAGGAGCATCTTGCCACATGTCAACACTGGGTCTGACTGAGTGCCTCCATGAGAGAAGCCCCAGCAAGACGCGCCCCGAGGAGCGTCTTGCCACATGTCAACACTGGCTCTGACTGAGCGCCTCCAGGAGAGAGGCCCGAGGATCGTCTTGCCACATGTCACCTCTGGGTCTGACTGAGCGCCTCCAGGAGAGAGGCGCAAGCAAGAAACGCCCGAGGAGCGTCTTGACACATGTCAGCACTCGGTCTGACTGAGCGCCTCCAGGAGAGAGGCCCAAGCAAGAAGCGCCCCGAGGAGCGTCTTGCCACATGTCAACAATGTTTCTGACTGAGGGCCTCCAGGAGAGAAGCCCAAGCAAGACGCGCCCCGAGGAGCGTCTTGCCACATGTCAACACTGGGTCTAATTGAGCGCCTCCAGGAGAGAGGCCCAAGCAAGACGCGCCCCGAGGAGCGTCTTGAAACATGTCACTACTCGGTCTGACTGAGCGCCTCCAGGAGAGAGGTCCAAGCAACACGCGCCCCGAGGAGCGTCTTGCCACATGTCAACACTGGGTCTGACTGAGTGCCTCCATGAGTGAAGCCCCAGCAAGACGCGCCCCGAGGAGCGTCTTGCCTTATGTCACTACTCGGTCTGACTGAGCGCCTCCAGGAGAGAGGCCCAAGCAAGACGTGTCCCGAGGAGCGTCTTGCCACATGTCAACAATGGGTCTGACTGAGGGCCTCCAGGAGAGAAGCCCAAGCAAGAAGCGCCCCGAGGAGCGTCTTGCCACATGTCAACACTGGGTCTGACTGAGCGCCTCCAGGAGAGAGGCCCAAGCAAGACACGCCCCGAGGAGCGTCTTGACACATGTCAACACTGGGTCTGACTGAGGGCCTCCATGAGAGAATCCCAAGCAAGACGCGCCTCGAGGAGAGTCTTGCCACATGTCAACACTGGGTCTGACAGAGGGCATCCAGGAGAGAGGCCCAAGCAATACGTGCCCCGAGGAGCGTCTTGCCACATGTCAACAATGGGTCTGACTGATGGCCTCCAGGAGAGAAGCCAAAGCAAGACGCGCCCCGAGGAGCGTCTTGCCACATGTCACTACTCGGTCTAACTGAGCGCCTCCAGGAGAGAGGTCCAAGCAAGACGCACCCCGAGGAGCGTCTTGCCACATGTCACTACTCGGTCTGACTGAGCGCCTCCAGGAGAGAGGCCCAAGCAAGACGCGCCCCGAGGAGCGTCTTGCCACATGTCAACACTGGGTCTGACTGAGGGCCTCCAGGAGAGGGGCCTAAATAAGACGCGCCCCGAGGAGCGTCTTGCCACATGTCAACAATGGGTCTGACTGAGGGCCTCACGGAGAGAGGCCTAAATAAGACGCGCACCGAGGAGCGTCTTGCCACATGTCAGCACTCGGTCTGACTGAGCGCCTCCAGGAGAAAGGCCCAAGCAAGACGCGCCCCGAGGAGCGTCTTGCTACATGTCAACACTGGGTCTGACTGAGCACCTCCAGGAAAGAGGCCCAAGCAAGACGCGACCCGAGGAGAGTCTTGCCACATGTCAGCACTCGGTCTGACTGAGCGCCTCCAGGGGAGAAGCCCAAGCAAGACGCGCCCCGAGGAGCGTCTTGACACATTTCTCCTCTGGGTCTGACTGAGCGTCTCCAGGAGAGAGGCCCAAGCAAGTCGTTCCCCGAGGAGCGTCTTTCCACATGTCAACACTGGGTCTGACTGAGTGCCTCCATGAGAGAAGCCCCAGCAAGACGCGCCCCGAGTAGCGTCTTGCCACATGTCACTACTCGGTCTGACTGAGCGCCTCCAGGAGAGAGGCCCAAGCAAGACGTGTCCCGAGGAGAGTCTTGCCACATGTCAACAATGGGTCTGACTGAGGGCCTCCAGGAGAGAAGCCCAAGCAAGAAGCGCCCCGAGGAGCGTCTTGCCACATGTCAACACTGGGTCTGACTGAGCGCCTCCAGGAGAGAGGCCCAAGCAAGACACGCCCCGAGGAGCGTCTTGACACATGTCAACACTGGGTCTGACTGAGGGCCTCCATGAGAGAAGCCCAAGCAAGACGCGCCCCGAGGAGAGTCTTGCCACATGTCAACACTGGGTCTGACAGAGGGCATCCAGGAAAGAGGCCCAAGCAATACGTGTCCCGAGGAGCGTCTTGCCACATGTCAACACTGGGTCTGACTGAGGGCCTCCAGGAGAGAGACCCAAATAAGACGCGCCCCGAGGAGCGTCTTGCCACATGTCAACAATGGGTCTGACTGAGGGCCTCCAGGAGAGAAGCCCAAGCAAGACGCGCCCCGAGGAGCGTCTTGCCACATGTCAGCACTCGGTCTGACTGAGCGCCTCCAGGAGAGAGGCCCAAGCAAGACGCGCCCCGAGGAGCGTCTTGCCACATGTCGCAACTGGGTCTGACTGAGCGCCTCCAGGAGAGAGGCCCAAGCAAGACGTGCCCAGAGGAGCATCTTGCCACATGTCAACACTGGGTCTGACTGAGTGCCTCCATGAGAGAAGCCCCAGCAAGACACGCCCCGAGGAGCGTCTTGCCACATGTCAACACTGGGTCTGACTGAGCGCCTCCAGGATAGAGGCCCGAGGAGCGTCTTGCCACATGTCACCTCTGGGTCTGACTGAGCGCCTCCAGGAGAGAGGCGCAAGCAAGAAACGCCCGAGGAGCGTCTTGACACATGTCAACACTGGGTCTGACTGAGCGCCTCCAGGAGAGAGGCCCCAGCAAGACGCGCCCCGAGGAGCGTCTTGCCACATGTCAGCACTCGGTCTGACTGAGCGACTCCAGGAGAGAGGCCCAAGCAAGAAGCGCCCCGAGGAGCGTCTTGCCACATGTCAACAATGGGTCTGACTGAGGGCCTCCAGGAGAGAAGCCCAAGCAAGACACGCCCCGAGGAGCGTCTTGCCACATGTCAACACTGGGTCTGACTGAGTGCCTCCATGAGAGAAGAACCAGCAAGACGCACCCCGAGGAGCGTCTTGCCACATGTCAACACTGGGTCTGACTGAGCACCTCCAGGAGAGATGCCCAAGCAAGACGCGCCCCGAGGAGCGTCTTGCCACATGTCAACAATGGGTCTGAATGAGCGCCTCCAGGAGAGAGGCCCAAGGAGCGTCTTGACACATGTCAGCTCTGGGTCTGACTGAGCGCCTCCAGGAGAGAGGCGCAAGCAAGACGCGCCCCGAGGAGCATCTTGCCACATGTCAACACTGGGTCTAATTGAGCGCCTCCAGGAGAGAGGCCCAAACAAGACGCGCCCCGAGGAGCGTCTTGCCTCATGTCACTACTCGGTCTGACTGAGCGCCTCCAGGAGAGAGGTCCAAGCAACACGCGCCCCGAGGAGCGTCTTGCCACATGTCAACGCTGGGTCTGACTGAGTGCCTCCATGAGAGAAGCCCCAGCAAGACGCGCCCCGAGGAGCGTCTTGCCACATGTCACTACTCGGTCCAACTGAGCGCCTCCAGGAGAGAGGCCCAAGCAAGACATGCCCCGAGGAGCGTCTTGCCACATGTCAACAATGGGTCTGACTGAGGGCCTCCAGGAGAGAAGCCCAAACAAGAAGCGCCCCGAGTAGCATCTTGCCACATGTCAACACTGGGTCTGACTGAGGGCCTCCATGTGAGAAGCCCAAGCAAGACGCGCCCCGAGGAGAGTCTTGCCACATGTCAACACTGGGTCTGACAGAGGGCATCCAGGAGAGAGGCCCAAGCAATATGCGCCCCGAGGAGCGTCTTGCCACATGTCAACAATGGGTCTGACTGAGGGCCTCCAGGAGAGAAGCCCAAGGAAGACGCGCCCCGAGGAGCTTCTTGCCACATGTCAGCACTCGGTCTGACTGAGTGCCTCCAGGAGAGAGGCCAAAGCAAGATGCGCCCCGAGGAGCGTCTTGACACATGTCAACACTGGGTCTGACTTAGCTCCTCCAGGAGAGAGGCCCAAGCAAGATGCGCCCCGAGGAGCGTCTTGCCACGTGTCACCACTGGGTCTGACTGAGCTCCTCCAGGAGAGAGGCCCAAGCAAGACGCGCTCCGAGGAGCGTCTTGCCACGTGTCACCTTTGGGTCTGATTGAGCACCTCCAGGAGAGAGGCCCCAGCAAGACGCGCCGCGAGGAGCATCTTGCCTTATGTCAGCACTCGGTCTGACTGAGCGCCTCCAGGAGAGAGGTCCAAGCAAGACCTGCCCCGAGGAGCATCTTGCCACATGTCACTACTCGGTCTAACTGAGCGCCTCCAGGAGAGAGGTCCAAGCAAGACTCGCCCCGAGGAGCGTCTTGACACATGTCTCCTCTGGGTCTGACTGAGCGCCTCCAGGAGAGAGGCCCAAGCAAGATGTGCCCCGAGGAGCATCTTGCCACATGTCAACACTGGGTCTGACTGAGTGCCTCCATGAGAGAAGCCCCAGCAAGACGCGGCCCGAGGAGCGTCTTGCCACATGTCAACACTGGGTCTGACTGAGCACCTCCAGGAGAGAGGCCCAAGCAAGACGCGCCCCGAGGAGCGTCTTGCCACATGTCAACACTGGGTCTGACTGAGCGCCTCCAGGAGAGAGGCCCGAGGAGCGTCTTGCCACATGTCACCTCTGGGTCTGACTGAGCGCCTCCAGGAGAGAGGTGCAAGCAAGACGCGCTCCGAGGAGCGTCTTGCCACATGTCAACACTGGGTCTAATTGAGCGCCTCCAGGAGAGAGGCCCAAGCAAGACGCGCACCGAGGAGCGTCTTGCCACATGTCACTGCTCGGTCTGACTGAGTGCCTCCAGGAGACAGGTCCAAGCAACACGCGCCCAGAGGAGCGTCTTGCCACATGTCAACAATGGGTCTGACTGAGGGCCTCCAGGAGAGAAGCCCAAGCAAGAAGCGCCCCGAGGAGCATCTTGCCAATGTCAACACTGGCTCTGACTGAGCGCCTCCAGGATAGAGGCCCAAGCAAGACACGCCCCGAGGAGCATCTTGACACATGTCAACACTGGGTCTGACTGAGGGCCTCCATGAGAGAAGCCCAAGCAAGACGCGCCCCGAGGAGAGTCTTGCCACATGTCAACACTGGGTCTGACAGAGGGCATCCAGGAGAGAGGCCCAAGCAATACGCGCCCCGAGGAGCGTCTTGCCACATGTCAACAATGGGTCTGACTGAGGGCCTCCAGGAGAGAAGCCAAAGCAAGACGCGCCCCGAGGAGCGTCTTGACACATGTCAACACTGGGTCGGACTGAGGGCCTCCATGAGAGAAGCCCAAGCAAGACGCGCCCCGAGGAGAGTCTTGCCACATGTCAACACTCGGTCTGACAGAGGGCATTCAGGAGAGAGGCCCAAGCAATACGCGCCCCGAGGAGCGTCTTAACACATGTCAACACTCGGTCTGACTGAGGGCCTCCAGGAGAGAGGCCCAAGCAAGACGCGCCCCGAGGAGCGTCTTGACACATGTCAACACTGGGTCGGACTGAGGGCCTCCATGAGAGAAGCCCAAGCAAGACGCGCCCCGAGGAGAGTCTTGCCACATGTCAACACTCGGTCTGACAGAGGGCATTCAGGAGAGAGGCCAAAGCAATAAGCGCCCCGAGGAGCGTCTTGCCACATGTCACCACTGGGTCTGAATGAGCGCCTCCAGGAGAGAGGCCCAACCAAGACGCGCCCCGAGGAGTGTCTTGCCACATGCCAACACTGGGTCTGACTGAGCGCCTCCAGGAGAGAGGCCCAAGCAAGACGCACCCCGAGGAGCGTCTTGTCACATGTCACTACTCGGTCTGACTGAGCGCCTCCAGGAGAGAGGCCCAAGCAAGACGTGCCCCGAGGAGCGTCTTGCCACATGTCAACACTGGGTCTGACTGAGCGCCTCCAGGAGAGAGGCCCAAGCAAGAAGCGCCCTGAGGAGCGTCTTGCCACATGTCAACACTGGGTCTGACTGAGCGCCTCCAGGAGAGAGGCCCAAGCAAGACATGCCCCGAGGAGCGTCTTGACACATGTTTACACTGGGTCTGACTGAGGGCCTCCATGTGAGAAGCCCAAGCAAGACGCGCCCCGAGGAGAGTCTTGCCACATGTCAACACTGGGTCTGACAGAGGGCATCCAGGAGAGAGGACCAAGCAATACGCGCCCCGAGGAGCGTCTTGCCACATGTCAACAATGGGTCTGACTGAGGGCCTCCAGGAGAGAAGCCCAAGGAAGACGCTCCCCGAGGAGCGTCTTGCCACATGTCACTACTCGGTCTGACTGAGCGCCTCCAGGAGAGAGGCCCAAGCAAGACGTGCCCCGAGGAGCGTCTTGCCACATGTCAACAATGGGTCTGACTGAGGGCCTCCAGGAGAGAAGCCCAAGCAAGAAGCGCCCCGAGGAGCATCTTGCCAATGTCAACACTGGGTCTGACTGAGCGCCTCCAGGAGAGAGGCCCAAACAAGACACGCCCCGAGGAGCATCTTGACACATGTCAACACTGGGTCTGACTGAGGGCCTCCATGAGAGAAGCCCAAGCAAGACGCGCCCCGAGGAGAGTCTTGCCACATGTCAACACTGGGTCTGACAGAGGGCATCCAGGAGAGAGGCCCAAGCAATACGCGCCCCGATGAGCGTCTTGCCACATGTCAACAATGGGTCTGACTGAGGGCCTGCAGGAGAGAAGCCAAAGCAAGACGCGCCCCGAGGAGCGTCTTGACACAAGTCAACACTGGGTCGGACTGAGGGCCTCCATGAGAGAAGCCCAAGCAAGACGCGCCCCGAGGAGAGTCTTGCCACATGTCAACACTCGGTCTGACAGAGGGCATTCAGGAGAGAGGCCCAAGCAATACGCGCCCCGAGGAGCGTCTTAACACATTTCAACACTGGGTCTGACTGAGGGCCTCCAGGAGAGAGGCCCAAGCAAGACGCGCCCCGAGGAGCGTCTTGACACATGTCAACACTGGGTCGGACTGAGGGCCTCCATGAGAGAAGCCCAAGCAAGACGCGCCCCGAGGAGAGTCTTGCCACATGTCAACACTCGGTCTGACAGAGGGCATTCAGGAGAGAGGCCCAAGCAAAACGCGCCCCGAGGAGCGTCTTGCCACATGTCACCACTGGGTCTGAATGAGCGCCTCCAGGAGAGAGGCCCAACCAAGACGCGCCCCGAGGAGTGTCTTGCCACATGCCAACACTGGGTCTGACTGAGCGCCTCCAGGAGAGAGGCCCAAGCAAGACGCGCCCTGAGGAGCGTCTTGCCACATGTCAACACTGGGTCTGACTGAGTGCCTCCATGAGAGCAGCCCCAGCAAAACGCGCCCCGAGGAGCGTCTTGTCACATGTCACTACTCGGTCTGACTGAGCGCCTCCAGGAGAGAGGCCCAAGCAAGACGTGCCCCGAGGAGCGTCTTGCCACATGTCAACACTGGGTCTGACTGAGCGCCTCCAGGAGAGAGGCCCAAGCAAGAAGCGCCCCGAGGAGCGTCTTGCCACATGTCAACACTGGGTCTGACTGAGCGCCTCGAGGAGAGAGGCCCAAGCAAGACATGCCCCGAGGAGCGTCTTGACACATGTTAACACTGGGTCTGACTGAGGGCCTCCATGTGAGAAGCCCAAGCAAGACGCGCCCCGAGGAGAGTCTTGCCACATGTCAACACTGGGTCTGACAGAGGGCATCCAGGAGAGAGGACCAAGCAATACGCGCCCCGAGGAGCGTCTTGCCACATGTCAACAAAGGGTCTGACTGAGGGCCTCCAGGAGAGAAGCCCAAGGAAGACGCGCCCCGAGGAGCTTCTTGCCACATGTCAGCACTCGGTCTGACTGAGCGCCTCCAGGAGAGAGGCCAAAGCAAGATGCACCCCGAGGAGCGTCTTAACACATTTCAACACTGGGTCTGACTGAGGGCCTCCAGGAGAGAGGCCCAAGCAAGACGCGCCCCGAGGAGCGTCTTGACACATGTCAACACTGGGTCTGACTGAGTGCCTCCATGAGAGAAGCCCCAGCAAGACGCGCCCCGAGGAGCGTCTTGCCACATGTCAACACTGGCTCTGACTGAGCGCCTCCAGGAGAGAGGCCCGAGGATCGTCTTGCCACATGTCACCTCTGGGTCTGACTGAGCGCCTCCAGGAGAGACGCGCAAGCAAGAAACGCCCCGAGGAGCGTCTTGACACATGTCAGCACTCGGTCTGACTGAGCGCCTCCAGGAGAGAGGCCCAAGCAAGAAGCGCCCCGAGGAGCGTCTTGCCACATGTCAACAATGTTTCTGACTGAGGGCCTCCAGGAGAGAAGCCCAAGCAAGACGCGCCCCGAGGAGCGTCTTGCCACATGTCAACACTGGGTCTAATTGAGCGCCTCCAGGAGAGAGGCCCAAGCAAGACGCGCCCCGAGGAGCGTCTTGAAACATGTCACTACTCGGTCTGACTGAGCGCCTCCAGGAGAGAGGTCCAAGCAACACGCGCCCCGAGGAGCGTCTTGCCACATGTCAACACTGGGTCTGACTGAGTGCCTCCATGAGTGAAGCCCCAGCAAGACGCGCCCCGAGGAGCGTCTTGCCTTATGTCACTACTCGGTCTGACTGAGCGCCTCCAGGAGAGAGGCCCAAGCAAGACGTGTCCCGAGGAGCGTCTTGCCACATGTCAACAATGGGTCTGACTGAGGGCCTCCAGGAGAGAAGCCCAAGCAAGAAGCGCCCCGAGGAGCGTCTTGCCACATGTCAACACTGGGTCTGACTGAGCGCCTCCAGGAGAGAGGCCCAAGCAAGACACGCCCCGAGGAGCGTCTTGACACATGTCAACACTGGGTCTGACTGAGGGCCTCCATGAGAGAATCCCAAGCAAGACGCGCCTCGAGGAGAGTCTTGCCACATGTCAACACTGGGTCTGACAGAGGGCATCCAGGAGAGAGGCCCAAGCAATACGTGCCCCGAGGAGCGTCTTGCCACATGTCAACAATGGGTCTGACTGATGGCCTCCAGGAGAGAAGCCAAAGCAAGACGCGCCCCGAGGAGCGTCTTGCCACATGTCACTACTCGGTCTAACTGAGCGCCTCCAGGAGAGAGGTCCAAGCAAGACGCACCCCGAGGAGCGTCTTGCCACATGTCACTACTCGGTCTGACTGAGCGCCTCCAGGAGAGAGGCCCAAGCAAGACGCGCCCCGAGGAGCGTCTTGCCACATGTCAACACTGGGTCTGACTGAGGGCCTCCAGGAGAGGGGCCTAAATAAGACGCGCCCCGAGGAGCGTCTTGCCACATGTCAACAATGGGTCTGACTGAGGGCCTCACGGAGAGAGGCCTAAATAAGACGCGCACCGAGGAGCGTCTTGCCACATGTCAGCACTCGGTCTGACTGAGCGCCTCCAGGAGAAAGGCCCAAGCAAGACGCGCCCCGAGGAGCGTCTTGCTACATGTCAACACTGGGTCTGACTGAGCACCTCCAGGAAAGAGGCCCAAGCAAGACGCGACCCGAGGAGAGTCTTGCCACATGTCAGCACTCGGTCTGACTGAGCGCCTCCAGGGGAGAAGCCCAAGCAAGACGCGCCCCGAGGAGCGTCTTGACACATTTCTCCTCTGGGTCTGACTGAGCGTCTCCAGGAGAGAGGCCCAAGCAAGTCGTTCCCCGAGGAGCGTCTTTCCACATGTCAACACTGGGTCTGACTGAGTGCCAACATGAGAGAAGAACCAGCAAGACGCGCCCCGAGAAGCGTCTTGCCACATGTCAACACTGGGTCTGACTGAGCACCTCCAGGAGAGAGGCCCAAGCAAGACGCGCCCCGAGGAGCGTCTTGCCACATGTCAACACTGGGTCTGACTGAGCGCCTCCAGGAGAGAGGCCCGAGGAGTGTCTTGACACACGTCACCTCTGGGTCTGACTGAGCGCCTCCAGGAGAGAGGCCCAAGCAAGACGCGCCCCGAGGAGCGTCTTGTCACATGTCAACACTGGGTCTGACTGAGCGCCTCCAGGAGCGAGGCCCAAGCAAGAAACGCCCGAGGAGCGTCTTGACACATGTCAACACTGGGTCTGACTGAGCGCCTCCAGGAGAGAGGTCCAAGCAACACGCGCCCTGAGGAGCGTCTTGCCACATGTCAACACTGGGTCTGACTGAGGGCCTCCATGAGAGAAGCCCAAGCAAGACGCGCCCCGAGGAGCGTCTTGCCACATGTCAACAATGGGTCTGACAGAGGGCCTCCAGGAGAGAGGCCCAAGCAAGATGCGCCCTGAGGAGCGTCTTGCCACGTGTCACCACTGGGTCTGACTGAGCTCCTCCAGGAGAGAGGCCCAAGCAAGACGCGCCCCGAGGAGCGTCTTGCCACGTGTCACCACTGGGTCTGATTGAGCACCTCCAGGAGAGAGGCCCCAGCAAGACGTGCCCCGAGGAGCGTCTTGCCACATGTCAACAATGGGTCTGACTGAGGGCCTCCAGGAGAGAAGCCCAAGCAAGACGCGCCCCGAGGAGCGTCTTGCCACATGTCAGCACTCGGTCTGACTGAGCGGCTCCAGGAGAGAGGCCCAAGCAAGACGTGCCCCGAGGAGCATCTTGCCACATGTCAACACTGGGTCTGACTGAGTGCCTCCATGAGAGAAGCCCCAGCAAGACGCGCCCCGAGGAGCGTCTTGCCACATGTCAACACTGGGTCTGACTGAGCGCCTCCAGGAGAGAGGCCCAAGGAGCGTCTTGCCACATGTCACCTCTGGGTCTGACTGAGCGCCTCCAGGAGAGAGGCGCAAGCAAGAAACGCCCGAGGAGCGTCTTGACACATGTCAACACTGGGTCTGACTGAGCGCCTCCAGGAGAGAGGCCCCAGCAAGACGCACTCCGATGAGCGTCTTGCCACATGTCAGCACTCGGTCTGACTGAGCGCCTCCAGGAGAGAGGCCCAAGCAAGAAGCGCCCCGAGGAGCGTCTTGCCACATGTCAACAATGGGTCTGACTGAGGGCCTCCAGGAGAGAAGCCCAAGCAAGACGCACCCCGAGGAGCGTCTTGCCACATGTCAACACTGGGTCTAATTGAGCGCCTCCAGGAGAGAGGCCCAAGCAAGACGCGCCCCGAGGAGCGTCTTGCAACATGTCACTACTCGGTCTGACTGAGCGCCTCCAGGAGAGAGGTCCAAGCAACACGCGCCCCGAGGAGCGTCTTGCCACATGTCAACACTGGGTCTGACTGAGTGCCTCCATGAGAGAAGCCCCAGCAAGACGCGCCCCGAGTAGCGTCTTGCCACATGTCACTACTCGGTCTGACTGAGCGCCTCCAGGAGAGAGGCCCAAGCAAGACGTGTCCCGAGGAGAGTCTTGCCACATGTCAACAATGGGTCTGACTGAGGGCCTCCAGGAGAGAAGCCCAAGCAAGAAGCGCCCCGAGGAGCGTCTTGCCACATGTCAACACTGGGTCTGACTGAGCGCCTCCAGGAGAGAGGCCCAAGCAAGACACGCCCCGAGGAGCGTCTTGACACATGTCAACACTGGGTCTGACTGAGGGCCTCCATGAGAGAAGCCCAAGCAAGACGCGCCCCGAGGAGAGTCTTGCCACATGTCAACACTGGGTCTGACAGAGGGCATCCAGGAAAGAGGCCCAAGCAATACGTGTCCCGAGGAGCGTCTTGCCACATGTCAACACTGGGTCTGACTGAGGGCCTCCAGGAGAGAGACCCAAATAAGACGCGCCCCGAGGAGCGTCTTGCCACATCTCAACAATGGGTCTGACTGAGGGCCTCCAGGAGAGAAGCCCAAGCAAGACGCGCCCCGAGGAGCGTCTTGCCACATGTCAGCACTCGGTCTGACTGAGCGCCTCCAGGAGAGAGGCCCAAGCAAGACGCGCCCCGAGGAGCGTCTTGCCACATGTCGCAACTGGGTCTGACTGAGCGCCTCCAGGAGAGAGGCCCAAGCAAGACGTGCCCAGAGGAGCATCTTGCCACATGTCAACACTGGGTCTGACTGAGTGCCTCCATGAGAGAAGCCCCAGCAAGACACGCCCCGAGGAGCGTCTTGCCACATGTCAACACTGGGTCTGACTGAGCGCCTCCAGGATAGAGGCCCGAGGAGCGTCTTGCCACATGTCACCTCTGGGTCTGACTGAGCGCCTCCAGGAGAGAGGCGCAAGCAAGAAACGCCCGAGGAGCGTCTTGACACATGTCAACACTGGGTCTGACTGAGCGCCTCCAGGAGAGAGGCCCCAGCAAGACGCGCCCCGAGGAGCGTCTTGCCACATGTCAGCACTCGGTCTGACTGAGCGACTCCAGGAGAGAGGCCCAAGCAAGAAGCGCCCCGAGGAGCGTCTTGCCACATGTCAACAATGGGTCTGACTGAGGGCCTCCAGGAGAGAAGCCCAAGCAAGACACGCCCCGAGGAGCGTCTTGCCACATGTCAACACTGGGTCTAATTGAGCGCCTCCAGGAGAGAGGCCCAAGCAAGACGCGCCCCGAGGAGCGTCTTGCCACATGTCACTACTCGGTCTGACTGAGCGCCTCCAGGAGAGAGGTCCAAGCAACACGCGCCCCGAGGAGTGTCTTGCCACATGTCAACACTGGGTCTGACTGAGTGCCTCCATGAGAGAAGCCCCAGCAAGACGCGCCCAGAGGAGCGTCTTGCCACATGTCACTACTCGGTCTGACTGAGCGCCTCCAGGAGAGAGGCCCAAGCAAGACGTGTCCCGAGGAGCGTCTTGCCACATGTCAACAATGGGTCTGACTGAGGGCCTCCAGGAGAGAAGCCCAAGCAAGAAGCGCCCCGAGGAGCGTCTTGCCACATGTCAACACTGGGTCTGACTGAGCGCCTCCAGGAGAGAGGCCCAAGCAAGACACGCCCCGAGGAGCGTCTTGACACATGTCAACACTGGGTCTGACTGAGGGCCTCCATGAGAGAAGCCCAAGCAAGACGCGCCCCGAGGAGAGTCTTGCCACATGTCAACACTGGGTCTGACAGAGGGCATCAAGGAAAGAGGCCCAAGCAATACGCGCCCCGAGGAGCGTCTTCCCACATGTCAACAATGGGTCTGACTGAGGGCCTCCAGGAGAGAAGCCAAAGCAAGACGCGCCCCGAAGAGCGTCTTGCCACATGTCACTACTCGGTCTAACTGAGCGCCTCCAGGAGAGAGGTCCAAGCAAGACGCGCCCCGAGGAGCGTCTTGCCACATGTAACTACTCGGTCTGACTGAGCGCCTCCAGGAGAGAGGCCCAAGCAAGACGCGCCCCGAGGAGCGTCTTGCCACATGTCAACACTGGGTCTGACTGAGGGCCTCCAGGAGAGAGGCCCAAATAAGACGCGCCCCGAGGAGCGTCTTGCCACATGTCAACAATGGGTCTGACTGAGGGCCTCCAGGAGAGAAGCCCAAGCAAGACGCGCCCCGAGGAGCGTCTTGCCACATGTCATCACTCGGTCTGACTGAGCGCCTCCAGGAGAGAGGCCCAAGCACGACGAGCCCCGAGGAGCGTCTTGCCACATGTCGCAACTGGGTCTGACTGAGCGCCTCCAGGAGAGAGGCCCAAGCAAGACGCGCCCCGAGGAGAGTCTTGCCACATGTCAGCACTCGGTCTGACTGAGCGCCTCCAGGGGAGAGGCCCAAGAAAGACGCGCCCCGAGGAGTGTCTTGACACATTTCTCCTCTGGGTCTGACTGAGCGCCTCCAGGAGAGAGGCCCCAGCAAGACGTTCCCCGAGGAGCGTCTTTCCACATGTCAACACTGGGTCTGACTGAGTGCCTCCATGAGAGAAGAACCAGCAAGACGCACCCCGAGGAGCGTCTTGCCACATGTCAACACTGGGTCTGACTGAGCACCTCCAGGAGAGATGCCCAAGCAAGACGCGCCCCGAGGAGCGTCTTGCCACATGTCAACAATGGGTCTGAATGAGCGCCTCCAGGAGAGAGGCCCAAGGAGCGTCTTGACACATGTCAGCTCTGGGTCTGACTGAGCGCCTCCAGGAGAGAGGCGCAAGCAAGACGCGCCCCGAGGAGCATCTTGCCACATGTCAACACTGGGTCTAATTGAGCGCCTCCAGGAGAGAGGCCCAAACAAGACGCGCCCCGAGGAGCGTCTTGCCTCATGTCACTACTCGGTCTGACTGAGCGCCTCCAGGAGAGAGGTCCAAGCAACACGCGCCCCGAGGAGCGTCTTGCCACATGTCAACGCTGGGTCTGACTGAGTGCCTCCATGAGAGAAGCCCCAGCAAGACGCGCCCCGAGGAGCGTCTTGCCACATGTCACTACTCGGTCCAACTGAGCGCCTCCAGGAGAGAGGCCCAAGCAAGACATGCCCCGAGGAGCGTCTTGCCACATGTCAACAATGGGTCTGACTGAGGGCCTCCAGGAGAGAAGCCCAAACAAGAAGCGCCCCGAGTAGCATCTTGCCACATGTCAACACTGGGTCTGACTGAGGGCCTCCATGTGAGAAGCCCAAGCAAGACGCGCCCCGAGGAGAGTCTTGCCACATGTCAACACTGGGTCTGACAGAGGGCATCCAGGAGAGAGGCCCAAGCAATATGCGCCCCGAGGAGCGTCTTGCCACATGTCAACAATGGGTCTGACTGAGGGCCTCCAGGAGAGAAGCCCAAGGAAGACGCGCCCCGAGGAGCTTCTTGCCACATGTCAGCACTCGGTCTGACTGAGTGCCTCCAGGAGAGAGGCCAAAGCAAGATGCGCCCCGAGGAGCGTCTTGACACATGTCAACACTGGGTCTGACTTAGCTCCTCCAGGAGAGAGGCCCAAGCAAGATGCGCCCCGAGGAGCGTCTTGCCACGTGTCACCACTGGGTCTGACTGAGCTCCTCCAGGAGAGAGGCCCAAGCAAGACGCGCTCCGAGGAGCGTCTTGCCACGTGTCACCTTTGGGTCTGATTGAGCACCTCCAGGAGAGAGGCCCCAGCAAGACGCGCCGCGAGGAGCATCTTGCCTTATGTCAGCACTCGGTCTGACTGAGCGCCTCCAGGAGAGAGGTCCAAGCAAGACCTGCCCCGAGGAGCATCTTGCCACATGTCACTACTCGGTCTAACTGAGCGCCTCCAGGAGAGAGGTCCAAGCAAGACACGCCCCGAGGAGCGTCTTGCCACATGTCACTACTCAGTCTGACTGAGCGCCTCCAGGAGGGAGGTCCAAGCAAGACGCGCCCCGAGGAGCGTCTTGCCACATGTCACTACTCGGTCTGACTGAGCGCCTCCAGGAGAGAGGCCCAAGCAAGACGTGCCCCGAGGAGCGTCTTGCCACATGTCAACAATGGGTCTGACTGAGGGCCTCCAGGAGAGAAGCCCAAGCAAGACGCGCCCCGAGGAGCGTCTTGCCACATGTCAACACTGGGTCTGACTGAGGGCCCCCAGGAGAGAGGCCCAAATAAGACGCGCCCCGAGGAGCGTCTTGCCACATGTCAACACTGGGTCTGACTGAGGGCCTCCAGGAGAGAAGCCCAAGCAAGATGCGCCCCGAGGAGCGACTTGCCACTTGTCAGCACTCGGTCTGACTGAGCGCCTCCAGTAGAGAGGCCCAAGCAAGACGCGCCCCGAGGAGCGTCTTGCCACATGTCAGCACTCGGTCTGACTGAGCGCCTCCAGGAGAGAGGCCCAAGCAAGACTCGCCCCGAGGAGCGTCTTGACACATGTCTCCTCTGGGTCTGACTGAGCGCCTCCAGGAGAGAGGCCCAAGCAAGATGTGCCCCGAGGAGCATCTTGCCACATGTCAACACTGGGTCTGACTGAGTGCCTCCATGAGAGAAGCCCCAGCAAGACGCGGCCCGAGGAGCGTCTTGCCACATGTCAACACTGGGTCTGACTGAGCACCTCCAGGAGAGAGGCCCAAGCAAGACGCGCCCCGAGGAGCGTCTTGCCACATGTCAACACTGGGTCTGACTGAGCGCCTCCAGGAGAGAGGCCCGAGGAGCGTCTTGCCACATGTCACCTCTGGGTCTGACTGAGCGCCTCCAGGAGAGAGGTGCAAGCAAGACGCGCTCCGAGGAGCGTCTTGCCACATGTCAACACTGGGTCTAATTGAGCGCCTCCAGGAGAGAGGCCCAAGCAAGACGCGCACCGAGGAGCGTCTTGCCACATGTCACTGCTCGGTCTGACTGAGTGCCTCCAGGAGACAGGTCCAAGCAACACGCGCCCAGAGGAGCGTCTTGCCACATGTCAACAATGGGTCTGACTGAGGGCCTCCAGGAGAGAAGCCCAAGCAAGAAGCGCCCCGAGGAGCATCTTGCCAATGTCAACACTGGCTCTGACTGAGCGCCTCCAGGATAGAGGCCCAAGCAAGACACGCCCCGAGGAGCATCTTGACACATGTCAACACTGGGTCTGACTGAGGGCCTCCATGAGAGAAGCCCAAGCAAGACGCGCCCCGAGGAGAGTCTTGCCACATGTCAACACTGGGTCTGACAGAGGGCATCCAGGAGAGAGGCCCAAGCAATACGCGCCCCGAGGAGCGTCTTGCCACATGTCAACAATGGGTCTGACTGAGGGCCTCCAGGAGAGAAGCCAAAGCAAGACGCGCCCCGAGGAGCGTCTTGACACATGTCAACACTGGGTCGGACTGAGGGCCTCCATGAGAGAAGCCCAAGCAAGACGCGCCCCGAGGAGAGTCTTGCCACATGTCAACACTCGGTCTGACAGAGGGCATTCAGGAGAGAGGCCCAAGCAATACGCGCCCCGAGGAGCGTCTTAACACATGTCAACACTCGGTCTGACTGAGGGCCTCCAGGAGAGAGGCCCAAGCAAGACGCGCCCCGAGGAGCGTCTTGACACATGTCAACACTGGGTCGGACTGAGGGCCTCCATGAGAGAAGCCCAAGCAAGACGCGCCCCGAGGAGAGTCTTGCCACATGTCAACACTCGGTCTGACAGAGGGCATTCAGGAGAGAGGCCAAAGCAATAAGCGCCCCGAGGAGCGTCTTGCCACATGTCACCACTGGGTCTGAATGAGCGCCTCCAGGAGAGAGGCCCAACCAAGACGCGCCCCGAGGAGTGTCTTGCCACATGCCAACACTGGGTCTGACTGAGCGCCTCCAGGAGAGAGGCCCAAGCAAGACGCACCCCGAGGAGCGTCTTGTCACATGTCACTACTCGGTCTGACTGAGCGCCTCCAGGAGAGAGGCCCAAGCAAGACGTGCCCCGAGGAGCGTCTTGCCACATGTCAACACTGGGTCTGACTGAGCGCCTCCAGGAGAGAGGCCCAAGCAAGAAGCGCCCTGAGGAGCGTCTTGCCACATGTCAACACTGGGTCTGACTGAGCGCCTCCAGGAGAGAGGCCCAAGCAAGACATGCCCCGAGGAGCGTCTTGACACATGTTAACACTGGGTCTGACTGAGGGCCTCCATGTGAGAAGCCCAAGCAAGACGCGCCCCGAGGAGAGTCTTGCCACATGTCAACACTGGGTCTGACAGAGGGCATCCAGGAGAGAGGACCAAGCAATACGCGCCCCGAGGAGCGTCTTGCCACATGTCAACAATGGGTCTGACTGAGGGCCTCCAGGAGAGAAGCCCAAGGAAGACGCTCCCCGAGGAGCGTCTTGCCACATGTCACTACTCGGTCTGACTGAGCGCCTCCAGGAGAGAGGCCCAAGCAAGACGTGCCCCGAGGAGCGTCTTGCCACATGTCAACAATGGGTCTGACTGAGGGCCTCCAGGAGAGAAGCCCAAGCAAGAAGCGCCCCGAGGAGCATCTTGCCAATGTCAACACTGGGTCTGACTGAGCGCCTCCAGGAGAGAGGCCCAAACAAGACACGCCCCGAGGAGCATCTTGACACATGTCAACACTGGGTCTGACTGAGGGCCTCCATGAGAGAAGCCCAAGCAAGACGCGCCCCGAGGAGAGTCTTGCCACATGTCAACACTGGGTCTGACAGAGGGCATCCAGGAGAGAGGCCCAAGCAATACGCGCCCCGATGAGCGTCTTGCCACATGTCAACAATGGGTCTGACTGAGGGCCTGCAGGAGAGAAGCCAAAGCAAGACGCGCCCCGAGGAGCGTCTTGACACATGTCAACACTGGGTCGGACTGAGGGCCTCCATGAGAGAAGCCCAAGCAAGACGCGCCCCGAGGAGAGTCTTGCCACATGTCAACACTCGGTCTGACAGAGGGCATTCAGGAGAGAGGCCCAAGCAATACGCGCCCCGAGGAGCGTCTTAACACATTTCAACACTGGGTCTGACTGAGGGCCTCCAGGAGAGAGGCCCAAGCAAGACGCGCCCCGAGGAGCGTCTTGACACATGTCAACACTGGGTCGGACTGAGGGCCTCCATGAGAGAAGCCCAAGCAAGACGCGCCCCGAGGAGAGTCTTGCCACATGTCAACACTCGGTCTGACAGAGGGCATTCAGGAGAGAGGCCCAAGCAAAACGCGCCCCGAGGAGCGTCTTGCCACATGTCACCACTGGGTCTGAATGAGCGCCTCCAGGAGAGAGGCCCAACCAAGACGCGCCCCGAGGAGTGTCTTGCCACATGCCAACACTGGGTCTGACTGAGCGCCTCCAGGAGAGAGGCCCAAGCAAGACGCGCCCTGAGGAGCGTCTTGCCACATGTCAACACTGGGTCTGACTGAGTGCCTCCATGAGAGCAGCCCCAGCAAAACGCGCCCCGAGGAGCGTCTTGTCACATGTCACTACTCGGTCTGACTGAGCGCCTCCAGGAGAGAGGCCCAAGCAAGACGTGCCCCGAGGAGCGTCTTGCCACATGTCAACACTGGGTCTGACTGAGCGCCTCCAGGAGAGAGGCCCAAGCAAGAAGCGCCCCGAGGAGCGTCTTGCCACATGTCAACACTGGGTCTGACTGAGCGCCTCGAGGAGAGAGGCCCAAGCAAGACATGCCCCGAGGAGCGTCTTGACACATGTTAACACTGGGTCTGACTGAGGGCCTCCATGTGAGAAGCCCAAGCAAGACGCGCCCCGAGGAGAGTCTTGCCACATGTCAACACTGGGTCTGACAGAGGGCATCCAGGAGAGAGGACCAAGCAATACGCGCCCCGAGGAGCGTCTTGCCACATGTCAACAAAGGGTCTGACTGAGGGCCTCCAGGAGAGAAGCCCAAGGAAGACGCGCCCCGAGGAGCTTCTTGCCACATGTCAGCACTCGGTCTGACTGAGCGCCTCCAGGAGAGAGGCCAAAGCAAGATGCACCCCGAGGAGCGTCTTGACACATGTCAACACTCGGTCTGACAGAGGGCCTCCATGAGAGAGGCCCAAGCAAGACGCGCCACGAGGAGTGTCTTGCCACATGTCAACACTGGGTCTGACTGAGCGCCTCCAGGAGAGAGGCCCAAGCAAGACGCGCCCCGAGGAGCGTCTTGCCACGTGTCAACATTGGGTCTGACTTAGCGCCTCCAGGAGAGAGGCCCAAGCAAGATGCGCCCAGAGGAGCGTCTTGCCACGTGTCACCACTGGGTCTGACTGAGCTCCTCCAGGAGAGAGGCCCAAGCAAGACGCGCCCCGAGGAGCGTCTTGCCACGTGTCACCACTGGGTCTGATTGAGCACCTCCAGGAGAGAGGCCCAAGCAAGACGCGCCCCGAGGAGAGTCTTGCCACATGTCAACACTGGGTCTGACAGAGGGCATCCAGGAGAGAGGACCAAGCAATACGCGCCCCGAGGAGCGTCTTGCCACATGTCAACAATGGGTCTGACTGAGGGCCTCCAGGAGAGAAGCCCAAGGAAGACGCTCCCCGAGGAGCGTCTTGCCACATGTCACTACTCGGTCTGACTGAGCGCCTCCAGGAGAGAGGCCCAAGCAAGACGTGCCCCGAGGAGCGTCTTGCCACATGTCAACAATGGGTCTGACTGAGGGTCTCCAGGAGAGAAGCCCAAGCAAGAAGCGCCCCGAGGAGCATCTTGCCAATGTCAACACTGGGTCTGACTGAGCGCCTCCAGGAGAGAGGCCCAAGCAAGACACGCCCCGAGGAGCATCTTGACACATGTCAACACTGGGTCTGACTGAGGGCCTCCATGAGAGAAGCCCAAGCAAGACGCGCCCCGAGGAGAGTCTTGCCACATGTCAACACTGGGTCTGACAGAGGGCATCCAGGAGAGAGGCCCAAGCAATACGCGCCCCGAGGAGCGTCTTGCCACATGTCAACAATGGGTCTGACTGAGGGCCTCCAGGAGAGAAGCCAAAGCAAGACGCGCCCCGAGGAGCGTCTTGACACATGTCAACACTGGGTCGGACTGAAGGCCTCCATGAGAGAAGCCCAAGCAAGACGCGCCCCGAGGAGAGTCTTGCCACATGTCAACACTCGGTCTGACAGAGGGCATTCAGGAGAGAGGCCCAAGCAATACGCGCCCCGAGGAGCGTCTTAACACATGTCAACACTGGGTCTGACTGAGGGCCTCCAGGAGAGAGGCCCAAGCAAGACGCGCCCCGAGGAGCGTCTTGACACATGTCAACACTGGGTCGGACTGAGGGCCTCCATGAGAGAAGCCCAAGCAAGACGCGCCCCGAGGAGAGTCTTGCCACATGTCAACACTCGGTCTGACAGAGGGCATTCAGGAGAGAAGCCCAACCAAGACGCGCCCCGAGGAGTGTCTTGCCACATGCCAACACTGGGTCTGACTGAGCGCCTCCAGGAGAGAGGCCCAAGCAAGACGCGCCCTGAGGAGCGTCTTGCCACATGTCAACACTGGGTCTGACTGAGTGCCTCCATGAGAGCAGCCCCAGCAAGACGCGCCCCGAGGAGCGTCTTGTCACATGTCACTACTCGGTCTGACTGAGCGCCTCCAGGAGAGAGGCCCAAGCAAGACGTGCCCCGAGGAGCGTCTTGCCACATGTCAACACTGGGTCTGACTGAGCGCCTCCAGGAGAGAGGCCCAAGCAAGAAGCGCCCCGAGGAGCGTCTTGCCACATGTCAACACTGGGTCTGACTGAGCGCCTCCAGGAGAGAGGCCCAAGCAAGACATGCCCCGAGGAGCGTCTTGACACATGTTAACACTGGGTCTGACTGAGGGCCTCCATGTGAGAAGCCCAAGCAAGACGCGCCCCGAGGAGAGTCTTGCCACATGTCAACACTGGGTCTGACAGAGGGCATCCAGGAGAGAGGACCAAGCAATACGCGCCCCGAGGAGCGTCTTGCCACATGTCAACAATGGGTCTGACTGAGGGCCTCCAGGAGAGAAGCCCAAGGAAGACGCGCCCCGAGGAGCTTCTTGCCACATGTCAGCACTCGGTCTGACTGAGCGCCTCCAGGAGAGAGGCCAAAGCAAGATGCGCCCCGAGGAGCGTCTTGACACATGTCAACACTCGGTCTGACAGAGGGCCTCCATGAGAGAGGCCCAAGCATGACGCGCCCCGAGGAGTGTCTTGCCACATGTCAACAATGGGTCAGACTGAGCGCCTCCAGGAGAGAGGCCCAAGCAAGATGCGCCCAGAGGAGCGTCTTGCCACGTGTCACCACTGGGTCTGACTGAGCTCCTCCAGGAGCGAGGCCCAAGCAAGACGCGCCCCGAGGAGCGTCTTGCCACGTGTCACCACTGGGTCTGATTGAGCACCTCCAGGAGAGAGGCCCCAGCAAGATGCGCCGCGAGGAGCATCTTGCCTTATGTCAGCACTCGGTCTGACTGAGCGCCTCCAGGAGAGAGGCCCAAGCAAGACCCGCCCCGAGGAGCGTCTTGCCACATGTCACTACTCGGTCTGACTGAGCGCCTTCAGGAGGGAGGTCCAAGCAAGATGCGCCCCGAGGAGCGTCTTGCCACATGTCACTACTCGATCTGACTGAGCGCCTCCAGGAGAGAGGCCCAAGCAAGACGTGCCTCGATGAGCGTCTTGCCACATGTCAACAATGGGTCTGACTGAGGGCCTCCAGGAGAGAAGCCCAAGGAAGACGCTCCCCGAGGAGCGTCTTGCCACATGTCACTACTCGGTCTGACTGAGCGCCTCCAGGAGAGAGGCCCAAGCAAGACGTGCCCCGAGGAGCGTCTTGCCACATGTCAACAATGGGTCTGACTGAGGGCCTCCAGGAGAGAAGCCCAAGCAAGAAGCGCCCCGAGGAGCATCTTGCCAATGTCAACACTGGGTCTGACTGAGCGCCTCCAGGAGAGAGGCCCAAACAAGACACGCCCCGAGGAGCATCTTGACACATGTCAACACTGGGTCTGACTGAGGGCCTCCATGAGAGAAGCCCAAGCAAGACGCGCCCCGAGGAGAGTCTTGCCACATGTCAACACTGGGTCTGACAGAGGGCATCCAGGAGAGAGGCCCAAGCAATACGCGCCCCGAGGAGCGTCTTGCCACATGTCAACAATGGGTCTGACTGAGGGACTCCAGGAGAGAAGCCAAAGCAAGACGCGCCCCGAGGAGCGTCTTGACACATGTCAACACTGGGTCGGACTGAGGGCCTCCATGAGAGAAGCCCAAGCAAGACGCGCCCCGAGGAGAGTCTTGCCACATGTCAACACTCGGTCTGACAGAGGGCATTCAGGAGAGAGGCCCAAGCAATACGCGCCCCGAGGAGCGTCTTAACACATTTCAACACTGGGTCTGACTGAGGGCCTCCAGGAGAGAGGCCCAAGCAAGACGCGCCCCGAGGAGCGTCTTGACACATGTCAACACTGGGTCGGACTGAGGGCCTCCATGAGAGAAGCCCAAGCAAGACGCGCCCCGAGGAGAGTCTTGCCACATGTCAACAATGGGTCTGACTGAGGGCCTCCAGGAGAGAGGCCCAAGCAAGACGTGCCCCGAGGAGCGTCTTGCCACATGTCAACACTGGGTCTGACTGAGCGCCTCCAGGAGAGAGGCCCAAGCAAGAAGCGCCCCGAGGAGCGTCTTGCCACATGTCAACACTGGGTCTGACTGAGCGCCTCCAGGAGAGAGGCCCAAGCAAGACATGCCCCGAGGAGCGTCTTGACACATGTTAACACTGGGTCTGACTGAGGGCCTCCATGTGAGAAGCCCAAGCAAGACGCGCCCCGAGGAGAGTCTTGCCACATGTCAACACTGGGTCTGACAGAGGGCATCCAGGAGAGAGGACCAAGCAATACGCGCCCCGAGGAGCGTCTTGCCACATGTCAACAATGGGTCTGACTGAGGGCCTCCAGGAGAGAAGCCCAAGGAAGACGCGCCCCGAGGAGCTTCTTGCCACATGTCAGCACTCGGTCTGACTGAGCGCCTCCAGGAGAGAGGCCAAAGCAAGATGCGCCCCGAGGAGCGTCTTGACACATGTCAACACTCGGTCTGACAGAGGGCCTCCATGAGAGAGGCCCAAGCAAGACGCGCCCCGAGGAGTGTCTTGCCACATGTCAACAATGGGTCAGACTGAGCGCCTCCAGGAGAGAGGCCCAAGCAAGATGCGCCCAGAGGAGCGTCTTGCCACGTGTCACCACTGGGTCTGACTGAGCTCCTCCAGGAGCGAGGCCCAAGCAAGACGCGCCCCGAGGAGCGTCTTGCCACGTGTCACCACTGGGTCTGATTGAGCACCTCCAGGAGAGAGGCCCCAGCAAGATGCGCCGCGAGGAGCATCTTGCCTTATGTCAGCACTCGGTCTGACTGAGCGCCTCCAGGAGAGAGGCCCAAGCAAGACCCGCCCCGAGGAGCGTCTTGCCACATGTCACTACTCGGTCTGACTGAGCGCCTTCAGGAGGGAGGTCCAAGCAAGATGCGCCCCGAGGAGCGTCTTGCCACATGTCACTACTCGATCTGACTGAGCGCCTCCAGGAGAGAGGCCCAAGCAAGACGTGCCTCGATGAGCGTCTTGCCACATGTCAACAATGGGTCTGACTGAGGGCCTCCAGGAGAGAAGCCCAAGGAAGACGCTCCCCGAGGAGCGTCTTGCCACATGTCACTACTCGGTCTGACTGAGCGCCTCCAGGAGAGAGGCCCAAGCAAGACGTGCCCCGAGGAGCGTCTTGCCACATGTCAACAATGGGTCTGACTGAGGGCCTCCAGGAGAGAAGCCCAAGCAAGAAGCGCCCCGAGGAGCATCTTGCCAATGTCAACACTGGGTCTGACTGAGCGCCTCCAGGAGAGAGGCCCAAACAAGACACGCCCCGAGGAGCATCTTGACACATGTCAACACTGGGTCTGACTGAGGGCCTCCATGAGAGAAGCCCAAGCAAGACGCGCCCCGAGGAGAGTCTTGCCACATGTCAACACTGGGTCTGACAGAGGGCATCCAGGAGAGAGGCCCAAGCAATACGCGCCCCGAGGAGCGTCTTGCCACATGTCAACAATGGGTCTGACTGAGGGACTCCAGGAGAGAAGCCAAAGCAAGACGCGCCCCGAGGAGCGTCTTGACACATGTCAACACTGGGTCGGACTGAGGGCCTCCATGAGAGAAGCCCAAGCAAGACGCGCCCCGAGGAGAGTCTTGCCACATGTCAACACTCGGTCTGACAGAGGGCATTCAGGAGAGAGGCCCAAGCAATACGCGCCCCGAGGAGCGTCTTAACACATTTCAACACTGGGTCTGACTGAGGGCCTCCAGGAGAGAGGCCCAAGCAAGACGCGCCCCGAGGAGCGTCTTGACACATGTCAACACTGGGTCGGACTGAGGGCCTCCATGAGAGAAGCCCAAGCAAGACGCGCCCTGAGGAGAGTCTTGCCACATGTCAACAATGGGTCTGACTGAGGGCCTCCAGGAGAGAGGACCAAGCAATACGCGCCCCGAGGAGCGTCTTGCCACATGTCAACAATGGGTCTGACTGAGGGCCTCCAGGAGAGAAGCCCAAGGAAGACGCGCCCCGAGGAGCTTCTTGCCACATGTCAGCACTCGGTCTGACTGAGCGCCTCCAGGAGAGAGTCCAAAGCAAGATGCGCCCCGAGGAGCGTCTTGACACATGTCAACACTCGGTCTGACAGAGGGCCTCCATGAGAGAGGCCCAAGCAAGACGCGCCCCGAGGAGTGTCTTGCCACATGTCAACAATGGGTCAGACTGAGCGCCTCCAGGAGAGAGGCCCAAGCAAGATGCGCCCAGAGGAGCGTCTTGCCACGTGTCACCACTGGGTCTGACTGAGCTCCTCCAGGAGCGAGGCCCAAGCAAGACGCGCCCCGAGGAGCGTCTTGCCACGTGTCACCACTGGGTCTGATTGAGCACCTCCAGGAGAGAGGCCCCAGCAAGATGCGCCGCGAGGAGCATCTTGCCTTATGTCAGCACTCGGTCTGACTGAGCGCCTCCAGGAGAGAGGCCCAAGCAAGACCCGCCCCGAGGAGCGTCTTGCCACATGTCACTACTCGGTCTGACTGAGCGCCTTCAGGAGGGAGGTCCAAGCAAGATGCGCCCCGAGGAGCGTCTTGCCACATGTCACTACTCGATCTGACTGAGCGCCTCCAGGAGAGAGGCCCAAGCAAGACGTGCCTCGATGAGCGTCTTGCCACATGTCAACAATGGGTCTGACTGAGGGCCTCCAGGAGAGAAGCCCAAGGAAGACGCTCCCCGAGGAGCGTCTTGCCACATGTCACTACTCGGTCTGACTGAGCGCCTCCAGGAGAGAGGCCCAAGCAAGACGTGCCCCGAGGAGCGTCTTGCCACATGTCAACAATGGGTCTGACTGAGGGCCTCCAGGAGAGAAGCCCAAGCAAGAAGCGCCCCGAGGAGCATCTTGCCAATGTCAACACTGGGTCTGACTGAGCGCCTCCAGGAGACAGGCCCAAACAAGACACGCCCCGAGGAGCATCTTGACACATGTCAACACTGGGTCTGACTGAGGGCCTCCATGAGAGAAGCCCAAGCAAGACGCGCCCCGAGGAGAGTCTTGCCACATGTCAACACTGGGTCTGACAGAGGGCATCCAGGAGAGAGGCCCAAGCAATACGAGCCCCGAGGAGCGTCTTGCCACATGTCAACAATGGGTCTGACTGAGGGACTCCAGGAGAGAAGCCAAAGCAAGACGCGCCCCGAGGAGCGTCTTGACACATGTCAACACTGGGTCGGACTGAGGGCCTCCATGAGAGAAGCCCAAGCAAGACGCGCCCCGAGGAGAGTCTTGCCACATGTCAACACTCGGTCTGACAGAGGGCATTCAGGAGAGAGGCCCAAGCAATACGCGCCCCGAGGAGCGTCTTAACACATTTCAACACTGGGTCTGACTGAGGGCCTCCAGGAGAGAGGCCCAAGCAAGACGCGCCCCGAGGAGCGTCTTGACACATGTCAACACTGGGTCGGACTGAGGGCCTCCATGAGAGAAGCCCAAGCAAGACGCGCCCCGAGGAGAGTCTTGCCACATGTCAACACTCGGTCTGACAGAGGGCATTCAGGAGAGAGGCCCAAGCAAAACGCGCCCCGAGGAGCGTCTTGCCACATGTCACCACTGGGTCTGAATGAGCGCCTCCAGGAGAGAGGCCCAACCAAGACGCGCCCCGAGGAGTGTCTTGCCACATGCCAACACTGGGTCTGACTGAGCGCCTCCAGGAGAGAGGCCCAAGCAAGACGCGCCCTGAGGAGCGTCTTGCCACATGTCAACACTGGGTCTGACTGAGTGCCTCCATGAGAGCAGCCCCAGCAAAACGCGCCCCGAGGAGCGTCTTGTCACATGTCACTACTCGGTCTGACTGAGCGCCTCCAGGAGAGAGGCCCAAGCAAGACGTGCCCCGAGGAGCGTCTTGCCACATGTCAACACTGGGTCTGACTGAGCGCCTCCAGGAGAGAGGCCCAAGCAAGAAGCGCCCCGAGGAGCGTCTTGCCACATGTCAACACTGGGTCTGACTGAGCGCCTCCAGGAGAGAGGCCCAAGCAAGACATGCCCCGAGGAGCGTCTTGACACATGTTAACACTGGGTCTGACTGAGGGCCTCCATGTGAGAAGCCCAAGCAAGACGCGCCCCGAGGAGAGTCTTGCCACATGTCAACACTGGGTCTGACAGAGGGCATCCAGGAGAGAGGACCAAGCAATACGCGCCCCGAGGAGCGTCTTGCCACATGTCAACAATGGGTCTGACTGAGGGCCTCCAGGAGAGAAGCCCAAGGAAGACGCGCCCCGAGGAGCTTCTTGCCACATGTCAGCACTCGGTCTGACTGAGCGCCTCCAGGAGAGAGGCCAAAGCAAGATGCGCCCCGAGGAGCGTCTTGACACATGTCAACACTCGGTCTGACAGAGGGCCTCCATGAGAGAGGCCCAAGCAAGACGCGCCCCGAGGAGTGTCTTGCCACATGTCAACACTGGGTCTGACTGAGCGCCTCCAGGAGAGAGGCCCAAGCAAGACGCGCCCCGAGGAGCGTCTTGCCACGTGTCACCACTGGGTCTGACTGAGCTCCTCCAGGAGAGAGGCCCAAGCAAGACGCGCCCCGAGGAGCGTCTTGCCACGTGTCACCACTGGGTCTGATTGAGCACCTCCAGGAGAGAGGCCCAAGCAAGACGCGCCCCGAGGAGAGTCTTGCCACATGTCAACACTGGGTCTGACAGAGGGCATCCAGGAGAGAGGACCAAGCAATACGCGCCCCGAGGAGCGTCTTGCCACATGTCAACAATGGGTCTGACTGAGGGCCTCCAGGAGAGAAGCCCAAGAAAGACGCTCCCCGAGGAGCGTCTTGCCACATGTCACTACTCGGTCTGACTGAGCGCCTCCAGGAGAGAGGCCCAAGCAAGACGTGCCCCGAGGAGCGTCTTGCCACATGTCAACAATGGGTCTGACTGAGGGTCTCCAGGAGAGAAGCCCAAGCAAGAAGCGCCCCGAGGAGCATCTTGCCAATGTCAACACTGGGTCTGACTGAGCGCCTCCAGGAGAGAGGCCCAAGCAAGACACGCCCCGAGGAGCATCTTGACACATGTCAACACTGGGTCTGACTGAGGGCCTCCATGAGAGAAGCCCAAGCAAGACGCGCCCCGAGGAGAGTCTTGCCACATGTCAACACTGGGTCTGACAGAGGGCATCCAGGAGAGAGGCCCAAGATATACGCGCCCCGAGGAGCGTCTTGCCACATGTCAACAATGGGTCTGACTGAGGGCCTCCAGGAGAGAAGCCAAAGCAAGACGCGCCCCGAGGAGCGTCTTGACACATGTCAACACTGGGTCGGACTGAGGGCCTCCATGAGAGAAGCCCAAGCAAGATGCGCCCCGAGGAGAGTCTTGCCACATGTCAACACTCGGTCTGACAGAGGGCATTCAGGAGAGAGGCCCAAGCAATACGCGCCCCGAGGAGCGTCTTAACACATGTCAACACTGGGTCTGACTGAGGGCCTCCAGGAGAGAGGCCCAAGCAAGACGCGCCCCGAGGAGCGTCTTGACACATGTCAACACTGGGTCGGACTGAGGGCCTCCATGAGAGAAGCCCAAGCAAGACGCGCCCCGAGGAGAGTCTTGCCACATGTCAACACTCGGTCTGACAGAGGGCCTCCATGAGAGAAGCCCAAGCAAGACGTGCCCCGAGGAGCGTCTTGCCACATGTCAACACTGGGTCTGACTGAGCGCCTCCAGGAGAGAGGCCCAAGCAAGAAGCGCCCCGAGGAGCGTCTTGCCACATGTCAACACTGGGTCTGACTGAGCGC
Source organism: Nothobranchius furzeri (assembly GCF_043380555.1). Taxonomy (NCBI): domain Eukaryota; kingdom Metazoa; phylum Chordata; class Actinopteri; order Cyprinodontiformes; family Nothobranchiidae; genus Nothobranchius; species Nothobranchius furzeri. Next base: position 16,513,196 of record NC_091747.1, on the reverse strand, counting down.
CTCCAGGAGAGAGGCCCAAGCAAGACATGCCCCGAGGAGCGTCTTGACACATGTTAACACTGGGTCTGACTGAGGGCCTCCATGTGAGAAGCCCAAGCAAGACGCGCCCCGAGGAGAGTCTTGCCACATGTCAACACTGGGTCTGACAGAGGGCATCCAGGAGAGAGGACCAAGCAATACGCGCCCCGAGGAGCGTCTTGCCACATGTCAACAATGGGTCTGACTGAGGGCCTCCAGGAGAGAAGCCCAAGGAAGACGCGCCCCGAGGAGCTTCTTGCCACATGTCAGCACTCGGTCTGACTGAGCGCCTCCAGGAGAGAGGCCAAAGCAAGATGCGCCCCGAGGAGCGTCTTGACACATGTCAACACTCGGTCTGACAGAGGGCCTCCATGAGAGAGGCCCAAGCAAGACGCGCCCCGAGGAGTGTCTTGCCACATGTCAACACTGGGTCTGACTGAGCGCCTCCAGGAGAGAGGCCCAAGCAAGACGCGCCCCGAGGAGCGTCTTGCCACGTGTCACCACTGGGTCTGACTGAGCTCCTCCAGGAGAGAGGCCCAAGCAAGACGCGCCCCGAGGAGCGTCTTGCCACGTGTCACCACTGGGTCTGATTGAGCACCTCCAGGAGAGAGGCCCAAGCAAGACGCGCCCCGAGGAGAGTCTTGCCACATGTCAACACTGGGTCTGACAGAGGGCATCCAGGAGAGAGGACCAAGCAATACGCGCCCCGAGGAGCGTCTTGCCACATGTCAACAATGGGTCTGACTGAGGGCCTCCAGGAGAGAAGCCCAAGAAAGACGCTCCCCGAGGAGCGTCTTGCCACATGTCACTACTCGGTCTGACTGAGCGCCTCCAGGAGAGAGGCCCAAGCAAGACGTGCCCCGAGGAGCGTCTTGCCACATGTCAACAATGGGTCTGACTGAGGGTCTCCAGGAGAGAAGCCCAAGCAAGAAGCGCCCCGAGGAGCATCTTGCCAATGTCAACACTGGGTCTGACTGAGCGCCTCCAGGAGAGAGGCCCAAGCAAGACACGCCCCGAGGAGCATCTTGACACATGTCAACACTGGGTCTGACTGAGGGCCTCCATGAGAGAAGCCCAAGCAAGACGCGCCCCGAGGAGAGTCTTGCCACATGTCAACACTGGGTCTGACAGAGGGCATCCAGGAGAGAGGCCCAAGATATACGCGCCCCGAGGAGCGTCTTGCCACATGTCAACAATGGGTCTGACTGAGGGCCTCCAGGAGAGAAGCCAAAGCAAGACGCGCCCCGAGGAGCGTCTTGACACATGTCAACACTGGGTCGGACTGAGGGCCTCCATGAGAGAAGCCCAAGCAAGATGCGCCCCGAGGAGAGTCTTGCCACATGTCAACACTCGGTCTGACAGAGGGCATTCAGGAGAGAGGCCCAAGCAATACGCGCCCCGAGGAGCGTCTTAACACATGTCAACACTGGGTCTGACTGAGGGCCTCCAGGAGAGAGGCCCAAGCAAGACGCGCCCCGAGGAGCGTCTTGACACATGTCAACACTGGGTCGGACTGAGGGCCTCCATGAGAGAAGCCCAAGCAAGACGCGCCCCGAGGAGAGTCTTGCCACATGTCAACACTCGGTCTGACAGAGGGCATTCAGGAGAGAAGCCCAACCAAGACGTGCCCCGAGGAGTGTCTTGCCACATGCCAACACTGGGTCTGACTGAGCGCCTCCAGGAGAGAGGCCCAAGCAAGACGCGCCATGAGGAGCGTCTTGCCACATGTCAACACTGGGTCTGACTGAGTGCCTCCATGAGAGCAGCCCCAGCAAGACGCGCCCCGAGGAGCGTCTTGTCACATGTCACTACTCGGTCTGACTGAGCGCCTCCAGGAGAGAGGCCCAAGCAAGACGTGCCCCGAGGAGCGTCTTGCCACATGTCAACACTGGGTCTGACTGAGCGCCTCCAGGAGAGAGGCCCAAGCAAGAAGCGCCCCGAGGAGCGTCTTGCCACATGTCAACACTGGGTCTGACTGAGCGCCTCCAGGAGAGAGGCCCAAGCAAGACATGCCCCGAGGAGCGTCTTGACACATGTTAACACTGGGTCTGACTGAGGGCCTCCATGTGAGAAGCCCAAGCAAGACGCGCCCCGAGGAGAGTCTTGCCACATGTCAACACTGGGTCTGACAGAGGGCATCCAGGAGAGAGGACCAAGCAATACGCGCCCCGAGGAGCGTCTTGCCACATGTCAACAATGGGTCTGACTGAGGGCCTCCAGGAGAGAAGCCCAAGGAAGACGCGCCCCGAGGAGCTTCTTGCCACATGTCAGCACTCGGTCTGACTGAGCGCCTCCAGGAGAGAGGCCAAAGCAAGATGCGCCCCGAGGAGCGTCTTGACACATGTCAACACTCGGTCTGACAGAGGGCCTCCATGAGAGAGGCCCAAGCAAGACGCGCCCCGAGGAGTGTCTTGCCACATGTCAACACTGGGTCTGACTGAGCGCCTCCAGGAGAGAGGCCCAAGCAAGACGCGCCCCGAGGAGCGTCTTGCCACGTGTCAACATTGGGTCTGACTTAGCGCCTCCAGGAGAGAGGCCCAAGCAAGATGCGCCCAGAGGAGCGTCTTGCCACGTGTCACCACTGGGTCTGACTGAGCTCCTCCAGGAGAGAGGCCCAAGCAAGATGCGCCCCGAGGAGCGTCTTGCCACGTGTCACCACTGGGTCTGATTGAGCACCTCCAGGAGAGAGGCCCCAGCAAGATGCGCCGCGAGGAGCATCTTGCCTTATGTCAGCACTCGGTCTGACTGAGCGCCTCCAGGAGAGAGGCCCAAGCAAGACCCGCCCCGAGGAGCGTCTTGCCACATGTCACTACTCGGTCTGACTGAGCGCCTTCAGGAGGGAGGTCCAAGCAAGATGCGCCCCGAGGAGCGTCTTGCCACATGTCACTACTCGATCTGACTGAGCGCCTCCAGGAGAGAGGCCCAAGCAAGACGTGCCTCGATGAGCGTCTTGCCACATGTCAACAATGGGTCTGACTGAGGGCCTCCAGGAGAGAAGCCCAAGCAAGACGCGCCCCGAGGAGCGTCTTGCCAGATGTCAACACTGGGTCTGACTGAGGGCCCCCAGGAGAGAGGCCCAAATAAGACGCGCCCCGAGGAGCATCTTGCCACATGTCAACACTGGGTCTGACTGAGGGCCTCCAGGAGAGAAGCCCAAGCAAGATGCGCCCCGAGGAGCGTCTTGCCACATGTCAACACTCGGTCTGACTGAGCGCCTCCAGGAGAGAGGCCCAAGCAAGACGCGCCCCGAGGAGCGTCTTGACACATGTCTCCTCTGGGTCTGACTGAGCGCCTCCAGGAGAGAGGCCCAAGCAAGACGCGCCCCGAGGAGCGTCTTGCCACGTGTCACCACTGGGTCTGATTGAGCACCTCCAGGAGAGAGGCCCCAGCAAGACGTGCCGCGAGGAGCATCTTGCCTTATGTCAGCACTCGATCTGAATGAGCACCTCCAGGAGAGAGGCCCAAGAAAGACCCGCCCCGAGGAGCGTCTTGCCACATGTCACTACTCGGTCTGACTGAGCGCCTCCAGGAGAAAGGTCCAAGCAAGACACGCCCCGAGGAGCGTCTTACCACATGTCACTACTCGGTCTGACTGAGCGCCTCCAGGAGAGAGGCCCAAGCAAGACGTGCCCCGAGGAGCGTCTTGCCACATGTCAACAATGGGTCTGACTGAGGGCCTCCAGGAGAGAAGCCCAAGCAAGATGCGCCCCGAAGAGCGTCTTGCCACATGTCAGCACTCGGTCTGACTGAGCACCTCCAGGAGAGAGGCCCAAGCAATACGCGCCCCGAGGAGCGTCTTGACACATGTCTCCTCTGGGTCTGACTGAGCGCCTCCAGGAGAGAGGCCCAAGCAAGACGTGCCCCGAGGAGCATCTTGCCACATGTCAACACTGGGTCTGACTGAGTGCCTCCATGAGAGAAGCCCCAGCAAGACGCGCCCCGAGGAGCGTCTTGCCACATGTCAACACTGGGTCTGACTGAGCGCCTCCAGGAGAGAGGCCCGAGGAGCGTCTTGCCACATGTCACCTCTGGGTCTGACTGAGCGCCTCCAGGAGAGAGGCGCAAGCAAGAAACGCCCGAGGAGCGTCTTGACACATGTCAACACTGGGTCTGACTGAGCGCCTCCAGGAGAGAGGCCCCAGCAAGACGCGCCCCGAGGAGCGTCTTGCCACATGTCAGCACTCGGTCTGACTGAGCGCCTCCAGGAGAGAGGCCCAAGCAAGAAGCGCCCCGAGGAGCGTCTTGCCACATGTCAACAATGTGTCTGACTGAGGGCCTCCAGGAGAGAAGCCCAAGCAAGACTCGCCCCGAGGAGCGTCTTGCCACATGTCAACACTGGGTCTAATTGAGCGCCTCCAGGAGAGAGGCCCAAGCAAGACGCGCCCCGAGGAGCGTCTTGCCACATGTCACTACTCGGTCTGACTGAGCGCCTCCAGGAGTGAAGCCCCAGCAAGACGCGCCCCGAGGAGCGTCTTGCCACATGTCACTACTCGGTCTGACTGAGCGCCTCCAGGAGAGAGGCCCAAGCAAGACGTGTCCCGAGGAGCGTCTTGCCACATGTCAACAATGGGTCTGACTGAGGGCCTCCAGGAGAGAAGCCCAAGCAAGAAGCGCCCCGAGGAGCGTCTTGCCACATGTCAACACTGGGTCTGACTGAGCGCCTCCAGGAGAGAGGCCCAAGCAAGACATGCCCCGTGGAGCGTCTTGACACATGTCAACACTGGGTCTGACTGAGGGCCTCCATGAGAGAAGCCCAAGCAAGACGCGCCCCGAGGAGCGTCTTGCCACATGTCAAAAATGGGTCTGACTGAGGGCCTCCAGGAGAGAAGCCCAAGGAAGACGCGCCCCGAGGAGCTTCTTGCCACATGTCAGCACTCGGTCTGACTGAGCGCCTCCAGGAGAGAGGCCAAAGCAAGATGCGCCCCGAGGAGCGTCTTGACACATGTCAACACTGGGTCTGACAGAGGGCCTCCATGAGAGAGGCCCAAGCAAGAAGCGCCCCGAGGAGTGTCTTGCCACATGTCAACACTGGGTCTGACTGAGCGCCTCCAGGAGAGAGGCCCAAGACAGACGCGCCCCGAGGAGCGTCTTGCCACGTGTCAACATTGGGTCTGACTTAGCGCCTCCAGGAGAGAGGCCCAAGCAAGATGCGCCCCGAGGAGCGTCTTGCCACGTGTCACCACTGGGTCTGACTGAGCTCCTCCAGGAGAGAGGCCCAAGCAAGACGCGCCCCGAGGAGCGTCTTGCCACGTGTCACCACTGGGTCTGATTGAGCACCTCCAGGAGAGAGGCCCCAGCAAGACGCGCCGCGAGGAGCATCTTGCCTTATGTCAGCACTCGGTCTGACTGAGCGCCTCCAGGAGAGAGGCCCAAGCAAGACCCGCCCCGAGGAGCGTCTTGCCACATGTCACTACTCGGTCTGACTGAGCGCCTCCAGGATGGAGGTCCAAGCAAGACGCACCACAAGGAGCGTCTTGCCACATGTCACTACTCGGTCTGACTGAGCGCCTCCAGGAGAGAGGCCCAAGCAAGACATGCCCCGAGGAGCGTCTTGCCACATGTTAACACTGGGTCTGACTGAGGGCCTCCATGTGAGAAGCCCAAGCAAGACGCGCCCCGAGGAGCGTCTTGCCAGATGTCAACACTGGGTCTGACAGAGGGCATCCAGGAGAGAGGACCAAGCAATACGCGCCCCGAGGAGCGTCTTGCCACATGTCAACAATGGGTCTGACTGAGGGCCTCCAGGAGAGAAGCCCAAGGAAGACGCGCCCCGAGGAGCTTCTTGCCACATGTCAGCACTCGGTCTGACTGAGCGCCTCCAGGAGAGAGGCCAAAGCAAGATGCGCCCCGAGGAGCGTCTTGACACATGTCAACACTGGGTCTGACAGAGGGCCTCCATGAGAGAGGCCCAAGCAAGAAGCGCCCCGAGGAGTGTCTTGCCACATGTCAACACTGGGTCTGACTGAGCGCCTCCAGGAGAGAGGCCCAATTAAGACGCGCCCCGAGGAGCGTCTTGCCACGTGTCAACATTGGGTCTGACTTAGCGCCTCCAGGAGAGAGGCCCAAGCAAGATGCGCCCCGAGGAGCGTCTTGCCACGTGTCACCACTGGGTCTGACTGAGCTCCTCCAGGAGAGAGGCCCAAACAAGACGCGCCCCGAGGAGCGTCTTGCCACGTGTCACCACTGGGTCTGATTGAGCACCTCCAGGAGAGAGGCCCCAGCAAGACGCGCCGCGAGGAGCATCTTGCCTTATGTCAGCACTCGGTCTGACTGAGCGCCTCCAGGAGAGAGGCCCAAGCAAGACCCGCCCCGAGGAGCGTCTTGCCACATGTCACTACTCGGTCTGACTGAGCGCCTTCAGGAGGGAGGTCCAAGCAAGACGCGCCACAAGGAGCGTCTTGCCACATGTCACTACTCGGTCTGACTGAGCGCCTCCAGGAGAGAGGCCCAAGCAAGACGTGCCCCGAGGAGCGTCTTGCCACATGTCAACAATGGGTCTGACTGAGGGCCTCCAGGAGAGAAGCCCAAGCAAGACGCGCCCCGAGGAGCGTCTTGCCAGATGTCAACACTGGGTCTGACTGAGGGCCCCCAGGAGAGAGGCCCAAATAAGACGCGCCCCGAGGAGCGTCTTGCCACATGTCAACACTGGGTCTGACTGAGGGCCTCCAGGAGAGAAGCCCAAGCAAGATGCGCCCCGAGGAGCGTCTTGCCACATGTCAACACTCGGTCTGACTGAGCGCCTCCAGGAGAGAGGCCCAAGCAAGACGCGCCCCGAGGAGCGTCTTGACACATGCCTCCTCTGGGTCTGACTGAGCGCCTCCAGGAGAGAGGCCCAAGCAAGACGCGCCCCGAGGAGCGTCTTGCCACGTGTCACCACTGGGTCTGATTGAGCACCTCCAGGAGAGAGGCCCCAGCAAGACGCGCCGCGAGGAGCATCTTGCCTTATGTCAGCACTCGGTCTGAATGAGCGCCTCCAGGAGAGAGGCCCAAGCAAGACCCGCCCCGAGGAGCGTCTTGCCACATGTCACTACTCGGTCTGACTGAGCGCCTCCAGGAGGGAGGTCCAAGCAAGACACGCCCCGAGGAGCGTCTTACCACATGTCACTACTCGGTCTGACTGAGCGCCTCCAGGAGAGAGGCCCAAGCAAGACGTGCCCCGAGGAGCGTCTTGCCACATGTCAACAATGGGTCTGACTGAGGGCCTCCAGGAGAGAAGCCCAAGCAAGATGCGCCCCGAGGAGCATCTTGCCACATGTCAACACTGGGTCTGACTGAGCACCTCCAGGAGAGAGGCCCAAGAAATACGCGCCCCGAGGAGCGTCTTGACACATGTCTCCTCTGGGTCTGACTGAGCGCCTCCAGGAGAGAGGCCCAAGCAAGACGTGCCCCGAGGAGCATCTTGCCACATGTCAACACTGGGTCTGACTGAGTGCCTCCATGAGAGAAGCCCCAGCAAGACGCGCCCCGAGGAGCGTCTTGCCACATGTCAACACTGGGTCTGACTGAGCGCCTCCAGGAGAGAGGCCCGAGGAGCGTCTTGCCACATGTCACCTCTGGGTCTGACTGAGCGCCTCCAGGAGAGAGGCGCAAGCAAGAAACGCCCGAGGAACGTCTTGACACATGTCAACACTGGGTCTGACTGAGCGCCTCCAGGAGAGAGGCCCCAGCAAGACGCGCCCCGAGGAGCGTCTTGCCACATGTCAGCACTCGGTCTGACTGAGCGCCTCCAGGAGAGAGGCCCAAGCAAGAAGCGCCCCGAGGAGCGTCTTGCCACATGTCAACAATGTGTCTGACTGAGGGCCTCCAGGAGAGAAGCCCAAGCAAGACTCGCCCCGAGGAGCGTCTTGCCACATGTCAACACTGGGTCTAATTGAGCGCCTCCAGGAGAGAGGCCCAAGCAAGACGCGCCCCGAGGAGCGTCTTGCCACATGTCACTACTCGGTCTGACTGAGCGCATCCAGGAGTGAAGCCCCAGCAAGACGCGCCCCGAGGAGCGTCTTGCCACATGTCACTACTCGGTCTGACTGAGCGCCTCCAGGAGAGAGGCCCAAGCAAGACGTGTCCCGAGGAGCGTCTTGCCACATGTCAACAATGGGTCTGACTGAGGGCCTCCAGGAGAGAAGCCCAAGCAAGAAGCGCCCCGAGGAGCGTCTTGCCACATGTCAACACTGGGTCTGACTGAGCGCCTCCAGGAGAGAGGCCCAAGCAAGACATGCCCCGAGGAGCGTCTTGACACATGTCAACACTGGGTCTGACTGAGGGCCTCCATGAGAGAAGCCCAAGCAAGACGCGCCCCGAGGAGAGTCTTGCCACATGTCAACACTGGGTCTGACAGAGGGCATCCAGGAGAGAGGACCAAGCAATACGCGCCCCGAGGAGCGTCTTGCCACATGTCAAAAATGGGTCTGACTGAGGGCCTCCAGGAGAGAAGCCCAAGGAAGACGCGCCCCGAGGAGCTTCTTGCCACATGTCAGCACTCGGTCTGACTGAGCGCCTCCAGGAGAGAGGCCAAAGCAAGATGCGCCCCGAGGAGCGTCTTGACACATGTCAACACTGGGTCTGACAGAGGGCCTCCATGAGAGAGGCCCAAGCAAGAAGCGCCCCGAGGAGTGTCTTGCCACATGTCAACACTGGGTCTGACTGAGCGCCTCCAGGAGAGAGGCCCAAGCAAGACGCGCCCCGAGGAGCGTCTTGCCACGTGTCAACATTGGGTCTGACTTAGCGCCTCCAGGAGAGAGGCCCAAGCAAGATGCGCCCCGAGGAGCGTCTTGCCACGTGTCACCACTGGGTCTGACTGAGCTCCTCCAGGAGAGAGGCCCAAGCAAGACGCGCCCCGAGGAGCGTCTTGCCACGTGTCACCACTGGGTCTGATTGAGCACCTCCAGGAGAGAGGCCGAAGCAAGACGCGCCGCGAGGAGCATCTTGCCTTATGTCAGCACTCGGTCTGACTGAGCGCCTCCAGGAGAGAGGCCCAAGCAAGACCCGCCCCGAGGAGCGTCTTGCCACATGTCACTACTCGGTCTGACTGAGCGCCTCCAGGAGGGAGGTCCAAGCAAGACGCGCCCCGAGTAGCGTCTTGCCACATGTCACTACTCGGTCTGACTGAGCGCCTCCAGGAGAGAGGCCCAAGCAAGACGTGCCCCGAGGAGCGTCTTGCCACATGTCAACAATGGGTCTGACTGAGGGCCTCCAGGAGAGAAGCCCAAGCAAGACGCGCCCCGAGGAGCGTCTTGCCAGATGTCAACACTGGGTCTGACTGAGGGCCCCCAGGAGAGAGGCCCAAATAAGACGCGCCCCGAGGAGCGTCTTGCCACATGTCAACACTGGGTCTGACTGAGGGCCTCCAGGAGAGAAGCCCAAGCAAGATGCGCCCCGAGGAGCGTCTTGCCACATGTCAGCACTCGGTCTGACTGAGCGCCTCCAGGAGAGAGGCCCAAGCAAGACGCGCCCCAAGGAGCGTCTTGACACATGTCTCCTCTGGGTCTGACCTAGCGCCTCCAGGAGAGAGGCCCAAGCAAGACGTGCCCCGAGGAGCATCTTGCCACATGTCAACACTGGGTCTGACTGAGTGCCTCCATGAGAGAAGCCCCAGCAAGACGCGCCCCGAGGAGCGTCTTGCCACATGTCAACACTGGGTCTGACTGAGCGCCTCCAGGAGAGAGGCCCGAGGAGCGTCTTGCCACATGTCACCTCTGGGTCTGACTGAGCGCCTCCAGGAGAGAGGCGCAAGCAAGAAACGCCAGAGGAGCGTCTTGACACATGTCAACACTGGGTCTGACTGAGCGCCTCCAGGAGAGAGGCCCCAGCAAGACGCGCCCCGAGGAGCGTCTTGCCACATGTCAGCACTCGGTCTGACTGAGCGCCTGCTGGAGAGAGGCCCAAGCAAGAAGCGCCCCAAGGAGCGTCTTGCCCAATGTCAACAATGGGTCTGACTAAGGGACTCCAGGAGAGAAGCCCTAGCAAGACGCGCCCCGAGGAGCGTCTTGCCACATGTCAACACTGGGTCTAATTGAGTGCCTCCAGGAGAGAGGCCCAAGCAAGACATGCCCCGAGGAGCGTCTTGACACATGTTAACACTGGGTCTGACTGAGGGCCTCCATGTGAGAAGCCCAAGCAAGACGCGCCCCGAGGAGAGTCTTGCCACATGTCAACACTGGGTCTGACAGAGGGCATCCAGGAGAGAGGACCAAGCAATACGCGCCCCGAGGAGCGTCTTGCCACATGTCAACAATGGGTCTGACTGAGGGCCTCCAGGAGAGAAGCCCAAGGAAGACGCGCCCCGAGGAGCTTCTTGCCACATGTCAGCACTCGGTCTGACTGAGCGCCTCCAGGAGAGAGGCCAAAGCAAGATGCGCCCCGAGGAGCGTCTTGACACATGTCAACACTCGGTCTGACAGAGGGCCTCCATGAGAGAGGCCCAAGCAAGACGCGCCCCGAGGAGTGTCTTGCCACATGTCAACACTGGGTCTGACTGAGCGCCTCCAGGAGAGAGGCCCAAGCAAGACGCGCCCCGAGGAGCGTCTTGCCACGTGTCAACATTGGGTCTGACTTAGCGCCTCCAGGAGAGAGGCCCAAGCAAGATGCGCCCAGAGGAGCGTCTTGCCACGTGTCACCACTGGGTCTGACTGAGCTCCTCCAGGAGAGAGGCCCAAGCAAGACGCGCCCCGAGGAGCGTCTTGCCACGTGTCACCACTGGGTCTGATTGAGCACCTCCAGGAGAGAGGCCCCAGCAAGATGCGCCGCGAGGAGCATCTTGCCTTATGTCAGCACTCGGTCTGACTGAGCGCCTCCAGGAGAGAGGCCAAAGCAAGACCCGCCCCGAGGAGCGTCTTGCCACATGTCACTACTCGGTCTGACTGAGCGCCTTCAGGAGGGAGGTCCAAGCAAGATGCGCCCCGAGGAGCGTCTTGCCACATGTCACTACTCGATCTGACTGAGCGCCTCCAGGAGAGAGGCCCAAGCAAGACGTGCCTCGATGAGCGTCTTGCCACATGTCAACAATGGGTCTGACTGAGAGCCTCCAGGAGAGAAGCCCAAGCAAGACGCGCCCCGAGGAGCGTCTTGCCAGATGTCAACACTGGGTCTGACTGAGGGCCCCCAGGAGAGAGGCCCAAATAAGACGCGCCCCGAGGAGCGTCTTGCCACATGTCAACACTGGGTCTGACTGAGGGCCTCCAGGAGAGAAGCCCAAGCAAGATGCGCCCCGAGGAGCGTCTTGCCACATGTCAACACTCGGTCTGACTGAGCGCCTCCAGGAGAGAGGCCCAAGCAAGACGCGCCCCGAGGAGCGTCTTGACACATGTCTCCTCTGGGTCTGACTGAGCGCCTCCAGGAGAGAGGCCCAAGCAAGACGCGCCCCGAGGAGCGTCTTGCCACGTGTCACCACTGGGTCTGATTGAGCACCTCCAGGAGAGAGGCCCCAGCAAGACGCGCCGCGAGGAGCATCTTGCCTTATGTCAGCACTCGGTCTGAATGAGCGCCTCCAGGAGAGAGGCCCAAGCAAGACCCGCCCCGAGGAGCGTCTTGCCACATGTCACTACTCGGTCTGACTGAGCGCCTCCAGGAGGGAGGTCCAAGCAAGACACGCCCCGAGGAGCGTCTTACCACATGTCACTACTCGGTCTGACTGAGCGCCTCCAGGAGAGAGGCCCAAGCAAGACGTGCCCCGAGGAGCGTCTTGCCACATGTCAACAATGGGTCTGACTGAGGGCCTCCAGGAGAGAAGCCCAAGCAAGATGCGCCCCGAAGAGCGTCTTGCCACATGTCAGCACTCGGTCTGACTGAGCACCTCCAGGAGAGAGGCCCAAGCAATACGCGCCCCGAGGAGCGTCTTGACACATGTCTCCTCTGGGTCTGACTGAGCGCCTCCAGGAGAGAGGCCCAAGCAAGACGTGCCCCGAGGAGCATCTTGCCACATGTCAACACTGGGTCTGACTGAGTGCCTCCATGAGAGAAGCCCCAGCAAGACGCGCCCCGAGGAGCGTCTTGCCACATGTCAACACTGGGTCTGACTGAGCGCCTCCAGGAGAGAGGCCCGAGGAGCGTCTTGCCACATGTCACCTCTGGGTCTGACTGAGCGCCTCCAGGAGAGAGGCGCAAGCAAGAAACGCCCGAGGAGCGTCTTGACACATGTCAATACTGGGTCTGACTGAGCGCCTCCAGGAGAGAGGCCCCAGCAAGACGCGCCCCGAGGAGCGTCTTGCCACATGTCAGCACTCGGTCTGACTGAGCGCCTCCAGGAGAGAGGCCCAAGCAAGAAGCGCCCCGAGGAGCGTCTTGCCACATGTCAACAATGTGTCTGACTGAGGGCCTCCAGGAGAGAAGCCCAAGCAAGACTCGCCCCGAGGAGCGTCTTGCCACATGTCAACACTGGGTCTAATTGAGCGCCTCCAGGAGAGAGGCCCAAGCAAGACGCGCCCCGAGGAGCGTCTTGCCACATGTCACTACTCGGTCTGACTGAGCGCATCCAGGAGTGAAGCCCCAGCAAGACGCGTCCCGAGGAGCGTCTTGCCACATGTCACTACTCGGTCTGACTGAGCGCCTCCAGGAGAGAGGCCCAAGCAAGACGTGTCCCGAGGAGCGTCTTGCCACATGTCAACAATGGGTCTGACTGAGGGCCTCCAGGAGAGAAGCCCAAGCAAGAAGCGCCCCGAGGAGCGTCTTGCCACATGTCAACACTGGGTCTGATTGAGCGCCTCCAGGAGAGAGGCCCAAGCAAGACATGCCCCGAGGAGCGTCTTGACACATGTCAACACTGGGTCTGACTGAGGGCCTCCATGAGAGAAGCCCAAGCAAGACGCGCCCCGAGGAGAGTCTTGCCACATGTCAACACTGGGTCTGACAGAGGGCATCCAGGAGAGAGGACCAAGCAATACGCGCCCCGAGGAGCGTCTTGCCACATGTCAAAAATGGGTCTGACTGAGGGCCTCCAGGAGAGAAGCCCAAGGAAGACGCGCCCCGAGGAGCTTCTTGCCACATGTCAGCACTCGGTCTGACTGAGCGCCTCCAGGAGAGAGGCCAAAGCAAGATGCGCCCCGAGGAGCGTCTTGACACATGTCAACACTGGGTCTGACAGAGGGCCTCCATGAGAGAGGCCCAAGCAAGAAGCGCCCCGAGGAGTGTCTTGCCACATGTCAACACTGGGTCTGACTGAGCGCCTCCTGGAGAGAGGCCCAAGCAAGACGCGCCCCGAGGAGCGTCTTGCCACGTGTCAACATTGGGTCTGACTTAGCGCCTCCAGGAGAGAGGCCCAAGCAAGATGCGCCCCGAGGAGCGTCTTGCCACGTGTCACCACTGGGTCTGACTGAGCTCCTCCAGGAGAGAGGCCCAAGCAAGACGCGCCCCGAGGAGCGTCTTGCCACATGTCACTACTCGGTCTGACTGAGCGCCTCCAGGAGAGAGGCCCAAGCAAGACGTGCCCCGAGGAGCGTCTTGCCACATGTCAACAATGGGTCTGACTGAGGGCATCCAGGAGAGAAGCCCAAGCAAGACGCGCCCCGAGGAGCGTCTTGCCAGATGTCAACACTGGGTCTGACTGAGGGCCCCCAGGAGAGAGGCCCAAATAAGACGCGCCCCGAGGAGCGTCTTGCCACATGTCAACACTGGGTCTGACTGAGGGCCTCCAGGAGAGAAGCCCAAGCAAGATGCGCCCCGAGGAGCGTCTTGCCACATGTCAGCACTCGGTCTGACTGAGCGCCTCCAGGAGAGAGGCCCAAGCAAGACGCGCCCCGAGGAATGTCTTGACACATGTCTCCTCTGGGTCTGACTGAGCGCCTCCAGGAGAGAGGCCCAAGCAAGACGTGCCCCGAGGAGCATCTTGCCACATGTCAACACTGGGTCTGACTGAGTGCCTCCATGAGAGAAGCCCCAGCAAGACGCGCCCCGAGGAGCGTCTTGCCACATGTCAACACTGGGTCTGACTGAGCGCCTCCAGGAGAGAGGCCCGAGGAGCGTCTTGCCACATGTCACCTCTGGGTCTGACTGAGCGCCTCCAGGAGAGAGGCGCAAGCAAGAAACGCCAGAGGAGCGTCTTGACACATGTCAACACTGGGTCTGACTGAGCGCCTCCAGGAGAGAGGCCCCAGCAAGACGCGCCCCGAGGAGCGTCTTGCCACATGTCAGCACTCGGTCTGACTGAGCGCCTGCAGGAGAGAGGCCCAAGCAAGAAGCGCCCCAAGGAGCGTCTTGCCCAATGTCAACAATGGGTCTGACTGAGGGACTCCAGGAGAGAAGCCCTAGCAAGACGCGCCCCGAGGAGCGTCTTGCCACATGTCAACACTGGGTCTAATTGAGTGCCTCCAGGAGAGAGGCCCAAGCAAGACGCGCCCCGAGGAGCGTCTTGCCACATGTCACTACTCGGTCTGACTGAGCGCCTCCAGGAGAGAGGTCCAAGCAACACGCGCCCCGAGGAGCGTCTTGCCACATGTCAACAATGGGGCTGCCTGAGGGCCTCCAGGAGAGAAGCCAAAGCAAGACGCGCCCCGAAGAGCGTCTTGCCACATGTCACTACTCGGTCTAACTGAGCGCCTCCAGGAGAGAGGTCCCAGCAAGACGCGCCCCGAGGAGCGTCTTGCCACATGTCACTACTCGGTCCAACTGAGCGCCTCCAGGAGAGAGGCCCAAGCAAGACGTACCCCGAGGAGCGTCTTGCCACATGTCAACAATGGGTCTGACTGAGGGCCTCCAGGAGAGAAGCCCAAACAAGAAGCGCCCCGAGTAGCATCTTGCCACATGTCAACACTGGGTCTGACTGAGCGCCTCCAGGAGAGAGGCCCAAGCAAGACACGCCCCGAGGAGCGTCTTGCCACATGTAAACAATGGGTCTGACTGAGGGCCTCCAGGAGAGAAGCCAAAGCAAGACGCGCCCCGAGGAGCGTCTTGCCACATGTCACTACTCGGTCCAACTGAGCGCCTCCAGGAGAGAGGCCCAAGCAAGACGTACCCCGAGGAGCGTCTTGCCACATGTCAACAATGGGTCTGACTGAGGGCCTCCAGGAGAGAAGCCCAAACAAGAAGCGCCCCGAGTAGCATCTTGCCACATGTCAACACTGGGTCTGACTGAGCGCCTCCAGGAGAGAGGCCCAAGCAAGACCCGCCCCGAGGAGCGTCTTGCCACATGTCAACACTGGGTCTGACTGAGGGCCTCCAGGAGAGAGGCCCAAATAAGACGCGCCCCGAGGAGCGTCTTGCCACATGTCAACAATGGGTCTGACTGAGGGCCTCCAGGAGAGAAGCCCAAGCAAGACGCGCCCCGAGGAGCGTCTTGCCACATGTCGCAACTGGGTCTGACTGAGCGCCTCCAGGAGAGAGGCCCAAGCAAGACGCGCCCCGAGGAGAGTCTTGCCACATGTCAGCACTCGGTCTGACTGAGCGCCTCCAGGGGAGAGGCCCAAGCAAGACGCGCCCCGAGGAGCGTCTTGACACATTTCTCCTCTGGGTCTGACTGAGCGCCT
This sequence comes from Nothobranchius furzeri, assembly GCF_043380555.1. Classification (NCBI taxonomy): domain Eukaryota; kingdom Metazoa; phylum Chordata; class Actinopteri; order Cyprinodontiformes; family Nothobranchiidae; genus Nothobranchius; species Nothobranchius furzeri. Next base: position 16,497,726 of record NC_091747.1, on the reverse strand, counting down.
CCAGGAGAGAGGCCCAAGCAAGACGTTCCCCGAGGAGTGTCTTTCCACATGTCAACACTGGGTCTGACTGAGTGCCTCCATGAGAGAAGAACCAGCAAGACGCACCCCGAGGAGCGTCTTGCCACATGTCAACACTGGGTCTGACTGAGCACCTCCAGGAGAGAGGCCCAAGCAAGACGCGCCCCGAGGAGCGTCTTGCCACATGTCAACAATGGGTCTGACTGAGCGCCTCCAGGAGAGAGGCCCGAGGAGCGTCTTGACACATGTCACCTCTGGGTCTGACTGAGCGCCTCCAGGAGAGAGGCCCAAGCAAGACGTGCCCCGAGGAGCGTCTTGTCACATGACAACACTGGGTCTGACTGAGCGCCTCCAGGAGCGAGGCCAAAGAAAGAAACGCCCGAGGAGCGTCTTGACACATGTCAACACTGGGTCTGACTGAGCGCCTCCAGGAAAGAGGTCCAAGCAACACGCTCCCCGAGGAGCGTCTTGCCACATGTCAACACTGGGTCTGACTGAGTGCCTCCATGAGAGAAGCCCCAGCAAGACGCGCCCCGAGGAGCGTATTGTCACATGTCACTACTCGGTCTGACTGAGCGCCTCCAGGAGAGAGGCCCAAGCAAGTCGTGCCCCGAGGAGCGTCTTGCCACATGTCAACAATGGGTCTGACTGAGGGCCTCCAGGAGAGAAGCCCAAGCAAGAAGCGCCCCGAGGAGCGTCTTGCCACATGTCAACACTGGGTCTGACTGAGCGCCTCCAGGAGAGAGGCCCAAGCAAGATGCGCCCCGAGGAGCGTCTTGCCACGTGTCACCACTGGGTCTGACTGAGCTCCTCCAGGAGAGAGGCCCAAGCAAGACGCGCCCCGAGGAGCGTCTTGCCACGTGTCACCACTGGGTCTGATTGAGCACCTCCAGGAGAGAGGCCCCAGCAAGACGCGCCGCGAGGAGCATCTTGCCTTATGTCAGCACTTGGTCTGACTGAGCGCCTCCAGGAGAGAGGCCCAAGCAAGACCTGCCCCGAGGAGCATCTTGCCACATGTCACTACTCGGTCTAACAGAGCGCCTCCAGGAGAGAGGTCCAAGCAAGACACGCCCCGAGGAGCGTCTTGCCACATGTCACTACTCGGTCTGACTGAGCGCCTCCAGGAGGGAGGTCCAAGCAAGACGCGCCCCGAGGAGCGTCTAGCCACATGTCACTACTCGGTCTGACTGAGCGCCTCCAGGAGAGAGGCCCAAGCAAGACGTGCCCCGAGGAGCGTCTTGCCACATGTCAACAATGGGTCTGACTGAGGGCCTCCAGGAGAGAAGCCCAAGCAAGACGAGCCCCGAGGAACGTCTTGCCACATGTCAACACTGGGTCTGACTGAGGGCCCCCAGGAGAGAGGCCCAAATAAGACGCGCCCCGAGGAGCGTCTTGACACATGTCTCCTCTGGGTCTGACTGAGCGCCTCCAGGAGAGAGGCCCAAGCAAGACGTGCCCCGAGGAGCATCTTGCCACATGTCAACACTGGGTCTGACTGAGTGCCTCCATGAGAGAAGCCCCAGCAAGACGCGCCCCGAGGAGCGTCTTGCCACATGTCAACACTGGGTCTGACTGAGCGCCTCCAGGAGAGAGGCCCGAGGAGCATCTTGCCACATGTCAACTCTGGGTCTGACTGAGCGCCTCCAGGAGAGAGGCCCCAGCAAGACGCGCCCCGAGGAGCGTCTTGCCACATGTCAGCACTCGGTCTGACTGAGCGCCTCCAGGAGAGAGGCCCAAGCAAGAAGCGCCCCGAGGAGCGTCTTGCCACATGTCAACAATGTGTCTGACTGAGGGCCTCCAGGAGAGAAGCCCAAGCAAGACGCGCCCCGAGGAGCGTCTTGCCACATGTCAACACTGGGTCTAATTGAGCGCCTCCAGGAGAGAGGCCCAAGCAAGACGCGCCCCGAGGAGCGTCTTGCCACATGTCACTACTCGGTCTGACTGAGCGCCTCCAGGAGAGAGGTCCAAGCAACACGCGCCCCGAGGAGCGTCTTGCCACATGTCAACACTGGGTCTGACTGAGTGCCTCCATGAGTGAAGCCCCAGCAAGACGCGCCCCGAGGAGCGTCTTGCCACATGTCACTACTCGGTCTGACTGAGCGCCTCCAGGAGAGAGGCCCAAGCAAGACGTGTCCTGAGGAGCGTCTTGCCACATGTCAACAATGGGTCTGACTGAGGGCCTCCAGGAGAGAAGCCCAAGCAAGAAGCGCCCCGAGGAGCGTCTTGCCACATGTCAACACTGGGTCTGACTGAGCGCCTCCAGGAGAGAGGCCCAAGCAAGACACGCCCCGAGGAGCGTCTTGACACATGTCAACACTGGGTCTGACTGAGGGACTCCATGAGAGAAGCCCAAGCAAGACGCGCCCCGAGGAGAGTCTTGCCACATGTCAACACTGGGTCTGACAGAGGGCATCCAGGAGAGAGGCCCAAGCAATACACGCCCCGAGGAGCGTCTTGCCACATGTCAACAATGTGTCTGACTGAGGGCCTCCAGGAGAGAAGCCAAAGCAAGACGCGCCCCGAGGAGGGTCTCGCCACATGTCACTACTCGGTCCAACTGAGCGCCTCCAGGAGAGAGGTCCAAGCAAGACGCGCCCCGAGGAGCGTCTTGCCACATGTCAACACTGGGTCTGACTGAGGGCCTCCAGGAGAGAGGCCTAAATAAGACGCGCCCCGAGGAGCGTCTTGCCACATGTCAACAATGGGTCTGACTGAGGGCCTCCAGGAGAGAGGCCTAAATAAGACGCGCCCCGAGGAGCGTCTTGCCACATGTCAACTCTGGGTCTGACTGAGCGCCTCCAGGAGAGAGGCCCAAGCAAGACGCGCCCCGAGGAGCGTCTTGCCACATGTCAACAATGGGTCTGGCTGAGGGCCTCCAGGAGAGAAGCCCAAGCAACACGCGGCCCGAGGAGCGTCTTGCCACATGTCAGCACTCGGTCTGACTGAGTGCCTCCAGGAGAGAGGCCCAAGCAAGAAGCGCCCCGAGGAGCGTCTTGCCACATGTCAACAATGTGTCTGACTGAGGGCCTCCAGGAGAGAAGCCCTAGCAAGACGCGCCCCGAGGAGCGTCTTGCCACATGTCAACACTGGGTCTAATTGAGCGCCTCCAGGAGAGAGGCCCAAGCAAGACGCGCCCCGAGGAGCGTCTTGCCACATGTCACTACTCGGTCTGACTGAGCGCCTCCAGGAGAGAGGTCCAAGCAACACGCGCCCCGAGGAGCGTCTTGCCACATGTCAACACTGGGTCTGACTGAGTGCCTCCATGAGTGAAGCCCCAGCAAGACGCGCCCCGAGGAGCGTCTTGCCACATGTCACTACTCGGTCTGACTGAGCGCCTCCAGGAGAGAGGCCCAAGCAAGACGTGTCCCGAGGAGCGTCTTGCCACATGTCAACAATGGGTCTGACTGAGGGCCTCCAGGAGAGAAGCCCAAGCAAGAAGCGCCCCGAGGAGCGTCTTGCCACATGTCAACACTGGGTCTGACTGAGCGCCTCCAGGAGAGAGGCCCAAGCAAGACACGCCCCGAGGAGCGTCTTGACACATGTCAACACTGGGTCTGACTGAGGGCCTCCATGAGAGAAGCCCAAGCAAGACGCGCCCCGAGGAGAGTCTTGCCACATGTCAACACTGGGTCTGACAGAGGGCATCCAGGAGAGAGGCCCAAGCAATACGCGCCCCGAGGAGCGTCTTGCCACATGTCAACAATGTGTCTGACTGAGGGCCTCCAGGAGAGAAGCCAAAGCAAGACGCGCCCCGAGGAGCGTCTCGCCACATGTCACTACTCGGTCTAACTGAGCACCTCCAGGAGAGAGGTCCAAGCAAGACGCGCCCCGAGGAGCGTCTTGCCACATGTCAACACCCGGTCTGACTGAGGGCCTCCAGGAGAGAGGCCTAAATAAGACGCGCCCCGAGGAGCGTCTTGCCACATGTCAACAATGGGTCTGACTGAGGGCCTCCAGGAGAGAGGCCTAAATAAGACGCGCCCCGAGGAGCGTCTTGCCACATGTCAGCACTCGGTCTGACTGAGCGCCTCCAGGAGAGAGGCCCAAGCAAGACGCGCCCCGAGGAGCGTCTTGCCACATGTCAACACTGGGTCTGACTGAGCGCCTCCAGGAGAGAGGCCCAAGCAAGACGCGCCCCGAGGAGAGTCTTGCCACATGTCAGCACTCGGTCTGACTGAGCGCCTCCAGGGGAGAGGCCCAAGCAAGATGCGCCCCGAGGAGCATCTTGACACATTTCTCCTCTGGGTCTGACTGAGCGCCTCCAGGAGAGAGGCCCAAGCAAGACGTTCCCCGAGGAGGGTCTTTCCACATGTCAACACTGGGTCTGACTGAGTGCCTCCATGAGAGAAGAACCAGCAAGACGCGCCCCGAGGAGCGTCTTGCCACATGTCAACACTGGGTCTGACTGAGCACATCCAGGAGAGAGGCCCAAGCAAGACGCGCCCCGAGGAGCGTCTTGCCACATGTAAACACTGGGTCTGATTGAGCGCCTCCAGGAGAGAGGCCCGAGGAGCGTCTTGACACATGTCACCTCTGGGTCTGACTGAGCGCCTCCAGGAGAGAGGCCCAAGCAAGACGCGCCCCGAGGAGCGTCTTGTCACATGTCAACACTGGGTCTGACTGAGCGCCTCCAGGAGAAAGGCCCAAGCAAGAAACGCCCGAGGAGCGTATTGACACATGTCAACACTGGGTCTGACTGAGCGCCTCCAGGAGAGAGGTCCAAGCAACACGCGCCCTGAGGAGCGTCTTGCCACATGTCAACACTGGGTCTCACTGAGTGCCTCCATGAGAGAAGCCCCAGCAAGACGCGCCCCGAGGAGCGTCTTGTCACATGTCACTACTCGGTCTGACTGAGCGCCTCCAGGAGAGAGGCCCAAGCAAGATGTGCCCCGAGGAGCGTCTTGCCACATGTCAACACTGGGTCTGACTGAGCGCCTCCAGGAGAGAGGCCCAAGCAAGAAGCGCCCCGAGGAGCATCTTGCCACATGTCAACACTGGGTCTGACTGAGCGCCTCCAGGAGAGAGGCCCAAGCAAGACATGCCCCGAGGAGCGTCTTGACACATGTTAACACTGGGTCTGACTGAGGGCCTCCATGTGAGAAGCCCAAGCAAGACGCGCCACGAGGAGAGTCTTGCCACATGTCAACACTGGTCTGACAGAGGGCATCCAGGAGAGAGGACCAAGCAATACGCGCCCCGAGGAGCGTCTTGCCACATGTAAACAATGGGTCTGACTGAGGGCCTCCAGGAGAGAAGCCCAAGGAAGACGCGCCCCGAGGAGCTTCTTGCCACATGTCAGCACTCGGTCTGACTGAGCGCCTCCAGGAGAGAGGCCAAAGCAAGATGCGCCCCGAGGAGCGTCTTGACACATGTCAACACTGGGTCTGACAGAGGGCCTCCATGAGAGAGGCCCAAGCAAGACGCGCCTCGAGGAGTGTCTTGCCACATGTCAACACTGGTTCTGACTGAGCGCCTCCAGGAGAGAGGCCCAAGCAAGACGCGCCCCGAGGAGCGTCTTGCCACGTGTCAACATTGGGTCTGACTTAGCTCCTCCAGGAGAGAGGCCCAAGCAAGACGCGCCCCGAGGAGCGTCTTGCCACGTGTCACCACTGGGTCTGACTGAGCTCCTCCAGGAGAGAGGCCCAAGCAAGACGCGCCCCGAGGAGCGTCTTGCCACGTGTCACCACTGGGTCTGATTGAGCACCTCCAGGAGAGAGGCCCCAGCAAGACGCGCCGCGAGGAGCATCTTGCCTTATGTCAGCACTCGGTCTGACTGAGCGCCTCCAGGAGAGAGGCCCAAGCAAGACCCGCCCCGAGGAGCGTCTTGCCACATGTCACTACTCGGTCTGACTGAGCGCCTCCAGGAGAGAGGCCCAAGCAAGACGTGCCCCGAGGAGCGTCTTGCCACATGTCAACAATGGGTCTGACTGAGGGCCTCCAGGAGAGAAGCCCAAGCAAGACGCGCCCCGAGGAGCATCTTGCCAGATGTCAACACTGGGTCTGACTGAGGGCCCCCAGGAGAGAGGCCCAAATAAGACGCGCCCCGAGGAGCGTCTTGCCACATGTCAACACTGGGTCTGACTGAGGGCCTCCAGGAGAGAAGCCCAAGCAAGATGCGCCCCGAGGAGCGTCTTGCCACATGTCAGCACTCGGTCTGACTGAGCGCCTCCAGGAGAGAGGCCCAAGCAAGATGTGCCCCGAGGAGCGTCTTGACACATGTCTCCTCTGGGTCTGACTGAGCGCCTCCAGGAGAGAGGCCCAAGCAAGACGTGCCCCGAGGAGCATCTTGCCACATGTCAACACTGGGTCTGACTGAGTGCCTCCATGAGAGAAGCCCCAGCAAGACGTGCCCCGAGGAGCGTCTTGCCACATGTCAACACTGTGTCTGACTGAGCGCCTCCAGGAGAGAGGCCTGAGGAGCGTCTTGCCACATGTCACCTCTGGGTCTGACTGAGCGCCTCCAGGAGAGAGGCGCAAGCAAGAAACGCCCGAGGAGCGTCTTGACACATGTCAACACTGGGTCTGACTGAGTGCCTCCAGGAGAGAGGCCCCAGCAAGACGCGCCCCGAGGAGCGTCTTGCCACATGTCAGCACTCGGTCTGACTGAGCGCCTCCAGGAGAGAGGCCCAAGCAAGAAGCGCCCCGAGGAGCGTCTTGCCACATGTCAACAATGGGTCTGACTGAGGGCCTCCAGGAGAGAAGCCCAAGAAAGACGCGCCCCGAGGAGCGTCTTGCCACATGTCAACACTGGGTCTAATTGAGCGCCTCCAGGAGAGAGGCCCAAGCAAGACGCGCCCCGAGGAGCGTCTTGCCACATGAAGACGCGACCGGAGGAGCGTCTTGCCACATGTCAACACTGGGTCTGACTGAGCACTTCCAGGAGAGAGGCCCAAGCAAGACGCGCCCCGAGGAGCGTCTTGCCACATGTAAACACTGGGTCTGAATGAGCGCCTCCAGGAGAGAGGCCCGAGGAGCGTCTTGACACATGTCACCTCTGGGTCTGACTGAGCGCCTCCAGGAGAGAGGCCCAAGCAAGAAACGCCCGAGGAGCGTCTTGCCACATGTCAACACTGGGTCTGACTGAGCGCCTCCAGGAGAGAGGTCCAAGCAACACGCGCCCTGAGGAGCGTCTTGCCACATGTCAACACTGGGTCTGACTGAGTGCCTCCATGAGAGAAGCCCCAGCAAGACGCGCCCCGAGGAGCGTCTTGTCACATGTCACTACTCGGTCTGACTGAGCGCCTCCAGGAGAGAGGCCCAAGCAAGACGTGCCCCGAGGAGCGTCTCGCCACATGTCAACACTGGGTCTGACGGAGCGCCTCCAGGAGAGAGGCCCAAGCAAGAACCGCCCCGAGGAGCGTCTTGCCACATGTCAACACTGGGTCTGACTGAGCGCCTCCAGGAGAGAGGCCCAAGCAAGACATGGCCCGAGGAGCGTCTTGACACATGTTAACACTGGGTCTGACTGAGGGCCTCCATGTGAGAAGCCCAAGCAAGACGCGCCCCGAGGAGAGTCTTGCCACATGTCAACACTGGGTCTGACAGAGGGCATCCAGGAGAGAGGACCAAGCAATACGTGCCCCGAAGAGCGTCTTGCCACATGTCAACAATGGGACTGACTGAGGGCCTCCAGGAGAGAGGCCCAAGCATGACGCGCCCCGAGGAGCGTCTTGCCACGTGTCAACACTGGGTCTGACTTAGCGCCTCCAGGAGAGAGGCCCAAGCAAGATGCACCCCGAGGAGCGTCTTGCCACGTGTCACCACTGGGTGTGACTGAGCTCCTCCAGGAGAGAGGCCCAAGCAAGACGCGCCCCGAAGAGCGTCTTGCCACGTGTCACCACTGGGTCTGATTGAGCACCTCCAGGAGAGAGGCCCCAGCAAGACGCGCCGCGAGGAGCATCTTGCCTTATGTCAGCACTCGGTCTGACTGAGCGCCTCCAGGAGAGGAGCGTCTTGACACATGTCTCCTCTGGGTCTGACTGAGCGCCTCCAGGAGAGAGGCCCAAGCAAGACCCGCCCCGAGGAGCGTCTTGCCACATGTCACTACTCGGTCTGACTGAGCGCCTCCAGGAGGGAGGTCCAAGCAAGACACGCCCCGAGGAGCGTCTTGCCACATGTCACTACTCGGTCTGACTCAGCGCCTCCAGGAGAGAGGCCCAAGCAAGACGTGCCCCGAGGACCGTCTTGCCACATGTCAACAATGGGTCTGACTGAGGGCCTCCAGGAGAGAAGCCCAAGCAAGACGTGCCCCGAGGAGCGTCTTGCCAGATGTCAACACTGGGTCTGACTGAGGGCCCCCAGGAGAGAGGCCCAAATAAGACGCGCCCCGAGGAGCGTCTTGCCACATGTCAACACTGGGTCTGACTGAGGGCCTCCAGGAGAGAAGCCCAAGCAAGATGCGCCCCGAGGAGCGTCTTGCCACATGTCAGCACTCGGTCTGACTGAGCACCTCCAGGAGAGAGGCCCAAGCAATACGCGCCCCGAGGAGCGTCTTGACACATGTCTCCTCTGGGTCTGACTGAGCGCCTCCAGGAGAGAGGCCCAAGCAAGACGTGCCCTGAGGAGCATCTTGCCACATGTCAACACTGGGTCTGACTGAGAGCCTCCATGAGAGAAGCCCGTGGAGCGTCTTGCCACATGTCACCTCTGGGTCTGACTGAGCGCCTCCAGGAGAGAGGCGCAAGCAAGAAACGCCCGAGGAGCGTCTTGACACATGTCAACACTGGGTCTGACTGAGCGCCTCCAGGAGAGAGGCCCCAGCAAGACGCACCCCGAGGAGCGTCTTGCCAAATGTCAGCACTCGGTCTGACTGAGCGCCTCCAGGAGAGAGGCCCAAGCAAGAAGCGCCCCGAGGAGCGTCTTGCCACATGTCAACAATGTGTCTGACTGAGGGCCTCCAGGAGAGAAGCCCAAGCAAGACGCGCCCCGAGGAGTGTCTTGCCACATGTCAACACTGGGTCTAATTGAGCACCTCCAGGAGAGAGGCCCAAGCAAGACGCGCCCCGAGGAGCGTCTTGCCACATGAAGATGCGCCCCGAGGAGCGTCTTGACACATTTATCCTCTGGGTCTTACTGAGCGCCTCCAGGAGAGAGGCCCAAGCAAGACGTTCCCCGAGGAGCGTCTTTCCACATGTCAACACTGGGTCTGACTGAGTGCCTCCATGAGAGAAGCCCCAGCAAGACGCGCCCCGAGGAGCGTCTTGCCACATGTCAACACTGGGTCTGACTGAGCACTTCCAGGAGAGAGGCCCAAGCAAGACGCGTCCCGAGGAGCGTCTTGCCACATGTCAACACTGGGTCTGACTGAGCGCCTCCAGGAGAGAGGCCCGAGGAGCGTCTTGACACATGTCACCTCTGGGTCTGACTGAGCGCCTCCAGGAGAGAGGCCCAAGCAAGAAACGCCCGAGGAGCGTCTTGCCACATCTCAACACTGGATCTGACTGAGCGCCTCCAGGACAGAGGTCCAAGCAACACGCGCCCTGAGGAGCGTCTTGCCACATGTCAACACTGGGTCTGACTGAGTGCCTCCATGAGAGAAGCCCCAGCAAGACGCGCCCCGAGGAGCGTCTTGTCACATGTCACTACTCGGTCTGACTGAGCGCCTCCAGGAGAGAGGCCCAAGCAAGACGTGCCCCGAGGAGCGTCTCGCCACATGTCAACACTGGGTCTGACGGAGCGGCTCCAGGAGAGAGGCCCAAGCAAGAACCGCCCCGAGGAGCGTCTCGCCACATGTCAACACTGGGTCTGACTGAGCGCCTCCAGGAGAGAGGCCCAAGCAAGACATGCCCCGAGGAGCGTCTTGACACATGTTAACACTGGGTCTGACTGAGGGCCTCCATGTGAGAAGCCCAAGCAAGACGCGCCCCGAGGAGAGTCTTGCCACATGTCAACACTGGGTCTGACAGAGGGCATCCAGGAGAGAGGACCAAGCAATACGCGCCCCGAGGAGCGTCTTGCCACATGTCAACAATGGGACTGACTGAGGGCCTCCAGGAGAGAAGCCCAAGGAAGACGCGCCCCGAGGAGCTTCTTGCCACATGTCAGCACTCGGTCTGACTGAGCTTCTCCAGGAGAGAGGCCAAAGCAAGATGCGCCCCGAGGAGCGTCTTGACACATGTCAACACTGGGTCTGACAGAGGGCCTCCAGGAGAGAGGCCCAATCAAGACGCGCCCCGAGGAGTGTCTTGCCACATGTCAACACTGGGTCTGACTGAGCGCCTCCAGGAGAGAGGCCCAAGCAAGACGCGCCCCGAGGAGCGTCTTGCCACGTGTCAACACTGGGTCTGACTTAGCGCCTCCAGGAGAGAGGCCCAAGCAAGATGCGCCACGAGGAGCGTCTTGCTACGTGTCACCTCTGGGTCTGACTGAGCTCCTCCAGGAGAGTGGCCCAAGCAAGACGCGCCCCGAAGAGCGTCTTGCCACGTGTCACCACTGGGTCTGATTGAGCACCTCCAGGAGAGAGGCCCCAGCAAGACGCGCCGCGAGGAGCATCTTGCCTTATGTCAGCACTCGGTCTGACTGAGCGCCTCCAGGAGAGAGGCCCAAGCAAGACCCGCCCCGAGGAGCGTCTTGCCACATGTCACTACTCGGTCTGACTGAGCGCCTCCAGGAGGGAGGTCCAAGCAAGACACGCCCCGAGGAGCGTTTTGCCACATGTCACTACTCGGTCTGACTGAGCGCCTCCAGGAGAGAGGCCCAAGCAAGACGTGCCCCGAGGACAGTCTTGCCAGATGTCAACACTGGGTCTGACTGAGGGCCCCCAGGAGAGAGGCCCAAATAAGACGCGCCCCGAGGAGCGTCTTGCCACATGTCAACACTGGGTCTGACTGAGGGCCTCCAGGAGAGAAGCCCAAGCAAGATGCGCCCCGAGGAGCGTCTTGCCACATGTCAGCACTCGGTCTGACTGAGCACCTCCAGGAGAGAGGCCCAAGCAATACGCGCCCCGAGGAGCGTCTTGACACATGTCTCCTCTGGGTTTGACTGAGCGCCTCCAGGAGAGAGGCCCAAGCAAGACGTGCCCCGAGGAGCATCTTGCCACATGTCAACACTGGGTCTGACTGAGAGCCTCCATGAGAGAAGCCCCAGCAAGACGCGCCCCGAGGAGCGTCTTGCCACATGTCAACACTGGATCTGACTGAGCGCCTCCAGGAGAGAGGCCCGAGGAGCGTCTTGCCACATGTCACCTCTGGGTCTGACTGAGCGCCTCCAGGAGAGAGGCGCAAGCAAGAAACGCCCGAGGAGCGTCTTGACACATGTCAACACTGGGTCTGACTGAGCGCCTCCAGGAGAGAGGCCCCAGCAAGACGCGCCCCGAGGAGCGTCTTGCCACATGTCAGCACTCGGTCTGACTGAGCGCCTCCAGGAGAGAGGCCCAAGCAAGAAGCGCCCCGAGGAGCGTCTTGCCACATGTCAACAATGTGTCTGACTGAGGGCCTCCAGGAGAGAAGCCCAAGCAAGACGCGCCCCGGGGAGCGTCTTGCCACATGTCAACACTGGGTCTAATTGAGCGCCTCCAGGAGAGAGGCCCAAGCAAGACGCGCTCCGAGGAGCGTCTTGCCACATGCCACTACTCGGTCTGACTGAGCGCCTCCAGGAGAGAGGTCCAAGCAACACGCGCCCCGAGGAGCGTCTTGCCACATGTCAACACTGGGTCTGACTGAGTGCCTCCATGAGTGAAGCCCCAGCAAGACGCGCCCCGAGGACCGTCTTGCCACATGTCACTACTCGGTCTGACTGAGCGCCTCCAGGAGAGAGGCCCAAGCAAGACGTGTCCCGAGGAGTGTCTTGCCACATGTCAACACTGGGTCTGACTGAGCGCCTCCAGGAGAGAGGCCCAAGCAAGACGCGCCCCGAGGAGCGTCTTGCCACGTGTCAACACTGGGTCTGACTTAGCGCCTCCAGGAGAGAGGCCCAAGCAAGATGCGCCCCGAGGAGCGTCTTGCCACGTGTCACCACTGGGTCTGACTGAGCTCCTCCAGGAGAGAGGCCCAAGCAAGACGCGCCCCGAAGAGCGTCTTGCCACGTGTCAACACTGGGTCTGATTGAGCACCTCCAGGAGAGAGGCCCCAGCAAGACGCGCCGCGAGGAGCATCTTGCCTTATGTCAGCACTCGGTCTGACTGAGCGCCTCCAGGAGAGAGGCCCAAGCAAGACCCGCCCCGAGGAGCGTCTTTCCACATGTCACTACTCGGTCTGACTGAGCGCCTCCAGGAGGGAGGTCCAAGCAAGACACGCCCCGAGGAGCGTCTTGCCACATGTCACTACTCGGTCTGACTGAGCGCCTCCAGGAGAGAGGCCCAAGCAAGACGTGCCCCGAGGACCGTCTTGCCACATGTCAACAATGGGTCTGACTGAGGGCCTCCAGGAGAGAAGCCCAAGCAAGATGGCCCCGAGGAGCATCTTGCCAGATGTCAACACTGGGTCTGACTGAGGGCCCCCAGGAGAGAGGCCCAAATAAGACGCGCCCCGAGGAGCGTCTTGCCACATGTCAACACTGGGTCTGACTGAGGGCCTCCAGGAGAGAAGCCCAAGCAAGATGCGCCCCGAGGAGCGTCTTGCCACATGTCAGCACTCGGTCTGACTGAGCACCTCCAGGAGAGAGGCCCAAGCAATACGCGCCCCGAGGAGCGTCTTGACACATGTCTCCTCTGGGTCTGACTGAGCGCCTCCAGGAGAGAGGCCCAAGCAAGACGTGCCCCGAGGAGCATCTTGCCACATGTCAACACTGGGTCTGACTGAGAGCCTCCATGAGAGAAGCCCCAGCAAGACGCGCCCCGAGGAGCGTCTTGCCACATGTCAACACTGGGTCTGACTGAGCGCCTCCAGGAGAGAGGCCCGAGGAGCGTCTTGCCACATGTCACCTCTGGGTCTGACTGAGCGCCTTCAGGAGAGAGGCCCAAGCAAGAAGCGCCCCGAGGAGCGTCTGACCACATGTCAACAATGTGTCTGACTGAGGGCCTCCAGGAGAGAAGCCCAAGCAAGACGCGCCCCGAGGAGCGTCTTGCCACATGTCAACACTGGGTCTAATTGAGCGCCTCCAGGAGAGAGGCCCAAGCAAGACGCGCCCCGAGGAGCGTCTTGCCACATGTCACTACTCGGTCTGACTGAGCGCCTCCAGGAGAGAGGTCCAAGAAACACGCGCCCCGAGGAGCGTCTTGTAACATGTCAACACTAGGTCTGACTGAGTGCCTCCATGAGTGAAGCCCCAGCAAGACGCGCCCCGAGGACCGTCTTGCCACATGTCACTACTCGGTCTGACTGATCGCCTCCAGGAGAGAGGCCCAAGCAAGACGTGTCCCGAGGAGCGTCTTCCCACATGTCAACAATGGGTCTGACTGAGGGCCTCCAGGAGAGAAGCCCAAGCAAGAAGCGCCCCGAGGAGCATCTTGCCACATGTCAACACTGGGTCTGACTGAGCGCCTCCAGGAGAGAGGCCCAAGCAAGACACGCCCCGAGGAGCGTCTTCACACATGTCAACACTGGGTCTGACTGAGGGCCTCCATGAGAGAAGCCCAAGCAAGACGCGCCCCGAGGAGAGTCTTGCCACATGTCAACACTGGGTCTGACAGAGGGCATCCAGGAGAGAGGCCCAAGCAATACGCGCCCCGAGGAGCGTCTTGCCACATATCAACACTGGGTCTGACTGAGTGCCTCCATGAGTGAAGCCCCAGCAAGACGCGCCCCGAGGACCGTCTTGCCACATGTCACTACTCGGTCTGACTGAGCGCCTCCAGGAGAGAGGCCCAAGCAAGACGTGTCCCGAGGAGCGTCTTCCCACATGTCAACAATGGGTCTGACTGAGGGCCTCCAGGAGAGAAGCCCAAGCAAGAAGCGCCCCGAGGAGCATCTTGCCACATGTCAACACTGGGTCTGACTGAGCGCCTCCAGGAGAGAGGCCCAAGCAAGACACGCCCCGAGGAGCGTCTTCACACATGTCAACACTGGGTCTGACTGAGGGCCTCCATGAGAGAAGCCCAAGCAAGACGCGCCCCGAGGAGAGTCTTGCCACATGTCAACACTGGGTCTGACAGAGGGCATCCAGGAGAGAGGCCTAAATAAGACGCGCCCCGAGGAGCGTCTTGCCACATGTCAACAATGGGTCTGACTGAGGGCCTCCAGGAGAGAAGCCCAAGCAAGACGCGCCCCGAGGAGCGTCTTGCCACATGTCAGCACTCGGTCTGACTGAGCGCCTCCAGGAGAGAGGCCCAAGCAAGACGCGCCCCGAGGAGCGTCTTGCCACCTGTCAACACTGGGTCTGACTGAGCGCCTCCAGGAGAGAGGCCCAAGCAAGACGCGCCCCTAGGAGAGTCTTGCCACATGTCAGCACTCGGTCTGACTGAGCGCCTCCAGGGGAGAGGCCCAAGCAAGACGCGCCCCGAGGAGCGTCTTGACACATTTCTCCTCTGGGTCTGACTGAGCGCCTCCAGGAGAGAGGCCCAAGCAAGACGTTCCCCGAGGAGCGTCTTTCCACATGTCAACACTGGGTCTGACTGAGTGCCTCCATGAGAGAAGAACCAGCAAGACGCGCCCCGAGGAGCGTCTTGCCACATGTCAACACTGGGTCTGACTGAGCACCTCCAGGAGAGAGGCCCAAGCAAGACGCGCCCCGAGGAGCGTCTTGCCACATGTCAACACTGGGTCTGACTGAGCGCCTCCAGGAGAGAGGCCCGAGGAGCGTCTTGACACATGTCCCCTCTGGGTCTGACTGAGCGCCTCCAGGAGAGAGGCCCAAGCAAGACGCGCCCCGAGGAGCGTCTTGTCACATGTCAACACTGGGTCTGACTGAGCGCCTCCAGGAGCGAGGCCCAAGCAAGAAACGCCCGAGGAGCGTCTTGACACATGTCAACCCTGGGTCTGACTGAGCGCCTCCAGGAGAGAGGTCCAAGCAACACGCGCCCTGAGGAGCGTCTTGCCACATGTCAACACTGGGTCTGACTGAGTGCCTCCATGAGAGAAGCCCCAGCAAGAAGCGCCCCGAGGAGCGTCTTGTCACATGTCACTACTCGGTCTGACTGAGCGCCTCCAGGAGAGAGGCCCAAGCAAGACGTGCCCCGAGGAGCGTCTTGCCACATGTCAACACTGGGTCTGACTGAGCGCCTCCAGGAGAGAGGCCCAAGCAAGAAGCGCCCCGAGGAGCGTCTTGCCACATGTCAACACTGGGTCTGACTGAGCGCCTCCAGGAGAGAGGCCCAAGCAAGACATGCCCTGAGGAGCGTCTTGACACATGTTAACACTGGGTCTGACTGAGGGCCTCCATGTGAGAAGCCCAAGCAAGACGCGCCCCGAGGAGAGTCTTGCCACATGTCAACACTGGGTCTGACAGAGGGCATCCAGGAGAGAGGACCAAGCAATACGCGCCCCGAGGAGCGTCTTGCCACATGTCAACAATGGGTCTGACTGAGGGCCTCCAGGAGAGAAGCCCAAGGAAGACGCGCCCCGAGGAGCTTCTTGCCACATGTCAGCACTCGGTCTGACTGAGCGCCTCCAGGAGAGAGGCCAAAGCAAGATGCGCCCCGAGGAGCGTCTTGACACATGTCAACACTGGGTCTGACAGAGGGCCTCCATGAGAGAGGCCCAAGCAAGACGCGCCCCGAGGAGTGTCTTGCCACATGTCAACACTGGGTCTGACTGAGCGCCTCCAGGAGAGAGGCCCAAGCAAGATGCGCCCCGAGGAGCGTCTTGCCACGTGTCACCACTGGGTCTGACTGAGCTCCTCCAGGAGAGAGGCCCAAGCAAGACGCGCCCCGAGGAGCGTCTTGCCACGTGTCACCACTGGGTCTGATTGAGCACCTCCAGGAGAGAGGCCCCAGCAAGACGCGCCGCGAGGAGCATCTTGCCTTATGTCAGCACTCGGTCTGACTGAGCGCCTCCAGGAGAGAGGCCCAAGCAAGACCCGCCCCGAGGAGCGTCTTGCCACATGTCACTACTCGGTCTGACTGAGCGCCTCCAGGAGGCAGGTCCAAGCAAGAGGCGCCCCGAGGAGCGTCTTGCCACATGTCACTACTCGGTCTGACTGAGCGCCTCCAGGAGAGAGGCCCAAGCAAGACGTGCCCCGAGGAGCGTCTTGCCACATGTCAACAATGGGTCTGACTGAGGGCCTCCAGGAGAGAAGCCCAAGCAAGACGTGCCCCGAGGAGCGTCTTGCCAGATGTCAACACTGGGTCTGACTAAGGGCCCCCAGGAGAGAGGCCCAAATAAGACGCACCCCGAGGAGCGTCTTGCCACATGTCAACACTGGGTCTGACTGAGGGCCTCCAGGAGAGAAGCCCAAGCAAGATGCGCCCCGAGGAGCGTCTTGCCACATGTAAACAATGGGTCTGACTGAGGGCCTCCAGGAGAGAAGCCAAAGCAAGACGCGCCCCGAGGAGCGTCTTGCCACATGTCACTACTCGGTCTAGCTGAGCGCCTCCAGGAGAGAGGTCCAAGCAAGACGCGCCCCGAGGAGCGTCTTGCCACATGTCACTACTCGGTCTGACTGAGCGCCTCCAGGAGGGAGGTCCAAGCAAGACGCGCCCCGAGGAGCGTCTTGCCACATGTCACTACTCGGTCTGACTGAGCGCCTCCAGGAGAGAGGCCCAAGCAAGACGTGCCCCGAGGAGCGTCTTGCCACATGTCAACAATGGGTCTGACTGAGGGCCTCCAGGAGAGAAGCCCAAGCAAGACGCGCCCCGAGGAGCGTCTTGCCAGATGTCAACACTAGGTCTGACTGAGGGCCCCCAGGAGAGAGGCCCAAATAAGACGCGCCCCGAGGAGCGTCTTGCCACATGTCAACACTGGGTCTGACTGAGGGCCTCCATGTGAGAAGCCCAAGCAAGACGCGCCCCGAGGAGAGTCTTGCCACATGTCAACACTGGGTCTGACAGAGGGCATCCAGGAGAGAGGACCAAGCAATACGCGCCCCGAGGAGCGTCTTGCCACATGTCAACAATGGGTCTGACTGAGGGCCTCCAGGAGAGAAGCCCAAGGAAGACGCGCCCCGAGGAGCTTCTTGCCACATGTCAGCACTCGGTCTGACTGAGCGCCTCCAGGAGAGAGGCCAAAGCAAGATGCGCCCCGAGGAGCGTCTTGACACATGTCAACACTGGGTCTGACAGAGGGCCTCCATGAGAGAGGCCCAAGCAAGACGCGCCCCGAGGACTGTCTTGCCACATGTCAACACTGGGTCTGACTGAGCGCCTCCAGGAGAGAGGCCCAAGCAAGACGCGCCCCGAGGAGCGTCTTGCCATGTGTCAACATTGGGTCTGACTTAGCGCCTCCAGGAGAGAGGCCCAAGCAAGATGCGCCCCGAGGAGCGTCTTGCCACGTGTCACCACTGGGTCTGACTGAGCTCCTCCAGGAGAGAGGCCCAAGCAAGACGCGCCCCGAGGAGCGTCTTGCCACGTGTCACCACTGGGTCTGATTGAGCACCTCCAGGAGAGAGGCCCCAGCAAGACGCGCCGCGAGGAGCATCTTGCCTTATGTCAGCACTCGGTCTGACTGAGCGCCTCCAGGAGAGAGGCCCAAGCAAGACCCGCCCCGAGGAGCGTCTTGCCACATGTCACTACTCGGTCTGACTGAGCGCCTCCAGGAGGGAGGTCCAAGCAAGAGGCGCCCCGAGGAGCGTCTTGCCACATGTCACTACTCGGTCTGACTGAGCGCCTCCAGGAGAGAGGCCCAAGCAAGACGTGCCCCGAGGAGCGTCTTGCCACATGTAAACAATGGGTCTGACTGAGGGCCTCCAGGAGAGAAGCCAAAGCAAGACGCGCCCCGAGGAGCGTCTTGCCACATGTCACTACTCGGTCTAGCTGAGCGCCTCCAGGAGAGAGGTCCAAGCAAGACGCGCCCCGAGGAGCGTCTTGCCACATGTCACTACTCAGTCTGACTGAGCGCCTCCAGGAGGGAGGTCCAAGCAAGACGCGCCCCGAGGAGCGTCTTGCCACATGTCACTACTCGGTCTGACTGAGCGCCTCCAGGAGAGAGGCCCAAGCAAGACGTGCCCCGAGGAGCGTCTTGCCACATGTCAACAATGGGTCTGACTGAGGGCCTCCAGGAGAGAAGCCCAAGCAAGACGCGCCCCGAGGAGCGTCTTGCCAGATGTCAACACTAGGTCTGACTGAGGGCCCCCAGGAGAGAGGCCCAAATAAGACGCGCCCCGAGGAGCGTCTTGCCACATGTCAACACTGGGTCTGACTGAGGGCCTCCATGTGAGAAGCCCAAGCAAGACGCGCCCCGAGGAGAGTCTTGCCACATGTCAACACTGGGTCTGACAGAGGGCATCCAGGAGAGAGGACCAAGCAATACGCGCCCCGAGGAGCGTCTTGCCACATGTCAACAATGGGTCTGACTGAGGGCCTCCAGGAGAGAAGCCCAAGGAAGACGCGCCCCGAGGAGCTTCTTGCCACATGTCAGCACTCGGTCTGACTGAGCGCCTCCAGGAGAGAGGCCAAAGCAAGATGCGCCCCGAGGAGCGTCTTGACACATGTCAACACTGGGTCTGACAGAGGGCCTCCATGAGAGAGGCCCAAGCAAGACGCGCCCCGAGGAGTGTCTTGCCACATGTCAACACTGGGTCTGACTGAGCGCCTCCAGGAGAGAGGCCCAAGCAAGACGCGCCCCGAGGAGCGTCTTGCCATGTGTCAACATTGGGTCTGACTTAGCGCCTCCAGGAGAGAGGCCCAAGCAAGATGCGCCCCGAGGAGCGTCTTGCCACGTGTCACCACTGGGTCTGACTGAGCTCCTCCAGGAGAGAGGCCCAAGCAAGACGCGCCCCGAGGAGCGTCTTGCCACGTGTCACCACTGGGTCTGATTGAGCACCTCCAGGAGAGAGGCCCCAGCAAGACGCGCCGCGAGGAGCATCTTGCCTTATGTCAGCACTCGGTCTGACTGAGCGCCTCCAGGAGAGAGGCCCAAGCAAGACCCGCCCCGAGGAGCGTCTTGCCACATGTCACTACTCGGTCTGACTGAGCGCCTCCAGGAGGGAGGTCCAAGCAAGAGGCGCCCCGAGGAGCGTCTTGCCACATGTCACTACTCGGTCTGACTGAGCGCCTCCAGGAGAGAGGCCCAAGCAAGACGTGCCCCGAGGAGCGTCTTGCCACATGTCAACAATGGGTCTGACTGAGGGCCTCCAGGAGAGAAGCCCAAGCAAGACGTGCCCCGAGGAGCGTCTTGCCAGATGTCAACACTGGGTCTGACTAAGGGCCCCCAGGAGAGAGGCCCAAATAAGACGCACCCCGAGGAGCGTCTTGCCACATGTCAACACTGGGTCTGACTGAGGGCCTCCAGGAGAGAAGCCCAAGCAAGATGCGCCCCGAGGAGCGTCTTGCCACATGTAAACAATGGGTCTGACTGAGGGCCTCCAGGAGAGAAGCCAAAGCAAGACGCGCCCCGAGGAGCGTCTTGCCACATGTCACTACTCGGTCTAGCTGAGCGCCTCCAGGAGAGAGGTCCAAGCAAGACGCGCCCCGAGGAGCGTCTTGCCACATGTCACTACTCGGTCTGACTGAGCGCCTCCAGGAGGGAGGTCCAAGCAAGACGCGCCCCGAGGAGCGTCTTGCCACATGTCACTACTCGGTCTGACTGAGCGCCTCCAGGAGAGAGGCCCAAGCAAGACGTGCCCCGAGGAGCGTCTTGCCACATGTCAACAATGGGTCTGACTGAGGGCCTCCAGGAGAGAAGCCCAAGCAAGACGCGCCCCGAGGAGCGTCTTGCCAGATGTCAACACTAGGTCTGACTGAGGGCCCCCAGGAGAGAGGCCCAAATAAGACGCGCCCCGAGGAGCGTCTTGCCACATGTCAACACTGGGTCTGACTGAGGGCCTCCAGGAGAGAAGCCCAAGCAAGATGCGCCCCGAGGAGCTTCTTGCCACATGTCAGCACTCGGTCTGACTGAGCGCCTCCAGGAGAGAGGCCCAAGCAAGACGCGCCTCGAGGAGCGTCTTGACACATGTCTCCTCTGGGTCTGACTGAGCGCCTCCAGGAGAGAGGCCCAAGCAAGACGCGCCCCGAGGAGCGTCTTGCCACGTGTCACCACTGGGTCTGATTGAGCACCTCCAGGAGAGAGGCCCCAGCAAGACCCGCCGCGAGGAGCATCTTGCCTTATGTCAGCACTCGGTCTGACTGAGCGCCTCCAGGAGAGAGGCCATAGCAAGACCCGCCCCGAGGAGCGTCTTGCCACATGTCACTACTCGGTCTGACTGAGCGCCTCCAGGAGGGAGGTCCAAGCAAGACACGCCCCGAGGAGCGTCTTGCCACATGTCACTACTCGGTCTGACTGAGCGCCTCCAGGAGAGAGGCCCAAGCAAGACGTGCCCCGAGGAGCGTCTTGCCACATGTCAACAATGGATCTGACTGAGGGCCTCCAGGAGAGAAGCCCAAGCAAGACGCGCCCCGAGGAGCGTCTTGCCAGATGTCAACACTGGGTCTGACTGAGGGCCCCCAGGAGAGAAGCCCAAGCAAGATGCGCCCCGAAGAGCGTCTTGCCACATGTCAGCACTCGGTCTGACTCAGCACCTCCAGGAGAGAAGCCCAAGCAATACGCGCCCCGAGGAGCGTCTTGACACATGTCTCCTCTGGGTCTGACTGAGCGCCTCCAGGAGAGAGGCCCAAGCAAGACGTGCCCCGAGGAGCATCTTGCCACATGTCAACACTGGGTCTGACTGAGTGCCTCCATGAGAGAAGCCCCAGCAAGACGCGCCCCGAGGAGCGTCTTGCCACATGTCAACACTGGGTCTGACTGAGCGCCTCCAGGAGAGAGGCCCGAGGAGCGTCTTGCCACATGTCACCTCTGGGTCTGACTGAGCACCTCCAGGAGAGAGGTGCAAGCAAGAAACGCCCGAGGAGCGTCTTGACACATGTCAACACTGGGTCTGACTGAGCGCCTCCAGGAGAGAGGCCCAAGCAAGAAGCGCCCCGAGGAGCGTCTTGCCACATGTCAACAATGTGTCTGACTGAGGGCCTCCAGGAGAGAAGCCCAAGCAAGACGCGCCCCGAGGAGCGTCTTGCCACATGTCAACACTGGGTCTAATTGAGCGCCTCCAGGAGAGAGGCCCAAGCAAGACGCGCCCCGAGGAGCGTCTTGCCACATGTCACTACTCGGTCTGACTGAGCGCCTCCAGGAGAGAGGTCCAAGCAACACGCGCCCCGAGGAGCGTCTTGCCACATGTCAACACTGGGTCTGACTGAGTGCCTCCATGAGTGAAGCCCCAGCAAGACGCGCCCCGAGGAGCGTCTTGCCTTATGTCACTACTCGGTCTGACTGAGCGCCTCCAGGAGAGAGGCCCAAGCAAGACGTGTCCCGAGGAGCGTCTTGCCACATGTCAACAATGGGTCTGACTGAGGGCCTCCAGGAGAGAAGCCCAAGCAAGAAGCGCCCCGAGGAGCGTCTTGCCACATGTCAACACTGGGTCTGACTGAGCGCCTCCAGGAGAGAGGCCCAAGCAAGACACGCCCCGAGGAGCGTCTTGACACATGTCAACACTGGGTCTGACTGAGGGCCTCCATGAGAGAAGCCCAAGCAAGACGCGCCCCGAGGAGAGTCTTGCCACATGTCAACACTGGGTCTGACAGAGGGCATCCAGGAGAGAGGCCCAAGCAATACGTGCCCCGAGGAGCGTCTTGCCACATGTCAACAATGGGTCTGACTGATGGCCTCCAGGAGAGAAGCCAAAGCAAGACGCACCCCGAGGAGCGTCTTGCCACATGTCACTACTCGGTCTAACTGAGCGCCTCCAGGAGATAGGTCAAAGCAAGACGCGCCCCGAGGAGCGTCTTGCCACATGTCACAACTCGGTCTGACTGAGCGCCTCCAGGAGAGAGGCCCAAGCAAGACGCGCCCCGAGGAGCGTCTTGCCACATGTCAACACTGGGTCTGACTGAGGGCCTCCAGGAGAGGGGCCTAAATAAGACGCGCCCCGAGGAGCGTCTTGCCACATGTCAACAATGGGTCTGACTGAGGGCCTCACGGAGAGAGGCCTAAATAAGACGTGCCCCGAGGAGCGTCTTGCCACATGTCAGCACTCGGTCTGACTGAGCGCCTCCAGGAGAGAGGCCCAAGCAAGACGCGACCCGAGGAGAGTCTTGCCACATGTCAGCACTCGGTCTGACTGAGCGCCTCCAGGGGAGAGGCCCAAGCAAGACGCGCCCCGAGGAGCGTCTTGACACATTTCTCCTCTGGGTCTGACTGAGCGCCTCCAGGAGAGAGGCCATAGCAAGACCCGCCCCGAGGAGCGTCTTGCCACATGTCACTACTCGGTCTGACTGAGCGCCTCCAGGAGGGAGGTCCAAGCAAGACACGCCCCGAGGAGCGTCTTGCCACATGTCACTACTCGGTCTGACTGAGCGCCTCCAGGAGAGTGGCCCAAGCAAGACGTGCCCCGAGGAGCGTCTTGCCACATGTCAACAATGGATCTGACTGAGGGCCTCCAGGAGAGAAGCCCAAGCAAGACGCGCCCCGAGGAGCGTCTTGCCAGATGTCAACACTGGGTCTGACTGAGGGCCCCCAGGAGAGAGGCCCAAATAAGACGCGCCCCGAGGAGCGTCTTGCCACATGTCAACACTGGGTCTGACTGAGGGCCTCCAGGAGAGAAGCCCAAGCAAGATGCGCCCCGAAGAGCGTCTTGCCACATGTCAGCACTCGGTCTGACTGAGCACCTCCAGGAGAGAGGCCCAAGCAATACGCGCCCCGAGGAGCGTCTTGACACATGTCTCCTCTGGGTCTGACTGAGCGCCTCCAGGAGAGAGGCCCAAGCAAGACGTGCCCCGAGGAGCATCTTGCCACATGTCAACACTGGGTCTGACTGAGTGCCTCCATGAGAGAAGCCCCAGCAAGACGCGCCCCGAGGAGCGTCTTGCCACATGTCAACACTGGGTCTGACTGAGCGCCTCCAGGAGAGAGGCCCGAGGAGCGTCTTGCCACATGTCACCTCTGGGTCTGACTGAGCGCCTCCAGGAGAGAGGCGCAAGCAAGAAACGCCCGAGGAGCGTCTTGACACATGTCAACACTGGGTCTGACTGAGCGCCTCCAGGAGAGAGGCCCCAGCAAGACGCGCCCCGAGGAGCGTCTTGCCACATGTCAGCACTCGGTCTGACTGAGCGCCTCCAGGAGAGAGGCCCAAGCAAGAAGCGCCCCGAGGAGCGTCTTGCCACAAGTCAACAATGTGTCTGACTGAGGGCCTCCAGGAGAGAAGCCCAAGCAAGACGCGCCCCGAGGAGCGTCTTGCCACATGTCAACACTGGGTCTAATTGAGCGCCTCCAGGAGAGAGGCCCAAGCAAGACGCGCCCCGAGGAGCGTCTTGCCACATGTCACTACTCGGTCTGACTGAGCGCCTCCAGGAGAGAGGTCCAAGCAACACGCGCCCCGAGGAGCGTCTTGCCACATGTCAACACTGGGTCTGACTGAGTGCCTCCATGAGTGAAGCCCCAGCAAGACGCGCCCCGAGGAGCGTCTTGCCTTATGTCACTACTCGGTCTGACTGAGCGCCTCCAGGAGAGAGGCCCAAGCAAGACGTGTCCCGAGGAGCGTCTTGCCACATGTCAACAATGGGTCTGACTGAGGGCCTCCAGGAGAGAAGCCCAAGCAAGAAGCGCCCCGAGGAGCGTCTTGCCACATGTCAACACTGGGTCTGACTGAGCGCCTCCAGGAGAGAGGCCCAAGCAAGACACGCCCTGAGGAGCGTCTTGACACATGTCAACACTGGGTCTGACTGAGGGCCTCCATGAGAGAAGCCCAAGCAAGACGCGCCCCGAGGAGAGTCTTGCCACATGTCAACACTGGGTCTGACAGAGGGCATCCAGGAGAGAGGCCCAAGCAATACGTGCCCCGAGGAGCGTCTTGCCACATGTCAACAATGGGTCTGACTGATGGTCTCCAGGAGAGAAGCCAAAGCAAGACGCGCCCCGAGGAGCGTCTTGCCACATGTCACTACTCGGTCTAACTGAGCGCCTCCAGGAGAGAGGTCCAAGCAAGAAGCGCCCCGAGGAGCGTCTTGCCACATGTCAACACTGGGTCTGACTGAGGGCCTCCAGGAGAGGGGCCTAAATAAGACGCGCCCCGAGGAGCGTCTTGCCACATGTCAACAATGGGTCTGACTGAGGGCCTCACGGAGAGAGGCCTAAATAAGACGCGCCCCGAGGAGCGTCTTGCCACATGTCAGCACTCGGTCTGACTGAGCGCCTCCAGGAGAGAGGCCCAAGCAAGACGCGCCCCGAGGAGCGTCTTGCTACATGTCAACACTGGGTCTGACTGAGCACCTCCAGGAGAGAGGCCCAAGCAAGACGCGACCCGAGGAGAGTCTTGCCACATGTCAGCACTCGGTCTGACTGAGCACCTCCAGGGGAGAGGCCCAAGCAAGACGCGCCCCGAGGAGCGTCTTGACACATTTCTCCTCTGGGTCTGACTGAGCGCCTCCAGGAGAGAGGCCCAAGCAAGTCGTTCCCCGAGGAGCGTCTTTCCACATGTCAACACTGGGTCTGACTGAGTGCCAACATGAGAGAAGAACCAGCAAGACGCGCCCCGAGAAGCGTCTTGCCACATGTCAACACTGGGTCTGACTGAGTGCCTCCAGGAGAGAGGTCCAAGCAACACGCGCCCCGAGGAGCGTCTTGCCACATGTCAACACTGGGTCTGACTGAGTGCCTCCATGAGAGAAGCCCCAGCAAGACGCGCCCCGAGGAGCGTCTTGCCACATGTCACTACTCGGTCTGACTGAGCGCCTCCAGGAGAGAGGCCCAAGCAAGACGTGTCCCGAGGAGAGTCTTGCCACATGTCAACAATGGGACTGACTGAGGGCCTCCAGGAGAGAAGCCCAAGCAAGAAGCGCCCCGAGGAGCGTCTTGCCACATGTCAACACTGGGTCTGACTGAGCGCCTCCAGGAGAGAGGCCCAAGCAAGACACGCCCCGAGGAGCGTCTTGACACATGTCAACACTGGGTCTGACTGAGGGCCTCCATGAGAGAAGCCCAAGCAAGACGCGCCCCGAGGAGATTCTTGCCACATGTCAACACTGGGTCTGACAGAGGGCATCCAGGAAAGAGGCCCAAGCAATACGTGTCCCGAGGAGCGTCTTGCCACTTGTCAACACTGGGTCTGACTGAGGGCCTCCAGGAGAGAGACCCAAATAAGACGCGCCCCGAGGAGCGTCTTGCCACATGTCAACAATGGGTCTGACTGAGGGCCTCCAGGAGAGAAGCACAAGCAAGACGCGCCCCGAGGAGCGTCTTGCCACATGTCAGCACTCGGTCTGACTGAGCGCCTCCAGGAGAGAGGCCCAAGCAAGACGCGCCCCGAGGAGCGTCTTGCCACATGTCGCAACTGGGTCTGACTGAGCGCCTCCAGGAGAGAGGCCCAAGCAAGACGTGCCCAGAGGAGCATCTTGCCACATGTCAACACTGGGTCTGACTGAGTGCCTCCATGAGAGAAGCCCCAGCAAGACACGCCCCGAGGAGCGTTTGCCACATGTCAACACTGGGTCTGACTGAGCGCCTCCAGGAGAGAGGCCCGAGGAGCGTCTTGCTACATGTCAACACTGGGTCTGACTGAGCACCTCCAGGAGAGAGGCCCAAGCAAGACGCGACCCGAGGAGAGTCTTGCCACATGTCAGCACTCGGTCTGACTGAGCACCTCCAGGGGAGAGGCCCAAGCAAGACGCGCCCCGAGGAGCGTCTTGACACATTTCTCCTCTGGGTCTGACTGAGCGCCTCCAGGAGAGAGGCCCAAGCAAGTCGTTCCCCGAGGAGCGTCTTTCCACATGTCAACACTGGGTCTGACTGAGTGCCAACATGAGAGAAGAACCAGCAAGACGCGCCCCGAGAAGCGTCTTGCCACATGTCAACACTGGGTCTGACTGAGCACCTCCAGGAGAGAGGCCCAAGCAAGACGCGCCCCGAGGAGCGTCTTGCCACATGTCAACACTGGGTCTGACTGAGCGCCTCCAGGAGAGAGGCCCGAGGAGTGTCTTGACACATGTCACCTCTGGGTCTGACTGAGCGCCTCCAGGAGAGAGGCCCAAGCAAGACGCGCCCCGAGGAGCATCTTGTCACATGTCAACACTGGGTCTGACTGAGCGCCTCCAGGAGCGAGGCCCAAGCAAGAAACGCCCGAGGAGCGTCTTGACACATGTCAACACTGGGTCTGACTGAGCGCCTCCAGGAGAGAGGTCCAAGCAACACGCGCCCTGAGGAGCGTCTTGCCACATGTCAACACTGGGTCTGACTGAGGGCCTCCATGAGAGAAGCCCAAGCAAGACGCGCCCCGAGGAGCGTCTTGCCACATGTCAACAATGGGTCTGACTGAGGGCCTCCAGGAGAGAGGCCCAAGCAAGATGCGCCCCGAGGAGCGTCTTGCCACGTGTCACCACTGGGTCTGACTGAGCTCCTCCAGGAGAGAGGCCCAAGCAAGACGCGCCCCGAGGAGCGTCTTGCCACGTGTCACCACTGGGTCTGATTGAGCACCTCCAGGAGAGAGGCCCCAGCAAGACGCGCCGCGAGGAGCATCTTGCCTTATTTCAGCACTCGGTCTGACTGAGCGCCTCCAGGAGAGAGGCCCAAGCAAGACCCGCCCCGAGGAGCGTCTTGCCACATGTCACTACTCGGTCTGACTGAGCGCCTCCAGGAGAGAGGCCTAAGCAAGACGTGCCCCGAGGAGCGTCTTGCCACATGTCAACAATGGGTCTGACTGAGGGCCTCCAGGAGAGAAGCCCAAGCAAGACGCGCCCCGAGGAGCGTCTTGCCAGATGTCAACACTGGGTCTGACTGAGGGCCCCCAGGAGAGAGGCCCAAATAAGACGCGCCCCGAGGAGCGTCTTGCCACATGTCAACACTGGGTCTGACTGAGGGCCTCCAGGAGAGAAGCCCAAGCAAGATGCGCCCCGAGGAGCGTCTTGCCACATGTCAGCACTCGGTCTGACTGAGCGGCTCCAGGAGAGAGGCCCAAGCAAGACGTGCCCCGAGGAGCATCTTGCCACATGTCAACACTGGGTCTGACTGAGTGCCTCCATGAGAGAAGCCCCAGCAAGACTAGCCCCGAGGAGCGTCTTGCCACATGTCAACACTGGGTCTGACTGAGCGCCTCCAGGAGAGAGGCCCAAGGAGCGTCTTGCCACATGTCACCTCTGGGTCTGACTGAGCGCCTCCAGGAGAGAGGCGCAAGCAAGAAACGCCCGAGGAGCGTCTTGACACATGTCAACACTGGGTCTGACTGAGCGCCTCCAGGAGAGAGGCCCCAGCAAGACGCACTCCGAGGAGCGTCTTGCCACATGTCAGCACTCGGTCTGACTGAGCGCCTCCAGGAGAGAGGCCCAAGCAAGAAGCGCCCCGAGGAGCGTCTTGCCACATGTCAACAATGAGTCTGACTGAGCGCCTCCAGGAGAGAAGCCCAAGCAAGACGCACCCCGAGGAGCGTCTTGCCACATGTCAACACTGGGTCTAATTGAGCGCCTCCAGGAGAGAGGCCCAAGCAAGACGCGCCCCGAGGAGCGTCTTGCAACATGTCACTACTCGGTCTGACTGAGTGCCTCCAGGAGAGAGGTCCAAGCAACACGCGCCCCGAGGAGCGTCTTGCCACATGTCAACACTGGGTCTGACTGAGTGCCTCCATGAGAGAAGCCCCAGCAAGACGCGCCCCGAGGAGCGTCTTGCCACATGTCACTACTCGGTCTGACTGAGCGCCTCCAGGAGAGAGGCCCAAGCAAGACGTGTCCCGAGGAGAGTCTTGCCACATGTCAACAATGGGTCTGACTGAGGGCCTCCAGGAGAGAAGCCCAAGCAAGAAGCGCCCCGAGGAGCGTCTTGCCACATGTCAACACTGGGTCTGACTGAGCGCCTCCAGGAGAGAGGCCCAAGCAAGACACGCCCCGAGGAGCGTCTTGACACATGTCAACACTGGGTCTGACTGAGGGCCTCCATGAGAGAAGCCCAAGCAAGACGCGCCCCGAGGAGAGTCTTGCCACATGTCAACACTGGGTCTGACAGAGGGCATCCAGGAAAGAGGCCCAAGCAATACGTGTCCCGAGGAGCGTCTTGCCACATGTCAACACTGGGTCTGACTGAGGGCCTCCAGGAGAGAGACCCAAATAAGACGCGCCCCGAGGAGCGTCTTGCCACATGTCAACAATGGGTCTGACTGAGGGCCTCCAGGAGAGAAGCCCAAGCAAGACGCGCCCCGAGGAGCGTCTTGCCACATGTCAGCACTCGGTCTGACTGAGCGCCCCCAGGAGAGAGGCCCAAGCAAGACGCGCCCCGAGGAGCGTCTTGCCACATGTCGCAACTGGGTCTGACTGAGCGCCTCCAGGAGAGAGGCCCAAGCAAGACGTGCCCAGAGGAGCATCTTGCCACATGTCAACACTGGGTCTGACTGAGTGCCTCCATGAGAGAAGCCCCAGCAAGACACGCCCCGAGGAGCGTCTTGCCACATGTCAACACTGGGTCTGACTGAGCGCCTCCAGGAGAGAGGCCCGAGGAGCGTCTTGCCACATGTCACCTCTGGGTCTGACTGAGCGCCTCCAGGAGAGAGGCGCAAGCAAGAAACGCCCGAGGAGCGTCTTGACACATGTCAACACTGGGTCTGACTGAGCGCCTCCAGGAGAGAGGCCCCAGCAAGACGCGCCCCGAGGAGCGTCTTGCCACATGTCAGCACTCGGTCTGACTGAGCGACTCCAGGAGAGAGGCCCAAGCAAGAAGCGCCCTGAGGAGCGTCTTGCCACATATCAACAATGGGTCTGACTGAGGGCCTCCAGGAGAGAAGCCCAAGCAAGACGCCCCCCGAGGAGCGTCTTGCCACATGTCAACACTGGGTCTAATTGAGCGCCTCCAGGAGAGAGGCCCAAGCAAGACGCGCCCCGAGGAGCGTCTTGCCACATGTCACTACTCGGTCTGACTGAGCGCCTCCAGGAGAGAGGTCCAAGCAACACGCGCCCCGAGGAGTGTCTTGCCACATGTCAACACTGGGTCTGACTGAGTGCCTCCATGAGAGAAGCCCCAGCAAGACGAGCCCAGAGGAGCGTCTTGCCACATGTCACTACTCGGTCTGACTGAGCGCCTCCAGGAGAGAGGCCCAAGCAAGACGTGTCCCGAGGAGCGTCTTGCGACATGTCAACAATGGGTCTGACTGAGGGCCTCCAGGAGAGAAGCCCAAGCAAGAAGCGCCCCGAGGAGCGTCTTGCCACATGTCAACACTGGGTCTGACTGAGCGCCTCCAGGAGAGAGGCCCAAGCAAGACACGCCCCGAGGAGCGTCTTGACACATGTCAACACTGGGTCTGACTGAGGGCCTCCATGAGAGAAGCCCAAGCAAGACGCGCCCCGAGGAGAGTCTTGCCACACGTCAACACTGGGTCTGACAGAGGGCATCCAGGAAAGAGGCCCAAGCAATACGCGCCCCGAGGAGCGTCTTGCCACATGTCAACAATGGGTCTGACTGAGGGCCTCCAGGAGAGAAGCCAAAGCAAGACGCGCCCCGAAGAGCGTCTTGCCACATGTCACTACTCGGTCTAACTGAGCGCCTCCAGGAGAGAGGTCCAAGCAAGACGCGCCCCGAGGAGCGTCTTGCCACATGTCACTACTCGGTCTGACTGAGCGCCTCCAGGAGAGAGGCCCAAGCAAGACGCGCCCCGAGGAGCGTCTTGCCACATGTCAACACTGGGTCTGACTGAGGGCCTCCAGGAGAGAGGCCCAAATAAGACGCGCCCCGAGGAGCGTCTTGCCACATGTCAACAATGGGTCTGACTGAGGGCCTCCAGGAGAGAAGCCCAAGCAAGACGCGCCCCGAGGAGCGTCTTGCCACATGTCATCACTCGGTCTGACTGAGCGCCTCCAGGAGAGAGGCCCAAGCACGACGAGCCCCGAGGAGCGTCTTGCCACATGTCGCAACTGGGTCTGACTGAGCGCCTCCAGGAGAGAGGCCCAAGCAAGACGCGCCCCGAGGAGAGTCTTGCCACATGTCAGCACTCGGTCTGACTGAGCGCCTCCAGGGGAGAGGCCCAAGCAAGACGCGCCCCGAGGAGTGTCTTGACACATTTCTCCTCTGGGTCTGACTGAGCGCCTCCAGGAGAGAGGCCCCAGCAAGACGTTCCCCGAGGAGCGTCTTTCCACATGTCAACACAGGGTCTGACTGAGTGCCTCCATGAGAGAAGAACCAGCAAGACGCACCCCGAGGAGCGTCTTGCCACATGTCAACACTGGGTCTGACTGAGCACCTCCAGGAGAGAGGCCCAAGCAAGACGCGCCCCGAGGAGCGTCTTGCCACATGTCAACAATGGGTCTGAATGAGCGCCTCCAGGAGAGAGGCCAGAGGAGCGTCTTGACACATGTCACCTCTGGGTCTGACTGAGCGCCTCCAGGAGAGAGGCGCAAGCAAGACGCGCCCCGAGGAGCATCTTGCCACATGTCAACACTGGGTCTAATTGAGCGCCTCCAGGAGAGAGGCCCAAGCAAGACGCGCCCCGAGGAGCGTCTTGCCACATGTCACTACTCGGTCTGACTGAGCGCCTCCAGGAGAGAGGTCCAAGCAACACGCGCCCCGAGGAGCGTCTTGCCACATGTCAACGCTGGGTCTGACTGAGTGCCTCCATGAGAGAAGCCCCAGCAAGACGCGCCCCGAGGAGCGTCTTGCCACATGTCACTACTCGGTCCAACTGAGCGCCTCCAGGAGAGAGGCCCAAGCAAGACGTGCCCCGAGGAGCGTCTTGCCACATGTCAACAATGGGTCTGACTGAGGGCCTCCAGGAGAGAAGCCCAAACAAGAAGCGCCCCGAGTAGCATCTTGCCACATGTCAACACTGGGTCTGACTGAGGGCCTCCATGTGAGAAGCCCAAGCAAGACGCGCCCCGAGGAGAGTCTTGCCACATGTCAACACTGGGTCTGACAGAGGGCATCCAGGAGAGAGGCCCAAGCAATACGCGCCCCGAGGAGCGTCTTGCCACATGTCAACAATGGGTCTGACTGAGGGCCTCCAGGAGAGAAGCCCAAGGAAGACGCGCCCCGAGGAGCTTCTTGCCACATGTCAGCACTCGGTCTGACTGAGTGCCTCCAGGAGAGAGGCCAAAGCAAGATGCGCCCCGAGGAGCGTCTTGACACATGTCAACACTGGGTCTGACTTAGCTCCTCCAGGAGAGAGGCCCAAGCAAGATGCGCCCCGAGGAGCGTCTTGCCACGTGTCACCACTGGGTCTGACTGAGCTCCTCCAGGAGAGAGGCCCAAGCAAGACGCGCTCCGAGGAGCGTCTTGCCACGTGTCACCTTTGGGTCTGATTGAGCACCTCACGGAGAGAGGCCCCAGCAAGACGCGCCGCGAGGAGCATCTTGCCTTATGTCAGCACTCGGTCTGACTGAGCGCCTCCAGGAGAGAGGTCCAAGCAAGACCTGCCCCGAGGAGCATCTTGCCACATGTCACTACTCGGTCTAACTGAGCGCCTCCAGGAGAGAGGTCCAAGCAAGACACGCCCCGAGGAGCGTCTTGCCACATGTCACTACTCGGTCTGACTGAGCGCCTCCAGGAGGGAGGTCCAAGCAAGACGCGCCCCGAGGAGCGTCTTGCCACATGTCACTACTCGGTCTGACTGAGCGCCTCCAGGAGAGAGGCCCAAGCAAGACGTGCCCCGAGGAGCGTCTTGCCACATGTCAACAATGGGTCTGACTGAGGGCCTCCAGGAGAGAAGCCCAAGCAAGACGCGCCCCGAGGAGCGTCTTGCCACATGTCAACACTGGGTCTGACTGAGGGCCCCCAGGAGAGAGGCCCAAATAAGACGCGCCCCGAGGAGCGTCTTGCCACATGTCAACACTGGGTCTGACTGAGGGCCTCCAGGAGAGAAGCCCAAGCAAGATGCGCCCCGAGGAGCGTCTTGCCACTTGTCAGCACTCGGTCTGACTGAGCGCCTCCAGGAGAGAGGCCCAAGCAAGAGGCGCCCCGAGGAGCGTCTTGCCACATGTGAACACTGGGTCTGACTGAGCGCCTCCAGGAGAGAGGCCCAAGCAAGACGCGCCCGGAGGAGCGTCTTGCCACATGTCAGCACTCGGTCTGACTGAGCGCCTCCAGGAGAGAGGCCCAAGCAAGACGCGCCCCGAGGAGCGTCTTGACACATGTCTCCTCTGGGTCTGACTGAGCGCCTCCAGGAGAGAGGCCCAAGCAAGATGTGCCCCGAGGAGCATCTTGCCACATGTCAACACTGGGTCTGACTGAGTGCCTCCATGAGAGAAGCCCCAGCAAGACGCGGCCCGAGGAGCGTCTTGCCACATGTCAACACTGGGTCTGACTGAGCACCTCCAGGAGAGAGGCCCAAGCAAGACGCGCCCCGAGGAGCGTCTTGCCACATGTCAACACTGGGTCTGACTGAGCGCCTCCAGGAGAGAGGCCCGAGGAGCGTCTTGCCACATGTCACCTCTGGGTCTGACTGAGCGCCTCCAGGAGAGAGGTGCAAGCAAGACGCGCCCCGAGGAGCGTCTTGCCACATGTCAACACTGGGTCTAATTGAGCGCCTCCAGGAGAGAGGCCCAAGCAAGACGCGCACCGAGGAGCGTCTTGCCACATGTCACTGCTCGGTCTGACTGAGTGCCTCCAGGAGAGAGGTCCAAGCAACACGCGTCCAGAGGAGCGTCTTGCCACATGTCAACAATGGGTCTGACTGAGGGCCTCCAGGAGAGAAGCCCAAGCAAGAAGCGCCCCGAGGAGCATCTTGCCAATGTCAACACTGGGTCTGACTGAGCGCCTCCAGGAGAGAGGCCCAAGCAAGACACGCCCCGAGGAGCATCTTGACACATGTCAACACTGGGTCTGACTGAGGGCCTCCATGAGAGAAGCCCAAGCAAGACGCGCCCCGAGGAGAGTCTTGCCACATGTCAACACTGGGTCTGACAGAGGGCATCCAGGAGAGAGGCCCAAGCAATACGCGCCCCGAGGAGCGTCTTGCCACATGTCAACAATGGGTCTGACTGAGGGCCTCCAGGAGAGAAGCCAAAGCAAGACGCGCCCCGAGGAGCGTCTTGACACATGTCAACACTGGGTCGGACTGAGGGCCTCCATGAGAGAAGCCCAAGCAAGACGCGCCCCGAGGAGAGTCTTGCCACATGTCAACACTCGGTCTGACAGAGGGCATTCAGGAGAGAGGCCCAAGCAATACGCGCCCCGAGGAGCGTCTTAACACATGTCAACACTGGGTCTGACTGAGGGCCTCCAGGAGAGAGGCCCAAGCAAGACGCGCCCCGAGGAGCGTCTTGACACATGTCAACACTGGGTCGGACTGAGGGCCTCCATGAGAGAAGCCCAAGCAAGACGCGCCCCGAGGAGAGTCTTGCCACATGTCAACACTCGGTCTGACAGAGGGCATTCAGGAGAGAGGCCAAAGCAATATGCGCCCCGAGGAGCGTCTTGCCACATGTCACCACTGGGTCTGAATGAGCGCCTCCAGGAGAGAGGCCCAACCAAGACGCGCCCCGAGGAGTGTCTTGCCACATGCCAACACTGGGTCTGACTGAGCGCCTCCAGGAGAGAGGCCCAAGCAAGACGCGCCCCGAGGAGCGTCTTGTCACATGTCACTACTCAGTCTGACTGAGCGCCTCCAGGAGAGAGGCCCAAGCAAGACGTGCCCCGAGGAGCGTCTAGCCACATGTCAACACTGGGTCTGACTGAGCGCCTCCAGGAGAGAGGCCCAAGCAAGAAGCGCCCCGAGGAGCGTCTTGCCACATGTCAACACTGGGTCTGACTGAGCGCCTCCAGGAGAGAGGCCCAAGCAAGACATGCCCCGAGGAGCGTCTTGACACATGTTAACACTGGGTCTGACTGAGGGCCTCCATGTGAGAAGCCCAAGCAAGACGCGCCCCGAGGAGAGTCTTGCCACATGTCAACACTGGGTCTGACAGAGGGCATCCAGGAGAGAGGACCAAGCAATACGCGCCCCGAGGAGCGTCTTGCCACATGTCACTACTCGGTCTGACTGAGCGCCTCCAGGAGAGAGGCCCAAGCAAGACGCGCCCCGAGGAGAGTCTTGCCACATGTCAACACTGGGTGTGACAGAGGGCATCCAGGAGAGAGGACCAAGCAATACGCGCCCCGAGGAGCGTCTTGCCACATGTCAACAATGGGTCTGACTGAGGGCCTCCAGGAGAGAAGCCCAAGGAAGACGCTCCCCGAGGAGCGTCTTGCCACATGTCACTACTCGGTCTGACTGAGCGCCTCCAGGAGAGAGGCCCAAGCAAGACGTGCCCCGAGGAGCGTCTTGCCACATGTCAACAATGGGTCTGACTGAGGGCCTCCAGGAGAGAAGCCCAAGCAAGAAGCGCCCCGAGGAGCATCTTGACACATGTCAACACTGGGTCTGACTGAGGGCCTCCATGAGAGAAGCCCAAGCAAGACGCGCCCCGAGGAGAGTCTTGCCACATGTCAACACTGGGTCTGACAGAGGGCATCCAGGAGAGAGGCCCAAGCAATACGCGCCCCGAGGAGCGTCTTGCCACATGTCAACAATGGGTCTGACTGAGGGCCTCCAGGAGAGAAGCCAAAGCAAGACGCGCCCCGAGGAGCGTCTTGACACATGTCAACACTGGGTCGGACTGAGGGCCTCCATGAGAGAAGCCCAAGCAAGACGCGCCCCGAGGAGAGTCTTGCCACATGTCAACACTCGGTCTGACAGAGGGCATTCAGGAGAGAGGCCCAAGCAATACGCGCCCCGAGGAGCGTCTTAACACATGTCAACACTGGGTCTGACTGAGGGCCTCCAGGAGAGAGGCCCAAGCAAGACGCGCCCCGAGGAGCATCTTGCCACATGTCAACACTGGGTCTGACTGAGTGCCTCCATGAGAGAAGCCCATGGAAGACGCGCCCCGAGGAGCTTCTTGCCACATGTCAGCACTCGGTCTGACTGAGCGCCTCCAGGAGAGAGGCCAAAGCAAGATGCGCCCCGAGGAGCGTCTTGACACATGTCAACACTCGGTCTGACAGAGGGCCTCCATGAGAGAGGCCCAAGCAAGACGCGCCCCGAGGAGTGTCTTGCCACATGTCAACACTGGGTCTGACTGAGCGCCTCCAGGAGAGAGGCCCAAGCAAGACGCGCCCCGAGGAGCGTCTTGCCACGTGTCAACATTGGGTCTGACTTAGCGCCTCCAGGAGAGAGGCCCAAGCAAGATGCGCCCAGAGGAGCGTCTTGCCACGTGTCACCACTGGGTCTGACTGAGCTCCTCCAGGAGAGAGGCCCAAGCAAGACGCGCCCCGAGGAGCGTCTTGCCACGTGTCACCACTGGGTCTGATTGAGCACCTCCAGGAGAGAGGCCCAAGCAAGACGCGCCCCGAGGAGAGTCTTGCCACATGTCAACACTCGGTCTGACAGAGGGCATCCAGGAGAGAGGACCAAGCAATACGCGCCCCGAGGAGCTTCTTGCCACATGTCAACAATGGGTCTGACTGAGGGCCTCCAGGAGAGAAGCCCAAGGAAGACGCTCCCCGAGGAGCGTCTTGCCACATGTCACTACTCGGTCTGACTGAGCGCCTCCAGGAGAGAGGCCCAAGCAAGACGTGCCCCGAGGAGCGTCTTGCCACATGTCAACAATGGGTCTGACTGAGGGCCTCCAGGAGAGAAGCCCAAGCAAGAAGCGCCCCGAGGAGCATCTTGCCAATGTCAACACTGGGTCTGACTGAGCGCCTCCAGGAGAGAGGCCCAAGCAAGACACGCCCCGAGGAGCATCTTGACACATGTCAACACTGGGTCTGACTGAGGGCCTCCATGAGAGAAGCCCAAGCAAGACGCGCCCCGAGGAGAGTCTTGCCACATGTCAACACTGGGTCTGACAGAGGGCATCCAGGAGAGAGGCCCAAGCAATACGCGCCCCGAGGAGCGTCTTGCCACATGTCAACAATGGGTCTGACTGAGGGCCTCCAGGAGAGAAGCCAAAGCAAGACGCGCCCCGAGGAGCGTCTTGACACATGTCAACACTGGGTCGGACTGAGGGCCTCCATGAGAGAAGCCCAAGCAAGACGCGCCCCGAGGAGAGTCTTGCCACATGTCAACACTCGGTCTGACAGAGGGCATTCAGGAGAGAGGCCCAAGCAATACGCGCCCCGAGGAGCGTCTTAACACATGTCAACACTGGGTCTGACTGAGGGCCTCCAGGAGAGAGGCCCAAGCAAGACGCGCCCCGAGGAGCGTCTTGACACATGTCAACACTGGGTCGGACTGAGGGCCTCCATGAGAGAAGCCCAAGCAAGACGCGCCCCGAGGAGAGTCTTGCCACATGTCAACACTCGGTCTGACAGAGGGCATTCAGGAGAGAGGCCCAACCAAGACGCGCCCCAAGGAGTGTCTTGCCACATGCCAACACTGGGTCTGACTGAGCGCCTCCAGGAGAGAGGCCCAAGCAAGACGCGCCCTGAGGAGTGTCTTGCCACATGTCAACACTGGGTCTGACTGAGTGCCTCCATGAGAGCAGCCCCAGCAAGACGCGCCCCGAGGAGCGTCTTGTCACATGTCACTACTCGGTCTGACTGAGCGCCTCCAGGAGAGAGGTCCAAGCAAGACGTGCCCCGAGGAGCGTCTTGCCACATGTCAACACTGGGTCTGACTGAGCGCCTCCAGGAGAGAGGCCCAAGCAAGACATGCCCCGAGGAGCGTCTTGACACATGTTAACACTGGGTCTGACTGAGGGCCTCCATGTGAGAAGCCCAAGCAAGACGCGCCCCGAGGAGAGTCTTGCCACATGTCAACACTGGGTCTGACAGAGGGCATCCAGGAGAGAGGACCAAGCAATACGCGCCCCGAGGAGCGTCTTGCCACATGTCAACAATGGGTCTGACTGAGGGCCTCCAGGAGAGAAGCCCAAGGAAGACGCGCCCCGAGGAGCTTCTTGCCACATGTCAGCACTCGGTCTGACTGAGCGCCTCCAGGAGAGAGGCCAAAGCAAGATGCGCCCCAAGGAGCGTCTTGACACATGTCAACACTCGGTCTGACAGAGGGCCTCCATGAGAGAGGCCCAAGCAAGACGCGCCCCGAGGAGTGTCTTGCCACATGTCAACACTGGGTCTGACTGAGCGCCTCCAGGAGAGAGGCCCAAGCAAGACGCGCCCCGAGGAGCGTCTTGCCACGTGTCAACATTGGGTCTGACTTAGCGCCTCCAGGAGAGAGGCCCAAGCAAGATGCGCCCAGAGGAGCGTCTTGCCACGTGTCACCACTGGGTCTGACTGAGCTCCTCCAGGAGAGATGCCCAAGCAAGACGCGCCCCGAGGAGCGTCTTGCCACGTGTCACCACTGGGTCTGATTGAGCACCTCCAGGAGAGAGGCCCCAGCAAGATGCGCCGCGAGGAGCATCTTGCCTTATGTCAGCACTCGGTCTGACTGAGCGCCTCCAGGAGAGAGGCCCAAGCAAGACCCGCCCCGAGGAGCGTCTTGCCACATGTCACTACTCGGTCTGACTGAGCGCCTTCAGGAGGGAGGTCCAAGCAAGACGCGCCCCGAGGAGCGTCTTGCCACATGTCACTACTCGATCTGACTGAGCGCCTCCAGGAGAGAGGCCCAAGCAAGACGTGCCTCGATGAGCGTCTTGCCACATGTCAACAATGGGTCTGACTGAGGGCCTCCAGGAGAGAAGCCCAAGCAAGACGCGCCCCGAGGAGCGTCTTGCCAGATGTCAACACTGGGTCTGACTGAGGGCCCCCAGGAGAGAGGCCCAAATAAGATGCGCCCCGAGGAGCGTCTTGCCACATGTCAACACTGGGTCTGACTGAGGGCCTCCAGGAGAGAAGCCCAAGCAAGATGCGCCCCGAGGAGCGTCTTGCCACATGTCAACACTCGGTCTGACTGAGCGCCTCCAGGAGAGAGGCCCAAGCAAGACGCGCCCCGGGGAGCGTCTTGACACATGTCTCCTCTGGGTCTGACTGAGCGCCTCCAGGAGAGAGGCCCAAGCAAGACGCGCCCCGAGGAGCGTCTTGCCACGTGTCACCACTGGGTCTGATTGAGCACCTCCAGGAGAGAGGCCCCAGCAAGACGCGCCGCGAGGAGCATCTTGCCTTATGTCAGCACTCGGTCTGAATGAGCGCCTCCAGGAGAGAGGCCCAAGCAAGACCCGCCCCGAGGAGCGTCTTGCCACATGTCACTACTCGGTCTGACTGAGCGCCTCCAGGAGGGAGGTCCAAGCAAGACACGCCCCGAGGAGCGTCTTACCACATGTCACTACTCGGTCTGACTGAGCGCCTCCAGGAGAGAGGCCCAAGCAAGACGTGCCTCGAGGAGCGTCTTGCCACATGTCAACAATGGGTCTGACTGAGGGCCTCCAGGAGAGAAGCCCAAGCAAGATGCGCCCCGAAGAGCGTCTTGCCACATGTCAGCACTCGGTCTGACTGAGCACCTCCAGGAGAGAGGCCCAAGCAATACGCGCCCCGAGGAGCGTCTTGACACATGTCTCCTCTGGGTCTGACTGAGCGCCTCCATGAGAGAAGCCCCAGCAAGACGCGCCCCGAGGAGCGTCTTGCCACATGTCAACACTGGGTCTGACTGAGCGCCTCCAGGAGAGAGGCCCGAGGAGCGTCTTGCCACATGTCACCTCTGGGTCTGAATGAGCGCCTCCAGGAGAGAGGCCCGAGGAGCGTCTTGCCACATGTCACCTCTGGGTCTGAATGAGCGCCTCCAGGAGAGAGGCGCAAGCAAGAAACGCCCGAGGAGCGTCTTGACACATGTCAACACTGGGTCTGACTGAGGGCCTCCAGGAGAGAAGCCCAAGCAAGACTCGCCCCGAGGAGCGTCTTGCCACATGTCAACACTGGGTCTAATTGAGAGCCTCCAGGAGAGAGGCCCAAGCAAGACGCGCCCCGAGGAGCGTCTTGCCACATGTCACTACTCGGTCTGACTGAGCGCCTCCAGGAGTGAAGCCCCAGCAAGACGCGCCCCGAGGAGCGTCTTGCCACATGTCACTACTCGGTCTGACTGAGCGCCTCCAGGAGAGAGGCCCAAGCAAGACGTGTCCCGAGGAGCGTCTTGCCACATGTCAACACTGGGTCTGACTGAGGGCCTCCAGGAGAGAAGCCCAAGCAAGATGCGCCCCGAGGAGCGTCTTGCCACATGTCAACACTCGGTCTGACTGAGCGCCTCCAGGAGAGAGGCCCAAGCAAGACGCGCCCCGGGGAGCGTCTTGACACATGTCTCCTCTGGGTCTGACTGAGCGCCTCCAGGAGAGAGGCCCAAGCAAGACGCGCCCCGAGGAGCGTCTTGCCACGTGTCACCACTGGGTCTGATTGAGCACCTCCAGGAGAGAGGCCCCAGCAAGACGCGCCGCGAGGAGCATCTTGCCTTATGTCAGCACTCGGTCTGAATGAGCGCCTCCAGGAGAGAGGCCCAAGCAAGACCCGCCCCGAGGAGCGTCTTGCCACATGTCACTACTCGGTCTGACTGAGCGCCTCCAGGAGGGAGGTCCAAGCAAGACACGCCCCGAGGAGCGTCTTACCACATGTCACTACTCGGTCTGACTGAGCGCCTCCAGGAGAGAGGCCCAAGCAAGACGTGCCTCGAGGAGCGTCTTGCCACATGTCAACAATGGGTCTGACTGAGGGCCTCCAGGAGAGAAGCCCAAGCAAGATGCGCCCCGAAGAGCGTCTTGCCACATGTCAGCACTCGGTCTGACTGAGCACCTCCAGGAGAGAGGCCCAAGCAATACGCGCCCCGAGGAGCGTCTTGACACATGTCTCCTCTGGGTCTGACTGAGCGCCTCCATGAGAGAAGCCCCAGCAAGACGCGCCCCGAGGAGCGTCTTGCCACATGTCAACACTGGGTCTGACTGAGCGCCTCCAGGAGAGAGGCCCGAGGAGCGTCTTGCCACATGTCACCTCTGGGTCTGAATGAGCGCCTCCAGGAGAGAGGCCCGAGGAGCGTCTTGCCACATGTCACCTCTGGGTCTGAATGAGCGCCTCCAGGAGAGAGGCGCAAGCAAGAAACGCCCGAGGAGCGTCTTGACACATGTCAACACTGGGTCTGACTGAGGGCCTCCAGGAGAGAAGCCCAAGCAAGACTCGCCCCGAGGAGCGTCTTGCCACATGTCAACACTGGGTCTAATTGAGCGCCTCCAGGAGAGAGGCCCAAGCAAGACGCGCCCCGAGGAGCGTCTTGCCACATGTCACTACTCGGTCTGACTGAGCGCCTCCAGGAGTGAAGCCCCAGCAAGACGCGCCCCGAGGAGCGTCTTGCCACATGTCACTACTCGGTCTGACTGAGCGCCTCCAGGAGAGAGGCCCAAGCAAGACGTGTCCCGAGGAGCGTCTTGCCACATGTCAACAATGGGTCTGACTGAGGGCCTCCAGGAGAGAAGCCCAAGCAAGAAGCGCCCCGAGGAGCGTCTTGCCACATGTCAACACTGGGTCTGACTGAGCGCCTCCAGGAGAGAGGCCCAAGCAAGACATGCCCCAAGGAGCGTCTTGACACATGTCAACACTGGGTCTGACTGAGGGCCTCCATGAGAGAAGCCCAAGCAAGACGCGCCCCGAGGAGAGTCTTGCCACATGTCAACACTGGGTCTGACAGAGGGCATCCAGGAGAGAGGACCAAGCAATACGCGCCCCGAGGAGCGTCTTGCCACATGTCAAAAATGGGTCTGACTGAGGGCCTCCAGGAGAGAAGCCCAAGGAAGACGCGCCCCGAGGAGCTTCTTGCCACATGTCAGCACTGGGTCTGACAGAGGGCCTCCATGAGAGAGGCCCAAGCAAGAAGCGCCCCGAGGAGTGTCTTGCCACATGTCAACACTGGGTCTGACTGAGCGCCTCCAGGAGAGAGGCCCAAGCAAGACGCGCCCCGAGGAGCGTCTTGCCACGTGTCACCACTGGGTCTGATTGAGCACCTCCAGGAGAGAGGCCCCAGCAAGACGCGCCGCGAGGAGCATCTTGCCTTATGTCAGCACTCGGTCTGACTGAGTGCCTCCAGGAGAGAGGCCCAAGCAAGACCCGCCCCGAGGAGCGTCTTGCCACATGTCACTACTCGGTCTGACTGAGCGCCTCCAGGAGGGAGGTCCAAGCAAGACGCGCCCCGAGGAGCGTCTTGCCACATGTCACTACTCGGTCTGACTGAGCGCCTCCAGGAGAGAGGCCCAAGCAAGACGTGCCCCGAGGAGCGTCTTGCCACATGTCAACAATGGGTCTGACTGAGGGCCTCCAGGAGAGAAGCCCAAGCAAGACGCGCCCCGAGGAGCGACTTTCCAGATGTCAACACTGGGTCTGACTGAGGGCCCCCAGGAGAGAGGCCCAAATAAGACGCGCCCCGAGGAGCGTCTTGCCACATGTCAACACTGGGTCTGACTGAGGGCCTCCAGGAGAGAAGCCCAAGCAAGATGCGCCCCGAGGAGCGTCTTGCCACATGTCAGCACTCGGTCTGACTGAGCGCCTCCAGGAGAGAGGCCCAAGCAAGATGCGCCCGAGGAGCGTCTTGCCACGTGTCACCACTGGGTCTGACTGAGCTCCTCCAGGAGAGAGGCCCAAGCAAGACGCGCCCCGAGGAGCGTCTTGCCAAGTGTCACCACTGGGTCTGATTGAGCACCTCCAGGAGAGAGGCCCCAGCAAGACGCGCCGCGAGGAGCATCTTGCCTTATGTCAGCACTGGGTCTGACTGAGCGCCTCCATGAGAGAAGCCCCAGCAAGACGCGCCCCGAGGAGCGTCTTGCCACATGTCAACACTGGGTCTGACTGAGCGCCTCCAGGAGAGAGGCCCGAGGAGCGTCTTGCCACATGTCACCTCTGGGTCTGACTGAGCGCCTCCAGGAGAGAGGCGCAAGCAAGAAACGCCAGAGGAGCGTCTTGACACATGTCAACACTGGGTCTGACTGAGCGCCTCCAGGAGAGAGGCCCCAGCAAGACGCGCCCCGAGGAGCGTCTTGCCACATGTCAGCTCTCGGTCTGACTGAGCACCTGCAGGAGAGAGGCCCAAGCAAGAAGCGCCCCGAGGAGCGTCTTGCCCAATGTCAACAATGGGTCTGACTGAGGGACTCCAGGAGAGAAGCCCTAGCAAGACGCGCCCCGAGGAGCGTCTTGCCACATGTCAACACTGGGTCTAATTGAGCGCCTCCAGGAGAGAGGCCCAAGCAAGACGCGCCCCGAGGAGCGTCTTGCCACATGTCACTACTCGGTCGGACTGAGCGCCTCCAGGAGAGAGGTCCAAGCAAGACGCGCCCCGAGGAGCGTCTTGCCACATGTCAACAATGGGGCTGCCTGAGGGCCTCCAGTAGAGAAGCCAAAGCAAGACGCGCCCCGAAGAGCGTCTTGCCACATGTCACTACTCGGTCTAACTGAGCGCCTCCAGGAGAGAGGTCCCAGCAAGACGCGCCCCGAGGAGCGTCTTGCCACATGTCATTACTCGGTCCAACTGAGCGCCTCCAGGAGAGAGGCCCAAGCAAGACGTACCCCGAGGAGCGTCTTGCCACATGTCAACAATGGGTCTGACTGAGGGCCTCCAGGAGAGAAGCCCAAACAAGAAGCGCCCCGAGTAGCATCTTGCCACATGTCAACACTGGGTCTGACTGAGCGCCTCCAGGAGAGAGGCCCAAGCAAGACACGCCCCGAGGAGCGTCTTGCCACATGTAAACAATGGGTCTGACTGAGGGCCTCCAGGAGAGAAGCCAAAGCAAGACGCGCCCCGAAGAGCGTCTTGCCACATGTCACTACTCGGTCTAACTGAGCGCCTCCAGGAGAGAGGTCCAAGCAAGACACGCCCCGAGGAGCGTCTTGCCACATGTCACTACTCGGTCTGACTGAGCGCCTCCAGGAGAGAGGCCCAAGCAAGACCCGCCCCGAGGAGCGTCTTGCCACATGTCAACACTGGGTCTGACTGAGGGCCTCCAGGAGAGAGGCCCAAATAAGACGCGCCCCGAGGAGCGTCTTGCCACATGTCAACAATGGGTCTGACTGAGGGCCTCCAGGAGAGAAGCCCAAGCAAAACGCGCCCCGAGGAGCGTCTTGCCACATGTCGCAACTGGGTGTGACTGAGCGCCTCCAGGAGAGAGGCCCAAGCAAGACGCTCCCCGAGGAGAGTCTTGCCACATGTCAGCACTCGGTCTGACTGAGCGCCCTCAGGGGAGAGGCCCAAGCAGGACGCGCCCCGAGGAGCGTCTTGACACATTTATCCTCTGGGTCTGACTGAGCGCCTCCAGGAGAGAGGCCCAAGCAAGACGTTCCCGAGGAGTGTCTTTCCACATGTCAACACTGGGTCTGACTGAGTGCCTCCATGAGAGAAGAACCAGCAAGACGCACCCCGAGGAGCGTCTTGCCACATGTCAACACTGGGTCTGACTGAGCACCTCCAGGAGAGAGGCCCAAGCAAGACGTGCCCCGAGGAGCGTCTTGTCACATGTCAACACTGGGTCTGACTGAGCGCCTCCAGGAGCGAGGCCCAAGCAAGAAACGCCCGAGGAGCGTCTTGACACATGTCAACACTGGGTCTGACTGAGCGCCTCCAGGAAAGAGGTCCAAGCAACACGCTCCCCGAGGAGCGTCTTGCCACATGTCAACACTGGGTCTGACTGAGTGCCTCCATGAGAGAAGCCCCAGCAAGACGCGCCCCGAGGAGTGTCTTTCACATGTCACTACTCGGTCTGACTGAGCGCCTCCAGGAGAGAGGCCCAAGCAAGTCTTGCCCCGAGGATCGTCTTGCCACATGTCAACAATGGGTCTGACTGAGGGCCTCCAGGAGAGAAGCCCAAGCAAGAAGCGCCCCGAGGAGCGTCTTGCCACATGTCAACACTGGGTCTGACTGAGCGCCTCCAGGAGAGAGGCCCAAGCAAGACACGCCCCGAGGAGCGTCTTGACACATGTTAACACTGGGTCTGACTGAGGGCCTCCATGTGAGAAGCCCAAGCAAGACGCGCCCCGAGGAGAGTCTTGCCACATGTCAACACTGGGTCTGACAGAGGGCATCCAGGAGAGAGGCCCAAGCAATACGCGCCCCGAGGAGCGTCTTGCCACATGTCAACAATGGGTCTGACTGAGGGCCTCCAGGAGAGAAGCCCAAGGATGACGCGCCCCGAGGAGCTTCTTGCCACATGTCAGCACTCGGTCTGACTGAGCGCCTCCAGGAGAGAGGCCAAAGCAAGATGCGCCCCGAGGAGCGTCTTGACACATGTCAACACTGGGTCTGACTGAGCGCCTCCAGGAGAGAGGCCCAAGCAAGATGCGCCCCGAGGAGCGTCTTGCCACGTGTCACCACTGGGTCTGACTGAGCTCCTCCAGGAGAGAGGCCCAAGCAAGACGCGCCCCGAGGAGCGTCTTGCCACGTGTCACCACTGAGTCTGATTGAGCACCTCCAGGAGAGAGGCCCCAGCAAGACGCGCCGCGAGGAGCATCTTGCCTTATGTCAGCACTAGGTCTGACTGAGCGCCTCCAGGAGAGAGGCCCAAGCAAGACCTGCCCCGAGGAGCATCTTGCCACATGTCACTACTCGGTCTAACAGAGCGCCTCCAGGAGAGAGGTCCAAGCAAGACACGCCCCGAGGAGCGTCTTGCCACATGTCACTACTCGGTCTGACTGAGCGCCTCCAGGAGGGAGGTCCAAGCAAGACGCGCCCCGAGGAGCGTCTTGCCACATGTCACTACTCGGTCTGACTGAGCGCCTCCAGGAGAGAGGCCCAAGCAAGACGTGCCCCGAGGAGCGTCTTGCCACATGTCAACAATGGGTCTGACTGAGAGCCTCCAGGAGAGAAGC
Source organism: Nothobranchius furzeri (assembly GCF_043380555.1). Lineage (NCBI taxonomy): Eukaryota > Metazoa > Chordata > Actinopteri > Cyprinodontiformes > Nothobranchiidae > Nothobranchius > Nothobranchius furzeri. Next base: position 16,453,099 of record NC_091747.1, on the reverse strand, counting down.
CCAAGCAAGACGAGCCCCGAGGAACGTCTTGCCACATGTCAACACTGGGTCTGACTGAGGGCCCCCAGGAGAGAGGCCCAAATAAGACGCGCCCCGAGGAGCGTCTTGCCACATGTCAACACTTGGTCTGACTGAGGGCCTCCAGGAGAGAAGCCCAAGCAAGATGCGCCCCGAGGAGCGTCTTGCCACATGTCAGCACTCGGTCTGACTGAGTGCCTCCAGGAGAGAGGCCCAAGCAAGACGCGCCCCGAGGAGCGTCTTGCCACATGTCAACACTGGGTCTGACTGAGCGCCTCCAGGAGAGAGGCCCAAGCAAGACGCGCCCCGAGGAGCGTCTTGTCACACGCCCCGAGGAGCGTCTTGTCACATGTCAACACTGGGTCTGACTGAGCGCCTCCAGGAGCGAGGCCCAAGCAAGAAACGCCCGAGGAGCGTCTTGACACATGTCAACACTGGGTCTGACTGAGCGCCTCCAGGAAAGAGGTCCAAGCAACACGCTCCCCGAGGAGCGTCTTGCCACATGTCAACACTGGGTCTGACTGAGTGCCTCCATGAGAGAAGCCCCAGCAAGACGCGCCCCGAGGAGCGTCTTGTCACATGTCACTACTCGGTCTGACTGAGCGCCTCCAGGAGAGAGGCCCAAGCAAGTCGTGCCCCGAGGATCGTCTTGCCACATGTCAACAATGGGTCTGACTGAGGGCCTCCAGGAGAGAAGCCCAAGCAAGAAGCGCCCCGAGGAGCGTCTTGCCACATGTCAACACTGGGTCTGACTGAGCGCCTCCAGGAGAGAGGCCCAAGCAAGACACGCCCCGAGGAGCGTCTTGACACATGTTAACACTGGGTCTGACTGAGGGCCTCCATGTGAGAAGCCCAAGCAAGACGCGCCCCGAGGAGAGTCTTGCCACATGTCAACACTGGGTCTGACAGAGGGCATCCAGGAGAGAGGCCCAAGCAATACGCGCCCCGAGGAGCGTCTTGCCACATGTCAACAATGGGTCTGACTGAGGGCCTCCAGGAGAGAAGCCCAAGGATGACGCGCCCCGAGGAGCTTCTTGCCACATGTCAGCACTCGGTCTGACTGAGCGCCTCCAGGAGAGAGGCCAAAGCAAGATGCGCCCCGAGGAGCGTCTTGACACATGTCAACACTGGGTCTGACTGAGCGCCTCCAGGAGAGAGGCCCAAGCAAGATGCGCCCCGAGGAGCGTCTTGCCACGTGTCACCACTGGGTCTGACTGAGCTCCTCCAGGAGAGAGGCCCAAGCAAGACGCGCCCCGAGGAGCGTCTTGCCACGTGTCACCACTGAGTCTGATTGAGCACCTCCAGGAGAGAGGCCCCAGCAAGACGCGCCGCGAGGAGCATCTTGCCTTATGTCAGCACTAGGTCTGACTGAGCGCCTCCAGGAGAGAGGCCCAAGCAAGACCTGCCCCGAGGAGCATCTTGCCACATGTCACTACTCGGTCTAACAGAGCGCCTCCAGGAGAGAGGTCCAAGCAAGACACGCCCCGAGGAGCGTCTTGCCACATGTCACTACTCGGTCTGACTGAGCGCCTCCAGGAGGGAGGTCCAAGCAAGACGCGCCCCGAGGAGCGTCTTGCCACATGTCACTACTCGGTCTGACTGAGCGCCTCCAGGAGAGATTCCCAAGCAAGACGTGCCCCGAGGAGCGTCTTGCCACATGTCAACAATGGGTCTGACTGAGAGCCTCCAGGAGAGAAGCCCAAGCAAGACGAGCCCCGAGGAACGTCTTGCCACATGTCAACACTGGGTCTGACTGAGGGCCCCCAGGAGAGAGGCCCAAATAAGACGCGCCCCGAGGAGCGTCTTGCCACATGTCAACACTGGGTCTGACTGAGGGCCTCCAGGAGAGAAGCCCAAGCAAGATGCGCCCCGAGGAGCGTCTTGCCACATGTCAGCACTCGGTCTGACTGAGTGCCTCCAGGAGAGAGGCCCAAGCAAGACGCGCCCCGAGGAGCGTCTTGCCACATGTCAACACTGGGTCTGACTGAGCGCCTCCAGGAGAGAGGCCCAAGCAAGACGCGCCCCGAGGAGCGTCTTGCCACATGTGAACACTGGGTCTGACTGAGCGCCTCCAGGAGAGAGGCCCAAGCAAGACGCGCCCGGAGGAGCGTCTTGCCACATGTCAGCACTCGGTCTGACTGAGCGCCTCCAGGAGAGAGGCCCAAGCAAGACGCGCCCCGAGGAGCGTCTTGACACATGTCTCCTCTGGGTCTGACTGAGCGCCTCCAGGAGAGAGGCCCAAGCAAGATGTGCCCCGAGGAGCATCTTGCCACATGTCAACACTGGGTCTGATTGAGGGCCTCCATGAGAGAAGCCCCAGCAAGACGCGCCCCGAGGAGCGTCTTGCCACATGTCAACACTGGGTCTGACTGAGCACCTCCAGGAGAGAGGCCCAAGCAAGACGCGCCCCGAGGAGCGTCTTGCCACATGTCAACACTGGGTCTGACTGAGCGCCTCCAGGCGAGAGGCCCGAGGAGCGTCTTGCCACATGTCACCTCTGGGTCTGACTGAGCGCCTCCAGGAGAGAGGTGCAAGCAAGACGCGCCCCGAGGAGCGTCTTGCCACATGTCAACACTGGGTCTAATTGAGCGCCTCCAGGAGAGAGGCCCAAGCAAGACGCGCCCCGAGGAGCGTCTTGCCACATGTCACTGCTCGGTCTGACTGAGCGCCTCCAGGAGAGAGGTCCAAGCAACACGCGCCCCGAGGAGCGTCTTGCCACATGTCAACACTGGGTCTGACTGATTGCCTCCATGAGAGAAGCCCCAGCAAGACGCGCCCCGAGGAGCATCTTGCCACATGTCACTACTCAGTCTGACTGAGCGCCTCCAGGAGAGAGGCCCAAGCAAGACGTGCCCCGAGGAGCGTCTTGCCACATGTCAACAATGGGTCTGACTGAGGGCCTCCAGGAGAGAAGCCCAATCAAGAAGCGCCCCGAGGTGCGTCTTGCCACATGTCAACAATGGGTCTGACTGAGCGCCTCCAGGAGAGAGGCCCGAGGAGCGTCTTGACACATGTCACCTCTGGGTCTGACTGAGCGCCTCCAGGAGAGAGGCCCAAGTAAGACGTGCCCCGAGGAGCGTCTTGTCACAGGTCAACACTGGGTCTGACTGAGCGCCTCCAGGAGCGAGTCCCAAGCAAGAAACGCCCGAGGAGCGTCTAGACACATGTCAACACTGGGTCTGACTGAGCGCCTCCAGGAGAGAGGTCCAAGCAACACGCTCCCCGAGGAGCGTCTTGCCAAATGTCAACACTGGGTCTGACTGAGTGCCTCCATGAGAGAAGCCCCAGCAAGACGCGCCCCGAGGAGCGTCTTGTCACATGTCACTACTCGGTCTGACTGAGCACCTCCAGGAGAGAGGCCCAAGCAAGACGTGCCCCGAGGAGCGTCTTGCCACATGTCAACAATGGGTCTGACTGAGGGCCTCCAGGAGAGAAGCCCAAGCAGGAAGCGCCCCGAGGAGCGTCTTGCCACATGTCAACACTGGGTCTGACTGAGCGCCTCCAGGAGAGAGGCCCAAGCAAGACACGCCCCGAGGAGAATCTTGACACATGTTAACACTGGGTCTGACTGAGGGCCTCCATGTGAGAAGCCCAAGCAAGACGCGCCCCGAGGAGAGTCTTGCCACATGTCAACACTGGGTCTGACAGAGGGCATCCAGGAGAGAGGCCCAAGCAATACACGCCCCGAGGAGCGTCTTGACACATGTCAACAATGGGTCTGACTGAGGGCCTCCAGGAGAGAAGCCCAAGGAAGACGCGCCCCGAGGAGCTTCTTGCCACATGTCAGCACTCGGTCTGACTGAGCGCCTCCAGGAGAGAGGCCAAAGCAAGATGCGCCCCGAGGAGCGTCTTGACACATGTCAACACTGGGTCTGACTTAGCGCCTCCAGGAGAGAGGCCCAAGCAAGATGCGCCCCGAGGAGCGTCTTGCCACGTGTCACCACTGGGTCTGACTGAGCTCCTCCAGGAGAGAGGCCCAAGCAAGACGCGACCCGAGGAGCGTCTTGCCACGTGTCACCACTGGGTCTGATTGAGCACCTCCAGGAGAGAGGCCCCAGCAAGACGCGCCGCGAGGAGCATCTTGCCTTATGTCAGCACTCGGTCTGACTGAGCGCCTCCAGGAGAGAGGCCCAAGCAAGACCTGCCCCGAGGAGCATCTTGCCACATGTCACTACTCGGTCTAACTGAGCGCCTCCAGGAGAGAGCTCCAAGAAAGACACGCCCCGAGGAGCGTCTTGCCACATGTCACTACTCGGTCTGACTGAGCGCCTCCAGGAGGGAGGTCCAAGCAAGACGCGCCCCGAGGAGCGTCTTGCCACATGTCACTACTCGGTCTGACTGAGCGCCTCCAGGAGAGAGGCCCAAGCAAGACGTGCCCCGAGGAGCGTCTTGCCACATGTCAACAATGGGTCTGACTGAGGGCCTCCAGGAGAGAAGCCCAAGCAAGACGCGCCCCGAGGAGCGTCTTGCCACATGTCAACACTGGGTCTGACTGAGGGCCCCCAGGAGAGAGGCCCAAATAAGACGCGCCCCGAGGAGCGTCTTGCCACATGTCAACACTGGGTCTGACTGAGGGCCTCCAGGAGAGAAGCCCAAGCAAGATGCGCCCCGAGGAGCGTCTTGCCACTTGTCAGCACTCGGTCTGACTGAGCGCCTTCAGGAGAGAGGCCCAAGCAAGACGCGCCCCGAGGAGTGTCTTGCCACATGTCAACACTGGGTCTGACTGAGCGCCTCCAGGAGAGAGGCCCAAGCAAGACGCGCCCCGAGGAGCGTCTTGCCACATGTGAACACTGGGTCTGACTGAGCGCCTCCAGGAGAGAGGCCCAAGCAAGACGCGCCCGGAGGAGCGTCTTGCCACATGTCAGCACTCGGTCTGACTGAGCGCCTCCAGGAGAGAGTCCCAAGCAAGACGCGCCTCGAGGAGCGTCTTGACACATGTCTCCTCTGGGTCTGACTGAGCGCCTCCAGGAGAGAGGCCCAAGCAAGATGTGCCCCGAGGAGCATCTTGCCACATGTCAACACTGGGTCTGACTGAGTGCCTCCATGAGAGATGCCCCAGCAAGACGCGCCCCGAGGAGCGTCTTGCCACATGTCAACACTGGGTCTGACTGAGCACCTCCAGGAGAGAGGCCAAAGCAAGACGCGCCCCGAGGAGCGTCTTGCCACATGTCAACACTGGGTCTGACTGAGCGCCTCCAGGAGAGAGGCCCGAGGAGCGTCTTGCCACATGTCACCTCTGGGTCTGACTGAGCGCCTCCAGGAGAGAGGCGCAAGCAAGACGCGCCCCGAGGAGCGTCTTGCCACATGTCAACACTGGGTCTAATTGAGCGCCTCCAGGAGAGAGGCCCAAGCAAGACGCGCCCCGAGGAGCGTCTTGCCACATGTCACTGCTCGGTCTGACTGAGCGCCTCCAGGAGAGAGGTCCAAGCAACACGCGCCCCTAAGAGCGTCTTGCCACATGTCAACAATGGGTCTGACTGAGGGCCTCCAGGAGAGAAGCCCAAGCAAGAAGCACCCCGAGGAGCATCTTGCCAATGTCAACACTGGGTCTGACTGAGCGCCTCCAGGAGAGAGGCCCAAGCAAGACACGCCCCGAGGAGCATCTTGACACATGTCAACACTGGGTCTGACTGAGGGCCTCCATGAGAGAAGCCCAAGCAAGACGCGCCCCGAGGAGAGTCTTGCCACATGTCAACACTGGGTCTGACAGAGGGCATCCAGGAGAGAGGCCCAAGCAATACGCGCCCCGAGGAGCGTCTTGCCACATGTCAACAATGGGTCTGACTGAGGGCCTGCAGGAGAGAAGCCAAAGCAAGACGCGCCCCGAGGAGCTTCTTTCCACATGTCAACAATGGGTCTTACTGAGGACCTCCATGAGAGAAGCCCAAGCAAGACGCGCCCCGAGGAGTGTCTTGCCACATGTCAACACTGTGTCTGACTGAGCGCCTCCAGGAGAGAGGCCCAAGCAAGACGCGCCCCGAGGAGCGTCTTGCCACGTGTCAACACTGGGTCTGACTTAGCGCCTCCAGGAGAGAGGCCCAAGCAAGATGCGCCCGGAGGAGCGTCTTGCCACGTGTCACTACTCGGTCTAACTGAGCGCGTCCAGGAGAGAGGTCCAAGCAAGACGCGCCCCGAGGAGCGTCTTGCCAAATGTAACTACTCCGTCTGACTGAGCGCCTCCAGGAGGGAGGTCCAAGCAAGACGCGCCCCGAGGAGCGTCTTGCCACATGTCACTACTCGGTCTGACTGAGCTCCTCCAGGAGAGAGGCCCAAGCAAGACGTGCCCCGAGGAGCGTCTTGCCACATGTCAACAATGGGTCTGACTGAGGGCCTCCAGGAGAGAAGCCCAAGCAAGACGCGCCCAGAGGAGCGTCTTGCCACATGTCAACACTGGGTCTGACTGAGCGCCTCCAGGAGAGAGGCCCAAGCAAGACACGCCCCGAGGAGCGTCTTGACACATGTCAACACTGGGTCGGACTGAGGGCCTCCATGAGAGAAGCCCAAGCAAGACGCACCCCGAGGAGAGTCTTGCCACATGTCAACACTCGGTCTGACGGAGGGCATTCAGGAGAGAGGCCCAAGCAATACGCGCCCCGAGGAGCGTCTTGCCACATTTCACCACTGGGTCTGAATGAGCGCCTCCAGGAGAGAGGCCCAACCAAGACGCGCCCCGAGGAGTGTCTTGCCACATGCCAACACTGGGTCTGACTGAGCGCCTCCAGGAGAGAGGCCCAAGCAAGACGCGCCCCGAGGAGCGTCTTGCCACGTGTCAACACTGGGTCTGACTGAGCGCCTCCAGGAGAGAGGCCCAATCAAGACGCGCCCCGAGGAGCGTCTTTCCACGTGTCACCACTGGGTCTGACTGAGCGCCTCCAGGAGAGAGGCCCAAGCAAGATGCGCCCCGAGGAGCGTCTTGCCACATGTCAACACAGGGTCTGACTGAGCGCCTCCAGGAGAGAGGGCCAAGCAAGACGCGCCCCGAGGAGCGTCTTACCACATGTCAACACTGGGTCTGACTGAGCGCCTCCAGGAGAGAGGCCCAAGAAAGACGCGCCCCGAGGACCGTCTTGCCACATGTCAGCACTGGGTCTGACTGAGCGCCTCCAGGAGAGAGGCCCCAGCAAGACGCGCCCCGAGGAGCGTCTTGCCACATGTCAACAATGGGTCTGACTGAGGGCCTCCAGGAGAGAGGCCCAAGCAAGATGCACCCGGAGGAGCGTCTTGCCACATGTCAACACTGGGTCTGACAGAGGGCTCCTGGAGAGAGGCCCAAGCAAGACGCGCCCCGAGGAGCGTCAGGCCACATGTCACTACTCAGTCTGACTGAGCGCCTCCAGGAGAGAGGCCCAAGCAAGATGCGCCCCGAGGAGCGTCTTGCCACATGTCAACACTGGGTCTGACAGAGGGCCTCTAGGAGAGAGGCCCAAGCAAGACGCGCCCCGAGGAGTGTCTTGCCACATGTCACCTCTGGTTCTGACTGAGCGCCTCCAGGAGAGAGGCCCAAGCAAGACGTGCCCCGAGGAGCGTCTTGTCACATGTCAACACTTGGTCTTTCTGAGCGCCTCCAGGAGAGAAGCCCAAGCAAGACGCGCCCCGAGGAGCGTCTTGCCACATGTCAACAATGGGTCTGACTGAGGGCCTCCAGGAGAGAAGCCCAAGCAACACGCGGCCCGAGGAGCGTCTTGCCACATGTCAGCACTCGGTCTGACTGAGCGCCTCCAGGAGAGAGGCCAAAGCAAGACGCGCCCCGAGGAGTGTCTTGCCACATGTCAACACTGGGTCTGACAGAGGGCCTCCATGAGAGAGGCCCAAGCAAGACGCACCCCGAGAAGTGTCTTGCCACATGTCACCACATGGTCTGACTGAGCGCCTCCAGGAGAGAGGCCCAAGCAACACGCGCCCCGAGGAGCGTCAGGCCACATGTCACCACTCAGTCTGACTGAGCGCCTCCAGGAGAGAGGCCCAAGCAACGCGCGCCCCGAGGAGCGTCAGGCCACATGTCACTACTCATTCTGACTGAGCGCCTCCAGGAGAGAGGCCCAAGCAAGACGCGCCCCGAGGAGCGTCTTGCCACGTGTCAACACTGGGTCTGATTGAGGGCCTTCTGGAGAGAGGCCCAAGCAAGACGCGCCCCGAAGAGCGTCTTGCCACATGTCACCTCTTGTTCTGACTGAGCGCCCTCCAGGAGAGAGGCCCAAGCAAGACGTGCCCCGAGGAGCGTCTTGTCACATGTCAACACTTGGTCTTTCTGAGCGCCGCCAGGAGAGAAGCCCAAGCAAGACGCGCCCCGAGGAGCGTCTTGCCACATGTCAACAATGGGTCTGACTGAGGGCCTCCAGGAGAGAAGCCCAAGCAACACGCGGAAGAAGGAGCGTCTTGCCACATGTCAGCACTCGGTCTGACTGAGCGCCTCCAGGAGAGAGGCCAAAGCAAGACGCGCCCCGAGGAGTGTCTTGACACATGTCAACACTGGGTCTGACAGAGGGCCTCCATGAGAGAGGCCCAAGCAAGACGCGCCCCGAGGAGTGTCTTGCCACATGTCAACACTGGGTCTGACAGAGGGCCTCCAGGAGAGAGGCCCAAGCAAGACGCGCCCCGAGAAGTGTCTTGCCACATGTCACCACTTGGTCTGACTGAGCGCCTCCAGGAGAGAGGCCCAAGCAACACGCGCCCCGAGGAGCGTCAGGCCACATGTCACCACTTGGTCTGACTGAGCGCCTCCAGGAGAGAGGCCCAAGCAAGACGCGCCCCGAGGAACGTCTTGCCACGTGTCAACACTGGGTCTGATTGAGGGCCTTCTGGAGAGAGGCCCAAGCATGACGCGCCCCGAGGAGCGTCTTGCCACATGTCACCACTTGGTCTGACTGAGCGCCTCCAGGAGAGAGGCCCAAGCAACACGCGCCCCGAGGAGCGTCAGGCCAAATGTCACTACTCAGTCTGACTGAGCGCCTCCAGGAGAGAGGCCCAAGCAAGACGCGCCCCGAGGAGCTTCCTGCCACATGTCAACAATGGGTCTTACTGAGGGCCTCCAGGAGAGAAGCCCAAGCAAGACGCGCCCCGAGGAGCTTCTTGCCACATGTCAGCACTCGGTCTGACTGAGCGCCTCCAGGAGAGAGGCCAAAGCAAGACGCGCCCCGAGCAGCGTCTTGACACATGTCAACACTGGGTCTGACAGAGGACCTCCATGAGAGAGGCCCAAGCAAGACGCGCCCCGAGGAGTGTCTTGCCACATGTCAACACTGGGTCTGACTGAGGGCCTCCATGAGAGAAGCCCAAGCAAGACGCGCCCCGAGGAGAGTCTTGCCACATGTCAACACTGGGTCTGACAGAGGGCATCCAGGAGAGAGGCCCAAGCAATACGCGCCCCGAGGAGCGTCTTGCCACATGTCAACAATGGGTCTGACTGAGGGCCTGCAGGAGAGAAGCCAAAGCAAGACGCGCCCCGAGGAGCTTCTTTCCACATGTCAACAATGGGTCTTACTGAGGACCTCCATGAGAGAAGCCCAAGCAAGACGCGCCCCGAGGAGTGTCTTGCCACATGTCAACACTGTGTCTGACTGAGCGCCTCCAGGAGAGAGGCCCAAGCAAGACGCGCCCCGAGGAGCGTCTTGGCACGTGTCAACACTGGGTCTGACTTAGCGCCTCCAGGAGAGAGGCCCAAGCAAGATGCGCCCCGAGGAGCGTCTTGCCACGTGTCACTACTCGGTCTAACTGAGCGCGTCCAGGAGAGAGGTCCAAGCAAGACGCGCCCCGAGGAGCGTCTTGCCAAATGTAACTACTCCGTCTGACTGAGCGCCTCCAGGAGGGAGGTCCAAGCAAGACGCGCCCCGAGGAGCGTCTTGCCACATGTCACTACTCGGTCTGACTGAGCTCCTCCAGGAGAGAGGCCCAAGCAAGACGTGCCCCGAGGAGCGTCTTGCCACATGTCAACAATGGGTCTGACTGAGGGCCTCCAGGAGAGAAGCCCAAGCAAGACGCGCCCAGAGGAGCGTCTTGCCACATGTCAACACTGGGTCTGACTGAGCGCCTCCAGGAGAGAGGCCCAAGCAAGACACGCCCCGAGGAGCGTCTTGACACATGTCAACACTGGGTCGGACTGAGGGCCTCCATGAGAGAAGCCCAAGCAAGACGCACCCCGAGGAGAGTCTTGCCACATGTCAACACTCGGTCTGACGGAGGGCATTCAGGAGAGAGGCCCAAGCAATACGCGCCCCGAGGAGCGTCTTGCCACATGTCACCACTGGGTCTGAATGAGCGCCTCCAGGAGAGAGGCCCAACCAAGACGCGCCCCGAGGAGTGTCTTGCCACATGCCAACACTGGGTCTGACTGAGCGCCTCCAGGAGAGAGGCCCAAGCAAGACGCGCCCCGAGGAGCGTCTTGCCACGTGTCAACACTGGGTCTGACTTAGCGCCTCCAGGAGAGAGGCCCAAGCAAGATGCGCCCCGAGGAGCGTCTTGCCACATGTCAACACAGGGTCTGACTGAGCGCCTCCAGGAGAGAGGGCCAAGCAAGACGCGCCCCGAGGAGCGTCTTACCACATGTCAACACTGGGTCTGACTGAGCGCCTCCAGGAGAAAGGCCCAAGAAAGACGCGCCCCGAGGACCGTCTTGCCACATATCAGCACTGGGTCTGACTGAGCGCCTCCAGGAGAGAGGCCCCAGCAAGACGCGCCCCGAGGAGCGTCTTGCCACATGTCAACAATGGGTCTGACTGAGGGCCTCCAGGAGAGAGGCCCAAGCAAGATGCACCCGGAGGAGCGTCTTGCCACATGTCAACACTGGGTCTGACAGAGGGCTCCTGGAGAGAGGCCCAAGCAAGACGCGCCCCGAGGAGCGTCAGGCCACATGTCACTACTCAGTCTGACTGAGCGCCTCCAGGAAAGATGCCCAAGCAAGACGTGCCCCGAGGAGCGTCTTGCCACATGTCAACACTGGGTCTGACAGAGGGCCTCTAGGAGAGAGGCCCAAGCAAGACGCGCCCCGAGGAGTGTCTTGCCACATGTCACCTCTGGTTCTGACTGAGCGCCTCCAGGAGAGAGGCCCAAGCAAGACGTGCCCCGAGGAGCGTCTTGTCACATGTCAAACTTTGGTCTTTCTGAGCGCCTCCAGGAGAGAAGCCCAAGCAAGACGCGCCCCGAGGAGCGTCTTGCCACATGTCAACAATGGGTCTGACTGAGGGCCTCCAGGAGAGAAGCCCAAGCAACACGCGGCCCGAGGAGCGTCTTGCCACATGTCAGCACTCGGTCTGACTGAGCGCCTCCAGGAGAGAGGCCAAAGCAAGACGCGCCCCGAGGAGTGTCTTGCCACATGTCAACACTGGGTCTGACAGAGGGCCTCCATGAGAGAGGCCCAAGCAAGACGCACCCCGAGAAGTGTCTTGCCACATGTCACCACTTGGTCTGACTGAGCGCCTCCAGGAGAGAGGCCCAAGCAACACGTGCCCCGAGGAGCGTCAGGCCACATGTCACCACTCAGTCTGACTGAGCGCCTCCAGGAGAGAGGCCCAAGCAACGCGCGCCCCAAGGAGCGTCAGGCCACATGTCACTACTCATTCTGACTGAGCGCCTCCAGGAGAGAGGCCCAAGCAAGACGCGCCCCGAGGAGCGTCTTGCCACGTGTCAACACTGGGTCTGATTGAGGGCCTTCTGGAGAGAGGCCCAAGCAAGACGCGCCCCGAAGAGCGTCTTGCCACATGTCACCTCTTGTTCTGACTGAGCGCCCTCCAGGAGAGAGGCCCAAGCAAGACGTGCCCCGAGGAGCGTCTTGTCACATGTCAACACTTGGTCTTTCTGAGCGCCGCCAGGAGAGAAGCCCAAGCAAGACGCGCCCCGAGGAGCGTCTTGCCACATGTCAACAATGGGTCTGACTGAGGGCCTCCAGGAGAGAAGCCCAAGCAACACGCGGAAGAAGGAGCGTCTTGCCACATGTCAGCACTCGGTCTGACTGAGCGCCTCCAGGAGAGAGGCCAAAGCAAGACGCGCCCCGAGGAGTGTCTTGACACATGTCAACACTGGGTCTGACAGAGGGCCTCCATGAGAGAGGCCCAAGCAAGACGCGCCCCGAGGAGTGTCTTGCCACATGTCAACACTGGGTCTGACAGAGGGCCTCCAGGAGAGAGGCCCAAGCAAGACGCGCCCCGAGAAGTGTCTTGCCACATGTCACCACTTGGTCTGACTGAGCGCCTCCAGGAGAGAGGCCCAAGCAACACGCGCCCCGAGGAGCGTCAGGCCACATGTCACCACTTGGTCTGACTGAGCGCCTCCAGGAGAGAGGCCCAAGCAAGACGCGCCCCGAGGAACGTCTTGCCACGTGTCAACACTGGGTCTGATTGAGGGCCTTCTGGAGAGAGGCCCAAGCATGACGCGCCCCGAGGAGCGTCTTGCAACATGTCACCACTTGGTCTGACTGAGCGCCTCCAGGAGAGAGGCCCAAGCAACACGCGCCCCGAGGAGCGTCAGGCCAAATGTCACTACTCAGTCTGACTGAGCGCCTCCAGGAGAGAGGCCCAAGCAAGACGCGCCCCGAGGAGCTTCCTGCCACATGTCAACAATGGGTCTTACTGAGGGCCTCCAGGAGAGAAGCCCAAGCAGGACGCGCCCCGAGGAGCTCCTTGCCACATGTCAGCACTCGGTCTGACTGAGCGCCTCCAGGAGAGAGGCCAAAGCAAGACGCGCCCCGAGGAGCGTCTTGACACATGTCAACACTGGGTCTGACAGAGGACCTCCATGAGAGAGGCCCAAGCAAGACGCGCCCCGAGGAGTGTCTTGCCACATGTCAACACTGGGTCTGACAGAGGGCCTCCAGGAGAGAGGCCCAAGCAAGACGCGCCCTGAGGAGTGTCTTGCCACATGTAACCACTTGGTCTGACTGACCGCCTCCAGGAGAGAGGCCCAAGCAACACGCGCCCCGAGGAACGTCAAGCCACATGTCACTACTCTGTCTGACTGAGCGCCTCCAGGAGAGAGGCCCAAGCAAGACGCGCCCCGAGGAGCGTCTTGCCACGTGTCAACACTGGGTCTGATTGAGGGCCTTCTGGAGAGAGGCCCAAGCAAGACGCGCCCCGAGGAGCGTCTTGCCACATGTCAACAATGGTTCTTACTGAGGGCCTCCAGGAGAGAAGCCCAAGCAAGACGCACCCCGAGGAGCTTCTTGCCACATGTCAGCACTCGGTCTGACTGAGCGCCTCCAGGAGAGAGGTCCGAGCAAGACGCGCCCCGAGGAGCGACTTGCCACATGTCACTACTCGGTCTGTTTGAGCGCCTCCAGGAGAGAGGCCCAAGCAAGACGTGCCCCGAGGAGCGTCTTGCCACATGTCAACAATGGGTCTGACTGAGGGCCTCCAGGAGAAAAGCCCAAGCAAGACGCGCCCCGAGGAGCGTCTTGCCACATGTCAACACTGGGTCTGACAAAGCGCCTCCAGGAGAGAGGCCCAAGCAAGACACGCCCCGAGGAGCGTCTTGACACATGTCAACACTGGGTCTGACTGAGGGCCTCCAAGAGAGAAGCCCAAGCAAGACGCGCCCCGAGGAGAGTCTTGCCACATGTCAACACTCGGTCTGACAGAGGGCATCCAGGAGAGAGGCCCAAGCAATACGCGCCCCGAGGAGCGTCTTGCCACATGTCACCACTGGGTCTGACTGAGCGCCTCCAGGAGAGAGGCCCAACCAAGACACGCCCTGAGGAGCGTCTTGCCACATGCCAACACTGGGTCTGACAGAGGGCCTCCAGGAGAGAGGCCCAAGCAAGACGCGCCCCGAGGAGTGTCTTGCCACATGTCAAGACTGGGTCTTTCTGAGCGCCTCCAGGAGAGAATCCCAAGCAAGACTCGCCCCGAGGAGCGCCTTTCCACATGTCAGCACTCGGTCTGACTGAGCACCTCCAGGAGAGAGGCCCAAGCAAGACGCGCCCCGAGGAGCGTCTTGCCACATGTCAACAATGGGTCTTACTGAGGGCCTCCAGGAGAGAAGCCCAAGCAAGACGCGCCCCGAGGAGCTTCTTGCCACATGTCAGCACTCGGTCTGACTGAGCGCCTCCAGGAGAGAGGCCAAAGCAAGACGCGCCCCGAGGAGCGTCTTGACACATGTCAACACTGGGTCCGACAGAGGGCCTCCATGAGAGAGTCCCAAGCAAGACGCGCCCCGAGGAGTGTCTTGCCACATGTCAACACTGGGTCTGACTGAGCGCCTCCAGGAGAGAGGCCCAAGCAAGACGCGCCCCGAGGAGCGTCTTGCCACGTGTCAACACTGGGTCTGACTGAGCGCCTCCAGGAGAGAGGCCCAAGCAAGATGCGCCCCGAGGAGCGTCTTGCCACGTGTCATCACTGGGTCTGACTGAGCGCCTCCAGGAGAGAGGCCCAAGCAAGACGCGCCCCGAGGAGCGTCTTGCCACGTGTCACCACTGGGTCTGATTGAGCGCCTCCAGGAGAGAGGCCCAAGCAAGACGCGCCCCGAGGAGCGTCTTGCCACGTGTCACCACTGGGTCTGACTGAGCGCCTCCAAGAGAGAGGCCCAAGCAAGACGCGCCCTGAGGAGCGTCTTGCGACATGTCACTACTCGGTCTAACTGAGCGCCTCCAGGAGAGAGGTCCAAGCAAGACGCGCCCCGAGGAGCGTCTTGCCACATGTCACTACTCGGTCTGACTGAGCGCCTCCAGGAGAGAGGCCCAAGCAAGACGCGCGCCGAGGAGCGTCAGGCCACATGTCACTACTCAGTCTGACTGAGCGCCTCCAGGAGAGAGGCCAAAGCAAGACGCGCCCCGAGGAGCGTCTTGCCACATGTCAACAATGGGTCTTACTGAGGGCCTCCAGGAGAGAGGCCCAAGCAAGATGCGCCCGGAGGAGCGTCTTGCCACATGTCAAAACTGGGTCTGACAGAGGGCCTCCAGGAGAGAGGCCCAAGCAAGACGCGCCCCGAGGAGCGTCTTGCCACATGTCACCTCTGGTTCTGACTGAGCGCCTCCAGGAGAGAGGCCCAAGCAAGACGCGCCCCGAGGAGCGTCTTGCCACATGTCAACAATGGGTCTGACTGAGGGCCTCCAGGAGAGAAGCCCAAGCAAGTCGCGCCCAGTTGGAGCGTCTTGACACATGTCAACACTGGGTCTGACAGAGGGCCTCCAGGAGAGAGGCCCAAGCAAGACGCGCCCCGAAGAGTGTCTTGCCACATGTCACCACTGGGTCTGACTGAGCGCCTCCAGGAGAGAGGCCCAAGCAAGACGCGCCCCGAGGAGCGTCAGGCCACATGTCACTACTCAGTCTGACTGAGCACCTCCAGGAGAGAGGCCCAAGCAAGACGCGCCCCGAGGAGCGTCTTGCCACGTGTCAACACTGGGTCTGATTGAGGGCCTTCTGGAGAGAGGCCCAAGCAAGACGCGCCACGAGGAGCGTCTTGCCACATGTCAACAATGGGTCTTACTGAGGGCCTCCAGGAGAGAAGTCCAAGCAAGACGCGCCCCGAGGAGCTTCTTGCCACATGCCAGCACTCGGTCTGACTGAGCGCCTCCAGGAGAGAGGCCAAAGCAAGACGCGCCCCGAGGAGCGTCTTGACACATGTCAACACTGGGTCTGACAGAGGGCCTCCATGAGAGAGGCCCAAGCAAGACGCGCCCCGAGGAGTGTCTTGCCACATGTCAACACTGGGTCGTACTGAGTGCCTCCAGGAGAGAGGCCCAAGCAAGACGCGCCCCGACGAGTGTCTTGCCACGTGTCAACACTGGGTCTGACTGAGCGCCTCCAGGAGAGAGGCCCAAGCAAGATGCGCCCCGAGGAGCTTCTTGCCACCTGTCACCACTTGGTCTGACTGAGCGCCTCCAGGAGAGAGGCCCAAGCAAGACGCGCCCCGAGGAGCGTCTTGCCATGTGTCACCACTGGGTCTGATTGAGCGCCTCCAGGAGAGAAGCCCCAGCCAGACCGGTCAGGCCTGCAGTGTACACATCAGAGACATGATGTTCTTTCACAGAACTGAGGTTGTTCATTACTAAATGACTTTTACAGGAATATTGTTATTATACTATTCAACAGGTTGATCATAATAATGTGTATTAAACCCACAACCTAGCACTGAGGACAGAGGGACTTTATTTAAATTAGTACTTAATGGAAACGATACATAATGATACATAAGAGCCATGTCATACATTCAGCCTAGGAATAGTAGCATTGTCCACTATTAAAATATACACATCAATTGCTCGAATCCCATTGTTGCAAAGTAAAACTCTAATAAAACTCTAGTCTGACATCAACAGAGAAGACAGTGTATGTACTACAAATACAGCATTAGGATTTCGAGTGGACCGTGCACCTTGTGAACCATCAGAGGCTTATGACGCAACATATCTTCCAGTTGCTATTAGACAAGTTATAATTCTCGACCATTTTTCGGAACTGGTTTCTTGGGTCCGTGAGTAAATGCCAAATGAGATGATAGTCCTTAAGTAAGTTCCTGGCGATCCTATGTCACGCTCTTGCCCATCAGCCGGTGAACGCTGAGACGGAACTCGATGAGAGCGATGTATTTTTTAAGTGCTCCGAATGTACTTCTAACAAGCGTGCGATTCACTTCGTGAGTAAACCGCAGCTGCAGCTGATTCAAACAGTCGAGCTAACTTTCTACATCACAATATGCGTTTTGTAGTTAGTCGAGTTACCTTTTGTGTGGCGCATGCACGGGTCGTTAGCGTCCAGCTCCCAGCTTATAAAGTCCTGTATTGACACAGACGTCAATACATCTCGATGTCATGCAACACACAAAGTCTGTCGCATACAGGTGGGTTAACACATGTACGATACCTTTTGTGTGGCGCATGCATGGGTCGTTAGCGTCCAGCTCCCGGCTTATAGAGAGTCCTGTATTGACACAGACGTCAATACATCTCGATGTCATGCAACACACAAAGTCTGTCGCATACAGGTGGGTTAACACACATGTACGATGTGTGCGATGGCACGCCCGTTTACAATGGGACACGACGATGATCATTGTTAACCAAACTCTTGTTTCTCACGACAGGTGGTAGCGTTGTCTCCTGCACCTGGTCTTCGTGCACAGAGGGTGTTGTAATGTGCTCGTCATAGTCGCGATCGTTGTCACTCGAATCCGTTGTTCTCACGACAGGTGGTAGCGTTGTCTCCTGCATGTTGTCTTGCGTGCGGCAAGCATTGTGCTGTGCTCGTTATAATGGTTGTCTTTGTACAAAGGGGGTGCTGAATACTCCTTCGCGAGTAGTCTAGGAGGTGGTGTGATGGGACGTATCTCAGAGGCGTTATGTGAGCGTACCACCATGGCCTGAGCAACTGCGACTACTGAGAGTACACCCAGTACAGACAGCGAGATCATTTTTTTTCTTGGGTGTTGTACGTGTGGGTACAGCCGCTTTAATGGCAGTGAGAGCAAGTGGGCAAATGTATACATAGGTCACTAGCAGAAACTAAGGCACGTGGTCAGAATGTAATCGTAACCACTGTAGCTCTTGTCATAATTTAATATACATAGAAATCAGAAATGGGCATGTCAGGATAGACATCACGAGTGATAATGCGGCCAGTATCTGTGTGCGCTTGAGAGCACCTTGTTGTTCTACTGTGGTGCCCACGCCGCCAGGTCTGTAAATGTCATCGACCTTCTTTATATACGCATACGCTAAAGACCCTATATTCTCTATGGATTTGAACACGTCCTTTGTTTCGCGTAACGCTTGAGCTGTCTCGAGCGTGATGTTGTGAGTGTACGCCAGTGTTTCGCGTGCACCGAGGTCCGAAAGGGTGTGCGCTACAACTATTAACCTTGGTTTGGGAGTGTGGCGAAACGCTCGCTCCGCTGTAATGGGCGGATGCAATGTTATCACCTGGTACGTTTCGTTAGTCGGGTCGTAACACACCGGTCCGTGACACGGACCGTCACATTGTATGGGGCACAGTAAGGACAACACGCCGCCGACCGTGACTTCGCACTCGACCGCGGTGGTGTTGTCGATATGCAAAGGATCACATACGCCTCTCCAGTCGCAATGAGGCACATTGTAGTCGACGCGACCGTCGGTCACCATAGCTTTTGTCAGCCAACACACTCGATTGCCCTTCGAAACATCGGCGATCAACGTGAGCGTAGAGGTTGCCGTCACTTTACTGTACACCAGGATATCCGTGTGTGAGTGCAGGCTCGACGTCGATTGACAACCGGTCATGTCAGACCTGATCAGACCTTCCGAACACATGACCATTAGTTGTTGTGCGGCCGAGAGTATCGCGATCATACCGTTGAGATGTGTAGAAAGCGCGTACACGCCAGCCTTCCACGTTTCCAAAGTTTCCAGCAGTCTAGAGGGACTTGTCTTAGCGCGCACGGCTGTGCTGAATTTGCGTTGGGTAGACACAACGGCTTCGACCTCGCTTAGGATCTGTGGGCTCATGTACTCGTCGTAGGCCAAGACGTGTATAGTCGAGCGCGGTGACGCCCCGAACACTTGACCCGGTTTTGTTGTGGCGACATGTGTGTCCAGTAACGCGGCAAAGTCCGCGTGACTAGCGTGTATTGATTTTACAGCTCGCTCATACCCCAACAGTACGGTCCGTAGAAGTTCGTTCACTTGTTTCCATGTGCTCGTGGAACACAGGACATCGCAACCTCTGTGATACTCAAGTAAAGCGTCACACACCAGCTGCTTGCACGTTGGAAATACAATCGGTAGTAACTTCTTACTCCACTCTATGTTGAACTCGTATAGTATGTATATGGGCGGTTGCGGCGGTTTGCGCATTTTCTATCTACCCTCCGCTAATATGACTCTCTGGTCTGTCTCCTGAGATGGTGCAGTTGGAACTTGCGAGAGTGCACTATCGACGGTCGGCGTTTCCATTTCGTCAACTGTGCCATTTTCAGCCGCTGGCAAACGGCCGTCGATGCGAGACACCAACATAACGTTAGACCGCGACCCTCATGCCAGTTTTCTGTAGTACTGGTTGTAGTTTCTAGTGCACACTCGAAACGCCATTACGATCACAATTACGTTGATTAATAAATCCAGTGTTGCAACTCGTGTCGGTGTTATCTCTCGATACTTTCATTCGTATCCGAGCGTATGCAGAATCTACGGATCTGGTGAAGTTGCTTGTCACTAGCTTGCGCACGTTTGATATGGCACTTTGCGCGAGACTCACACAACCTGCAGTGGCGACCGTCACGTCAGTGCAAAGTTTTTCCGATATATGGCTCGCAACATCGTTTGTCATTTGCTGTACACTGCGCACACTGGCCGCGAGGTCGCGGAGAGGGTCTTCGTTACGAGTTGTGCAATATCCGCTGACTTGCCAATTCAATTCTGGTGGCGCTGACCCAAACGAGAACGCTTTTAAGGCGCATGTCGTGGTAACTCTGGTAGCGCCGTGGTTGACGAAGACGATCATCTTTAGCAATAGTTCATCTCGAAGCGCAACGATGGTGAGGGCGACGGGTTGGCCGGTTCCGCCTTCAGGCCACTCGGTTGCCGCTAGATTGCCCAATGCCACACACGCAGACGAACCCTGTACACACTCAATGACCCGTGTGCGATCGTTGATTTCTGCTAGTACGTTTGCTAGTTCTACGTGCTTCCACGGATCGGGCGTGGGCACGCGCTTGTTTTAGAGGCGTTTTCGCGCAGCCTCTACCCTGCACGACCGCTCGTGGCCGCACTAGCTATATTTATCTTTATTTGTTTCACACACACACACACACACACACACACACACACACACACACACACACACACACACACACACACACACACACACACACACACACACACACACACTCACACACACACACACACACACACACACACACACACACACACACACACACACACACAGGCCCTTGCGTGCAAACCCCGGTCAGGCCTGCAGTGTACACATCAGAGACATGATGTTCTTTCACAGAACTGAGGTTGTTCATTACTAAATGACTTTTACAGGAATATTGTTATTATTCTATTCAACAGGTTGATCATAATAATGTGTATTAAACCCACAACCTAGCACTGAGGACAGAGGGACTTTATTTAAATTAGTACTTAATGGAAACGATACATAATGATACATAAGAGCCATGTCATACATTCAGCCTAGGAATAGTAGCATTGTGCACTATTAAAAATATACACATCAATTGCTCGAATCCCATTGTTGCAAAGTAAAACTCTAATAAAACTCTAGTCTGACATCAACAGAGAAGACTTAGTGTATGTACTACAAATACAGCATTAGGATTTCGAGTGGACCGTGCACCTTGTGAACCATCAGAGGCTTATGACGCAACATATCTTCCAGTTGCTATTAGACAAGTTATAATTCTCGACCATTTTTCGGAACTGGTTTCTTGAACCGTCACCTTATCGTGGTGGAGGAGTTTGAGTGCCCTAATGATCCTAGGAGCTATGTTGTCTGGGGCACTTAGTGCCCCTGGTAGGGTCTCCCATGACAAATTGGTCTTAGGTGAAGGGTGAGACAAAGAACGGTTCGAAGGATCTTTCATGGCGGTTAAAACGAAGAGTCAGAGTACCCGGCCCGGAGGGTTACCGGGGTCCCACCCTGGAGCCAGGCCTGGGGTTGGGGCCCGTGAGCGAGCGCCTGGTGGCCGGGCTTTCGCCCATGGGGCCCGGCCGGGCCCAGCCCGAACCGGATACATGGGCTCGTCCAACTGTGGACCCACCACCCGCAGGAGGAACATGAAGGGTCCGGTGCAATGCGAATCGGGTGGCAGACCAAGGCGGGAGCCTTGGCGGTCCAATCCCCGGACAAGAAAACTAGTTTTTGGGACATGGAACGTCACCTCGCTGGCGGGGAAGGAGCCGGAGCTTGTGGCAGAGGTTGAGCGGTACCGGCTAGATATAGTCGGACTCACCTCGACACATTGCATTGGCTCTGGAACCCAAGACCTGGAGAGGGGTTGGACACTCTACTTTGCTGGAGTTGCTCCGGGTGAGAGGCGGAGGGCTGGGGTTGGCTTTTTGTTAGCCCCGAGACTCTCTGCCTGTGTGTTGGGGTTTACACCGGGGGACAAGAGGGTAGCTTCCTTGCGCCTTCGGGTTGGGGAACGGGTCCTGACTGTTGTTTGTGCTTATGGGCCAAATATCAGTTCAGAGTACCCACCCTTTTTGGAGTCCATGGGACGAGTGCTAGATAGTGCTCCATCAGGGGACTCCATTGTCCTGCTGGGGGACTTCAATGCTCACGTGGGCAATGACAGCTTGACCTGGAGGGGTGTGATTGGGAGGAACGGCCCACCTAATCTGAACTCGAGCGGTGTTTTGTTATTGGACTTCTGTGCAAGCCGCAGTTTGGCCATAACGAACACCATGTTCGAACATAAGGATGCCCACCGGTACACTTGGTACCAGGGCAGCCTAGGTCACAGGTCGATGATAGATTTTGTAGTCGTATCATCTGACCTGCGGCCGTATGTTTTGGACACCCGAGTGAAGAGAGGGGCGGAGCTGTCAACTGATCACCACCTGGTGGTGAGTTGGATCAGATGGCAAGGGAACATGCCGCGTAGACCTGGCAGACCCAAACGCATAGTGAGGGTCTGCTGGGAACGCCTGGCAGAAGAACCTGTCAAGACGGTCTTCAACTCCCACCTCCGGCAGAGCTTTGACCACGTCCCGAGAGCAGTGGGGGACATTGAGTCCGAGTGGGCCTTGTTCCACTCTGCGATTGTCGAGGCGGCTGTTGCTAGCTGTGGTCGTAAGGTGGCCGGTGCCAGTCGTGGTGGCAACCCCCGTACCCGCTGGTGGACACCAGAGGTTCGGGGAGCCGTCAGGCTGAAGAAGGAGGCCTGCAGGGCGTGGCTGGTCTGTGGGTCTCCGGAGGCAGCAGACAGGTACCGGATAGCCAAGCGGGGTGCAGCAGTGGCAGTTGCCGAGGCAAAATCTCGGGCGTGAGAGGAGTTTGGTGAGGCCATGGAGAAAGACTATCGATCGGCTCCAAAGAGGTTCTGGCAAACTGTCCGGCGCCTCAGGAGAGGAAGGCAGCAACTCGCTCACACTGTTTACAGTGGGCATGGGGAGCTTCTGACGTCAACTGAGGCTATAGTCGGACGGTGGAAGGAATACTTTGAGGAGCTCCTCAATCCCACCAATGCGCATTCCGAGGAGGAACCAGAGCTGGGAGGCCTGGGGATGGACTGTCCGATCTCGGGGGCAGAAGTTGCTGAGGTAGTCAAACAACTACACAGCGGCGGAGCCCCGGGGGCGGATGAGGTTTGTCCTGGGTATCTCAAGGCTATGGATGTTGTAGGGCTGTCATGGTTGACACGTCTCTACAACATTGCGTGGTCATCGGGGGCAGTTCCTAGGGAGTGGCAGACCGGGGTGGTGGTCCCCATCTTTAAGAAGGGTGACCTGAGGGTGTGTTCCAACTATAGGGGGATCACACTCCTCAGCCTCCCTGGAAAGGTCTACGCCAAGGTACTGGAGAGGAGGGTCCGATCGATAGTTGAATCTCAGATAGAGGAGGAGCAATGTGGTTTTCGTCCTGGCCGTGGAACTGTGGACCAGCTCTATACCCTTGCAAGGGTGATGGAGGGGGCATGGGAGTTTGCCCAACCAATCCACATGTGCTTTGTGGATTTGGAGAAGGCTTATGACCGTGTCCCCAGGGGCACCCTGTGGGGGACGCTCCAGGAGTATGGGGTGGGTGGCTTTCTGTTAAGGGCCATTCAGTCCCTTTACCAGAGGAGCGTGAGTTTGGTCCGCATAGCCGGTAGTAAGTCGGACCTGTTCCCAGTGAGGGTTGGACTCCGCCAGGGCTGCCCTTTGTCACCGGTTCTGTTCATCACTTTTATGGACAGAATTTCTAGACGCAGCCGTGGTGTGGAGTGTGTCGAGTTTGGTGGCAGGAGAATCTCGTCTCTGCTTTTTGCGGATGATGTGGTCCTCCTAGCTTTATCCAGCTCTGACCTTCAGCTCTTGCTGGGTAGGTTCGCGGCCGAATGTGAAGCGGCTGGGATGAGGATCAGCACCTCCAAATCTGAGACCATGGTTCTCGACCGGAAAAGGGTGGCTTGCCACCTCCGGGTCGGGGGAGAGGTCCTACCTCAAGTGGAGGAGTTTAAGTATCTCGGGGTCTTGTTCACGAGTGAGGGTAGGAGGGATCGGGAGATCGACAGGCGGATTGGTTTGGCGTCTGCAGTGATGCGGACGCTGAGCCGATCTGTCATGGGGAAGAGGGAGCTGAGCCAGAAAGCCAGGCTCTCGATTTACCGGTCGATCTACGTCCCAATCCTCACCTATGGTCATGAACTTTGGGTAATGACCGAAAGAACGAGATCCCGGATACAAGCGGCCGAAATGAGTTTCCTCCGTAGGGTGGCCGGGCTCAGCCTTAGAGATAGGGTGAGGAGCTCGGACATTCGGGAGGGACTCGGAGTAGAACCGCTGCTCCTCCGGATCGAAAGGAGCCAGTTGAGGTGGTTTGGGCATCTGGTCAGGATGCCTCCTGGACGCCTCCCCGGGGAGGTGTTTCGGGCATGTCCTGCCGGCAGAAGGCCCCCGGGTCGACCCAGGGCACTTTGGAGAGGTTACATCTCCAATCTGGTCCGGGAACGCCTTGGGGTCCTGCCGGAGGAGCTGGTGGACAAGGCCGGGGAGAGGATGGCCTGGAGCTCCCTAATTGGGATGCTGCCCCCGCGACCCGGACCCGGATACGCGAAGGAAGACGAAGACGAAGACGAAGGTTTCTTGGGTCCGTGAGTAAATGCCAAATGAGATGATAGTCCTTAAGTAAGTTCCTGGCAATCTCATGTCACGCTCTTGCCCATCAGCCGGTGAACGCTGAGACGGAACTCGATGAGAGCGATGTATTTTTTAAGTGCTCCGAATGTACTTCTAACAAGCGTGCGATTCACTTCGTGAGTAAACCGCAGCTGCAGCTGATTCAAACAGTCGAGCCAACTTTCTACATCACAATATGCGTTTTGTAGTTAGTCGAGTTACCTTTTGTGTGGCGCATGCACGGGTCGTTAGCGTCCAGCTCCCAGCTTATAGACTCCTGTATTGACACAGACGTCAATACATCTCGATGAGATGAAACACACAAAGTCTGTCGCAGGTGGGTTAACACACATGTACGATGTGTGCGATGGCGCGCCCGTTTTCAATGGGACACGACGATGATCGTTGTTAACCAAACTCTTGTTTCTCATGACAGGTGGTAGCATTGTCTCCTGCACCTGGTCTTCGTGCACAGAGGGTGCTGTAATGTGCTCGTCAAAGTCGCGATCGTTGTCACTCGAATCCGTTGTTCTCATAACAGGTTGTAGCGTTGTCTCCTGCACGTTGTCTTTGCGTGCGGCGTGCGTTGTGCTGTGCTCGTTATAATGGTTGTCTTCGTACAAGGGGGGTGTTGAATACTCCTTCGCGAGTAGTGTGATGGGACGTATCTCAGAGGCGTTATGTGAGCGTACCACCATGGCCTGAGCAACTGCGACTACTGAGAGTACACCCAGTACAGACAGCGAGATCATTTTTTTTCTTGGATGTTGTATGTGTGGGTTTAATGGCAGTTAGAGCAAGTGGGCAAATGTATTTAAAGGGCACTAGCAGAAACTAATGCACGTCGTCAGAGTGTAATCGTAACCACCTAAAGTAGCTCTTGTCATAATTTAATATACATAGAAATTAGAAACGGGCATGTCAGGATAGACATCACGAGTGACAATGCGTTCAGTATCTGTGTGCGCTTGAGAGCACCTTGTTGTTCTACTGTGGTGCCCACGCCGCCGGGTCTGTAAATGTCATCGACCTTCTTTATATACGCAAACGCTAAAGACTGTATATTCTATATGGATTTGAACACGTCCTTTGTTTCGCGTAACGCTTGAGCTGTCTCGAGCGTGATGTTGTGAGCGTACGCTAGTGTTTCGCGTGCACCGAGGTCCGAAAGGGCATGCGCTACAACTATTAACCTTGGTTTGGGAGTGTGGCGAAACGCTCGCTCCGCTGTAATGGGCGGATGCAATGTTATCACCTGCCACGTTTCGTTAGTCGGACCCTCACATTGTATGGGGCACAGTAAGGACAACACGCCGCCGACCGTGACTTCGCACTCGACCGCGGTGGTGTTGTCGATTTGCAAAGATCCCATACGCCTCTCCAGTCGCAATGAGGCACATTGTAGTCGACGCGACTGTCGGTCGCCATAGCTTTTGTCAGCCAACACACTTGATTGCCCTTCGAAACATCGGCGATCAACGTGAGCGTAGAGGTCGCCGTCGCTTTACTGTACGCCAGGATATCCGTGTGTGAGTGCACGCTCGACGTCGATTGACAACCGGTCATGTCAGACCTGATCAGACCTTCCGAACACATGACCATTAGTTGTTGTGCGGCCGAGAGTATCACGATCATACCGTTGAGATGTGTAGAAAGCGCGTACACGCCAGCCTTCCACATTTCCAAAGTTTCCAGCAGTCTAGAGGGACTTGTCTTAGCGCGCACGGCTGTGCTGAATTTGCGTTGGGTAGACACAACGGCTTCGACCTCGCTTAGGATCTGTGGGCTCATGTACTCGTGGTAGGCCAAGACGTGTATAGTCGAGCGTGGTGACGCCCCGAACACTTGACCCGGTTTTGTTGTGGTGACATGCGTGTCCAGTAACGCGGCAAAGTCCGCGTGACTAGCGTGTATTGATTTTACAGCTCGCTCATACCCCAACAGTACGGTCCGTAGAAGTTCGTTCACTTGTTTCCATGCGCTCGTGGAACACAGGACATCGCAACCTCTGTGATACTCAAGTAAAGCATCACATGCCAGCTGCGTGCACATTGGAAATACAATCGGTAGTAACTTCTTACTCCACTCTATGTTGAACTCGTATAGTATGTATATGGGCATCTTAGGTGTGTTCTTGCTGTGTCTTTGTAAATACATGCTTTCGTTCTTTTTTAAACACAGAAACAGTTTTGTTTACCTGTTTGTAGCTACGGTTTCGCCGACAGCTGCCGGCTTCTTCAGGCTGACGCTGGCAAAAGGCCGTCGACGGTCGATGCGAGACGCCAACATAACGTTAGACCGCGACCCTCATGCCAGTTTTCTGTAGTACTGGTTGTAGTTTCTGGTGCACACTCGATACGCCATTACGATCACAATTACGTTGATTAATAAATCCAGTGTTGTAGCGACTGCAGCCAGCGCCGTCACGCAACTCGTGTCGGTGTTATCTCTCGCTACTTTCATTCGTATCCGAGCGTATGCAGAATCTACGGATCTGGTGAAGTTGCTTGTCACTAGCTTGCGCACGTTTGATATGGCACTTTGCGCGAGACTTACACAACCTGCAGTGGCGAGCGTCGCTTCAGTGCAAAGTTTTTCCGATATATCGCTCGCAACATCGTTTGTCATTTGCTGTACACTGCGCACACTGGCCGCGAGGTCGCGGAGAGGGTCTTCGTTACGAGTTGTGTAATATCCGCTGACTTGCCGATTCAATTCTGGTGGCGCTGTCCCAAACGAGAACGCTTTTAAGGCGCATGTCGTGGTAACCTTGGTAGCGCCGTGGTGGACGAGGACGATCATCTTTAGCAATAGTTCATCTCGAAGCGCAATGATGGTGAGGGCGACGGGTTGGCCGGTTCCGCCTTCAGGCCACTCGGTTGCCGCTAGATTGCCCAATGCCACACACGCAGACGAAACCTGTACAAACTCAATGAACCGTGTGCGATCGTTGATTTCTGCTAGTACGTTTGCTAGTTCTATGTGCTTCCACGAATCGGGCGTGGGCACGCGCTTGTTTTAGAGGCGTTTTCGCGCAGCCTCTACCCTACACGACCGCTCGTGGCCGCACTAGCTATATTTATCTTTATTTGTTTCACACACACACACACACACCGCACACACACACACACACACACACACACACACACACACACACACACACACACACACACACACACACACACACACACACACACACACACACACACACACACACACACACACACACACGCACACACACACGCACACACACAAACACACACACACATACAGCCCCTTGCGTGCAAACCCCGGTCAGGCCTGCAGTGTACACATCAGAGACATGATGTTCTTTCACAGAACTGAGGTTGTTCATTACTAAATGACTTTTACAGGAATATTGTTATTATACTATTCAACAGGTTGATCATAATAATGTGTATTAAACCCACAACCTAGCACTGAGGACAGAGGGACTTTATTTAAATTAGTACTTAATGGAAACGATACATAATGATACATAAGAGCCATGTCATACATTCAGCCTAGGAATAGTAGCATTGTGCATGCACTATTAAAAATATACACATCAGTTGCTCGAATCCCATTGTTGCAAAGTAAAACTCTAATAAAACTCTAGTTGACATCCACAGAGAAGACTTAGTGTATGTACTACAAATACAGCATTAGGATTTCGAGTGGACCGTGCACCTTGTGAACCATGAGAGGCTTATGACGCAACATATCTTCCAGTTGCTATTAGACAAGTTATAATTCTCGACCATTTTTCGGAACTGGTTTCTTGGGTCCGTGAGTAAATGCCAAATTAGATGATAGTCCTTAAGTAAGTTCCTGGTGATCCCATGTCACGCTCTTGCCCATCAGCTGGTGAACGCTGAGACAGAACTCGATGAGAGCGATGTATTTTTTAAGTGCTCCGAATGTACTTCTAACAAGCGTGCCATTCACTTCGTGAGTAAACCGCAGCTGCAGCTGATTCAAACAGTCGAGCCAACTTTCTACATCACAATATGCATATTGTAGTTAGTCGAGTTACCTTTTGTGTGGCGCATGCACGGGTCGTTAGCGTCCAGCTCCCAGCTTATAGAGTCCTGTATTGACACAGACGTCAATACATCTCGATGTCATGCAACACACAAAGTCTGTCCCATACAGGTTGGTTAACACATGTACGATACCTTTTGTGTAGCGCATGCACGGGTCGTTAGCGTCCAGCCACCTGTCGTGAGAACAACGGATTCGAGTGACAACGATCGCGACTATGACGAGCACATTACAACACCCTCTGTGCACGAAGACCAGGTGCAGGAGACAACGCTACCACCTGTCGTTAGAAACAAGAGTTTGGTTAACAATGATCATCGTCGTGTCCCATTGTTAACAGGCGCGCCATCGCACACATCGTACATGTGTGTTAACCCACCTGTATGCGACAGACTTTGTGTGTTGCATGACATTGAGATGTATTGACGTCTGTGTCAATACAGGACTCTCTATAAGCCGGGAGCTGGACGCTAACGACCCGTGCATGCGCCACACAAAAGGTATCGTACATGTGTTAACCCACCTGTATGCGACAGACTTTGTGTGTTGCATGACATCGAGATGTATTGACGTCTGTGTCAATACAGGACTCTATAAGCTGGGATCTGGACGCTAACGACCCGTGCATGCGCCACACAAAAGGTAACTCGACTAACTACTAAACGCATATTGTGATGTAGAAAGTTGGCTCAACTGTTTGAATCAGCTGCAGCTGCGGTTTACTCACGAAGTGAATCGCACGCTTGTTAGAAGTACATTCGGAGCACTTAAAAAATACATCGCTCTCATCGAGTTCCGTCTCAGCGTTCACCGGCTGATGGGTAAGAGCGTGACATGGGATCGCCAGGAACTTACTTAAGGACTATCATCTCATTTGGCATTTACTCACGGACCCAAGAAACCAGTTCCGAAAAATGGTCGAGAATTATAACTTGTCTAATAGCAACTGGAAGATATGTTGCGTCATAAGCCTCTGATGGTTCACAAGGTGCACGGTCCACTCGAAATCCTAATGCTGTATTTGTAGTACATACACTAAGTCTTCTCTGTTGATGTCAGACTAGAGTTTTATTAGAGTTGTACTTTGCAGCAATGGGATTCGAGCAATTGATGTGTATATTTTTAATAGTGCACAATGCTACTATTCCTAGGCTGAATGTATGACATGGCTCTTATGTATCATTATGTATCGTTTCCATTAAGTACTAATTTAAATAAAGTCCCTCTGTCCTCAGTGCTAGGTTGTGGGTTTAATACACATTATTATGATTAACCTGTTGAATAGTATAATAACAATATTCCTGTAAAAGTCATTTAGTAATGAACAACCTCAGTTCTGTGAAAGAACATCATGTCTCTGATGTGTACACTGCAGGCCTGACCGGGGTTTGCACGCATGGGCCTGTGTGTGTGTGTGTGTGTGTGTGTGTGTGTGTGTGTGTGTGTGTGTGTGTGAAACAAATAAAGATAAATATAGCTAGGGCAGCCACGAGCGGTCGTGCAGGGTAGACGCTGTGCGAAAACGCCTCTAAAACAAGCGCGTGCCCACGCCAGATCCGTGGAAGCACGTTGAACTAGCAAACGTACTAGCAGAAATCAACGATCGCACACGGGTCATTGAGTGTGTACAGGGTTCGTCTGCGTGTGTGATATTGGGCAATCTAGCGGCAACCGAGTGGCCTGAAGGCAGAACTGGCCAACCCGTCGCCCTCACCATCGTTGCGCTTCGAGATGAACTATTGCTAAAGATGATCGTCCTCGTCAACCACGGCGCTACCAGAGTTACCACGACATGCGCCTTAAAAGCGTTCTCGTTTGGGTCAGCGCCACCAGAATTGAATCGGCAAGTCAGCGGATATTACACAACTCGTAACGAAGACCCTCTCCGCGACCTCGCGGCCAGTGTGTGCAGTGTACAGCAAATGACAAACGATGTTGCGAGCCATATATCGGAAAAACTTTGCACTGACGCGACAGTCGCCACTGCAGGTTGTGTGAGTCTCGTGCAAAGTGCCATATCAAACGTGCGTAAGCAAGTGACAAGCAACTTCACCAGATCCGTAGATTCTGCATACGCTTGGATACGAATGAAAGTATCGAGAGACAACACCGACACGAGTTGCATGACGGCGCTGGCTGCAGTCGCTACAACACTGGATTTATTAATCAACGTAATTGTGATCGTAATGGCGTTTCGAGTGTGAACCAGAAACTACAACCAGTACTACAGAAAACTGGCATGAGGGTCGCGGTCTAACGTTATGTTGGTGTCTCGCATCGACCGTCGACGGCCGTTTGCCAGCGGCTGAAAATGGCACAGTTGACGAAATGGAAACGCCGACCGTCGATAGCGCACTCTCGCAAGTTCCAACCGCACCATCTCAGGAGACAGACCACAGAGTCATATTAGCGGAGGGTAGATAGAAAATGCGCAAACCGCCGCAACCGCTCATATACATACTATACGAGTTCAACATAGAGTGGAGTAAGAAGTTACTACCGATTGTATTTCCAACGTGCAAGAGGCTGGTGTGTGACGCTTTACTTCAGTATCACAGAGGTTGCTATGTCCTGTGTTCCACGAGCGCATGGAAACAAGTGAAAGAACTTCTACAGACCGTACTGTTGGGGTATGAGCGAGCTGTAAAATCAATACACGCTAGACACGCGGACTTTGCCGCGCTACTGGACACGCATATCGGCACAACAAAACCGGGTCAAGTGTTCGGGGCGTCACCGCGCTCGACTATACACGTCTTGGCCTACCACGAGTACATGAGCCCACAGATCCTAAGCGAGGTTGAAGGCGTTGTGTCTACCCAACGCAAATTCAGCACAGCCGTGCGCGCTAAGACAAGTCCCTCTAGACTGCTGGAAACTTTGGAAACGTGGAAGGCTGGCGTGTACGCGCTTTTCTACACATCTCAACGGTATGATCGCGATACTCTCGGCCGCACAACAACTAATGGTCATGTGTTCGGAAGGTCTTATCAGGTCTGACATGACCGGTTGTCAATCGACATCGAGCGTGCACTCACACACGGATATCCTGGCGTACAGTAAAGCGACAGCGACCTCTACGCTCACGTTGATCGCCGATGTTTCGAAGGGCAATCGAGTGTGTTGGCTGACGAAAGCTATGGTGACCGACGGTCGCGTCGACTACAATGTGCCTCATTGCGACTGGAGAGGCGTATGTGATCCTTTGCAAATCGACAACACCACCGCGGTCGAGTGCGAAGTCACGGTTGGCGGCGTATTGTCCTTACTGTGCCCCATACAATGTGACGGTCCGTGTCACGGACCGGTGTGTTACGACCCGACTAACGTAACGTACCAGGTGATAACGTTGCATCTGCCCATTACAGCGGAGCGAGCGTTTCGCCACACTCCCAAACCAAGGTTAATAGTTGTAGCGCACGCACTTTCGGACCTCGGTGCACGCGAAACAGTGGCGTACACTCACAACATCACGCTCGAGACAGCTCAAGCGTTACGCGAAACAAAGGACGTGTTCAAATCCATAGAGAATATACGGTCTTTAGCGTAGGCGTATATAAAGAAGGTCGATGACATTTACAGACCCGGCGGCGTGGGCACCACAGTAGAACAACAAGGTGCTCTCAAGCGCACACAGATACTGGCCGCATTATCACTCGCGATGTCTATCCTGACATGCCCGTTTCTGATTTCTATGTATATTAAATTATGACAAGAGCTACTTTAGGTGGTTACGATTACACTCTGACCACGTACCTTAGTTTCTGCTAGTGACCTATAAATACATTTGCCCACTTGCTCTCACTGCCATTAAAAAGGCTGTACCCACACGTACAACACCCAAGAAAAAAAATGATCTCGCTGTCTGTACTGGGTGTACTCTCAGTAGTCGCAGTTGCTCAGGCCATGGTGGTACGCTCACATAACGCCTCTGAGATACGTCCCATCACACCACCTCCTAGACTACTCGCGAAGGAGTATTCAACACCCCCTTTGTACGAAGACAACCATTATAACGAGCACAGCACAACGCTTACCGCACGCGAAGACAACATGCAGGAGACAACGCTACCACCTGTCGTGAGAACAACGGATTCGAGTGACAACGATCGCGACTATGACGAGCACATTACAACACCCTCTGTGCACGAAGACCAGGTGCAGGAGACAACGCTACCACCTCTCGTGAGAAACAAGAGTTTGGTTAAAAATGATCATCGTCGTGTCCCATTGTAAACGGGCGCGTCATCACACACATCGTACATGTGTGTTAACCCACCTGTATGCGACAGATTTTGTGTATTGCATGACATCGAGATGTATTGACGTCTGTGTCAATACAGGACTTTATAAGCCGGGAGCTGGACTCTAACGACCCGTGCATGCGCCACACAAAAGGTAACTCGACTAACTACAAAACGCATATTGTGATGTAGAAAGTTGGCTCGACTGTTTGAATCAGCTGCAGCTGCGGTTTACTCACGAAGTGAATCGCACGCTTGTTAGAAGGACATTCGATGCACTTAAAAAATACATCACTCTCATCGAGTTCCGTCTCAGCGTTCACCGGCTGATGGGCAAGAGCGTGACATGGGATCGCTAGGAACTTACTTAAGGACTATCATCTCATTTGGCATTTACTCACGGACCCAAGAAACCAGTTCCGAAAAATGATCGAGAATTATAACTTGTCTAATAGCAACTGGAAGATATGTTGCGTCATTAGCCTCTGATGGTTCACAAGGTGCACGGTCCACTCGAAATCCTATTGCTGTATTTGTAGTACATACACCAAGTCTTCTCTGTTGATGTCAGACTAGAGTTTTATTAGAGTTTTACTTTGCAACAATGGGATTCGAGCAATTGATGTGTATATTTTTAATAGTGCACAATGCTACTATTCCTAGGCTGAATGTATGACATGGCTCTTATGTATCATTATGTATCGTTTCCATTAAGTACTAATTTAAATAAAGTCCCTCTGTCCCCAGTGCTAGGTTGTGGGTTTAATACACATTATTATGATCAACCTGTTGAATAGTATAATAACAATATTCCTGTAAAAGTCATTTAGTAATGAACAACCTCAGTTCTGTGAAAGAACATCATGTCTCTGATGTGTACACTGCAGGCCTGACCGGGGTTTGCACGCAAGGGCCTGTGTGTGTGTGTGTGTGTGTGTGTGTGTGTGTGTGTGTGTGTGTGTGTGTGTGTGTGTGTGAGTGTGTGTGTGTGTGTGTGTGTGTGTGTGTGTGTGTGTGTGTGTGTGTGTGTGTGTGTGTGTGTGTGTGTGAAACAAATAAAGATAAATATAGCTAGTGCGGCCACGAGCGGTCGTGCAGGGTAGAGGCTGCGCGAAAACGCCTCTAAAACAAGCGCGTGCCCACGCCCGATCCGTGGAAGCACGTAGAACTAGCAAACGTCCTAGCAGAAATCAACGATCGCACACGGGTCATTGAGTGTGTACAGGGTTCGTCTGCGTGTGTGGCATTGGGCAATCTAGCGGCAACTGAGTGGCCTGAAGGCGGAACCGGCCAACCCGTCGCCCTCACCATCGTTGTGCTTCGAGATGAACTATTGCTAAAGATGATCGTCCTCGTCAACCAAGGCGCTACCAGAGTTACCACGACATGCACCTTAAAAGCGTTCTCGTTTGGGTCAGCGCCACCAGAATTGAATCGGCAAGTCAGAGGATATTACACAACTCGTAACGAAGACCCTCTCCGCGACCTCGCGGCCAGTGTGCGCAGTGTACAGCAAATGACAAACGATGTTGCGAGCGATATATCGGAAAAACTTTGCACTGACGCGACGGTCGCCACTGCAGGTTGTGTGAGTCTTGCGCAAAGTGCCATATCAAACGTGCGCAAGCTAGTGACAAGCAACATCACCAGATCCGTAGATTCTGCATACGCTCGGATATGAATGACCGGTTGTCAATCGACGTCGAGCGTGCACTCACACACGGATATCCTGGCATACAGTAAAGCGACAGCGACCTCTACGCTCACGTTGATCGCCGATGTTTCGAAGGGCAATCGAGTGTGTTGGCTGACGAAAGCTATGGTGACCGACGGTCGCGTCGACTACAATGTGCCTCATTGCGACTGGAGAGGCGTATGTGATCCTTTGCAAATCGACAACACCACCGCGGTCGAGTGCGAAGTCACGGTCGGCGGCGTGTTGTCCTTACTGTGCCCCATACAATGTGACTGTCCGTGTCACGGACCGGTATGTTACGACCCGACTAACGAAACGTACCAGGTGATAACATTGCATCTGCCCATTACAGCAGAGCGAGCGTTTCGCCACACTCCCAAACCAAGGTTAACAGTTGTAGCGCACGCCCTTTCGGACCTCGGTGCACGCGAAACACTGGCGTACACTCACAACATCACGCTCGAGACAGCTCAAACGTTACGCGAAACAAAGGACGTGTTCAAATCGATAGAGAATATACGGTCTTTAGCGTATGCGTATATAAAGAAGGTCGATGACATTTACAGACCCGGCGGCATGGGCACCACAGTAGAACAACAAGGTGCTCTAAAGCGCACACAGATACTGGCCGCATTATCACTCCTGATGTCTATCCTGACATGCCCGTTTCTGATTTCTATGTATATTAAATTATGACAAGAGCTACGGTGGTTACGATTACACTCTGACCACGTGCCTTAGTTTCTGCTAGTGACCTATAAATACATTTGCCCACTTGCTCCCACTGCCATTAAAGCGGCTGTACCCACACGTACAACACCCAAGAAAAAAAATGATCTCGCTGTCTGTACTGGGTGTACTCTCAGTAGTCGCAGTTGCTCAGGCCATGGTGGTACGCTCACATAACGCCTCTGAGATACGTCCCATCACACCACCTCCTAGACTACTCGCGAAGGAGTATTCAACACCCCCTTTGTACGAAGACAACCATTATAACGAGCACAGCACAACGCTTGCCGCACGCGAAGACAACATGCAGGAGACAACGCTACCACCTGTCGTGAGAACAACGGATTCGAGTGACAACGATTGCGACTATGACGAGCACATTACAGCACCCTCTGTGCACGAAGACCAGGTGCAGGAGACAACGCTACCACCTGTCATGAGAAACAAGAGTTTAGTTAACAATGATCATCGTCGTGTCCCATTGTAAACAGGCGTGCCATCGCACACATCGTACATGTGTGTTAACCCACCTGTATAAGACAGACTTTGTGTGTTGCATGACATCGAGATGTATTGACGTCTGTGTCAATACAGGACTCTCTATAAGCCGGGAGCTGGACGCTAACGACCCGTGCATGCGCCACACAAAAGGTATCGTATATGTGTTAACCCACCTGTATGCGACAGACTTTGTGTGTTGCATGACATCGAGATGTATTGACGTCTGTGTCAATACAGGACTCTCTAAGCTGGGAGCTGGACGCTAACGACCCGTGCATGCGCCACACAAAAGGTAACTCGACTAACTACAAAACGCATATTGTGATGTAGAAAGTTGGCTCGACTGTTTGAATCAGCTGCAGCTGCGGTTTACTCACGAAGTGAATCGCACGCTTGTTAGAAGTACATTCGGAGCACTTAAAAAATACATCGCTCTCATCGAGTTCCGTCTCAGCGTTCACCGGCTGATGGGCAAGAGCGTGACATGGGATCGCCAGGAACTTACTTAAGGACTATCATCTCATTTGGCATTTACTCACGGACCCAAGAAACCAGTTCCGAAAAATGGTCGAGAATTATAACTTGTCTAATAGCAACAGGAAGATATGTTGCGTCATAAGCCTCTGATGGTTCACAAGGTGCACGGTCCACTCGAAATCCTAATGCTGTATTTGCAGTACATACACTAGGTCTTCTCTGTTGATGTCAGACTAGAGTTTTATTAGAGTTTTACTTTGCAACAATGGGATTCGAGCAATTGATGTGTATATTTTTAATAGTGCACAATGCTACTATTCCTAGGCTGAATGTATGTGGAAAGACGCTCCTTGGGGCGCGTCTTGCTTGGGCTTCTCTCCTGGAGGCCCTCTGTCAGACCCAGTGTTAACATGTGGCAAGATGCTCCTCCGGGCGCATCTTGCTTGGGCCTCTCTCCTGGAGGCCCTCAGTCAGACCCATTGTTGACATGTGGCAAGACGCTCCTCGGGGCGCGTCTTGCTTGGGCCTCTCTCCTGGAGGCGCTCAGTACGACCGAGTGCTGACATAAGGCAAGACGCTCCTCGGGGCGCGTCTTGCTGGGGCCTCTCTCCTGGAGGTGCTCAATCAGACCCAGTGGTGACACGTGGCAAGACGCTCATCTGGGCGCGTCTTGCTTGGGCCTCTCTCCTGGAGGAGCTCAGTCAGACCCAGTGGTGACACGTGGCAAGACGCTCCTCGGGGCGCATCTTGCTTGGGCCTCTCTCCTGGAGGCGCTAAGTCAGACCCAGTGTTGACACGTGGCAAGACGCTCCTCGGGGCGCTTCTTGCTTGGGCTTCTCTCCTGGAGGCCCTCAGTCAGACCCATTGTTGACATGTGGGCACGTCTTGCTTGGGTCGCTCTCCTGGAGGCGCTCAGTCAGACCGAGTAGTGACATGTGGCAAGACGCTCCTCGGGGCGCGTCTTGCTGGGGCTTCTCTCATGGAGGCACTCAGTCAGACCCAGAGGAGACATGTGTCAAGACCCTCCTCGGGGCGCGTCTTGCTTGGGCCTCTCTCCTGGAGGCGCTCAGTCAGACCGAGTGCTGACATGTTGCAAGACGCTCATCTGGGCGCGTCTTGCTTGGGCCTCTCTCCTGGAGGCGCTCAGTCAGACCCAGTGTTGACATGTGGCAAGACGCTCCTCGGGGCGCGTCTTGCTGGGGCTTCTCTCATGGAGGCACTCAGTCAGACCCAGTGTTGACATGTGGCACGATGCTCCTCGGGGCGCGTGTTGCTTGGACCTCTCTCCTGGATGCCCTCTGTCAGACCCAGTGTTGACATGTGGCAAGACTCTCCTCGGGGCGCGTCTTGCTCTGGCTTCTCTCATGGAGGCCCTCAGTCAGACCCAGTGTTGACATGTGTCAAGATGCTCCTCGGGAAGTGTCTTGCTTGGGCCTCTCTCCTGGAGGCGCTCAGTCATACCCAGTGTTGACATGTGGCAAGACGCTCCTCGGGGCGCTTCTTGCTTGGGCTTCTCTCCTGGAGGCCCTCAGTCAGACCCATTGTTGACATGTGGCAAGACGCTCCTCGGGGCACGTCTTGCTTGGGTCTCTCTCCTGGAGGCGCTCAGTCAGACCGAGTAGTGACATGTGGCAAGACGCACCTCGGGGCGCGTCTTGCTGGGGCTTCTCTCATGGAGGCACTCAGTCAGACCCAGTGTTGACATGTGGCAAGACGCTCCTCGGGGCGCGTCTTGCTTGGGCTTCTCTCCTGGAGGCCCTCAGTCAGACCCATTGTTGACATGTGGCAAGAAGCTCCTCGGGGCGCTTCTTGCTTGGGCCTCTCTCCTGGAGGCGCTCAGTCAGACCGAGTGCTGACATGTGGCAAGACGCTCCTCGGGGCGCATCTTGCTGGGGCCTCTCTCCTGGAGGCGCTCAGTCAAACCCAGTGTTGACATGTGTCAAGACTCTCCTCGGGCGTTTCTTGCTTGCGCCTCTCTCCTGGAGGCGCTCAGTCAGACCCAGAGGTGACATGTGGCAAGACGCTGCTCGGGCCTCTCTCCTGGAGGCGCTCAGTCAGACCCAGTGTTGACATGTGGCAAGACGCTCCTCGGGGCGCGTCTTGCTTGGGCCTCTCTCCTGGAGGTGCTCAGTCAGACCCAGTGTTGACATGTGGCAAGACGCTCCTCGGGGCGCGTCTTGCTGGGGCTTCTCTCATGGAGGCACTCTGTCAGACCCAGTGTTGACATGTGGCAAGATGCTCGTCGGGGCACGTCTTGCTTGGGCCTCTCTCCTGGAGGCGCTCAGTCAGACTGAGTGCTGACATGTGGCAAGACGCTCCTCGGGGCGCATCTTGCTTGGGCTTCTCTCCTGGAGGCCCTCAGTCAGACCCAGTGTTGACATGTGGCAAGACGCTCCTCGGGGCGCGTCTTATTTGGGCCTCTCTCCTGGAGGCCCTCAGTCAGACCCAGTGTTGACATGTGGCAAGACGCTCCTCGGGGCGCGTCTTGCTTGGGCTTCTCTCCTGGAGGCCCTCAGTCAGACCCATTGTTGACATGTGGCAAGATGCTCCTCGGGACACGTCTTGCTTGGGCCTCTCTCCTGGAGGCGCTCAATCAGACCGAGTAGTGACATGTGGCAAGACGCTCCTCGGGGCGCGTCTTGCTTGGGCCTCTCTCCAGAAGGCCCTCAATCAGACCCAGTGTTGACACGTGATAAGACGCTCCTCGGGGCGCGTCTTACTTGGGCCTCTCTCCTGGAGGCGCTCAGTCAGACTGAGTAGTGACATGTGGCCTGACGCTCCTCGGGGCGCGTCTTGCTTGGGCCTCTCTCCTGGAGGCCTTCTGTCAGACCCAGTGTTGACATGTGTCAAGACGCTCCTCGGGGCGTGTCTTGCTTGGGCTTCTCTCCTGGAGGCCCTCAGTCATACCCATTGTTGACATGTGGCAAGACTCTCCTCGGGGCGCGTCTTGCTTTGGCCTCTCTCCTGGAGGCGCTCAGTCAGACCGAGTGCTGACATGTGGAAAGACGTTCCTCGGGGCGCGTCTTGCTTGGGCTTCTCTCCTAGAGGTGCTCAGAAAGACCCAGTGTTGACATGTGACAAGACGCTCCTCGGGGTGCGTCTTGCTTGGGCCTCTCTCCTGGAGGCGCTCAGTCAGACCCAGTGGTGACATGTGGCAAGACACTCCTCGGGGCGCGTCGTGCTTGGGCCTCTCTCCTGGAGGCCCTCTGTCAGACACAGTGTTGGCATGTGGCAAGACGCTCCTAAGGGCGCATCTTGGTTGGGCCTCTCTCCTGGAGGCGCTCAGTCAGACCCAGTGGTGACATGTGGCAAGACGCTCCTCGGGGAGTGTATTGCTTGGGCCTCTCTCCTGGATGCCCTCTGTCAGACCGAGTGTTGACATGTGGCAAGACTCTCCTCGGGGCGTGTCTTGCTTCGGCTTCTCTCATGGAGGCCCTCAGTCAGACCCAGTGTTGACATGTGTCAAGACGCTCCTCGGGGCGTGTCTTGCTTGGGCCTCTCTCCTGGAGGCGCTCAGTCAGACCCATTGTTGACATGTGGCAAGACGCTCCTCGGGGCGCGTCTTGCTTGGGCTTCTCTCCTGGAGGCCCTCAGTCAGACCCATTGTTGACATGTGGCAAGATGCTCCTCGGGGCACGTCTTGCTTGGGCCTCTCTCCTGGAGGCGCTCAAACAGACCGAGTAGTGACATGTGGCAAGACACTCCTCGGGGCGCGTCTTGCTTGGGCCTCTCTCCCTGAGGCGCTCAGTCAGACCCAGTGTTGACATTTGGCAAGACACTCCTCGGGGCGCGTCTTGCTTGGGCCTCTCTCATGGAGGCCCTCTGTCAGACCGATTGCTGACATGTGGCAAGAAGCTCCTTGGGGCGCGTCTTGTTCGGGCTTCTCTCCTGGAGGCTCTCAGTAAGAACCATTGTTGACATGTGGCAAGACGCTCCTCGGGGCGCGTCTTGCTTGGGCCTCTCTCCAGAAGGCCCTCAATCAAACCTAGTGTTGACACGTGGCAAGACGCTCCTCGGGGCGCGTCTTACTTGGGCCTTTCTCCTGGAGGCGCTCAGTCAGACTGAGTAGTGACATGTGGCCTGACGCTCCTCGGGGCGCGTGTTGCTTGGGCCTCTCTCCTGGAGGCGCTCAGTCAGACCAAGTGGTGACATGTGGCAAGACACTCCTCGGGGCGCGTCTTGCTTGGGCCTCTCTCATGGAGGCCCTCTGTCAGCCCCAGTGTTGACATGTGGCGAGACACTCATCGGGGCGCGTCTTGCTTGGGCCTCTCTCATGGAGGCCCTCTGTCAGACCCAGTGTTTACATGTGTCAAGACGCTCCTCGGGGCGCGTCTTGCTTTGGCCTCTCTCCTGGAGGCGCTCAGTCAGACCGAGTGCTGACATGTGGAAAGAAGCTCCTCGGGGCGCGTCTTGCTTGGGCTTCTCTCCTGGAGGCGCTCAGTCAGAACCAGAGGTGACATGTGGCAAGACGCTCCTCCGGGCGCATCTTGCTTGGGCCTCTCTCCTGGAGGCCCTCAGTCAGACCCATTGTTGACATGTGGCAAGACGCTCCTCGGGGCGCGTCTTGCTTGGGCCTCTCTCCAGGAAGCGCTCAGTCAGACCCAGTGTTGACATGTGGCAAGACGCTCCTCGGGGCGCGTCTTTCTTGGGCCTCTCTCCTGGAGGCGCTCAGTCAGACCCAGTGGTGACACGTGGAAAGATGCTCCTCGGGGCGCGTCTTGCTTGGGCCTCTCTCCTGGAGGCGCTCAGTCAGACCCAGTGTTGACACGTGGCAAGACGCTCCTCGGGTCGCGTCTTGCTTGGGCCTCTCTCCTGGAGGCGCTCAGTCAGACCCAGTGTTGGCATGTGGCAAGACACTCCTCGGGGCGCGTCTTGGTTGGGCCTCTCTCCTGGAGGCGCTCATTCAGACCCAGTGGTGACATGTGGCAAGACGCTCCTCGGGGCGAGTATTGCTTGGGCCTCTCTCCTGAATGCCCTCTGTCAGACCGAGTGTTGACATGTGGCAAGACACTCCTCGGGGCGCGTCTTGCTTGGGCTTCTCTCATGGAGGCCCTCAGTCCGAACCAGTGTTGACATGTGTCAAGACGC
The DNA here is from genome assembly GCF_043380555.1 of Nothobranchius furzeri. Classification (NCBI taxonomy): domain Eukaryota; kingdom Metazoa; phylum Chordata; class Actinopteri; order Cyprinodontiformes; family Nothobranchiidae; genus Nothobranchius; species Nothobranchius furzeri. Next base: position 16,412,559 of record NC_091747.1, on the reverse strand, counting down.
TCCTCGGGGCGTGTCTTGCTTGGGCCTCTCTCCTGGAGGCGCTCAGTCAGACCCCGTGTTGACATGTGGCAAGACGCTCCTCTGGGCGCGTCTTGCTTGGGCTTCTCTCCTGGAGGCCCTCAGTCAGACCCATTGTTTACATGTGGCAAGACGCTCCTCGGGGAACGTCTTGCTTGGGCCTCTCTCCTGGAGGCGCTCAGTCAGACCGTGTAGTGACATGTGGCAAGACGCTCCTCGGGGCGCGTCTTGCTTGGACCTCCCTCCTGGAGGCGCTCAGTCAGACCGAGTAGTGACATGTGGCAAGACGCTCCTCGGGGCGCATCTTGCTTGGACCTCTCTCCTGGAGGCGCTCAGTTAGACCGAGTAGTGACAAGTGGCAAGACGCTCCTCGGGGCGCGTCTTGCTTGGGCCTCTCTCCTGGAGGTGCTCAATCAGACCCATTGGTGACACGTGGCAAGGCGCTCCTCGGGGCGCGTCTTGCTTGGGCCTCTCTCCTGGAGGACCTCAGTCAGACCCAGTGGTGACACGTGGCAAGACGCTCCTCGGGGCACATCTTGCTTGGGCCTCTCTCCTGGAGGCGCTCAGTCAGACCGTGTAGTGACATGTGGCAAGACGCTCCTCGGGGCGCGTCTTGCTTGGACCTCCCTCCTGGAGGCGCTCAGTCAGACCGAGTAGTGACATGTGGCAAGACGCTCCTCGGGGCGCGTCTTGCTTGGGCCTCTCTCATGGAGGCCCTCTGTCAGAACCAGTGTTGACATGTGTCAAGACGCTCCTCGGGGGGCGTCTTGCTTTGGCCTCTCTCCTGGAGGAGCTCAGTCAGACCGAGTGCTGACATGTGGCAAGAAGCTCCTCGGGGCGCGTCTTGCTTGGGCTTCTCTCCCGGAGGCCCTCAGTAAGAACCATTGTTGACATGTGGCAAGACGCTCCTCGGGGCGCGTCTTGCTTGGGCCTCTCTCCTGGAGGCGCTCAGTCAGACTGCGTAGTGACATGTGGCCTGACGCTCCTCGGGGCGCGTGTTGCTTGGGCCTCTCTCCTGGAGGCGCTCAGTCAGACCAAGTGGTGACATGTGGCAAGACACTCCTCGGGGCGCGTCTTGCTTGGGCCTCTCTCCTGGAGGCCCTCTGTCAGACCCAGTGTTGACATGTGTCAAGACGCTCCTCGGGGCGTGTCTTGCTTGGGCTTCTCTCCTGGAGGCCCTCAGTCATACCCATTGTTGACATGTGGCAAGACGCTCCTCGGGGCGCGTCTTGCTTTGGCCTCTCTCCTGGAGGCGCTCAGTCAGACCGAGTGCTGACAAGTGGCAAGATGCTCCTCGGGCCGCGTGTTGCTTGGGCTTCTCTCCTGGAGGCCCTCAGTCAGACCCATTGTTGTTATGTTGCAAGACGCTCCTTTGGGCGCGTCTTGCTTGGGCCTCTCTCCTGGAGGCGCTCAGTCAGACCGAGTGCTGACATGTGGAAAGACGCTCCTCGGGGCGCGTCTTGCTTGGGCCTCTCTCCTGGAGGCGCTCAGTCAGACCCAGTGTTGGCATGTGGCAAGACGCTCCTCAGGGCGCGTCTTGGTTGGGCCTCTCTCCTGGAGGCGCTCAGTCAGACCCAGTGGTGACATGTGGCAAGACGCTCCTCGGGGTGCGTATTGCTTGGGCCTCTCTCCTGGATGCCCTCTGTCAGACCGAGTGTTGACATGTGGCAAGACTCTCCTCGGGGCGCGTATTGCTTGGGCCTCTCTCCTGGATGCCCTCTGTCAGACCGAGTGTTCACATGTGGCAAGACTCTCCTCGGGGCGCGTCTTGCTTGGGCTTCTCTCATGGAGGCCCTCAGTCAGACCCAGGTTTGACATGTGTCAAGACGCTCCTCGGGGCGTGTCTTGCTTGGGCCTCTCTCCTGGAGGCGCTCATTCAGACCCAGTGTTGACATGTGGCAAGACGCTCCTCGGGGCGCGTCTTGCTTGGGCTTCTCTCCTGGAGGCCCTCAGTCAGACCCATTGTTGACATGTGGCAAGACGCTCCTCGGGGCACGTCTTGCTTGGGCCTCTCTCCTGGAGGCGCTCAAACAGACCGAGTAGTGACATGTGGCAAGACGCTCCTCGGGGCGCGTCTTGCTGGGGCTCCTCTCATGGAGGCACTCAGTCAGACCCAGTGTTGACATGTGGCAAGACGCTCCTCGGGGCGCGTCTTGCTTGGACCTCTCTCACTGAGGCGCTCAGTCAGACCGAGTAGTGACATGTGGCAAGACGCTCCTCGGGGCGCGTCTAGCTTGGACCACTCTCCCTGAGGCGCTCAGTCAGACCCAGTGTTGACATTTGGCAAGTCACTCCTCGGGGCGCGTCTTGCTTGGGCCTCTCTCATGGAGGCCCTCTGTCAGACCGATTGCTGACATGTGGCAAGAAGCTCCTTGGGGCGCGTCTTGCTCGGGCTTCTCTCCTGGAGGCTCTCAGTAAGAACCATTGTTGACATGTGGCAAGACGCTCCTCGGGGCGCGTCTTGCTTGGGCCTCTCTCCAGAAGGCCCTCAATCAAACCCAGTGTTGACACGTGGCAAGACGCTCCTCGGGGCGCGTCTTACTTGGGCCTCTCTCCTGGAGGCGCTCAGTCAGACTGAGTAGTGACATGTGGCCTGACGCTCCTCGGGGCGCGTGTTGCTTGGGCCTCTCTCCTGGAGGCGCTCAGTCAGACCAAGTGGTGACATGTGGCAAGACACTCCTCGGGGCGCGTCTTGCTTGGGCCTATCTCATGGAGGCCCTCTGTCAGACCCAGTGTTGACATGTGGCGAGACACTCATCGGGGCGCGTCTTGCTTGGGCCTCTCTCATGGAGGCCCTCTGTCAGACCCAGTGTTGACATGTGTCAAGACGCTCCTCGGGGCGCGTCTTGCTTTGGCCTCTCTCCTGGAGGCGCTCAGTCAGACCGAGTGCTGACATGTGGAAAGAAGCTCCTCGGGGCGTGTCTTGCTTGGGCTTCTCTCCTGGAGGCGCTCAGTCAGAACCAGAGGTGACATGTGGCAAGACGCTCCTCCGGGCGCATCTTGCTTGGGCCTCTCTCCTGGAGGCCCTCAGTCAGACCCATTGTTGACATGTGGCAAGACGCTCCTCGGGGCGCGTCTTGCTTGGGCCTCTCTCCAGGAAGCGCTCAGTCAGACCCAGTGTTGACATGTGGCAAGACGCTCCTCGGGGCGCGTCTTTCTTGGGCCTCTCTCCTGGAGGCGCTCAGTCAGACCCAGTGGTGACACGTGGAAAGACAATCCTCGGGGCGCGTCTTGCTTGGGCCTCTCTCCTGGAGGCGCTCAGTCAGACCCAGTGTTGACACGTGGCAAGACGCTCCTCGGGTCGCGTCTTACTTGGGCCTCTCTCCTGGAGGCGCTCAGTCAGACCCAGTGTTGGCATGTGGCAAGACACTCCTCGGGGCGCGTCTTGGTTGGGCCTCTCTCCTGGAGGCGCTCATTCAGACCCAGTGGTGACAGGTGGCAAGACGCTCCTCGGGGCGAGTATTGCTTGGGCCTCTCTCCTGAATGCCCTCTGTCAGACCGAGTGTTGACATGTGGCAAGACACTCCTCGGGGCGCGTATTGCTTGGGCTTCTCTCATGGAGGCCCTCAGTCCGAACCAGTGTTGACATGTGTCAAGACGCTCCTCGGGGCGTGTCTTGCTTGGGCCTCTCTCCTGGAGGCGCTCAGTCAGACCCCGTGTTGACATGTGGCAAGACGCTCCTCGGGGCGCGTCTTGCCGGGGCCTCTCTCCTGGAGGTGCTCAATCAGACCCATTGGTGACACGTGGCAAGACGCTCCTCGGGGCGCGTCTTGCTTGGGCCTCTCTCCTGGAGGACCTCAGTCAGACCCAGTGGTGACACGTGGCAAGACGCTCCTCGGGGCACATCTTGCTTGGGCCTCTCTCCTGGAGGCGCTAAGTCAGACCCAGTGTTGACACGTGGCAAGACGCTCCGCGGGGCGCGTCTTGCTTGGGCCTCTCTCCTGGAGGCCCTCAGTCAGACCCATTGTTGACATGTGGCAAGATGCTCCTCGGGGCGCGTATTGCTTGGGCCTCTCTCCTGGATGCCCTCTGTCAGACCCAGTGTTGACATGTGGCAAGACTCTCCTCGGGGCCCGTCTTGCTTGGGCTTCTCTCATGGAGGCCCTCAGTCAGACCCAGTGTTGACATGTGTCAAGACGCTCCTCGGGGCTTGTCTTGCTTGGGCCTCTCTCCTGGAGGCGCTCAGTCAGACCCAGTGTTGACATTTGGCAAGACGCTCCTCTAGGCGCTTCTTGCTTGGGCTTCTCTCCTGGAGAACCTCAGTCAGACCCATTGTTATCATGTGGCAAGACGCTCCTCGGGGCACGTCTTGCTTGGGCCTCTCTCCTGGAGGCGCTCAGTCAGACCGAGTAGTGACATGTGGCAAGACGCTCCTCGGGGCGCGTCTTGCTGGGGCTTCTCTCATGGAGGCACTCAGTCAGACCCAGTGTTGACATGTGGCAGGACGCTCCTCGGGGCGCGTGTTGCTTGGACCTCTCTCCTTGAGGCGCTCAGTCAGACCGAGTAGTGACATGTGGCAAGACGCTCCTCGGGGCGGGTCTTGCTTGGGCCTCTCTCCTGGAGGCGCTCAGTCAGACCCAGTGCTGACATGTGGCAAGAAGCTCCTCGGGGCGCGTCTTGCTTGGGCTTCTCTCCTGGAGGCCCTCAGTAAGACCCATTGTTGACATGTGGCAAGACGCTCATCGGGGCGCATCTTGCTTGGGCCTAGGGATGAGTACCGAATTCGGTACTTTTTAAGGTACCGACCGAATTCCATAGTACCGACCGAACACCGATTCACGTCATTTCAAACGGTGCCTCGTTTCGGTACTGCCAAGACAGTTGCGCATGCGCAAGAGCGTTATGTCGCCGGTCCCTGCGAGCCCGTTGTAAACAGAGCAAGCATGGTAGAAAGAACGCACGCTAAAGCTTGGGTCCACTTCACTAAATGTGATGGGTAACTGGGTGATGAAACTAGCGACAGACAACGATCTAAGTGAGACATCCTCATCTTAATCTGCTCCAGTAGGTAAATAAAATGTTTAAGATAACGTTACCTTGATTTGTTAGCTTCCGTTTCGCTATGGTGCGTTCGCTTTCTCCTCGGAACTCCGAATTTCCGACTAGAAGAACATGAACGCGCTCTAAAGTTTGGCTTTACTTTACTAAATGCGACGGGTGAATGGGTGAAGGTAAAACCAGCGACAACGATCTAAGTTTGAGGCATCATCGTTTTAATCTGCTCCAGCAGCTAAATAAACTGTTAAAGATAACGTTAACTTGATATGTTAGCTTCCATTGCCACCGTTGTTACCAGCTAATGGTGCTTTCGCTTTCTCCTCGGAAATTCTAACTTCCCAGTAGGAAAAATCAAATGAAAAAGGACGGCAAAAGGAATGAAGATACACAGTAAATTTAGTTCACAGTAAAGATGTTTGCTTCAGTTTAATTATCAGCTTATAAAACTACAAGGACGATGTTAAAATACAAACTTGTATGTTATTTATCGTGATATTTATCATATATGGTTATATATTGAGAAAAATATATATTTAATTATAAAAGAGAATTAACATAATAAACACTCAAAAGTATCGAAAATTGGTACCGTTAAGTACCGGTATCGACTCGTAGGTACCGGGAATTAGTACCGGATCGATTCAAATGTCAAAGGTACCCATCCCTACTTGGGCCTCTCTCCAGAAGGCCCTCAATCAGACCCAGTGTTGACACGTGGCAAGACGCTCCTCGGGGTGCGTCTTGCTTGGGCCTCTCTCCTGGAGGCGCTCAGTCAGACTGAGTAGTGACATGTGGCCTGACGCTCCTCGGGGCGCGTGTTGCTTGGGCCTCTCTCCTGGAGGCGCTCAGTCAGACCAAGTGGTGACATGTGGCAAGACACTCCTCGGGGCGCGTCTTGCTTGGGCCTCTCTCCTGGAGGCCCTCTGTCAGACCCAGTGTTGACATGTGTCAAGACGCTCCTCGGGGCGCGTCTTGCTTGTGCTTCTCTCCTGGAGGCCCTCAGTCAGACCCATTGTTGACATGTGGCAAGACTCTCCTCGGGCCGCGTGTTGCTTGGGCTTCTCTCCTGGAGGCCCTCAGTCAGACCCATTGTTGACATGTGGCAAGACGCTCCTCGGGGCGCGTCTTGCTTGGGCCTCTCTCATGGAGGCCCTCTGTCAGACCGATTGCTGACATGTGGCAAGAAGCTCCTTGGGGCGCGTCTTGTTCGGGCTTCTCTCCTGGAGGCTCTCAGTAAGAACCATTGTTGACATGTGGCAAGACGCTCCTCGGGGCGCGTCTTGCTTGGGCCTCTCTCCAGAAGGCCCTCAATCAAACCTAGTGTTGACACGTGGCAAGACGCTCCTCGGGGCGCGTCTTACTTGGGCCTTTCTCCTGGAGGCGCTCAGTCAGACTGAGTAGTGACATGTGGCCTGACGCTCCTCGGGGCGCGTGTTGCTTTGGCCTCTCTCCTGGAGGCGCTCAGTCAGACCAAGTGGTGACATGTGGCAAGACACTCCTCGGGGCGCGTCTTGCTTGGGCCTCTCTCATGGAGGCCCTCTGTCAGCCCCAGTGTTGACATGTGGCGAGACACTCATCGGGGCGCGTCTTGCTTGGGCCTCTCTCATGGAGGCCCTCTGTCAGACCCAGTGTTGACATGTGTCAAGACGCTCCTCGGGGCGCGTCTTGCTTTGGCCTCTCTCCTGGAGGCGCTCAGTCAGACCGAGTGCTGACATGTGGAAAGAAGCTCCTCGGGGCGTGTCTTGCTTGGGCTTCTCTCCTGGAGGCGCTCAGTCAGAACCAGAGGTGACATGTGGCAAGACGCTCCTCCGGGCGCATCTTGCTTGGGCCTCTCTCCTGGAGGCCCTCAGTCAGACCCATTGTTGACATGTGGCAAGACGCTCCTCGGGGCGCGTCTTGCTTGGGCCTCTCTCCAGGAAGCGCTCAGTCAGACCCAGTGTTGACATGTGGCAAGACGCTCCTCGGGGCGCGTCTTTCTTGGGCCTCTCTCCTGGAGGCGCTCAGTCAGACCCAGTGGTGACACGTGGAAAGATGCTCCTCGGGGCGCGTCTTGCTTGGGCCTCTCTCCTGGAGGCGCTCAGTCAGACCCAGTGTTGACACGTGGCAAGACGCTCCTCGGGTCGCGTCTTGCTTGGGCCTCTCTCCTGGAGGCGCTCAGTCAGACCCAGTGTTGGCATGTGGCAAGACACTCCTCGGGGCGCGTCTTGGTTGGGCCTCTCTCCTGGAGGCGCTCATTCAGACCCAGTGGTGACATGTGGCAAGACGCTCCTCGGGGCGAGTATTGCTTGGGCCTCTCTCCTGAATGCCCTCTGTCAGACCGAGTGTTGACATGTGGCAAGACACTCCTCGGGGCGCGTCTTGCTTGGGCTTCTCTCATGGAGGCCCTCAGTCCGAACCAGTGTTGACATGTGTCAAGACGCTCCTCGGGGCGTGTCTTGCTTGGGCCTCTCTCCTGGAGGCGCTCAGTCAGACCCCGTGTTGACATGTGGCAAGACGCTCCTCTGGGCACGTCTTGCTTGGGCTTCTCTCCTGGAGGCCCTCAGTCAGACCCATTGTTTACATGTGGCAAGACGCTCCTCGGGGAACGTCTTGCTTGGGCCTCTCTCCTGGAGGCGCTCAGTCAGACCGTGTAGTGACATGTGGCAAGACGCTCCTCGGGGCGCGTCTTGCTTGGACCTCCCTCCTGGAGGCGCTCAGTCAGACCGAGTAGTGACATGTGGCAAGACGCTCCTCGGGGCACATCTTGCTTGGACCTCTCTCCTGGAGGCGCTCAGTTAGACCGAGTAGTGACAAGTGGCAAGACGCTCCTCGGGGCGCGTCTTGCTTGGGCCTCTCTCCTGGAGGTGCTCAATCAGACCCATTGGTGACACGTGGCAAGGCGCTCCTCGGGGCGCGTCTTGCTTGGGCCTCTCTCCTGGAGGACCTCAGTCAGACCCAGTGGTGACACGTGGCAAGACGCTCCTCGGGGCACATCTTGCTTGGGCCTCTCTCCTGGAGGCGCTCAGTCAGACCGTGTAGTGACATGTGGCAAGACGCTCCTCGGGGCGCGTCTTGCTTGGACCTCCCTCCTGGAGGCGCTCAGTCAGACCGAGTAGTGACATGTGGCAAGACGCTCCTCGGGGCGCGTCTTGCTTGGGCCTCTCTCATGGAGGCCCTCTGTCAGAACCAGTGTTGACATGTGTCAAGACGCTCCTCGGGGGGCGTCTTGCTTTGGCCTCTCTCCTGGAGGAGCTCAGTCAGACCGAGTGCTGACATGTGGCAAGAAGCTCCTCGGGGCGCGTCTTGCTTGGGCTTCTCTCCCGGAGGCCCTCAGTAAGAACCATTGTTGACATGTGGCAAGACGCTCCTCGGGGCGCGTCTTGCTTGGGCCTCTCTCCTGGAGGCGCTCAGTCAGACTGCGTAGTGACATGTGGCCTGACGCTCCTCGGGGCGCGTGTTGCTTGGGCCTCTCTCCTGGAGGCGCTCAGTCAGACCAAGTGGTGACATGTGGCAAGACACTCCTCGGGGCGCGTCTTGCTTGGGCCTCTCTCCTGGAGGCCCTCTGTCAGACCCAGTGTTGACATGTGTCAAGACGCTCCTCGGGGCGTGTCTTGCTTGGGCTTCTCTCCTGGAGGCCCTCAGTCATACCCATTGTTGACATGTGGCAAGACGCTCCTCGGGGCGCGTCTTGCTTTGGCCTCTCTCCTGGAGGCGCTCAGTCAGACCGAGTGCTGACAAGTGGCAAGATGCTCCTCGGGCCGCGTGTTGCTTGGGCTTCTCTCCTGGAGGCCCTCAGTCAGACCCATTGTTGTTATGTTGCAAGATGCTCCTTTGGGCGCGTCTTGCTTGGGCCTCTCTCCTGGAGGCGCTCAGTCAGACCGAGTGCTGACATGTGGAAAGACGCTCCTCGGGGCGCGTCTTGCTTGGGCCTCTCTCCTGGAGGCGCTCAGTCAGACCCAGTGTTGGCATGTGGCAAGACGCTCCTCAGGGCGCGTCTTGGTTGGGCCTCTCTCCTGGAGGCGCTCAGTCAGACCCAGTGGTGACATGTGGCAAGACGCTCCTCGGGGTGCGTATTGCTTGGGCCTCTCTCCTGGATGCCCTCTGTCAGACCGAGTGTTGACATGTGGCAAGACTCTCCTCGGGGCGCGTATTGCTTGGGCCTCTCTCCTGGATGCCCTCTGTCAGACCGAGTGTTCACATGTGGCAAGACTCTCCTCGGGGCGCGTCTTGCTTGGGCTTCTCTCATGGAGGCCCTCAGTCAGACCCAGGTTTGACATGTGTCAAGACGCTCCTCGGGGCGTGTCTTGCTTGGGCCTCTCTCCTGGAGGCGCTCATTCAGACCCAGTGTTGACATGTGGCAAGACGCTCCTCGGGGCGCGTCTTGCTTGGGCTTCTCTCCTGGAGGCCCTCAGTCAGACCCATTGTTGACATGTGGCAAGACGCTCCTCGGGGCACGTCTTGCTTGGGCCTCTCTCCTGGAGGCGCTCAAACAGACCGAGTAGTGACATGTGGCAAGACGCTCCTCGGGGCGCGTCTTGCTGGGGCTCCTCTCATGGAGGCAGTCAGTCAGACCCAGTGTTGACATGTGGCAAGACGCTCCTCGGGGCGCGTCTTGCTTGGACCTCTCTCACTGAGGCGCTCAGTCAGACCGAGTAGTGACATGTGGCAAGACGCTCCTCGGGGCGCGTCTAGCTTGGACCACTCTCCCTGAGGCGCTCAGTCAGACCCAGTGTTGACATTTGGCAAGTCACTCCTCGGGGCGCGTCTTGCTTGGGCCTCTCTCATGGAGGCCCTCTGTCAGACCGATTGCTGACATGTGGCAAGAAGCTCCTCGGGGCGCGTCTTGCTCGGGCTTCTCTCCTGGAGGCTCTCAGTAAGAACCATTGTTGACATGTGGCAAGACGCTCCTCGGGGCGCGTCTTGCTTGGGCCTCTCTCCAGAAGGCCCTCAATCAAACCCAGTGTTGACACGTGGCAAGACGCTCCTCGGGGCGCGTCTTACTTGGGCCTCTCTCCTGGAGGCGCTCAGTCAGACTGAGTAGTGACATGTGGCCTGACGCTCCTCGGGGCGCGTGTTGCTTGGGCCTCTCTCCTGGAGGCGCTCAGTCAGACCAAGTGGTGACATGTGGCAAGACACTCCTCGGGGCGCGTCTTGCTTGGGCCTATCTCATGGAGGCCCTCTGTCAGACCCAGTGTTGACATGTGGCGAGACACTCATCGGGGAGCGTCTTGCTTGGGCCTCTCTCATGGAGGCCCTCTGTCAGACCCAGTGTTGACATGTGTCAAGACGCTCCTCGGGGCGCGTCTTGCTTTGGCCTCTCTCCTGGAGGCGCTCAGTCAGACCGAGTGCTGACATGTGGAAAGAAGCTCCTCGGGGCGTGTCTTGCTTGGGCTTCTCTCCTGGAGGCGCTCAGTCAGAACCAGAGGTGACATGTGGCAAGACGCTCCTCCGGGCGCATCTTGCTTGGGCCTCTCTCCTGGAGGCCCTCAGTCAGACCCATTGTTGACATGTGGCAAGACGCTCCTCGGGGCGCGTCTTGCTTGGGCCTCTCTCCAGGAAGCGCTCAGTCAGACCCAGTGTTGACATGTGGCAAGACGCTCCTCGGGGCGCGTCTTTCTTGGGCCTCTCTCCTGGAGGCGCTCAGTCAGACCCAGTGGTGACACGTGGAAAGACAATCCTCGGGGCGCGTCTTGCTTGGGCCTCTCTCCTGGAGGCGCTCAGTCAGACCCAGTGTTGACACGTGGCAAGACGCTCCTCGGGTCGCGTCTTACTTGGGCCTCTCTCCTGGAGGCGCTCAGTCAGACCCAGTGTTGGCATGTGGCAAGACACTCCTCGGGGCGCGTCTTGGTTGGGCCTCTCTCCTGGAGGCGCTCATTCAGACCCAGTGGTGACAGGTGGCAAGACGCTCCTCGGGGCGAGTTTTGCTTGGGCCTCTCTCCTGAATGCCCTCTGTCAGACCGAGTGTTGACATGTGGCAAGACACTCCTCGGGGCGCGTATTGCTTGGGCTTCTCTCATGGAGGCCCTCAGTCCGAACCAGTGTTGACATGTGTCAAGACGCTCCTCGGGGCGTGTCTTGCTTGGGCCTCTCTCCTGGAGGCGCTCAGTCAGACCCCGTGTTGACATGTGGCAAGACGCTCCTCGGGGCGCGTCTTGCCGGGGCCTCTCTCCTGGAGGTGCTCAATCAGACCCATTGGTGACACGTGGCAAGACGCTCCTCGGGGCGCGTCTTGCTTGGGCCTCTCTCCTGGAGGACCTCAGTCAGACCCAGTGGTGACACGTGGCAAGACGCTCCTCGGGGCACATCTTGCTTGGGCCTCTCTCCTGGAGGCGCTAAGTCAGACCCAGTGTTGACACGTGGCAAGACGCTCCGCGGGGCGCGTCTTGCTTGGGCCTCTCTCCTGGAGGCCCTCAGTCAGACCCATTGTTGACATGTGGCAAGATGCTCCTCGGGGCGCGTATTGCTTGGGCCTCTCTCCTGGATGCCCTCTGTCAGACCCAGTGTTGACATGTGGCAAGACTCTCCTCGGGGCCCGTCTTGCTTGGGCTTCTCTCATGGAGGCCCTCAGTCAGACCCAGTGTTGACATGTGTCAAGACGCTCCTCGGGGCTTGTCTTGCTTGGGCCTCTCTCCTGGAGGCGCTCAGTCAGACCCAGTGTTGACATTTGGCAAGACGCTCCTCTAGGCGCTTCTTGCTTGGGCTTCTCTTCTGGAGAACCTCAGTCAGACCCATTGTTATCATGTGGCAAGACGCTCCTCGGGGCACGTCTTGCTTGGGCCTCTCTCCTGGAGGCGCTCAGTCAGACCGAGTAGTGACATGTGGCAAGACGCTCCTCGGGGCGCGTCTTGCTGGGGCTTCTCTCATGGAGGCACTCAGTCAGACCCAGTGTTGACATGTGGCAGGACGCTCCTCGGGGCGCGTGTTGCTTGGACCTCTCTCCTTGAGGCGCTCAGTCAGACCGAGTAGTGACATGTGGCAAGACGCTCCTCGGGGCGGGTCTTGCTTGGGCCTCTCTCCTGGAGGCGCTCAGTCAGACCCAGTGCTGACATGTGGCAAGAAGCTCCTCGGGGCGCGTCTTGCTTGGGCTTCTCTCCTGGAGGCCCTCAGTAAGACCCATTGTTGACATGTGGCAAGACGCTCATCGGGGCGCATCTTGCTTGGGCCTAGGGATGAGTACCGAATTCGGTACTTTTTAAGGTACCGACCGAATTCCATAGTACCGACCGAACACCGATTCACGTCATTTCAAACGGTGCCTCGTTTCGGTACTGCCAAGACAGTTGCGCATGCGCAAGAGCGTTATGTCGCCGGTCCCTGCGAGCCCGTTGTAAACAGAGCAAGCATGGTAGAAAGAACGCACGCTAAAGCTTGGGTCCACTTCACTAAATGTGATGGGTAACTGGGTGATGAAACTAGCGACAGACAACGATCTAAGTGAGACATCCTCATCTTAATCTGCTCCAGTAGGTAAATAAAATGTTTAAGATAACGTTACCTTGATTTGTTAGCTTCCGTTTCGCTATGGTGCGTTCGCTTTCTCCTCGGAACTCCGAATTTCCGACTAGAAGAACATGAACGCGCTCTAAAGTTTGGCTTTACTTTACTAAATGCGACGGGTGAATGGGTGAAGGTAAAACCAGCGACAACGATCTAAGTTTGAGGCATCATCGTTTTAATCTGCTCCAGCAGCTAAATAAACTGTTAAAGATAACGTTAACTTGATATGTTAGCTTCCATTGCCACCGTTGTTACCAGCTAATGGTGCTTTCGCTTTCTCCTCGGAAATTCTAACTTCCCAGTAGGAAAAATCAAATGAAAAAGGACGGCAAAAGGAATGAAGATACACAGTAAATTTAGTTCACAGTAAAGATGTTTGCTTCAGTTTAATTATCAGCTTATAAAACTACAAGGACGATGTTAAAATACAAACTTGTATGTTATTTATCGTGATATTTATCATATATGGTTATATATTGAGAAAAATATATATTTAATTATAAAAGAGAATTAACATAATAAACACTCAAAAGTATCGAAAATTGGTACCGTTAAGTACCGGTATCGACTCGTAGGTACCGGGAATTAGTACCGGATCGATTCAAATGTCAAAGGTACCCATCCCTACTTGGGCCTCTCTCCAGAAGGCCCTCAATCAGACCCAGTGTTGACACGTGGCAAGACGCTCCTCGGGGTGCGTCTTGCTTGGGCCTCTCTCCTGGAGGCGCTCAGTCAGACTGAGTAGTGACATGTGGCCTGACGCTCCTCGGGGCGCGTGTTGCTTGGGCCTCTCTCCTGGAGGCGCTCAGTCAGACCAAGTGGTGACATGTGGCAAGACACTCCTCGGGGCGCGTCTTGCTTGGGCCTCTCTCCTGGAGGCCCTCTGTCAGACCCAGTGTTGACATGTGTCAAGACGCTCCTCGGGGCGCGTCTTGCTTGTGCTTCTCTCCTGGAGGCCCTCAGTCAGACCCATTGTTGACATGTGGCAAGACTCTCCTCGGGCCGCGTGTTGCTTGGGCTTCTCTCCTGGAGGCCCTCAGTCAGACCCATTGTTGACATGTGGCAAGACGCTCCTCGGGGCGCGTCTTGCTTGGGCCTCTCTCCTGGAGGCGCTCAGTCAGACCGAGTGCTGACATGTGGAAAGACGCTCCTCGGGGCGCGTCTTGCTTGGGCTTCTCTCCTGGAGGCGCTCAGAAAGACCTAGTGTTGACATGTGACAAGACGCTCCTCGGGGCGCGTCTTGCTTGGGCCTCTCTCCTGGAGGTGCTCAGTCAGACCCAGTGGTGACATGTGGCAAGACACTCCTCGGGGCGCGTCTTGCTTGGTCCTGTCTCCTGGAGGCCCTCAGTCTGACCCAGTGTTGACATGTGGCAAGACGCTCCTCGGGGCGCGTCTTGCTTGGGCTTCTCTCATGGAGGCTCTCAGTCAGACCCATTGTTGACATGTGGCAAGACGCTCCTCGGGGCACGTCTTGCTTGGGCCTCTCTCCTGGAGGCGCTCAAACAGACCGAGTAGTGATATGTGGCAAGACGCTCCTCGGGGCGCGTCTTGCTGGGGCTTCTCTCATGGAGGCACTCAGTCAGACCCAGTGTTGACATGTGGCAAGACGCTCATCGGGGCGCGTCTTGCTTGGACCTCTCTCACTGAGGCGCTCAGTCAGACCGAGTAGTGACATGTGGCAAGACGCTCCTTGGGGCGCGTCTTGCTTGGACGTCTCTCCCTGAGGCGCTCAGTTAGACCCAGTGTTGACATTTGGCAAGACACTCCTCGGGGCGCGTCTTGCTTGGTTCTCTCTCATGGAGGCCCTCTGTCAGACCGATTGCTGACATGTGGCAAGAAGCTCCACGGGGCGCGTCTTGCTTGGGCTTCTCTCCTGGAGGCCCTCAGTAAGAACCATTGTTGACATGTGGCAAGACGCTCCTCGGGGCGCGTCTTGCTCGGGCCTCTCTCCAGAAGGCCCTCAATTGGACCCAGTGTTGACACGTGGCAAGACGCTCCTCGGGGCGCGTCTTACTTGGGCCTCTCTCCTGGAGGCGCTCAGTCAGACTGAGTAGTGACATGTGGCCTGACGCTCCTCGGGGCGCGTGTTGCTTGGGCCTCTCTCCTGGAGCCGCTCAGTCAGACCAAGTGGTGACATGTGGCAAGACACTCCTCGGGGCGCGTCTTGCTTGGGCCTCTCTCATGGAGGCCCTCTGTCAGACCCAGTGTTGACATGTGGCAAGACACTCCTCGGGGCGCGTCTTGCTTGGGCCTCTCTCATGGAGGCCCTCTGTCAGACCCAGTGTTGACATGTGTCAAGACGCTCCTCGGGGCGCGTCTTGCTTTGGCCTCTCTCCTGGAGGCGCTCAGTCAGACCGAGTGCTGACATGTGGAAAGAAGCTCCTCGGGGCGCGTCTTGCTTGGGCCTCTCTCCAGAAGGCCCTCAATCAGACCCAGTGTTGACACGTGGCAAGACGCTCCTCGGGGCACGTCTTGCTTGGGCCTCTCTCCTGGAGGCGCTCAGTCAGACTGAGTAGTGACCTGTGGCCTGACGCTCCTCGGGGCGCGTGTTGCTTGGGCCTCTCTCCTGGAAGCGCTCAGTCAGACCAAGTGGTGACATGTGGCAAGACACTCCTCGGGGCGCATCTTGCTTGGGACTCTCTCCTGGAGGCCCTCTGTCAGACCCAGTGTTGACATGTGTCAAGACGCTCCTCGGGGCGCGTCTTGCTTGGGCTTCTCTCCTGGAGGCCCTCAGTCAGACCCATTGTTGACATGTGGCAAGACGCTCCTCGGGGCGCGTCTTGCTTGGGCCTCTCTCCTGGAGGCGCTCAGTCAGACCGAGTGCTGACATGTGGCAAGACGCTCCTCGGGCCGCGTGTTGCTTGGGCTTCTCTCCTGGAGGCCCTCAGCCAGACCCATTGTTGACATGTGGCAAGACGCTCCTCGGGGCGCGTCTTGCTTGGGCCTCTCTCCTGGAGGCGCTCAGTCAGACCGAGTGCTGACATGTGGAAAGACGCTCCTCGGGGCACGTCTTGCTTGGGCTTCTCTCCTGGAGGCGCTCAGAAAGACCCAGTGTTGACATGTGACAAGACGCTCCTCGGGGCGCGTCTTGCTTGGGCCTCTCTCCTGGAGGCGCTCAGTCTGACCCAGTGTTGACATGTGGCAAGACGCTCCTCGGGGCGCGTCTTGCTTGGGCTTCTCTCCTGGAGGCCCTCAGTCAGACCCATTGTTGACATGTGGCAAGACGCTCCTCGGGGCACGTCTTGCTTGGGCCTCTCTCCTGGAGGCGCTCAAACAGACCGAGTAGTGACATGTGGCAAGACGCTCCTCGGGGCGCGTCTTGCTGGGTCTTCTCTCATGGAGGCACTCAGTCAGCCCCAGTGTTGACATGTGGCAAGACGCTCCTCGGGGCGCGTCTTGCTTGGACCTCTCTCACTGAGGCGCTCAGTCAGACCGAGTAGCGCCTCCAGGAGAGAGGCCCGAGGAGCGTCTTGCCACATGTCACCTCTGGGTCTGACTGAGCGCCTCCAGGAGAGAGGCGCAAGCAAGACGCGCCCCGAGGAGCGTCTTGCCACATGTCAACACTGGGTCTAATTGAGCGCCTCCAGGAGAGAGGCCCAAGCAAGACGCGCCCCGAGGAGCGTCTTGCCACATGTCACTGCTCGGTCTGACTGAGCGCCTCCAGGAGAGAGGTCCAAGCAACACGCGCCCCTAAGAGCGTCTTGCCACATGTCAACAATGGGTCTGACTGAGGGCCTCCAGGAGAGAAGCCCAAGCAAGAAGCACCCCGAGGAGCATCTTGCCAATGTCAACACTGGGTCTGACTGAGCGCCTCCAGGAGAGAGGCCCAAGCAAGACACGCCCCGAGGAGCATCTTGACACATGTCAACACTGGGTCTGACTGAGGGCCTCCATGAGAGAAGCCCAAGCAAGACGCGCCCCGAGTAGAGTCTTGCCACATGTCAACACTGGGTCTGACAGAGGGCATCCAGGAGAGAGGCCCAAGCAATACGCGCCCCGAGGAGCGTCTTGCCACATGTCAACAATGGGTCTGACTGAGGGCCTGCAGGAGAGAAGCCAAAGCAAGACGCGCCCCGAGGAGCTTCTTTCCACATGTCAACAATGGGTCTTACTGAGGACCTCCATGAGAGAAGCCCAAGCAAGACGCGCCCCGAGGAGTGTCTTGCCACATGTCAACACTGTGTCTGACTGAGCGCCTCCAGGAGAGAGGCCCAAGCAAGACGCGCCCCGAGGAGCGTCTTGCCACGTGTCAACACTGGGTCTGACTTAGCGCCTCCAGGAGAGAGGCCCAAGCAAGATGCGCCCGGAGGAGCGTCTTGCCACGTGTCACTACTCGGTCTAACTGAGCGCGTCCAGGAGAGAGGTCCAAGCAAGACGCGCCCCGAGGAGCGTCTTGCCAAATGTAACTACTCCGTCTGACTGAGCGCCTCCAGGAGGGAGGTCCAAGCAAGACGCGCCCCGAGGAGCGTCTTGCCACATGTCACTACTCGGTCTGACTGAGCTCCTCCAGGAGAGAGGCCCAAGCAAGACGTGCCCCGAGGAGCGTCTTGCCACATGTCAACAATGGGTCTGACTGAGGGCCTCCAGGAGAGAAGCCCAAGCAAGACGCGCCCAGAGGAGCGTCTTGCCACATGTCAACACTGGGTCTGACTGAGCGCCTCCAGGAGAGAGGCCCAAGCAAGACACGCCCCGAGGAGCGTCTTGACACATGTCAACACTGGGTCGGACTGAGGGCCTCCATGAGAGAAGCCCAAGCAAGACGCACCCCGAGGAGAGTCTTGCCACATGTCAACACTCGGTCTGACGGAGGGCATTCAGGAGAGAGGCCCAAGCAATACGCGCCCCGAGGAGCGTCTTGCCACATGTCACCACTGGGTCTGAATGAGCGCCTCCAGGAGAGAGGCCCAACCAAGACGCACCCCGAGGAGTGTCTTGCCACATGCCAACACTGGGTCTGACTGAGCGCCTCCAGGAGAGAGGCCCAAGCAAGACGCGCCCCGAGGAGCGTCTTGCCACGTGTCAACACTGGGTCTGACTGAGCGCCTCCAGGAGAGAGGCCCAATCAAGACGCGCCCCGAGGAGCGTCTTTCCACGTGTCACCACTGGGTCTGACTGAGCGCCTCCAGGAGAGAGGCCCAAGCAAGATGCGCCCCGAGGAGCGTCTTGCCACATGTCAACACAGGGTCTGACTGAGCGCCTCCAGGAGAGAGGGCCAAGCAAGACGCGCCCCGAGGAGCGTCTTACCACATGTCAACACTGGGTCTGACTGAGCGCCTCCAGGAGAGAGGCCCAAGAAAGACGCGCCCCGAGGACTGTCTTGCCACATGTCAGCACTGGGTCTGACTGAGCGCCTCCAGGAGAGAGGCCCCAGCAAGACGCGCCCCGAGGAGCGTCTTGCCCTATGTCAACAATGGGTCTGACTGAGGGCCTCCAGGAGAGAGGCCCAAGCAAGATGCACCCGGAGGAGCGTCTTGCCACATGTCAACACTGGGTCTGACAGAGGGCTCCTGGAGAGAGGCCCAAGCAAGACGCGCCCCGAGGAGCGTCAGGCCACATGTCACTACTCAGTCTGACTGAGCGCCTCCAGGAGAGAGGCCCAAGCAAGACGCGCCCCGAGGAGCGTCTTGCCACATGTCAACACTGGGTCTGACAGAGGGCCTCTAGGAGAGAGGCCCAAGCAAGACGCGCCCCGAGGAGTGTCTTGCCACATGTCACCTCTGGTTCTGACTGAGCGCCTCCAGGAGAGAGGCCCAAGCAAGACGTGCCCCGAGGAGCGTCTTGTCACATGTCAACACTTGGTCTTTCTGAGCGCCTCCAGGAGAGAAGCCCAAGCAAGACGCGCCCCGAGGAGCGTCTTGCCACATGTCAACAATGGGTCTGACTGAGGGCCTCCAGGAGAGAAGCCCAAGCAACACGCGGCCCGAGGAGCGTCTTGCCACATGTCAGCACTCGGTCTGACTGAGCGCCTCCAGGAGAGAGGCCAAAGCAAGACGCGCCCCGAGGAGTGTCTTGCCACATGTCAACACTGGGTCTGACAGAGGGCCTCCATGAGAGAGGCCCAAGCAAGACGCACCCCGAGAAGTGTCTTGCCACATGTCACCACTTGGTCTGACTGAGCGCCTCCAGGAGAGAGGCCCAAGCAACACGCGCCCCGAGGAGCGTCAGGCCACATGTCACCACTCAGTCTGACTGAGCGCCTCCAGGAGAGAGGCCCAAGCAACGCGCGCCCCGAGGAGCGTCAGGCCACATGTCACTACTCATTCTGACTGAGCGCCTCCAGGAGAGAGGCCCAAGCAAGACGCGCCCCGAGGAGCGTCTTGCCACGTGTCAACACTGGGTCTGATTGAGGGCCTTCTGGAGAGAGGCCCAAGCAAGACGCGCCCCGAAGAGCGTCTTGCCACATGTCACCTCTTGTTCTGACTGAGCGCCCTCCAGGAGAGAGGCCCAAGCAAGACGTGCCCCGAGGAGCGTCTTGTCACATGTCAACACTTGGTCTTTCTGAGCGCCGCCAGGAGAGAAGCCCAAGCAAGACGCGCCCCGAGGAGCGTCTTGCCACATGTCAACAATGGGTCTGACTGAGGGCCTCCAGGAGAGAAGCCCAAGCAACACGCGGAAGAAGGAGCGTCTTGCCACATGTCAGCACTCGGTCTGACTGAGCGCCTCCAGGAGAGAGGCCAAAGCAAGACGCGCCCCGAGGAGTGTCTTGACACATGTCAACACTGGGTCTGACAGAGGGCCTCCATGAGAGAGGCCCAAGCAAGACGCGCCCCGAGGAGTGTCTTGCCACATGTCAACACTGGGTCTGACAGAGGGCCTCCAGGAGAGAGGCCCAAGCAAGACGCGCCCCGAGAAGTGTCTTGCCACATGTCACCACTTGGTCTGACTGAGCGCCTCCAGGAGAGAGGCCCAAGCATCACGCGCCCCGAGGAGCGTCAGGCCACATGTCACCACTTGGTCTGACTGAGCGCCTCCAGGAGAGAGGCCCAAGCAAGACGCGCCCCGAGGAACGTCTTGCCACGTGTCAACACTGGGTCTGATTGAGGGCCTTCTGGAGAGAGGCCCAAGCATGACGCGCCCCGAGGAGCGTCTTGCCACATGTCACCACTTGGTCTGACTGAGCGCCTCCAGGAGAGAGGCCCAAGCAACACGCGCCCCGAGGAGCGTCAGGCCAAATGTCACTACTCAGTCTGACTGAGCGCCTCCAGGAGAGAGGCCCAAGCAAGACGCGCCCCGAGGAGCTTCCTGCCACATGTCAACAATGGGTCTTACTGAGGGCCTCCAGGAGAGAAGCCCAAGCAAGACGCGCCCCGAGGAGCTTCTTGCCACATGTCAGCACTCGGTCTGACTGAGCGCCTCCAGGAGAGAGGCCAAAGCAAGACGCGCCCCGAGCAGCGTCTTGACACATGTCAACACTGGGTCTGACAGAGGACCTCCATAAGAGAGGCCCAAGCAAGACGCGCCCCGAGGAGTGTCTTGCCACATGTCAACACTGGGTCTGACTGAGGGCCTCCATGAGAGAAGCCCAAGCAAGACGCGCCCCGAGGAGAGTCTTGCCACATGTCAACACTGGGTCTGACAGAGGGCATCCAGGAGAGAGGCCCAAGCAATACGCGCCCCGAGGAGCGTCTTGCCACATGTCAACAATGGGTCTGACTGAGGGCCTGCAGGAGAGAAGCCAAAGCAAGACGCGCCCCGAGGAGCTTCTTTCCACATGTCAACAATGGGTCTTACTGAGGACCTCCATGAGAGAAGCCCAAGCAAGACGCGCCCCGAGGAGTGTCTTGCCACATGTCAACACTGTGTCTGACTGAGCGCCTCCAGGAGAGAGGCCCAAGCAAGACGCGCCCCGAGGAGCGTCTTGCCACGTGTCAACACTGGGTCTGACTTAGCGCCTCCAGGAGAGAGGCCCAAGCAAGATGCGCCCCGAGGAGCGTCTTGCCACGTGTCACTACTCGGTCTAACTGAGCGCGTCCAGGAGAGAGGTCCAAGCAAGACGCGCCCCGAGGAGCGTCTTGCCAAATGTAACTACTCCGTCTGACTGAGCGCCTCCAGGAGGGAGGTCCAAGCAAGACGCGCCCCGAGGAGCGTCTTGCCACATGTCACTACTCGGTCTGACTGAGCTCCTCCAGGAGAGAGGCCCGAGCAAGACGTGCCCCGAGGAGCGTCTTGCCACATGTCAACAATGGGTCTGACTGAGGGCCTCCAGGAGAGAAGCCCAAGCAAGACGCGCCCAGAGGAGCGTCTTGCCACATGTCAACACTGGGTCTGACTGAGCGCCTCCAGGAGAGAGGCCCAAGCAAGACACGCCCCGAGGAGCGTCTTGACACATGTCAACACTGGGTCGGACTGAGGGCCTCCATGAGAGAAGCCCAAGCAAGACGCACCCCGAGGAGAGTCTTGCCACATGTCAACACTCGGTCTGACGGAGGGCATTCAGGAGAGAGGCCCAAGCAATACGCGCCCCGAGGAGCGTCTTGCCACATGTCACCACTGGGTCTGAATGAGCGCCTCCAGGAGAGAGGCCCAACCAAGACGCGCCCCGAGGAGTGTCTTGCCACATGCCAACACTGGGTCTGACTGAGCGCCTCCAGGAGAGAGGCCCAAGCAAGACGCGCCCCGCGGAGCTTCTTGCCACGTGTCAACACTGGGTCTGACTTAGCGCCTCCAGGAGAGAGGCCCAATCAAGACGCGCCCCGAGGAGCGTCTTTCCACGTGTCACCACTGGGTCTGACTGAGCGCCTCCAGGAGAGAGGCCCAAGCAAGACGCGCCCCGAGGAGCGTCTTGCCACATGTCAACACAGGGTCTGACTGAGCGCCTCCAGGAGAGAGGGCCAAGCAAGACGCGCCCCGAGGAGCGTCTTACCACATGTCAACACTGGGTCTGACTGAGCGCCTCCAGGAGAGAGGCCCAAGAAAGACGCGCCCCGAGGACCGTCTTGCCACATGTCAGCACTGGGTCTGACTGAGCGCCTCCAGGAGAGAGGCCCCAGCAAGACGCGCCCCGAGGAGCGTCTTGCCACATGTCAACAATGGGTCTGACTGAGGGCCTCCAGGAGAGAGGCCCAAGCAAGATGCACCCGGAGGAGCGTCTTGCCACATGTCAACACTGGGTCTGACAGAGGGCTCCTGGAGAGAGGCCCAAGCAAGACGCGCCCCGAGGAGCGTCAGGCCACATGTCACTACTAAGTCTGACTGAGCGCCTCCAGGAGAGAGGCCCAAGCAAGACGCGCCCCGAGGAGCGTCTTGCCACATGTCAACACTGGGTCTGACAGAGGGCCTCTAGGAGAGAGGCCCAAGCAAGACGCGCCCCGAGGAGTGTCTTGCCACATGTCACCTCTGGTTCTGACTGAGCGCCTCCAGGAGAGAGGCCCAAGCAAGACGTGCCCCGAGGAGCGTCTTGTCACATGTCAAACTTTGGTCTTTCTGAGCGCCTCCAGGAGAGAAGCCCAAGCAAGACGCGCCCCGAGGAGCGTCTTGCCACATGTCAACAATGGGTCTGACTGAGGGCCTCCAGGAGAGAAGCCCAAGCAACACGCGGCCCGAGGAGCGTCTTGCCACATGTCAGCACTCGGTCTGACTGAGCGCCTCCAGGAGAGAGGCCAAAGCAAGACGCGCCCCGAGGAGTGTCTTGCCACATGTCAACACTGGGTCTGACAGAGGGCCTCCATGAGAGAGGCCCAAGCAAGACGCACCCCGAGAAGTGTCTTGCCACATGTCACCACTTGGTCTGACTGAGCGCCTCCAGGAGAGAGGCCCAAGCAACACGCGCCCCGAGGAGCGTCAGGCCACATGTCACCACTCAGTCTGACTGAGCGCCTCCAGGAGAGAGGCCCAAGCAACGCGCGCCCCAAGGAGCGTCAGGCCACATGTCACTACTCATTCTGACTGAGCGCCTCCAGGAGAGAGGCCCAAGCAAGACGCGCCCCGAGGAGCGTCTTGCCACGTGTCAACACTGGGTCTGATTGAGGGCCTTCTGGAGAGAGGCCCAAGCAAGACGCGCCCCGAAGAGCGTCTTGCCACATGTCACCTCTTGTTCTGACTGAGCGCCCTCCAGGAGAGAGGCCCAAGCAAGACGTGCCCCGAGGAGCGTCTTGTCACATGTCAACACTTGGTCTTTCTGAGCGCCGCCAGGAGAGAAGCCCAAGCAAGACGCGGAAGAAGGAGCGTCTTGCCACATGTCAGCACTCGGTCTGACTGAGCGCCTCCAGGAGAGAGGCCAAAGCAAGACGCGCCCCGAGGAGTGTCTTGACACATGTCAACAATGGGTCTGACTGAGGGCCTCCAGGAGAGAAGCCCAAGCAACACGCGGAAGAAGGAGCGTCTTGCCACATGTCAGCACTCGGTCTGACTGAGCGCCTCCAGGAGAGAGGCCAAAGCAAGACGCGCCCCGAGGAGTGTCTTGACACATGTCAACACTGGGTCTGACAGAGGGCCTCCATGAGAGAGGCCCAAGCAAGACGCGCCCCGAGGAGTGTCTTGCCACATGTCAACACTGGGTCTGACAGAGGGCCTCCAGGAGAGAGGCCCAAGCAAGACGCGCCCCGAGAAGTGTCTTGCCACATGTCACCACTTGGTCTGACTGAGCGCCTCCAGGAGAGAGGCCCAAGCAACACGCGCCCCGAGGAGCGTCAGGCCACATGTCACCACTTGGTCTGACTGAGCGCCTCCAGGAGAGAGGCCCAAGCAAGACGCGCCCCGAGGAACGTCTTGCCACGTGTCAACACTGGGTCTGATTGAGGGCCTTCTGGAGAGAGGCCCAAGCATGACGCGCCCCGAGGAGCGTCTTGCCACATGTCACCACTTGGTCTGACTGAGCGCCTCCAGGAGAGAGGCCCAAGCAACACGCGCCCCGAGGAGCGTCAGGCCAAATGTCACTACTCAGTCTGACTGAGCGCCTCCAGGAGAGAGGCCCAAGCAAGACGCGCCCCGAGGAGCTTCCTGCCACATGTCAACAATGGGTCTTACTGAGGGCCTCCAGGAGAGAAGCCCAAGCAAGACGCGCCCCGAGGAGCTTCTTGCCACATGTCAGCACTCGGTCTGACTGAGCGCCTCCAGGAGAGAGGCCAAAGCAAGACGCGCCCCGAGGAGCGTCTTGACACATGTCAACACTGGGTCTGACAGAGGACCTCCATGAGAGAGGCCCAAGCAAGACGCGCCCCGAGGAGTGTCTTGCCACATGTCAACACTGGGTCTGACAGAGGGCCTCCAGGAGAGAGGCCCAAGCAAGACGCGCCCTGAGGAGTGTCTTGCCACATGTAACCACTTGGTCTGACTGAGCGCCTCCAGGAGAGAGGCCCAAGCAACACGCGCCCCGAGGAGCGTCAAGCCACATGTCACTACTCTGTCTGACTGAGCGCCTCCAGGAGAGAGGCCCAAGCAAGACGCGCCCCGAGGAGGGTCTTGCCACGTGTCAACACTGGGTCTGATTGAGGGCCTTCTGGAGAGAGGCCCAAGCAAGACGCGCCCCGAGGAGCGTCTTGCCACATGTCAACAATGGTTCTTACTGAGGGCCTCCAGGAGAGAAGCCCAAGCAAGACGCACCCCGAGGAGCTTCTTGCCACATGTCAGCACTCGGTCTGACTGAGCGCCTCCAGGAGAGAGGTCCGAGCAAGACGCGCCCCGAGGAGCGACTTGCCACATGTCACTACTCGGTCTGTTTGAGCGCCTCCAGGAGAGAGGCCCAAGCAAGACGTGCCCCGAGGAGCGTCTTGCCACATGTCAACAATGGGTCTGACTGAGGGCCTCCAGGAGAAAAGCCCAAGCAAGACGCGCCCCGAGGAGCGTCTTGCCACATGTCAACACTGGGTCTGACAAAGCGCCTCCAGGACAGAGGCCCAAGCAAGACACGCCCCGAGGAGCGTCTTGACACATGTCAACACTGGGTCTGACTGAGGGCCTCCATGAGAGAAGCCCAAGCAAGACGCGCCCCGAGGAGAGTCTTGCCACATGTCAACACTCGGTCTGACAGAGGGCATCCAGGAGAGAGGCCCAAGCAATACGCGCCCCGAGGAGCGTCTTGCCACATGTCACCACTGGGTCTGACTGAGCGCCTCCAGGAGAGAGGCCCAACCAAGACACGCCCTGAGGAGCGTCTTGCCACATGCCAACACTGGGTCTGACAGAGGGCCTCCAGGAGAGAGGCCCAAGCAAGACGCGCCCCGAGGAGTGTCTTGCCACATGTCAAGACTGGGTCTTTCTGAGCGCCTCCAGGAGAGAATCCCAAGCAAGACTCGCCCCGAGGAGCGCCTTTCCACATGTCAGCACTCGGTCTGACTGAGCACCTCCAGGAGAGAGGCCCAAGCAAGACGCGCCCCGAGGAGCGTCTTGCCACATGTCAACAATGGGTCTTACTGAGGGCCTCCAGGAGAGAAGCCCAAGCAACACGCGCCCCGAGGAGCTTCTTGCCACATGTCAGCACTCGGTCTGACTGAGCGCCTCCAGGAGAGAGGCCAAAGCAAGACGCGCCCCGAGGAGCGTCTTGACACATGTCAACACTGGGTCCGACAGAGGGCCTCCATGAGAGAGTCCCAAGCAAGACGCGCCCCGAGGAGTGTCTTGCCACATGTCAACACTGGGTCTGACTGAGCGCCTCCAGGAGAGAGGCCCAAGCAAGACGCGCCCCGAGGAGCGTCTTGCCACGTGTCAACACTGGGTCTGACTGAGCGCCTCCAGGAGAGAGGCCCAAGCAAGATGCGCCCCGAGGAGCGTCTTGCCACGTGTCATCACTGGGTCTGACTGAGCGCCTCCAGGAGAGAGGCCCAAGCAAGACGCGCCCCGAGGAGCGTCTTGCCACGTGTCACCACTGGGTCTGATTGAGCGCCTCCAGGAGAGAGGCCCAAGCAAGACGCGCCCCGAGGAGCGTCTTGCCACGTGTCACCACTGGGTCTGACTGAGCGCCTCCAAGAGAGAGGCCCAAGCAAGACGCGCCCTGAGGAGCGTCTTGCGACATGTCACTACTCGGTCTAACTGAGCGCCTCCAGGAGAGAGGTCCAAGCAAGACGCGCCCCGAGGAGCGTCTTGCCACATGTCACTACTCGGTCTGACTGAGCGCCTCCAGGAGAGAGGCCCAAGCAAGACGTGCCCCGAGGAGCGTCTTGCCACATGTCAACAATGGGTCTGACTGAGGGCCTCCAGGAGAGAAGCCCAAGCAAGACGCGCCCCGAGGAGCGTCTTGCCACATGTCAACACTGGGTCTGACTGAGCGCCTCCAGGAGAGAGGCCCAAGCAAGACGCGCGCCGAGGAGCGTCAGGCCACATGTCACTACTCAGTCTGACTGAGCGCCTCCAGGAGAGAGGCCAAAGCAAGACGCGCCCCGAGGAGCGTCTTGCCACATGTCAACAATGGGTCTTACTGAGGGCCTCCAGGAGAGAGGCCCAAGCAAGATGCGCCCGGAGGAGCGTCTTGCCACATGTCAACACTGGGTCTGACAGAGGGCCTCCAGGAGAGAGGCCCAAGCAAGACGCGCCCCGAAGAGCGTCTTGCCACATGTCACCTCTGGTTCTGACTGAGCGCCTCCAGGAGAGAGGCCCAAGCAAGACGCGCCCCGAGGAGCGTCTTGCCACATGTCAACAATGGGTCTGACTGAGGGCCTCCAGGAGAGAAGCCCAAGCAAGTCGCGCCCAGTTGGAGCGTCTTGACACATGTCAACACTGGGTCTGACAGAGGGCCTCCAGGAGAGAGGCCCAAGCAAGACGCGCCCCGAAGAGTGTCTTGCCACATGTCACCACTGGGTCTGACTGAGCGCCTCCAGGAGAGAGGCCCAAGCAAGACGCGCCCCGAGGAGCGTCAGGCCACATGTCACTACTCAGTCTGACTGAGCACCTCCAGGAGAGAGGCCCAAGCAAGACGCGCCCCGAGGAGCGTCTTGCCACGTGTCAACACTGGGTCTGATTGAGGGCCTTCTGGAGAGAGGCCCAAGCAAGACGCGCCACGAGGAGCGTCTTGCCACATGTCAACAATGGGTCTTACTGAGGGCCTCCAGGAGAGAAGTACAAGCAAGACGCGCCCCAAGGAGCTTCTTGCCACATGCCAGCACTCTGTCTGACTGAGCGCCTCCAGGAGAGAGGCCAAAGCAAGACGCGCCCCGAGGAGCGTCTTGACACATGTCAACACTGGGTCTGACAGAGGGCCTCCATGAGAGAGGCCCAAGCAAGACGCGCCCCGAGGAGTGTCTTGCCACATGTCAACACTGGGTCGTACTGAGTGCCTCCAGGAGAGAGGCCCAAGCAAGACGCGCCCCGACGAGTGTCTTGCCACGTGTCAACACTGGGTCTGACTGAGCGCCTCCAGGAGAGAGGCCCAAGCAAGATGCGCCCCGAGGAGCTTCTTGCCACCTGTCACCACTTGGTCTGACTGAGCGCCTCCAGGAGAGAGGCCCAAGCAAGACGCGCCCCGAGGAGCGTCTTGCCATGTGTCACCACTGGGTCTGATTGAGCGCCTCCAGGAGAGAAGCCCCAGCCAGACCGGTCAGGCCTGCAGTGTACACATCAGAGACATGATGTTCTTTCACAGAACTGAGGTTGTTCATTACTAAATGACTTTTACAGGAATATTGTTATTATACTATTCAACAGGTTGATCATAATAATGTGTATTAAACCCACAACCTAGCACTGAGGACAGAGGGACTTTATTTAAATTAGTACTTAATGGAAACGATACATAATGATACATAAGAGCCATGTCATACATTCAGCCTAGGAATAGTAGCATTGTCCACTATTAAAATATACACATCAATTGCTCGAATCCCATTGTTGCAAAGTAAAACTCTAATAAAACTCTAGTCTGACATCAACAGAGAAGACAGTGTATGTACTACAAATACAGCATTAGGATTTCGAGTGGACCGTGCACCTTGTGAACCATCAGAGGCTTATGACGCAACATATCTTCCAGTTGTTATTAGACAAGTTATAATTCTCGACCATTTTTCGGAACTGGTTTCTTGGGTCCGTGAGTAAATGCCAAATGAGATGATAGTCCTTAAGTAAGTTCCTGGCGATCCCATGTCACGCTCTTGCCCATCAGCCGGTGAACGCTGAGACGGAACTCGATGAGAGCGATGTATTTTTTAAGTGCTCCGAATGTACTTCTAACAAGCGTGCGATTCACTTCGTGAGTAAACCGCAGCTGCAGCTGATTCAAACAGTCGAGCTAACTTTCTACATCACAATATGCGTTTTGTAGTTAGTCGAGTTACCTTTTGTGTGGCGCATGCACGGGTCGTTAGCGTCCAGCTCCCAGCTTATAAAGTCCTGTATTGACACAGACGTCAATACATCTCGATGTCATGCAACACACAAAGTCTGTCGCATACAGGTGGGTTAACACATGTACGATACCTTTTGTGTGGCGCATGCATGGGTCGTTAGCGTCCAGCTCCCGGCTTATAGAGAGTCCTGTATTGACACAGACGTCAATACATCTCGATGTCATGCAACACACAAAGTCTGTCGCATACAGGTGGGTTAACACACATGTACGATGTGTGCGATGGCACGCCCGTTTACAATGGGACACGACGATGATCATTGTTAACCAAACTCTTGTTTCTCACGACAGGTGGTAGCGTTGTCTCCTTCACCTGGTCTTCGTGCACAGAGGGTGTTGTAATGTGCTCGTCATAGTCGCGATCGTTGTCACTCGAATCCGTTGTTCTCACGACAGGTGGTAGCGTTGTCTCCTGCATGTTGTCTTGCGTGCGGCAAGCATTGTGCTGTGCTCGTTATAATGGTTGTCTTTGTACAAAGGGGGTGCTGAATACTCCTTCGCGAGTAGTCTAGGAGGTGGTGTGATGGGACGTATCTCAGAGGCGTTATGTGAGCGTACCACCATGGCCTGAGCAACTGCGACTACTGAGAGTACACCCAGTACAGACAGCGAGATCATTTTTTTTCTTGGGTGTTGTACGTGTGGGTACAGCCGCTTTAATGGCAGTGAGAGCAAGTGGGCAAATGTATACATAGGTCACTAGCAGAAACTAAGGCACGTGGTCAGAATGTAATCGTAACCACTGTAGCTCTTGTCATAATTTAATATATATAGAAATCAGAAATGGGCATGTCAGGATAGACATCACGAGTGATAATGCGGCCAGTATCTGTGTGCGCTTGAGAGCACCTTGTTGTTCTACTGTGGTGCCCACGCCGCCAGGTCTGTAAATGTCATCGACCTTCTTTATATACGCATACGCTAAAGACCCTATATTCTCTATGGATTTGAACACGTCCTTTGTTTCGCGTAACGCTTGAGCTGTCTCGAGCGTGATGTTGTGAGTGTACGCCAGTGTTTCGCGTGCACCGAGGTCCGAAAGGGTGTGCGCTACAACTATTAACCTTGGTTTGGGAGTGTGGCGAAACGCTCGCTCCGCTGTAATGGGCGGATGCAATGTTATCACCTGGTACGTTTCGTTAGTCGGGTCGTAACACACCGGTCCGTGACACGGACCGTCACATTGTATGGGGCACAGTAAGGACAACACGCCGCCGACCGTGACTTCGCACTCGACCGCGGTGGTGTTGTCGATATGCAAAGGATCACATACGCCTCTCCAGTCGCAATGAGGCACATTGTAGTCGACGCGACCGTCGGTCACCATAGCTTTTGTCAGCCAACACACTCGATTGCCCTTCGAAACATCGGCGATCAACGTGAGCGTAGAGGTTGCCGTCGCTTTACTGTACACCAGGATATCCGTGTGTGAGTGCAGGCTCGACGTCGATTGACAACCGGTCATGTCAGACCTGATCAGACCTTCCGAACACATGACCATTAGTTGTTGTGCGGCCGAGAGTATCGCGATCATACCGTTGAGATGTGTAGAAAGCGCGTACACGCCAGCCTTCCACGTTTCCAAAGTTTCCAGCAGTCTAGAGGGACTTGTCTTAGCGCGCACGGCTGTGCTGAATTTGCGTTGGGTAGACACAACGGCTTCGACCTCGCTTAGGATCTGTGGGCTCATGTACTCGTCGTAGGCCAAGACGTGTATAGTCGAGCGCGGTGACGCCCCGAACACTTGACCCGGTTTTGTTGTGGCGACATGTGTGTCCAGTAACGCGGCAAAGTCCGCGTGACTAGCGTGTATTGATTTTACAGCTCGCTCATACCCCAACAGTACGGTCCGTAGAAGTTCGTTCACTTGTTTCCATGTGCTCGTGGAACACAGGACATCGCAACCTCTGTGATACTCAAGTAAAGCGTCACACACCAGCTGCTTGCACGTTGGAAATACAATCGGTAGTAACTTCTTACTCCACTCTATGTTGAACTCGTATAGTATGTATATGGGCGGTTGCGGCGGTTTGCGCATTTTCTATCTACCCTCCGCTAATATGACTCTCTGGTCTGTCTCCTGAGATGGTGCAGTTGGAACTTGCGAGAGTGCACTATCGACGGTCGGCGTTTCCATTTCGTCAACTGTGCCATTTTCAGCCGCTGGCAAACGGCCGTCGATGCGAGACACCAACATAACGTTAGACCGCGACCCTCATGCCAGTTTTCTGTAGTACTGGTTGTAGTTTCTAGTGCACACTCGAAACGCCATTACGATCACAATTACGTTGATTAATAAATCCAGTGTTGCAACTCGTGTCGGTGTTATCTCTCGATACTTTCATTCGTATCCGAGCGTATGCAGAATCTACGGATCTGGTGAAGTTGCTTGTCACTAGCTTGCGCACGTTTGATATGGCACTTTGCGCGAGACTCACACAACCTGCAGTGGCGACCGTCGCGTCAGTGCAAAGTTTTTCCGATATATGGCTCGCAACATCGTTTGTCATTTGCTGTACACTGCGCACACTGGCCGCGAGGTCGCGGAGAGGGTCTTCGTTACGAGTTGTGCAATATCCGCTGACTTGCCAATTCAATTCTGGTGGCGCTGACCCAAACGAGAACGCTTTTAAGGCGCATGTCGTGGTAACTCTGGTAGCGCCGTGGTTGACGAAGACGACCATCTTTAGCAATAGTTCATCTCGAAGCGCAACGATGGTGAGGGCGACGGGTTGGCCGGTTCCGCCTTCAGGCCACTCGGTTGCCGCTAGATTGCCCAATGCCACACACGCAGACGAACCCTGTACACACTCAATGACCCGTGTGCGATCGTTGATTTCTGCTAGTACGTTTGCTAGTTCTACGTGCTTCCACGGATCGGGCGTGGGCACGCGCTTGTTTTAGAGGCGTTTTCGCGCAGCCTCTACCCTGCACGACCGCTCGTGGCCGCACTAGCTATATTTATCTTTATTTGTTTCACACACACACACACACACACACACACACACACACACACACACACACACACACACACACACACACACACACACACACACACACACACACACACACACACACACACACACACACACACACACACACACACACACACACACACACACACACACACACACACACACACACACACACACACACACACACACACACACACAGGCCCTTGCGTGCAAACCCCGGTCAGGCCTGCAGTGTACACATCAGAGACATGATGTTCTTTCACAGAACTGAGGTTGTTCATTACTAAATGACTTTTACAGGAATATTGTTATTATTCTATTCAACAGGTTGATCATAATAATGTGTATTAAACCCACAACCTAGCACTGAGGACAGAGGGACTTTATTTAAATTAGTACTTAATGGAAACGATACATAATGATACATAAGAGCCATGTCATACATTCAGCCTAGGAATAGTAGCATTGTGCACTATTAAAAATATACACATCAATTGCTCGAATCCCATTGTTGCAAAGTAAAACTCTAATAAAACTCTAGTCTGACATCAACAGAGAAGACTTAGTGTATGTACTACAAATACAGCATTAGGATTTCGAGTGGACCGTGCACCTTGTGAACCATCAGAGGCTTATGACGCAACATATCTTCCAGTTGCTATTAGACAAGTTATAATTCTCGACCATTTTTCGGAACTGGTTTCTTGAACCGTCACCTTATCGTGGTGGAGGAGTTTGAGTGCCCTAATGATCCTAGGAGCTATGTTGTCTGGGGCACTTAGTGCCCCTGGTAGGGTCTCCCATGACAAATTGGTCTTAGGTGAAGGGTGAGACAAAGAACGGTTCGAAGGATCTTTCATGGCGGTTAAAACGAAGAGTCAGAGTACCCGGCCCGGAGGGTTACCGGGGTCCCACCCTGGAGCCAGGCCTGGGGTTGGGGCCCGTGAGCGAGCGCCTGGTGGCCGGGCTTTCGCCCATGGGGCCCGGCCGGGCCCAGCCCGAACCGGATACATGGGCTCGTCCAACTGTGGACCCACCACCCGCAGGAGGAACATGAAGGGTCCGGTGCAATGCGAATCGGGTGGCAGACCAAGGCGGGAGCCTTGGCGGTCCAATCCCCGGACAAGAAAACTAGTTTTTGGGACATGGAACGTCACCTCGCTGGCGGGGAAGGAGCCGGAGCTTGTGGCAGAGGTTGAGCGGTACCGGCTAGATATAGTCGGACTCACCTCGACACATTGCATTGGCTCTGGAACCCAAGACCTGGAGAGGGGTTGGACACTCTACTTTGCTGGAGTTGCTCCGGGTGAGAGGCGGAGGGCTGGGGTTGGCTTTTTGTTAGCCCCGAGACTCTCTGCCTGTGTGTTGGGGTTTACACCGGGGGACAAGAGGGTAGCTTCCTTGCGCCTTCGGGTTGGGGAACGGGTCCTGACTGTTGTTTGTGCTTATGGGCCAAATATCAGTTCAGAGTACCCACCCTTTTTGGAGTCCATGGGACGAGTGCTAGATAGTGCTCCATCAGGGGACTCCATTGTCCTGCTGGGGGACTTCAATGCTCACGTGGGCAATGACAGCTTGACCTGGAGGGGTGTGATTGGGAGGAACGGCCCACCTAATCTGAACTCGAGCGGTGTTTTGTTATTGGACTTCTGTGCAAGCCGCAGTTTGGCCATAACGAACACCATGTTCGAACATAAGGATGCCCACCGGTACACTTGGTACCAGGGCAGCCTAGGTCACAGGTCGATGATAGATTTTGTAGTCGTATCATCTGACCTGCGGCCGTATGTTTTGGACACCCGAGTGAAGAGAGGGGCGGAGCTGTCAACTGATCACCACCTGGTGGTGAGTTGGATCAGATGGCAAGGGAACATGCCGCGTAGACCTGGCAGACCCAAACGCATAGTGAGGGTCTGCTGGGAACGCCTGGCAGAAGAACCTGTCAAGACGGTCTTCAACTCCCACCTCCGGCAGAGCTTTGACCACGTCCCGAGAGCAGTGGGGGACATTGAGTCCGAGTGGGCCTTGTTCCACTCTGCGATTGTCGAGGCGGCTGTTGCTAGCTGTGGTCGTAAGGTGGCCGGTGCCAGTCGTGGTGGCAACCCCCGTACCCGCTGGTGGACACCAGAGGTTCGGGGAGCCGTCAGGCTGAAGAAGGAGGCCTGCAGGGCGTGGCTGGTCTGTGGGTCTCCGGAGGCAGCAGACAGGTACCGGATAGCCAAGCGGGGTGCAGCAGTGGCAGTTGCCGAGGCAAAATCTCGGGCGTGGGAGGAGTTTGGTGAGGCCATGGAGAAAGACTATCGATCGGCTCCAAAGAGGTTCTGGCAAACTGTCCGGCGCCTCAGGAGAGGAAGGCAGCAACTCGCTCACACTGTTTACAGTGGGCATGGGGAGCTTCTGACGTCAACTGAGGCTATAGTCGGACGGTGGAAGGAATACTTTGAGGAGCTCCTCAATCCCACCAATGCGCATTCCGAGGAGGAACCAGAGCTGGGAGGCCTGGGGATGGACTGTCCGATCTCGGGGGCAGAAGTTGCTGAGGTAGTCAAACAACTACACAGCGGCGGAGCCCCGGGGGCGGATGAGGTTTGTCCTGGGTATCTCAAGGCTATGGATGTTGTAGGGCTGTCATGGTTGACACGTCTCTACAACATTGCGTGGTCATCGGGGGCAGTTCCTAGGGAGTGGCAGACCGGGGTGGTGGTCCCCATCTTTAAGAAGGGTGACCTGAGGGTGTGTTCCAACTATAGGGGGATCACACTCCTCAGCCTCCCTGGAAAGGTCTACGCCAAGGTACTGGAGAGGAGGGTCCGATCGATAGTTGAATCTCAGATAGAGGAGGAGCAATGTGGTTTTCGTCCTGGCCGTGGAACTGTGGACCAGCTCTATACCCTTGCAAGGGTGATGGAGGGGGCATGGGAGTTTGCCCAACCAATCCACATGTGCTTTGTGGATTTGGAGAAGGCTTATGACCGTGTCCCCAGGGGCACCCTGTGGGGGACGCTCCAGGAGTATGGGGTGGGTGGCTTTCTGTTAAGGGCCATTCAGTCCCTTTACCAGAGGAGCGTGAGTTTGGTCCGCATAGCCGGTAGTAAGTCGGACCTGTTCCCAGTGAGGGTTGGACTCCGCCAGGGCTGCCCTTTGTCACCGGTTCTGTTCATCACTTTTATGGACAGAATTTCTAGACGCAGCCGTGGTGTGGAGTGTGTCGAGTTTGGTGGCAGGAGAATCTCGTCTCTGCTTTTTGCGGATGATGTGGTCCTCCTAGCTTTATCCAGCTCTGACCTTCAGCTCTTGCTGGGTAGGTTCGCGGCCGAATGTGAAGCGGCTGGGATGAGGATCAGCACCTCCAAATCTGAGACCATGGTTCTCGACCGGAAAAGGGTGGCTTGCCACCTCCGGGTCGGGGGAGAGGTCCTACCTCAAGTGGAGGAGTTTAAGTATCTCGGGGTCTTGTTCACGAGTGAGGGTAGGAGGGATCGGGAGATCGACAGGCGGATTGGTTTGGCGTCTGCAGTGATGCGGACGCTGAGCCGATCTGTCATGGGGAAGAGGGAGCTGAGCCAGAAAGCCAGGCTCTCGATTTACCGGTCGATCTACGTCCCAATCCTCACCTATGGTCATGAACTTTGGGTAATGACCGAAAGAACGAGATCCCGGATACAAGCGGCCGAAATGAGTTTCCTCCGTAGGGTGGCCGGGCTCAGCCTTAGAGATAGGGTGAGGAGCTCGGACATTCGGGAGGGACTCGGAGTAGAACCGCTGCTCCTCCGGATCGAAAGGAGCCAGTTGAGGTGGTTTGGGCATCTGGTCAGGATGCCTCCTGGACGCCTCCCCGGGGAGGTGTTTCGGGCATGTCCTGCCGGCAGAAGGCCCCCGGGTCGACCCAGGACACTTTGGAGAGGTTACATCTCCAATCTGGTCCGGGAACGCCTTGGGGTCCTGCCGGAGGAGCTGGTGGACAAGGCCGGGGAGAGGATGGCCTGGAGCTCCCTAATTGGGATGCTGCCCCCGCGACCCGGACCCGGATACGCGAAGGAAGACGAAGACGAAGACGAAGGTTTCTTGGGTCCGTGAGTAAATGCCAAATGAGATGATAGTCCTTAAGTAAGTTCCTGGCAATCTCATGTCACGCTCTTGCCCATCAGCCGGTGAACGCTGAGACGGAACTCGATGAGAGCGATGTATTTTTTAAGTGCTCCGAATGTACTTCTAACAAGCGTGCGATTCACTTCGTGAGTAAACCGCAGCTGCAGCTGATTCAAACAGTCGAGCCAACTTTCTACATCACAATATGCGTTTTGTAGTTAGTCGAGTTACCTTTTGTGTGGCGCATGCACGGGTCGTTAGCGTCCAGCTCCCAGCTTAGAGAATCCTGTATTGACACAGACGTCAATACATCTCGATGTCATGCAACACACAAAGTCTGTTGCATACAGGTGGGTTAACACATGTACGATACCTTTTGTGTGGCGCATGCACGGGTCGTTAGCATCCAGCTCCCGGCTTATAGAGAGTCCTGTATTGACACAGACGTCAATACATCTCGATGTCATGCAACACACAAAGTCTGTCGCATACAGGTGGGTTAACACACATGTATGATGTGTGCGATGGCACGCCCGTTTACAATGGGACACGACGATGATCATTGTTAACCAAACTCTTGTTTCTCACGACAGGTGGTAGCGTTGTCTCCTGCACCTGGTCTTCGTGCACAGAGGGTGTTGTAATGTGCTCGTCATAGTCGCGATCGTTGTCACTCGAATCCGTTGTTCTCACGACAGGTGGTAGCGTTGTCTCCTGCATGTTGTCTTCGCGTGCGGCAAGCGTTGTGCTGTGCTCGTTATAATGGTTGTCTTCGTACAAAGGGGGTGTTGAATACTCCTTCGCGAGTAGTGTAGGAGGTGGTGTGATGGGACGTATCTCAGAGGCGTTATGTGAGCGTACCACCATGGCCTGAGCAACTGTGACTACTGAGAGTACACCCAGTACAGACAGCGAGATCATTTTTTTCCTTGGATGTTGTACGTGTGGGTTTAATGGCAGTTAGAGCAAGTGGGCAAATGTATTTAAAGGTCACTAGCAGAAACTAATGCACATGGTCAGAGTGTAATCGTAACCACCGTAGCTCTTGTCATAATTTAATATACATAGAAATCAGAAACGGGTATGTCAGGATAGACATCGCGAGTGATAATGCGGCCAGTATCTGTGTGCGCTTGAGAGCACCTTGTTGTTCTACTGTGGTGCCCACGCCACCGGGTCTGTAAATGTCATCGACCTTCTTTAAATACGCATACTCTAAAGACCATATATTCTATATGGATTTGAACATGTATTTTGTTTCGCGTAACGCTTGAGCTGTCTCGAGCTTGATGTTGTGAGCATACGCCAGTGTTTCGCGTGCACCGAGGTCCGAAAGGGCGTGCGCTACAACTATTAACCTTGGTTTGGTAGTGTGGCGAAACGCTCGCTCCGCTGTAATGGGCGGATGCAATGTTATCACCTGGTACGTTTCGTTAGTCGGGTCGTAACACACCGGTCCGTGACACGGACCGTCACATTGTATGGGGCACAGTAAGGACAACACGCCGCCGACCGTGACTTCGCACTCGACCGCGGTGGTGTTGTCAATTTGCAAAGGATCACATACGCCTCTCCAGTCGCAATGAGTTGCATTGTAGTCGACGGAACCGTCGGTCACCATAGCTTTCGTCAGCCAACACACTCGATTGCCCTTCGAAACATCGGCGATCAACGTGAGCGTAGAGGTCGCCGTCGCTTTACTGTACGCCAGGATATCCGTGTGTGAGTGCACGCTCGACGTCGATTGACAACCGATCATGTCAGACCTGATCAGACCTTCCAAACACATGACCATTAGTTGTATTGCGGCCGAGAGTATCGCGATCATACCGTTGAGATGTGTAGAAAGCGCATACACGCCAGCCTTCCACGTTTGCAAAGTTTCCAGCAGTCTAGAGGGACTTGTCTTAGCGCGCACGGCTGTGCTGAATTTGCGTTGGGTAGACACAACGGCTTCGACCTCGCTTAGGATCTGTCGGCTCATGTACTCATGGTAGGCCAAGACGTGTATAGTTGAGCGCGGTGACACCCCGAACACTTGACCCGGTTTTGTTTGTGTGACATGCGTGTCCAGTAACGCGGCAAAGTCCACGTGACTAGCGTGTAATGATTTTACAGCTCACTCATACCCCAACAGTACGGTCCGTAGAAGTTCGTTCACTTGTTTCCATGCGCTCCTGGAACACAGGACATCGCAACCTCTGTGATACTCAAGTAAAGCGTCACACACCAGCTGCGTGCACGTTGGAAATACAATCTGTTGTAACTTCTTACTCCACTCTATGTTGAACTCGTATAGTATGTATATGGGCGGTTGCGGCGGTTTGTGCATTTTCTATCTACCCTCCACTAATATGACTCTGTGGTCTGTCTCCTGAGATGGTGCGGTTGGAACTTGCGAGAGTGCACTATCGACGGTCGGCGTTTCCATTTCGTCAACTGTGCCATTTTCAGCTGCTGGCAAATGGCCGTCGACGGTCGATGCGAGACACCAACATCATGTTAGACCGCGACCCTCATGCCAGTTTTCTGTAGTTTCTGGTGCACACTCGATACGCCATTACGATCACAATTACGTTGATTAATAAAGCCAGTGTTGTAGCGACTGCAGCCAGCGCCGTCGCGCAACTCGTGTCGGTGTTATCTCTCAATACTTTCATTCATATCCGAGCGTATGCAGAATCTACGGATCTGGTGATGTTGCTTGTCACTAGCTTGCGCACGTTTGATATGGCACTTTGCGCAAGACTCACACAACCTGCAGTGGCGACCGTCGCGTCAGTGCAAAGTTTTTCCGATATATCGCTCGCAACATCGTTTGTCATTTGCTGTACACTGCGCACACTGGCCACAAGGTCGCGGAGAGGGTCTTCGTTACGAGTTGTGTAATATCAGCTGACTTGCCGATTCAATTCTGGTGGCGCTGACCCAAACGAGAACGCTTTTAAGGCCTATGTCGTGGTAACTCTGGTAGCGCCGTGGTTGACGAGGACGATCATCTTTAGCAATAGTTCATCTCGAAGTGCAACGATGCTGAGGGAGACGGGTTGGCCGGTTCCGCCTTCAGGCCACTCGGTTGCCGCTAGATTGCCCAATGCCACACACGAAGATGAACCCTGTACACACTCAATGACCCGTGTGCGATCGTTGATTTCTGCTAGTACGTTTGCTAGTTCAACGTGCTTCCACGGATCGCGTGTTTGCGTTGTTGTGTGGTTCGCAGACAACAGCCACTCTTTGTCCGCGGCAGACAAGTCATCTCCGTTCTCGATCGCGCCCAGTGTGTTAGCGTACCGCGACAATGCTACTTTGGACGAGTCATTGAGCGAGGGCAACGTCACCGCGAATCTAGCGTGGCGTTGAGCACCCGGAGTGCTCCACACGCACTTAGCTGCGTTATCCACTTGGTCCAGCCGGGTAACTCCGCTAGATGGTATTCTAACAACGGTGTTATCAGGTGGTGTTTCGGCCCGATAGTAACAGATGTCGCCGCGTTCCTGGTCTGCGAAAACGGGCATCTTGCCGTTGTTCAACGAAACAACCTGTGCGCCGAAAGGTACCTAATCGACCTCGCGCCAGTACATGATCAGACGTTCATATCAGAAGGTAGCCCTAACTTGAGTCCATGTGCTCCGGGGACGGACACGAAACTCCTCAAGTTAGGCGTCGCGTCATCGGAGAGTTGGAAAAAAATTCCTGCTCCCAACTTGTATATACCCTCGACCGCAGAGTGGCCACCCGTTTCGAAATCCGAACGTCTCTTGTAGCGTTCTCAGCCGAGAAGCAGCGGAATCGATGGCGTCCGCTAACCTTGTTAACGTTGGCCTGTTATTTTTTGAAACATACGTATAATCGAGGTACCCTAAACTGTACTGAACCACCCCCCACTTGACCATGTACCGGCTATCAGTGTAGCTAGGGTTTGGATGGGATAGACCGTGTACAGGGGAGTTTTGTTGTCTGTTTGGTTAGACACGGTGCAGCGTTACGGTCTTCTTGAAACGTGTACGCTGCAGATGGTAAGGACACGATCACGCCGACCCTGTTGTTGGACAACCTGCTGAGTTCGTTGAACAAGTAGACGCCGGATCGGGCGTGGGCACGCGCTTGTTTAAGAGGCGTTTTCGCGCAGCCTCTACCCTGCACGACCGCTCGTGGCCGCACTAGCTATATTTATCTTTATTTGTTTCACACACACACACACACACACACACACACACACACACACACACGCACGCACGCACGCACGCACGCACGCGCACACACACACACACACACACACACACACACACACACACACACACACATACACACACACACACACACACAGGCCCTTGCGTGCAAACCCCGGTCAGGCCTGCAGTGTACACATCAGAGACATGATGTTCTTTCACAGAACTGAGGTTGTTCATTACTAAATGACTTTTACAGGAATATTGTTATTATACTATTCAACAGGTTGATCATAATAATGTGTATTAAACCCACAACCTAGCACTGAGGACAGAGGGACTTTATTTAAATTAGTACTTAATGGAAACGATACATAATGATACATAAGAGCCATGTCATACATTCAGCCTAGGAATAGTAGCATTGTGCACTATTAAAAATATACACATCAATTGCTCGAATCCCATTGTTGCAAAGTAAAACTCTAATAAAACTCTAGTCTGAAATCAACAGAGAAGACTTAGTGTATGTACTACAAATACAGCATTAGGATTTCGAGTGGACCGTGCACCTTATGAACCATCAGAGGCTTATGACGCAACATATCTTCCAGTTGCTATTAGACAAGTTATGATTCTCAACCATTTTTCGGAACTGGTTTCTTGGGTCCGTGAGTAAATGCCAAATGAGACGATAGTCCTTAAGTAAGTTCCTGGCGATCCCATGTCACGCTCTTGCCCATCAGCTGGTGAACGCTGAGACGGAACTCGATGAGAGCGATGTATTTTTTAAGTGCTCCGAATGTACTTCTAACAAGCGATTCACTTCGTGAGTAAACCGCAGCTGCAGCTGATTCAAACAGTCGAGCCAACTTTCTACATCACAATATGCGTTTAGTGGTTAGTCGAGTTACCTTTTGTGTGGCGCATGCACGGGTCGTTAGCGTCAAGCTCCCAGCTTATAGACTCCTGTATTGACACAGACGTCAATACATCTCGATGAGATGAAACACACAAAGTCTGTCGCAGGTGGGTTAACACACATGTACGATGTGTGCGATGGCGCGCCCGTTTTCAATGGGACACGACGATGATCGTTGTTAACCAAACTCTTGTTTCTCATGACAGGTGGTAGCATTGTCTCCTGCACCTGGTCTTCGTGCACAGAGGGTGCTGTAATGTGCTCGTCAAAGTCGCGATCGTTGTCACTCGAATCCATTGTTCTCATAACAGGTTGTAGCGTTGTCTCCTGCACGTTGTCTTTGCGTGCGGCGTGCGTTGTGCTGTGCTCGTTATAATGGTTGTCTTCGTACAAGGGGGGTGTTGAATACTCCTTCGCGAGTAGTGTGATGGGACGTATCTCAGAGGCGTTATGTGAGCGTACCACCATGGCCTGAGCAACTGCGACTACTGAGAGTACACCCAGTACAGACAGCGAGATCATTTTTTTTCTTGGATGTTGTATGTGTGGGTTTAATGGCAGTTAGAGCAAGTGGGCAAATGTATTTAAAGGGCACTAGCAGAAACTAATGCACGTCGTCAGAGTGTAATCGTAACCACCTAAAGTAGCTCTTGTCATAATTTAATATACATAGAAATTAGAAACGGGCATGTCAGGATAGACATCACGAGTGACAATGCGTTCAGTATCTGTGTGCGCTTGAGAGCACCTTGTTGTTCTACTGTGGTGCCCACGCCGCCGGGTCTGTAAATGTCATCGACCTTCTTTATATACGCAAACGCTAAAGACTGTATATTCTATATGGATTTGAACACGTCCTTTGTTTCGCGTAACGCTTGAGCTGTCTCGAGCGTGATGTTGTGAGCGTACGCTAGTGTTTCGCGTGCACCGAGGTCCGAAAGGGCATGCGCTACAACTATTAACCTTGGTTTGGGAGTGTGGCGAAACGCTCGCTCCGCTGTAATGGGCGGATGCAATGTTATCACCTGCTACGTTTCGTTAGTCGGACCCTCACATTGTATGGGGCACAGTAAGGACAACACGCCGCCGACCGTGACTTCGCACTCGACCGCGGTGGTGTTGTCGATTTGCAAAGATCCCATACGCCTCTCCAGTCGCAATGAGGCACATTGTAGTCGACGCGACTGTCGGTCGCCATAGCTTTTGTCAGCCAACACACTTGATTGCCCTTCGAAACATCGGCGATCAACGTGAGCGTAGAGGTCGCCGTCGCTTTACTGTACGCCAGGATATCCGTGTGTGAGTGCACGCTCGACGTCGATTGACAACCGGTCATGTCAGACCTGATCAGACCTTCCGAACACATGACCATTAGTTGTTGTGCGGCCGAGAGTATCACGATCATACCGTTGAGATGTGTAGAAAGCGCGTACACGCCAGCCTTCCACATTTCCAAAGTTTCCAGCAGTCTAGAGGGACTTGTCTTAGCGCGCACGGCTGTGCTGAATTTGCGTTGGGTAGACACAACGGCTTCGACCTCGCTTAGGATCTGTGGGCTCATGTACTCGTGGTAGGCCAAGACGTGTATAGTCGAGCGTGGTGACGCCCCGAACACTTGACCCGGTTTTGTTGTGGTGACATGCGTGTCCAGTAACGCGGCAAAGTCCGCGTGACTAGCGTGTATTGATTTTACAGCTCGCTCATACCCCAACAGTACGGTCCGTAGAAGTTCGTTCACTTGTTTCCATGCGCTCGTGGAACACAGGACATCGCAACCTCTGTGATACTCAAGTAAAGCATCACATGCCAGCTGCGTGCACGTTGGAAATACAATCGGTAGTAACTTCTTACTCCACTCTATGTTGAACTCGTATAGTATGTATATGGGCATCTTAGGTGTGTTCTTGCTGTGTCTTTGTAAATACATGCTTTCGTTCTTTTTTAAACACAGAAACAGTTTTGTTTACCTGTTTGTAGCTACGGTTTCGCCGACAGCTGCCGGCTTCTTCAGGCTGACGCTGGCAAAAGGCCGTCGACGGTCGATGCGAGACGCCAACATAACGTTAGACCGCGACCCTCATGCCAGTTTTCTGTAGTACTGGTTGTAGTTTCTGGTGCACACTCGATACGCCATTACGATCACAATTACGTTGATTAATAAATCCAGTGTTGTAGCGACTGCAGCCAGCGCCGTCACGCAACTCGTGTCGGTGTTATCTCTCGCTACTTTCATTCGTATCCGAGCGTATGCAGAATCTACGGATCTGGTGAAGTTGCTTGTCACTAGCTTGCGCACGTTTGATATGGCACTTTGCGCGAGACTTACACAACCTGCAGTGGCGAGCGTCGCTTCAGTGCAAAGTTTTTCCGATATATCGCTCGCAACATCGTTTGTCATTTGCTGTACACTGCGCACACTGGCCGCGAGGTCGCGGAGAGGGTCTTCGTTACGAGTTGTGTAATATCCGCTGACTTGCCGATTCAATTCTGGTGGCGCTGTCCCAAACGAGAACGCTTTTAAGGCGCATGTCGTGGTAACCTTGGTAGCGCCGTGGTGGACGAGGACGATCATCTTTAGCAATAGTTCATCTCGAAGCGCAATGATGGTGAGGGCGACGGGTTGGCCGGTTCCGCCTTCAGGCCACTCGGTTGCCGCTAGATTGCCCAATGCCACACACGCAGACGAAACCTGTACAAACTCAATGACCCGTGTGCGATCGTTGATTTCTGCTAGTACGTTTGCTAGTTCTATGTGCTTCCACGAATCGGGCGTGGGCACGCGCTTGTTTTAGAGGCGTTTTCGCGCAGCCTCTACCCTACACGACCGCTCGTGGCCGCACTAGCTATATTTATCTTTATTTGTTTCACACACACACACACACACCGCACACACACACACACACACACACACACACACACACACACACACACACACACACACACACACACACACACACACACACACACACACACACACGCACACACACAAACACACACACACATACAGCCCCTTGCGTGCAAACCCCGGTCAGGCCTGCAGTGTACACATCAGAGACATGATGTTCTTTCACAGAACTGAGGTTGTTCATTACTAAATGACTTTTACAGGAATATTGTTATTATACTATTCAACAGGTTGATCATAATAATGTGTATTAAACCCACAACCTAGCACTGAGGACAGAGGGACTTTATTTAAATTAGTACTTAATGGAAACGATACATAATGATACATAAGAGCCATGTCATACATTCAGCCTAGGAATAGTAGCATTGTGCATGCACTATTAAAAATATACACATCAGTTGCTCGAATCCCATTGTTGCGAAGTAAAACTCTAATAAAACTCTAGTTGACATCCACAGAGAAGACTTAGTGTATGTACTACAAATACAGCATTAGGATTTCGAGTGGACCGTGCACCTTGTGAACCATGAGAGGCTTATGACGCAACATATCTTCCAGTTGCTATTAGACAAGTTATAATTCTCGACCATTTTTCGGAACTGGTTTCTTGGGTCCGTGAGTAAATGCCAAATTAGATGATAGTCCTTAAGTAAGTTCCTGGTGATCCCATGTCACGCTCTTGCCCATCAGCTGGTGAACGCTGAGACAGAACTCGATGAGAGCGATGTATTTTTTAAGTGCTCCGAATGTACTTCTAACAAGCGTGCCATTCACTTCGTGAGTAAACCGCAGCTGCAGCTGATTCAAACAGTCGAGCCAACTTTCTACATCACAATATGCATATTGTAGTTAGTCGAGTTACCTTTTGTGTGGCGCATGCACGGGTCGTTAGCGTCCAGCTCCCAGCTTATAGAGTCCTGTATTGACACAGACGTCAATACATCTCGATGTCATGCAACACACAAAGTCTGTCCCATACAGGTTGGTTAACACATGTACGATACCTTTTGTGTAGCGCATGCACGGGTCGTTAGCGTCCAGCCACCTGTCGTGAGAACAATGGATTCGAGTGACAACGATCGCGACTATGACGAGCACATTACAACACCCTCTGTGCACGAAGACCAGGTGCAGGAGACAACGCTACCACCTGTCGTTAGAAACAAGAGTTTGG
Organism: Nothobranchius furzeri; assembly: GCF_043380555.1. Classification (NCBI taxonomy): domain Eukaryota; kingdom Metazoa; phylum Chordata; class Actinopteri; order Cyprinodontiformes; family Nothobranchiidae; genus Nothobranchius; species Nothobranchius furzeri. The sequence continues at coordinate 16,368,553 of NC_091747.1, read as the reverse complement.
TTAACAATGATCATCGTCGTGTCCCATTGTTAACAGGCGCGCCATCGCACACATCGTACATGTGTGTTAACCCACCTGTATGCGACAGACTTTGTGTGTTGCATGACATTGAGATGTATTGACGTCTGTGTCAATACAGGACTCTCTATAAGCCGGGAGCTGGACGCTAACGACCCGTGCATGCGCCACACAAAAGGTATCGTACATGTGTTAACCCACCTGTATGCGACAGACTTTGTGTGTTGCATGACATCGAGATGTTTTGACGTCTGTGTCAATACAGGACTCTCTAAGCTGGGAGCTGGACGCTAACGACCCGTGCATGCGCCACACAAAAGGTAACTCGACTAACTACAAAACGCATATTGTGATGTAGAAAGTTGTCTCGACTGTTTGAATCAGCTGCAGCTGCGGTTTACTCACGAAGTGAATTGCACGCTTGTTAGAAGTACATTCGGAGCACTTAAAAAATACATCGCTCTCATCGAGTTCCGTCTCAGCGTTCACTGGCTGATGGGCAAGAGCGTGACATGGGATCGCCAGGAACTTACTTAAGGACTATCATCTCATTTGGCATTTACTCACGGACCCAAGAAACCAGTTCCGAAAAATGGTCGAGAATTATAACTTGTCTAATAGCAACTGGAAGTTATGTTGCGTCATAAGCCTCTGATGGTTCACAAGGTGCACGGTCCACTCGAAATCCTAATGCTGTATTTGTTGTACATACACTAAGTCTTCTCTGTTTATGTCAGACTAGAGTTTTATTAGAGTTTTACTTTGCAGCAATGGGATTCGAGCAATTGATGTGTATATTTTTAATAGTGCACAATGCTACTATTCCTAGGCTGAATGTATGACATGGCTCTTATGTATAATTATGTATCGTTTCCATTAAGTACTAATTTAAATAAAGTCCCTCTGTCCTCAGTGCTAGGTTGTGGGTTTAATACACATTATTATGATCAACCTGTTGAATAGTATAATAACAATATTCCTGTAAAAGTCATTTAGTAATGAACAACCTCAGTTCTGTGAAAGAACATCATGTCTCTGATGTGTACACTGCAGGCCTGACCGGGGTTTGCACGCAAGGGCCTGTGTGTGTGTGTGTGTGTGTGTGTGTGTGTGTGTGTGTGTGTGTGTGTGTGTGTGTGTGTGTGTGTGTGTGTGTGTGTGTGTGTGTGTGTGTGTGTGTGTGTGTGTGTGTGTGTGTGTGTGAAACAAATAAAGATAAATATAGCGAGTGCGGCCACGAGCGGTCGTGCAGGGTAGAGGCTGCGCGAAAACGCCTCTAAAAACAAGCGCGTGCCCACGCCCGATCCGTGGAAGCACGTAGACCTAGCAAACGTACTAGCAGAAATGAACGATCGCACACGGGTCATTGAGTGTGTACAGGGTTCGTCTGCCTGTGTGGCATTGGGCAATCTAGCGGCAACCGAGTGGCCTGAAGGTGGAACCGGCCAACCCGTCGCCCTCACCATCGTTGCGCTTCGAGATGAACTATTGCTAAAGATGATCGTCCTCATCAACCACGGCGCTACCAGAGTATATCGTAACGAAGACCCTCTCCGCGACCTCGCGGCCAGTGTGCGCAGTGTACAACAAATGACAAACGATGTTGCGAGCGATATATCGGAAAAACTTTGCACTGACGCGACGGTCGCCACTGCAGGTTGTGTGAGTCTCGCGCAAAGTGCCATATCAAACGTGTGCAAGCTAGTGAAAAGCAACTTCACCAGATCCGTAGATTCTGCATTCGCTCGGATACGAATGAAAGTATCGAGAGATAACACCGACACGAGTTGCGCGACGGCGCTGGCTGCAGTCGCTACAACACTGGATTTATTAATCAACGTAATTGTGATCTTAATGGCGTATCGAGTGTGAACCAGAAACTACAACCAGTACTACAGAAAACTGGCATGAGGGTCGCGGTCTAACGTTATGTGTGTGTCTCGCATCGACCGTCGACGGCCGTTTGCCAGCGGCTGAAAATGGCACAGTTGACGAAATGGAAACGCCGACCATCGATAGTGCACTCTCGCAAGTTCCAACCGCACCATCTCAGGAGACAGACCACAGAGTCATATTAGCGGAGGGTAGATAGAAAATGCGCAAACCGCCGCAACCGCCCATATACATACTATACGAGTTCAACATAGAGTGGAGTAAGAAGTTACTACCGATTGTATTTCCAACGGGCAAGCAGCTGGTGTGTGACGCTTTACTTGAGTATCACAGAGGTTGCGATGTCCTGTGTTCCACGAGCGCATGGAAACAAGTGAACGAACTTCTACGGACCGTACTGTTGGGGTATGAGCGAGCTGTAAAATCAATACACGCTAGACACGCAGACTTTGCCGCGTTACTGGACACGCATATCGCCACAACAAAACCGAGTCAAGTGTTTGGGGCGTCACCGCGCTCGACTATACACATCTTGGCCTACCACGAGTACATGAGCCCACAAGATCCTAAGCGAGGTCGAAGCCGTTGTGTCTACCCAACGCAAATTCAGCACAGCCGTGCGCGCTAAGACAAGTCCCTCTAGACTGCTGGAAACTTTGGAAACGTGGAAGGCTGGCGTGTACGTGCTTTCTACACATCTCAACGGTATGATCGCGATACTCTCGGCCGCACAACAACTAATGGTCATGTGTTCGGAAGGTCTGATCAGGTCTGACATGACCGGTTGTCAATCCACGTCGAGCGTGCACTCACACACGGATATCCTGGCGTACAGTAAAGCGACGGCGACCTCTACGCTCACGTTGATCGCCGATGTTTCGAAGGGCAATCGAGTGTGTTGGCTGACGAAAGCTATGGTGACCGACGGTCGCGTCGACTACAATGTGCCTCATTGCGACTGGAGAGGCGTATGTGATCCGTTGCAAATCGACAACACCACCGCGGTCGAGTGCGAAGTCACGGTCGGCGGCGTGTTGTCCTTACTGTGCCCCATACAATGTGACGGTCCGTGTCACGGACCAGTGTGTTACGACCCGACTAACGAAACGTAGCAGGTGATAACATTGCATCCGCCCATTACAGCGGAGCGAGCGTTTCGCCACACTGCCAAACCAAGGTTAATAGTTGTAGCGCACGCCCTTTCGGACCTCGGTGCACGCGAAACACTGGCGTACGCTCACAACATCACGCTCGAGACAGCTCAAGCGTTACGCGAAACAAAGGACGTGTTCAAATCCATAGAGAATATACGGTCTTTAGCGTATAGGTATATAAAGAAGGGTGATGACATTTGCAGACCCGGCGGCGTGGGCACCACAGTAGAACAACAAGGTGCTCTCAAGCGCACACAGATACTGGCCGCATTATCACTCGCGATGTCTATCCTGACATGCCCGTTTCTGATTTCTATGTATAATAAATCATGACAAGAGCTACTTTAGGTGGTTACGATTACACTCTGACCACGTGCCTTAGTTTCTGCCAGTGACCTATAAATACATTTGCCCACTTGCTCTCACTGCCATTAAAGCGGCTGTACCCACACGTACAACACCCAAGAAAAAAAATGATCTCGCTGTCTGTACTGGGTGTACTCTCAGTAGTCGCAGTTGCTCAGGCCATGGTGGTACGCTCACATAACGCCTCTGAGATACGTCCCATCACACCACCTCCTAGACTACTCGCGAAGGAGTATTCCACAACCCCTTTGTACGAAGACAACCATTATAACGAGCACAGCACAACGCTTGCCGCACGCGAAGACAACATGCAGGAGACAACGCTACCACCTGTCGTGAGAACAACGGATTCGAGTGACAACGATCGCGACTATGACGAGCACATTACAACACCCTCTGTCCACGAAGACCAGGTGCAGGAGACAACGCTACCACCTGTCGTGAGAACCAAGAGTTTGGTTAACAATGATCATCGTCGTGTCCCATTGTAAACGGGCGCGCCATTGCACACATCGTACATGTGTGTTAACCCACCTGTATGCGACAGACTTTGAGTGTTGCATGACATCGAGATGTATTGACGTCTGTGTCAATACAGGACTCTATAAGCTGGGAGCTGGACGCTAACGACCCGTGCATGCGCCACACAAAAGGTATCGTACATGTGTTAACCCACCTGTATGCGACAGACTTTGTGTGTTGCATGACATCGAGATGTATTGACGTCTGTGTCAATACAGGACTCTATAAGCTGGGAGCTGGACGCTAACGACCCGTGCATGCGCCACACAAAAGGTAACTCGACTAACTACTAAACGCATATTGTGATGTAGAAAGTTGGCTCAACTGTTTGAATCAGCTGCAGCTGCGGTTTACTCACGAAGTGAATCGCACGCTTGTTAGAAGTACATTCGGAGCACTTAAAAAATACATCGCTCTCATCGAGTTCCGTCTCAGCGTTCACCGGCTGATGGGTAAGAGCGTGACATGGGATCGCCAGGAACTTACTTAAGGACTATCATCTCATTTGGCATTTACTCACGGACCCAAGAAACCAGTTCCGAAAAATGGTCGAGAATTATAACTTGTCTAATAGCAACTGGAAGATATGTTGCGTCATAAGCCTCTGATGGTTCACAAGGTGCACGGTCCACTCGAAATCCTAATGCTGTATTTGTAGTACATACACTAAGTCTTCTCTGTTGATGTCAGACTAGAGTTTTATTAGAGTTGTACTTTGCAGCAATGGGATTCGGGCAATTGATGTGTATATTTTTAATAGTGCACAATGCTACTATTCCTAGGCTGAATGTATGACATGGCTCTTATGTATCATTATGTATCGTTTCCATTAAGTACTAATTTAAATAAAGTCCCTCTGTCCTCAGTGCTAGGTTGTGGGTTTAATACACATTATTATGATTAACCTGTTGAATAGTATAATAACAATATTCCTGTAAAAGTCATTTAGTAATGAACAACCTCAGTTCTGTGAAAGAACATCATGTCTCTGATGTGTACACTGCAGGCCTGACCGGGGTTTGCACGCATGGGCCTGTGTGTGTGTGTGTGTGTGTGTGTGTGTGTGTGTGTGTGTGTGTGTGTGTGTGTGTGTGTGTGAAACAAATAAAGATAAATATAGCTAGGGCAGCCACGAGCGGTCGTGCAGGGTAGACGCTGTGCGAAAACGCCTCTAAAACAAGCGCGTGCCCACGCCAGATCCGTGGAAGCACGTTGAACTAGCAAACGTACTAGCAGAAATCAACGATCGCACACGGGTCATTGAGTGTGTACAGGGTTCGTCTGCGTGTGTGATATTGGGCAATCTAGCGGCAACCGAGTGGCCTGAAGGCAGAACTGGCCAACCCGTCGCCCTCACCATCGTTGCGCTTCGAGATGAACTATTGCTAAAGATGATCGTCCTCGTCAACCACGGCGCTACCAGAGTTACCACGACATGCGCCTTAAAAGCGTTCTCGTTTGGGTCAGCGCCACCAGAATTGAATCGGCAAGTCAGCGGATATTACACAACTCGTAACGAAGACCCTCTCCGCGACCTCGCGGCCAGTGTGTGCAGTGTACAGCAAATGACAAACGATGTTGCGAGCCATATATCGGAAAAACTTTGCACTGACGCGACAGTCGCCACTGCAGGTTGTGTGAGTCTCGTGCAAAGTGCCATATCAAACGTGCGTAAGCAAGTGACAAGCAACTTCACCAGATCCGTAGATTCTGCATACGCTTGGATACGAATGAAAGTATCGAGAGACAACACCGACACGAGTTGCACGACGGCGCTGGCTGCAGTCGCTACAACACTGGATTTATTAATCAACGTAATTGTGATCGTAATGGCGTTTCGAGTGTGAACCAGAAACTACAACCAGTACTACAGAAAACTGGCATGAGGGTCGCGGTCTAACGTTATGTTGGTGTCTCGCATCGACCGTCGACGGCCGTTTGCCAGCGGCTGAAAATGGCACAGTTGACGAAATGGAAACGCCGACCGTCGATAGCGCACTCTCGCAAGTTCCAACCGCACCATCTCAGGAGACAGACCACAGAGTCATATTAGCGGAGGGTAGATAGAAAATGCGCAAACCGCCGCAACCGCTCATATACATACTATACGAGTTCAACATAGAGTGGAGTAAGAAGTTACTACCGATTGTATTTCCAACGTGCAAGAGGCTGGTGTGTGACGCTTTACTTCAGTATCACAGAGGTTGCTATGTCCTGTGTTCCACGAGCGCATGGAAACAAGTGAAAGAACTTCTACAGACCGTACTGTTGGGGTATGAGCGAGCTGTAAAATCAATACACGCTAGACACGCGGACTTTGCCGCGCTACTGGACACGCATATCGGCACAACAAAACCGGGTCAAGTGTTCGGGGCGTCACCGCGCTCGACTATACACGTCTTGGCCTACCACGAGTACATGAGCCCACAGATCCTAAGCGAGGTTGAAGGCGTTGTGTCTACCCAACGCAAATTCAGCACAGCCGTGCGCGCTAAGACAAGTCCCTCTAGACTGCTGGAAACTTTGGAAACGTGGAAGGCTGGCGTGTACGCGCTTTCTACACATCTCAACGGTATGATCGCGATACTCTCGGCCGCACAACAACTAATGGTCATGTGTTCGGAAGGTCTTATCAGGTCTGACATGACCGGTTGTCAATCGACATCGAGCGTGCACTCACACACGGATATCCTGGCGTACAGTAAAGCGACAGCGACCTCTACGCTCACGTTGATCGCCGATGTTTCGAAGGGCAATCGAGTGTGTTGGCTGACGAAAGCTATGGTGACCGACGGTCGCGTCGACTACAATGTGCCTCATTGCGACTGGAGAGGCGTATGTGATCCTTTGCAAATCGACAACACCACCGCGGTCGAGTGCGAAGTCACGGTTGGCGGCGTATTGTCCTTACTGTGCCCCATACAATGTGACGGTCCGTGTCACGGACCGGTGTGTTACGACCCGACTAACGTAACGTACCAGGTGATAACGTTGCATCTGCCCATTACAGCGGAGCGAGCGTTTCGCCACACTCCCAAACCAAGGTTAATAGTTGTAGCGCACGCACTTTCGGACCTCGGTGCACGCGAAACAGTGGCGTACACTCACAACATCACGCTCGAGACAGCTCAAGCGTTACGCGAAACAAAGGACGTGTTCAAATCCATAGAGAATATACGGTCTTTAGCGTAGGCGTATATAAAGAAGGTCGATGACATTTACAGACCCGGCGGCGTGGGCACCACAGTAGAACAACAAGGTGCTCTCAAGCGCACACAGATACTGGCCGCATTATCACTCGCGATGTCTATCCTGACATGCCCGTTTCTGATTTCTATGTATATTAAATTATGACAAGAGCTACTTTAGGTGGTTACGATTACACTCTGACCACGTACCTTAGTTTCTGCTAGTGACCTATAAATACATTTGCCCACTTGCTCTCACTGCCATTAAAAAGGCTGTACCCACACGTACAACACCCAAGAAAAAAAATGATCTCGCTGTCTGTACTGGGTGTACTCTAAGTAGTCGCAGTTGCTCAGGCCATGGTGGTACGCTCACATAACGCCTCTGAGATACGTCCCATCACACCACCTCCTAGACTACTCGCGAAGGAGTATTCAACACCCCCTTTGTACGAAGACAACCATTATAACGAGCACAGCACAACGCTTACCGCACGCGAAGACAACATGCAGGAGACAACGCTACCACCTGTCGTGAGAACAACGGATTCGAGTGACAACGATCGCGACTATGACGAGCACATTACAACACCCTCTGTGCACGAAGACCAGGTGCAGGAGACAACGCTACCACCTCTCGTGAGAAACAAGAGTTTGGTTAAAAATGATCATCGTCGTGTCCCATTGTAAACGGGCGCATCATCACACACATCGTACATGTGTGTTAACCCACCTGTATGCGACAGATTTTGTGTATTGCATGACATCGAGATGTATTGACGTCTGTGTCAATACAGGACTTTATAAGCCGGGAGCTGGACTCTAACGACCCGTGCATGCGCCACACAAAAGGTAACTCGACTAACTACAAAACGCATATTGTGATGTAGAAAGTTGGCTCGACTGTTTGAATCAGCTGCAGCTGCGGTTTACTCACGAAGTGAATCGCACGCTTGTTAGAAGGACATTCGATGCACTTAAAAAATACATCACTCTCATCGAGTTCCGTCTCAGCGTTCACCGGCTGATGGGCAAGAGCGTGACATGGGATCGCCAGGAACTTACTTAAGGACTATCATCTCATTTGGCATTTACTCACGGACCCAAGAAACCAGTTCCGAAAAATGATCGAGAATTATAACTTGTCTAATAGCAACTGGAAGATATGTTGCGTTATTAGCCTCTGATGGTTCACAAGGTGCACGGTCCACTCGAAATCCTATTGCTGTATTTGTAGTACATACACCAAGTCTTTTCTGTTGATGTCAGACTAGAGTTTTATTAGAGTTTTACTTTGCAACAATGGGATTCGAGCAATTGATGTGTATATTTTTAATAGTGCACAATGCTACTATTCCTAGGCTGAATGTATGACATGGCTCTTATGTATCATTATGTATCGTTTCCATTAAGTACTAATTTAAATAAAGTCCCTCTGTCCCCAGTGCTAGGTTGTGGGTTTAATACACATTATTATGATCAACCTGTTGAATAGTATAATAACAATATTCCTGTAAAAGTCATTTAGTAATGAACAACCTCAGTTCTGTGAAAGAACATCATGTCTCTGATGTGTACACTGCAGGCCTGACCGGGGTTTGCACGCAAGGGCCTGTGTGTGTGTGTGTGTGTGTGTGTGTGTGTGTGTGTGTGTGTGTGTGTGTGTGAGTGTGTGTGTGTGTGTGTGTGTGTGTGTGTGTGTGTGTGTGTGTGTGTGTGTGTGTGTGTGTGTGTGTGTGAAACAAATAAAGATAAATATAGCTAGTGCGGCCACGAGCGGTCGTGCAGGGTAGAGGCTGCGCGAAAACGCCTCTAAAACAAGCGCGTGCCCACGCCCGATCCGTGGAAGCACGTAGAACTAGCAAACGTCCTAGCAGAAATCAACGATCGCACACGGGTCATTGAGTGTGTACAGGGTTCGTCTGCGTGTGTGGCATTGGGCAATCTAGCGGCAACTGAGTGGCCTGAAGGCGGAACCGGCCAACCCGTCGCCCTCACCATCGTTGTGCTTCGAGATGAACTATTGCTAAAGATGATCGTCCTCGTCAACCAAGGCGCTACCAGAGTTACCACGACATGCACCTTAAAAGCGTTCTCGTTTGGGTCAGCGCCACCAGAATTGAATCGGCAAGTCAGAGGATATTACACAACTCGTAACGAAGACCCTCTCCGCGACCTCGCGGCCAGTGTGCGCAGTGTACAGCAAATGACAAACGATGTTGCGAGCGATATATCGGAAAAACTTTGCACTGACGCGACGGTCGCCACTGCAGGTTGTGTGAGTCTTGCGCAAAGTGCCATATCAAACGTGCGCAAGCTAGTGACAAGCAACATCACCAGATCCGTAGATTCTGCATACGCTCGGATATGAATGACCGGTTGTCAATCGACGTCGAGCGTGCACTCACACACGGATATCCTGGCGTACAGTAAAGCGACAGCGACCTCTACGCTCACGTTGATCGCCGATGTTTCGAAGGGCAATCGAGTGTGTTGGCTGACGAAAGCTATGGTGACCGACGGTCGCGTCGACTACAATGTGCCTCATTGCGACTGGAGAGGCGTATGTGATCCTTTGCAAATCGACAACACCACCGCGGTCGAGTGCGAAGTCACGGTCGGCGGCGTGTTGTCCTTACTGTGCCCCATACAATGTGACTGTCCGTGTCACGGACCGGTGTGTTACGACCCGACTAACGAAACGTACCAGGTGATAACATTGCATCTGCCCATTACATTAGAGCGAGCGTTTCGCCACACTCCCAAACCAAGGTTAACAGTTGTAGCGCACGCCCTTTCGGACCTCGGTGCACGCGAAACACTGGCGTACACTAAAACATCACGCTCGAGACAGCTCAAACGTTACGCGAAACAAAGGACGTGTTCAAATCGATAGAGAATATACGGTCTTTAGCGTATGCGTATATAAAGAAGGTCGATGACATTTACAGACCCGGCGGCATGGGCACCACAGTAGAACAACAAGGTGCTCTCAAGCGCACACAGATACTGGCCGCATTATCACTCCTGATGTCTATCCTGACATGCCCGTTTCTGATTTCTATGTATATTAAATTATGACAAGAGCTACGGTGGTTACGATTACACTCTGACCACGTGCCTTAGTTTCTGCTAGTGACCTATAAATACATTTGCCCACTTGCTCCCACTGCCATTAAAGCGGCTGTACCCACACGTACAACACCCAAGAAAAAAAATGATCTCGCTGTCTGTACTGGGTGTACTCTCAGTAGTCGCAGTTGCTCAGGCCATGGTGGTACGCTCACATAACGCCTCTGAGATACGTCCCATCACACCACCTCCTAGACTACTCGCGAAGGAGTATTCAACACCCCCTTTGTACGAAGACAACCATTATAACGAGCACAGCACAACGCTTGCCGCACGCTAAGACATAATGCAGGAGACAACGCTACCACCTGTCGTGAGAACAACGGATTCGAGTGACAACGATTGCGACTATGACGAGCACATTACAGCACCCTCTGTGCACGAAGACCAGGTGCAGGAGACAACGCTACCACCTGTCATGAGAAACAAGAGTTTGGTTAACAATGATCATCGTCGTGTCCCATTGTAAACAGGCGTGCCATCGCACACATCGTACATGTGTGTTAACCCACCTGTATAAGACAGACTTTGTGTGTTGCATGACATCGAGATGTATTGACGTCTGTGTCAATACAGGACTCTCTATAAGCCGGGAGCTGGACGCTAACGACCCGTGCATGCGCCACACAAAAGGTATCGTATATGTGTTAACCCACCTGTATGCGACAGACTTTGTGTGTTGCATGACATCGAGATGTATTGACGTCTGTGTCAATACAGGACTCTCTAAGCTGGGAGCTGGACGCTAACGACCCGTGCATGCGCCACACAAAAGGTAACTCGACTAACTACAAAACGCATATTGTGATGTAGAAAGTTGGCTCGACTGTTTGAATCAGCTGCAGCTGCGGTTTACTCACGAAGTGAATCGCACGCTTGTTAGAAGTACATTCGGAGCACTTAAAAAATACATCGCTCTCATCGAGTTCCGTCTCAGCGTTCACCGGCTGATGGGCAAGAGCGTGACATGGGATCGCCAGGAACTTACTTAAGGACTATCATCTCATTTGGCATTTACTCACGGACCCAAGAAACCAGTTCCGAAAAATGGTCGAGAATTATAACTTGTCTAATAGCAACAGGAAGATATGTTGCGTCATAAGCCTCTGATGGTTCACAAGGTGCACGGTCCACTCGAAATCCTAATGCTGTATTTGCAGTACATACACTAGGTCTTCTCTGTTGATGTCAGACTAGAGTTTTATTAGAGTTTTACTTTGCAACAATGGGATTCGAGCAATTGATGTGTATATTTTTAATAGTGCACAATGCTACTATTCCTAGGCTGAATGTATGTGGAAAGACGCTCCTTGGGGCGCGTCTTGCTTGGGCTTCTCTCCTGGAGGCCCTCTGTCAGACCCAGTGTTGACATGTGGCAAGATGCTACTCCGGGCGCATCTTGCTTGGGCCTCTCTCCTGGAGGCCCTCAGTCAGACCCATTGTTGACATGTGGCAAGACGCTCCTCGGGGCGCGTCTTGCTTGGGCCTCTCTCCTGGAGGCGCTCAGTACGACCGAGTGCTGACATAAGGCAAGACGCTCCTCGGGGCGCGTCTTGCTGGGGCCTCTCTCCTGGAGGTGCTCAATCAGACCCAGTGGTGACACGTGGCAAGACGCTCATCTGGGCGCGTCTTGCTTGGGCCTCTCTCCTGGAGGAGCTCAGTCAGACCCAGTGGTGACACGTGGCAAGACGCTCCTCGGGGCGCATCTTGCTTGGGCCTCTCTCCTGGAGGCGCTAAGTCAGACCCAGTGTTGACACGTGGCAAGACGCTCCTCGGGGCGCTTCTTGCTTGGGCTTCTCTCCTGGAGGCCCTCAGTCAGACCCATTGTTGACATGTGGGCACGTCTTGCTTGGGTCGCTCTCCTGGAGGCGCTCAGTCAGACCGAGTAGTGACATGTGGCAAGACGCTCCTCGGGGCGCGTCTTGCTGGGGCTTCTCTCATGGAGGCACTCAGTCAGACCCAGAGGAGACATGTGTCAAGACCCTCCTCGGGGCGCGTCTTGCTTGGGCCTCTCTCCTGGAGGCGCTCAGTCAGACCGAGTGCTGACATGTTGCAAGACGCTCATCTGGGCGCGTCTTGCTTGGGCCTCTCTCCTGGAGGCGCTCAGTCAGACCCAGTGTTGACATGTGGCAAGACGCTCCTCGGGGCGCGTCTTGCTGGGGCTTCTCTCATGGAGGCACTCAGTCAGACCCAGTGTTGACATGTGGCACGATGCTCCTCGGGGCGCGTGTTGCTTGGACCTCTCTCCTGGATGCCCTCTGTCAGACCCAGTGTTGACATGTGGCAAGACTCTCCTCGGGGCGCGTCTTGCTTGGGCTTCTCTCATGGAGGCCCTCAGTCAGACCCAGTGTTGACATGTGTCAAGATGCTCCTCGGGAAGTGTCTTGCTTGGGCCTCTCTCCTGGAGGCGCTCAGTCATACCCAGTGTTGACATGTGGCAAGACGCTCCTCGGGGCGCTTCTTGCTTGGGCTTCTCTCCTGGAGGCCCTCAGTCAGACCCATTGTTGACATGTGGCAAGACGCTCCTCGGGGCACGTCTTGCTTGGGTCTCTCTCCTGGAGGCGCTCAGTCAGACCGAGTAGTGAAATGTGGCAAGACGCTCCTCGGGGCGCGTCTTGCTGGGGCTTCTCTCATGGAGGCACTCAGTCAGACCCAGTGTTGACATGTGGCAAGACGCTCCTCGGGGCGCGTCTTGCTTGGGCTTCTCTCCTGGAGGCCCTCAGTCAGACCCATTGTTGACATGTGGCAAGAAGCTCCTCGGGGCGCTTCTTGCTTGGGCCTCTCTCCTGGAGGCGCTCAGTCAGACCGAGTGCTGACATGTGGCAAGACGCTCCTCGGGGCGCATCTTGCTGGGGCCTCTCTCCTGGAGGCGCTCAGTCAAACCCAGTGTTGACATGTGTCAAGACTCTCCTCGGGCGTTTCTTGCTTGCGCCTCTCTCCTGGAGGCGCTCAGTCAGACCCAGAGGTGACATGTGGCAAGACGCTGCTCGGGCCTCTCTCCTGGAGGCGCTCAGTCAGACCCAGTGTTGACATGTGGCAAGACGCTCCTCGGGGCGCGTCTTGCTTGGGCCTCTCTCCTGGAGGTGCTCAGTCAGACCCAGTGTTGACATGTGGCAAGACGCTCCTCGGGGCGCGTCTTGCTGGGGCTTCTCTCATGGAGGCACTCTGTCAGACCCAGTGTTGACATGTGGCAAGATGCTCGTCGGGGCACGTCTTGCTTGGGCCTCTCTCCTGGAGGCGCTCAGTCAGACTGAGTGCTGACATGTGGCAAGACGCTCCTCGGGGCGCATCTTGCTTGGGCTTCTCTCCTGGAGGCCCTCAGTCAGATCCAGTGTTGACATGTGGCAAGACGCTCCTCGGGGCGCGTCTTATTTGGGCCTCTCTCCTGGAGGCCCTCAGTCAGACCCAGTGTTGACATGTGGCAAGACGCTCCTCGGGGCGCGTCTTGCTTGGGCTTCTCTCCTGGAGGCCCTCAGTCAGACCCATTGTTGACATGTGGCAAGACGCTCCTCGGGACACGTCTTGCTTGGGCCTCTCTCCTGGAGGCGCTCAATCAGACCGAGTAGTGACATGTGGCAAGACGCTCCTCGGGGCGCGTCTTGCTTGGGCCTCTCTCCAGAAGGCCCTCAATCAGACCCAGTGTTGACACGTGGCAAGACGCTCCTCGGGGCGCGTCTTACTTGGGCCTCTCTCCTGGAGGCGCTCAGTCAGACTGAGTAGTGACATGTGGCCTGACGCTCCTCGGGGCGCGTCTTGCTTGGGCCTCTCTCCTGGAGGCCTTCTGTCAGACCCAGTGTTGACATGTGTCAAGACGCTCCTCGGGGCGTGTCTTGCTTGGGCTTCTCTCCTGGAGGCCCTCAGTCATACCCATTGTTGACATGTGGCAAGACTCTCCTCGGGGCGCGTCTTGCTTTGGCCTCTCTCCTGGAGGCGCTCAGTCAGACCGAGTGCTGACATGTGGAAAGACGCTCCTCGGGGCGCGTCTTGCTTGGGCTTCTCTCCTAGAGGTGCTCAGAAAGACCCAGTGTTGACATGTGACAAGACGCTCCTCGGGGTGCGTCTTGCTTGGGCCTCTCTCCTGGAGGCGCTCAGTCAGACCCAGTGGTGACATGTGGCAAGACACTCCTCGGGGCGCGTCGTGCTTGGGCCTCTCTCCTGGAGGCCCTCTGTCAGACACAGTGTTGGCATGTGGCAAGACGCTCCTAAGGGCGCATCTTGGTTGGGCCTCTCTCCTGGAGGCGCTCAGTCAGACCCAGTGGTGACATGTGGCAAGACGCTCCTCGGGGAGTGTATTGCTTGGGCCTCTCTCCTGGATGCCCTCTGTCAGACCGAGTGTTGACATGTGGCAAGACTCTCCTCGGGGCGTGTCTTGCTTCGGCTTCTCTCATGGAGGCCCTCAGTCAGACCCAGTGTTGACATGTGTCAAGACGCTCCTCGGGGCGTGTCTTGCTTGGGCCTCTCTCCTGGAGGCGCTCAGTCAGACCCATTGTTGACATGTGGCAAGACGCTCCTCGGGGCGCGTCTTGCTTGGGCTTCTCTCCTGGAGGCCCTCAGTCAGACCCATTGTTGACATGTGGCAAGATGCTCCTCGGGGCACGTCTTGCTTGGGCCTCTCTCCTGGAGGCGCTCAAACAGACCGAGTAGTGACATGTGGCAAGACACTCCTCGGGGCGCGTCTTGCTTGGGCCTCTCTCCCTGAGGCGCTCAGTCAGACCCAGTGTTGACATTTGGCAAGACACTCCTCGGGGCGCGTCTTGCTTGGGCCTCTCTCATGGAGGCCCTCTGTCAGACCGATTGCTGACATGTGGCAAGAAGCTCCTTGGGGCGCGTCTTGTTCGGGCTTCTCTCCTGGAGGCTCTCAGTAAGAACCATTGTTGACATGTGGCAAGACGCTCCTCGGGGCGCGTCTTGCTTGGGCCTCTCTCCAGAAGGCCCTCAATCAAACCTAGTGTTGACACGTGGCAAGACGCTCCTCGGGGCGCGTCTTACTTGGGCCTTTCTCCTGGAGGCGCTCAGTCAGACTGAGTAGTGACATGTGGCCTGACGCTCCTCGGGGCGCGTGTTGCTTGGGCCTCTCTCCTGGAGGCGCTCAGTCAGACCAAGTGGTGACATGTGGCAAGACACTCCTCGGGGCGCGTCTTGCTTGGGCCTCTCTCATGGAGGCCCTCTGTCAGCCCCAGTGTTGACATGTGGCGAGACACTCATCGGGGCGCGTCTTGCTTGGGCCTCTCTCATGGAGGCCCTCTGTCAGACCCAGTGTTGACATGTGTCAAGACGCTCCTCGGGGCGCGTCTTGCTTTGGCCTCTCTCCTAGAGGCGCTCAGTCAGACCGAGTGCTGACATGTGGAAAGAAGCTCCTCGGGGCGCGTCTTGCTTGGGCTTCTCTCCTGGAGGCGCTCAGTCAGAACCAGAGGTGACATGTGGCAAGACGCTCCTCCGGGCGCATCTTGCTTGGGCCTCTCTCCTGGAGGCCTTCAGTCAGACCCATTGTTGACATGTGGCAAGACGCTCCTCGGGGCGCGTCTTGCTTGGGCCTCTCTCCAGGAAGCGCTCAGTCAGACCCAGTGTTGACATGTGGCAAGACGCTCCTCGGGGCGCGTCTTTCTTGGGCCTCTCTCCTGGAGGCGCTCAGTCAGACCCAGTGGTGACACGTGGAAAGATGCTCCTCGGGGCGCGTCTTGCTTGGGCCTCTCTCCTGGAGGCGCTCAGTCAGACCCAGTGTTGACACGTGGCAAGACGCTCCTCGGGTCGCGTCTTGCTTGGGCCTCTCTCCTGGAGGCGCTCAGTCAGACCCAGTGTTGGCATGTGGCAAGACACTCCTCGGGGCGCGTCTTGGTTGGGCCTCTCTCCTGGAGGCGCTCATTCAGACCCAGTGGTGACATGTGGCAAGACGCTCCTCGGGGCGAGTATTGCTTGGGCCTCTCTCCTGAATGCCCTCTGTCAGACCGAGTGTTGACATGTGGCAAGACACTCCTCGGGGCGCGTCTTGCTTGGGCTTCTCTCATGGAGGCCCTCAGTCCGAACCAGTGTTGACATGTGTCAAGACGCTCCTCGGGGCGTGTCTTGCTTGGGCCTCTCTCCTGGAGGCGCTCAGTCAGACCCCGTGTTGACATGTGGCAAGACGCTCCTCTGGGCGCGTCTTGCTTGGGCTTCTCTCCTGGAGGCCCTCAGTCAGACCCATTGTTTACATGTGGCAAGACGCTCCTCGGGGAACGTCTTGCTTGGGCCTCTCTCCTGGAGGCGCTCAGTCAGACCGTGTAGTGACATGTGGCAAGACGCTCCTCGGGGCGCGTCTTGCTTGGACCTCCCTCCTGGAGGCGCTCAGTCAGACCGAGTAGTGACATGTGGCAAGACGCTCCTCGGGGCGCATCTTGCTTGGACCTCTCTCCTGGAGGCGCTCAGTTAGACCGAGTAGTGACAAGTGGCAAGACGCTCCTCGGGGCGCGTCTTGCTTGGGCCTCTCTCCTGGAGGTGCTCAATCAGACCCATTGGTGACACGTGGCAAGGCGCTCCTCGGGGCGCGTCTTGCTTGGGCCTCTCTCCTGGAGGACCTCAGTCAGACCCAGTGGTGACACGTGGCAAGACGCTCCTCGGGGCACATCTTGCTTGGGCCTCTCTCCTGGAGGCGCTCAGTCAGACCGTGTAGTGACATGTGGCAAGACGCTCCTCGGGGCGCGTCTTGCTTGGACCTCCCTCCTGGAGGCGCTCAGTCAGACCGAGTAGTGACATGTGGCAAGACGCTCCTCGGGGCGCGTCTTGCTTGGGCCTCTCTCATGGAGGCCCTCTGTCAGACCCAGTGTTGACATGTGTCAAGACGCTCCTCGGGGGGCGTCTTGCTTTGGCCTCTCTCCTGGAGGAGCTCAGTCAGACCGAGTGCTGACATGTGGCAAGAAGCTCCTCGGGGCGCGTCTTGCTTGGGGTTCTCTCCCGGAGGCCCTCAGTAAGAACCATTGTTGACATGTGGCAAGACGCTCCTCGGGGCGCGTCTTGCTTGGGCCTCTCTCCTGGAGGCGCTCAGTCAGACTGCGTAGTGACATGTGGCCTGACGCTCCTCGGGGCGCGTGTTGCTTGGGCCTCTCTCCTGGAGGCGCTCAGTCAGACCAAGTGGTGACATGTGGCAAGACACTCCTCGGGGCGCGTCTTGCTTGGGCCTCTCTCCTGGAGGCCCTCTGTCAGACCCAGTGTTGACATGTGTCAAGACGCTCCTCGGGGCGTGTCTTGCTTGGGCTTCTCTCCTGGAGGCCCTCAGTCATACCCATTGTTGACATGTGGCAAGACGCTCCTCGGGGCGCGTCTTGCTTTGGCCTCTCTCCTGGAGGCGCTCAGTCAGACCGAGTGCTGACAAGTGGCAAGATGCTCCTCGGGCCGCGTGTTGCTTGGGCTTCTCTCCTGGAGGCCCTCAGTCAGACCCATTGTTGTTATGTTGCAAGACGCTCCTTTGGGCGCGTCTTGCTTGGGCCTCTCTCCTGGAGGCGCTCAGTCAGACCGAGTGCTGACATGTGGAAAGACGCTCCTCGGGGCGCGTCTTGCTTGGGCCTCTCTCCTGGAGGCGCTCAGTCAGACCCAGTGTTGGCATGTGGCAAGACGCTCCTCAGGGCGCGTCTTGGTTGGGCCTCTCTCCTGGAGGCGCTCAGTCAGACCCAGTGGTGACATGTGGCAAGACGCTCCTCGGGGTGCGTATTGCTTGGGCCTCTCTCCTGGATGCCCTCTGTCAGACCGAGTGTTGACATGTGGCAAGACTCTCCTCGGGGCGCGTCTTGCTTGGGCTTCTCTCATGGAGGCCCTCAGTCAGACCCAGGTTTGACATGTGTCAAGACGCTCCTCGGGGCGTGTCTTGCTTGGGCCTCTCTCCTGGAGGCGCTCATTCAGACCCAGTGTTGACATGTGGCAAGACGCTCCTCGGGGCGCGTCTTGCTTGGGCTTCTCTCCTGGAGGCCCTCAGTCAGACCCATTGTTGACATGTGGCAAGACGCTCCTCGGGGCACGTCTTGCTTGGGCCTCTCTCCTGGAGGCGCTCAAACAGACCGAGTAGTGACATGTGGCAAGACGCTCCTCGGGGCGCGTCTTGCTGGGGCTCCTCTCATGGAGGCACTCAGTCAGACCCAGTGTTGACATGTGGCAAGACGCTCCTCGGGGCACGTCTTGCTTGGACCTCTCTCACTGAGGCGCTCAGTCAGACCGAGTAGTGACATGTGGCAAGACGCTCCTCGGGGCGCGTCTAGCTTGGACCACTCTCCCTGAGGCGCTCAGTCAGACCCAGTGTTGACATTTGGCAAGTCACTCCTCGGGGCGCGTCTTGCTTGGGCCTCTCTCATGGAGGCCCTCTGTCAGACCGATTGCTGACATGTGGCAAGAAGCTCCTTGGGGCGCGTCTTGCTCGGGCTTCTCTCCTGGAGGCTCTCAGTAAGAACCATTGTTGACATGTGGCAAGACGCTCCTCGGGGCGCGTCTTGCTTGGGCCTCTCTCCAGAAGGCCCTCAATCAAACCCAGTGTTGACACGTGGCAAGACGCTCCTCGGGGCGCGTCTTACTTGGGCCTCTCTCCTGGAGGCGCTCAGTCAGACTGAGTAGTGACATGTGGCCTGACGCTCCTCGGGGCGCGTGTTGCTTGGGCCTCTCTCCTGGAGGCGCTCAGTCAGACCAAGTGGTGACATGTGGCAAGACACTCCTCGGGGCGCGTCTTGCTTGGGCCTATCTCATGGAGGCCCTCTGTCAGACCCAGTGTTGACATGTGGCGAGACACTCATCGGGGCGCGTCTTGCTTGGGCCTCTCTCATGGAGGCCCTCTGTCAGACCCAGTGTTGACATGTGTCAAGACGCTCCTCGGGGCGCGTCTTGCTTTGGCCTCTCTCCTGGAGGCGCTCAGTCAGACCGAGTGCTGACATGTGGAAAGAAGCTCCTCGGGGCGTGTCTTGCTTGGGCTTCTCTCCTGGAGGCGCTCAGTCAGACCCAGTGTTGGCATGTGGCAAGACGCTCCTCAGGGCGCGTCTTGGTTGGGCCTCTCTCCTGGAGGCGCTCAGTCAGACCCAGTGGTGACATGTGGCAAGACGCTCCTCGGGGTGCGTATTGCTTGGGCCTCTCTCCTGGATGCCCTCTGTCAGACCGAGTGTTGACATGTGGCAAGACTCTCCTCGGGGCGCGTATTGCTTGGGCCTCTCTCCTGGATGCCCTCTGTCAGACCGAGTGTTCACATGTGGCAAGACTCTCCTCGGGGCGCGTCTTGCTTGGGCTTCTCTCATGGAGGACCTCAGTCAGACCCAGGTTTGACATGTGTCAAGACGCTCCTCGGGGCGTGTCTTGCTTGGGCCTCTCTCCTGGAGGCGCTCATTCAGACCCAGTGTTGACATGTGGCAAGACGCTCCTCGGGGCGCGTCTTGCTTGGGCTTCTCTCCTGGAGGCCCTCAGTCAGACCCATTGTTGACATGTGGCAAGACGCTCCTCGGGGCACGTCTTGCTTGGGCCTCTCTCCTGGAGGCGCTCAAACAGACCGAGTAGTGACATGTGGCAAGACGCTCCTCGGGGCGCGTCTTGCTGGGGCTCCTCTCATGGAGGCACTCAGTCAGACCCAGTGTTGACATGTGGCAAGACGCTCCTCGGGGCACGTCTTGCTTGGACCTCTCTCACTGAGGCGCTCAGTCAGACCGAGTAGTGACATGTGGCAAGACGCTCCTCGGGGCGCGTCTAGCTTGGACCACTCTCCCTGAGGCGCTCAGTCAGACCCAGTGTTGACATTTGGCAAGTCACTCCTCGGGGCGCGTCTTGCTTGGGCCTCTCTCATGGAGGCCCTCTGTCAGACCGATTGCTGACATGTGGCAAGAAGCTCCTTGGGGCGCGTCTTGCTCGGGCTTCTCTCCTGGAGGCTCTCAGTAAGAACCATTGTTGACATGTGGCAAGACGCTCCTCGGGGCGCGTCTTGCTTGGGCCTCTCTCCAGAAGGCCCTCAATCAAACCCAGTGTTGACACGTGGCAAGACGCTCCTCGGGGCGCGTCTTACTTGGGCCTCTCTCCTGGAGGCGCTCAGTCAGACTGAGTAGTGACATGTGGCCTGACGCTCCTCGGGGCGCGTGTTGCTTGGGCCTCTCTCCTGGAGGCGCTCAGTCAGACCAAGTGGTGACATGTGGCAAGACACTCCTCGGGGCGCGTCTTGCTTGGGCCTATCTCATGGAGGCCCTCTGTCAGACCCAGTGTTGACATGTGGCGAGACACTCATCGGGGCGCGTCTTGCTTGGGCCTCTCTCATGGAGGCCCTCTGTCAGACCCAGTGTTGACATGTGTCAAGACGCTCCTCGGGGCGCGTCTTGCTTTGGCCTCTCTCCTGGAGGCGCTCAGTCAGACCGAGTGCTGACATGTGGAAAGAAGCTCCTCGGGGCGTGTCTTGCTTGGGCTTCTCTCCTGGAGGCGCTCAGTCAGAACCAGAGGTGACATGTGGCAAGACGCTCCTCCGGGCGCATCTTGCTTGGGCCTCTCTCCTGGAGGCCCTCAGTCAGACCCATTGTTGACATGTGGCAAGACGCTCCTCGGGGCGCGTCTTGCTTGGGCCTCTCTCCAGGAAGCGCTCAGTCAGACCCAGTGTTGACATGTGGCAAGACGCTCCTCGGGGCGCGTCTTTCTTGGGCCTCTCTCCTGGAGGCGCTCAGTCAGACCCAGTGTTGACACGTGGAAAGACAATCCTCGGGGCGCGTCTTGCTTGGGCCTCTCTCCTGGAGGCGCTCAGTCAGACCCAGTGTTGACACGTGGCAAGACGCTCCTCGGGTCGCGTCTTACTTGGGCCTCTCTCCTGGAGGCGCTCAGTCAGACCCAGTGTTGGCATGTGGCAAGACACTCCTCGGGGCGCGTCTTGGTTGGGCCTCTCTCCTGGAGGCGCTCATTCAGACCCAGTGGTGACAGGTGGCAAGACGCTCCTCGGGGCGAGTTTTGCTTGGGCCTCTCTCCTGAATGCCCTCTGTCAGACCGAGTGTTGACATGTGGCAAGACACTCCTCGGGGCGCGTATTGCTTGGGCTTCTCTCATGGAGGCCCTCAGTCCGAACCAGTGTTGACATGTGTCAAGACGCTCCTCGGGGCGTGTCTTGCTTGGGCCTCTCTCCTGGAGGCGCTCAGTCAGACCCCGTGTTGACATGTGGCAAGACGCTCCTCGGGGCGCGTCTTGCCGGGGCCTCTCTCCTGGAGGTGCTCAATCAGACCCATTGGTGACACGTGGCAAGACGCTCCTCGGGGCGCGTCTTGCTTGGGCCTCTCTCCTGGAGGACCTCAGTCAGACCCAGTGGTGACACGTGGCAAGACGCTCCTCGGGGCACATCTTGCTTGGGCCTCTCTCCTGGAGGCGCTAAGTCAGACCCAGTGTTGACACGTGGCAAGACGCTCCGCGGGGCGCGTCTTGCTTGGGCCTCTCTCCTGGAGGCCCTCAGTCAGACCCATTGTTGACATGTGGCAAGATGCTCCTCGGGGCGCGTATTGCTTGGGCCTCTCTCCTGGATGCCCTCTGTCAGACCCAGTGTTGACATGTGGCAAGACTCTCCTCGGGGCCCGTCTTGCTTGGGCTTCTCTCATGGAGGCCCTCAGTCAGACCCAGTGTTGACATGTGTCAAGACGCTCCTCGGGGCTTGTCTTGCTTGGGCCTCTCTCCTGGAGGCGCTCAGTCAGACCCAGTGTTGACATTTGGCAAGACGCTCCTCTAGGCGCTTCTTGCTTGGGCTTCTCTTCTGGAGAACCTCAGTCAGACCCATTGTTATCATGTGGCAAGACGCTCCTCGGGGCACGTCTTGCTTGGGCCTCTCTCCTGGAGGCGCTCAGTCAGACCGAGTAGTGACATGTGGCAAGACGCTCCTCGGGGCGCGTCTTGCTGGGGCTTCTCTCATGGAGGCACTCAGTCAGACCCAGTGTTGACATGTGGCAGGACGCTCCTCGGGGCGCGTGTTGCTTGGACCTCTCTCCTTGAGGCGCTCAGTCAGACCGAGTAGTGACATGTGGCAAGACGCTCCTCGGGGCGGGTCTTGCTTGGGCCTCTCTCCTGGAGGCGCTCAGTCAGACCCAGTGCTGACATGTGGCAAGAAGCTCCTTGGGGCGCGTCTTGCTTGGGCTTCTCTCCTGGAGGCCCTCAGTAAGACCCATTGTTGACATGTGGCAAGACGCTCATCGGGGCGCATCTTGCTTGGGCCTAGGGATGAGTACCGAATTCGGTACTTTTTAAGGTACCGACCGAATTCCATAGTACCGACCGAACACCGATTCACGTCATTTCAAACGGTGCCTCGTTTCGGTACTGCCAAGACAGTTGCGCATGCGCAAGAGCGTTATGTCGCCGGTCCCTGCGAGCCCGTTGTAAACAGAGCAAGCATGGTAGAAAGAACGCACGCTAAAGCTTGGGTCCACTTCACTAAATGTGATGGGTAACTGGGTGATGAAACTAGCGACAGACAACGATCTAAGTGAGACATCCTCATCTTAATCTGCTCCAGTAGGTAAATAAAATGTTTAAGATAACGTTACCTTGATTTGTTAGCTTCCGTTTCGCTATGGTGCGTTCGCTTTCTCCTCGGAACTCCGAATTTCCGACTAGAAGAACATGAACGCGCTCTAAAGTTTGGCTTTACTTTACTAAATGCGACGGGTGAATGGGTGAAGGTAAAACCAGCGACAACGATCTAAGTTTGAGGCATCATCGTTTTAATCTGCTCCAGCAGCTAAATAAACTGTTAAAGATAACGTTAACTTGATATGTTAGCTTCCATTGCCACCGTTGTTACCAGCTAATGGTGCTTTCGCTTTCTCCTCGGAAATTCTAACTTCCCAGTAGGAAAAATCAAATGAAAAAGGACGGCAAAAGGAATGAAGATACACAGTAAATTTAGTTCACAGTAAAGATGTTTGCTTCAGTTTAATTATCAGCTTATAAAACTACAAGGACGATGTTAAAATACAAACTTGTATGTTATTTATCGTGATATTTATCATATATGGTTATATATTGAGAAAAATATATATTTAATTATAAAAGAGAATTAACATAATAAACACTCAAAAGTATCGAAAATTGGTACCGTTAAGTACCGGTATCGACTCGTAGGTACCGGGAATTAGTACCGGATCGATTCAAATGTCAAAGGTACCCATCCCTACTTGGGCCTCTCTCCAGAAGGCCCTCAATCAGACCCAGTGTTGACACGTGGCAAGACGCTCCTCGGGGTGCGTCTTGCTTGGGCCTCTCTCCTGGAGGCGCTCAGTCAGACTGAGTAGTGACATGTGGCCTGACGCTCCTCGGGGCGCGTGTTGCTTGGGCCTCTCTCCTGGAGGCGCTCAGTCAGACCAAGTGGTGACATGTGGCAAGACACTCCTCGGGGCGCGTCTTGCTTGGGCCTCTCTCCTGGAGGCCCTCTGTCAGACCCAGTGTTGACATGTGTCAAGACGCTCCTCGGGGCGCGTCTTGCTTGTGCTTCTCTCCTGGAGGCCCTCAGTCAGACCCATTGTTGACATGTGGCAAGACTCTCCTCGGGCCGCGTGTTGCTTGGGCTTCTCTCCTGGAGGCCCTCAGTCAGACCCATTGTTGACATGTGGCATGACGCTCCTCGGGGCGCGTCTTGCTTGGGCCTCTCTCCTGGAGGCGCTCAGTCAGACCGAGTGCTGACATGTGGAAAGACGCTCCTCGGGGCGCGTCTTGCTTGGGCTTCTCTCCTGGAGGCGCTCAGAAAGACCTAGTGTTGACATGTGACAAGACGCTCCTCGGGGCGCGTCTTGCTTGGGCCTCTCTCCTGGAGGTGCTCAGTCAGACCCAGTGGTGACATGTGGCAAGACACTCCTCGGGGCGCGTCTTGCTTGGTCCTCTCTCCTGGAGGCCCTCAGTCTGACCCAGTGTTGACATGTGGCAAGACGCTCCTCGGGGCACGTCTTGCTTGGGCCTCTCTCCTGGAGGCGCTCAAACAGACCGAGTAGTGATATGTGGCAAGACGCTCCTCGGGGCGCGTCTTGCTGGGGCTTCTCTCATGGAGGCACTCAGTCAGACCCAGTGTTGACATGTGGCAAGACGCTCATCGGGGCGCGTCTTGCTTGGACCTCTCTCACTGAGGCGCTCAGTCAGACCGAGTAGTGACATGTGGCAAGACGCTCCTCGGGGCGCGTCTTGCTTGGACCTCTCTCCCTGAGGCGCTCAGTCAGACCCAGTGTTGACATTTGGCAAGACACTCCTCGGGGCGCGTCTTGCTTGGTTCTCTCTCATGGAGGCCCTCTGTCAGACCGATTGCTGACATGTGGCAAGAAGCTCCTCGGGGCGCGTCTTGCTTGGGCTTCTCTCCTGGAGGCCCTCAGTAAGAACCATTGTTGACATGTGGCAAGACGCTCCTCGGGGCGCGTCTTGCTCGGGCCTCTCTCCAGAAGGCCCTCAATTGGACCCAGTGTTGACACGTGGCAAGACGCTCCTCGGGGCGCGTCTTACTTGGGCCTCTCTCCTGGAGGCGCTCAGTCAGACTGAGTAGTGACATGTGGCCTGACGCTCCTCGGGGCGCGTGTTGCTTGGGCCTCTCTCCTGGAGGCGCTCAGTCAGACCAAGTGGTGACATGTGGCAAGACACTCCTCGGGGCGCGTCTTGCTTGGGCCTCTCTCATGGAGGCCCTCTGTCAGACCCAGTGTTGACATGTGGCAAGACACTCCTCGGGGCGCGTCTTGCTTGGGCCTCTCTCATGGAGGCCCTCTGTCAGACCCAGTGTTGACATGTGTCAAGACGCTCCTCGGGGCGCGTCTTGCTTTGGCCTCTCTCCTGGAGGCGCTCAGTCAGACCGAGTGCTGACATGTGGAAAGAAGCTCCTCGGGGCGCGTCTTGCTTGGGCCTCTCTCCAGAAGGCCCTCAATCAGACCCAGTGTTGACACGTGGCAAGACGCTCCTCGGGGCACGTCTTGCTTGGGCCTCTCTCCTGGAGGCGCTCAGTCAGACTGAGTAGTGACCTGTGGCCTGACGCTCCTCGGGGCGCGTGTTGCTTGGGCCTCTCTCCTGGAAGCGCTCAGTCAGACCAAGTGGTGACATGTGGCAAGACACTCCTCGGGGCGCATCTTGCTTGGGCCTCTCTCCTGGAGGCCCTCTGTCAGACCCAGTGTTGACATGTGTCAAGACGCTCCTCGGGGCGCGTCTTGCTTGGGCCTCTCTCCTGGAGGCGCTCAGTCAGACCGAGTGCTGACATGTGGCAAGACGCTCCTCGGGCCGCGTGTTGCTTGGGCTTCTCTCCTGGAGGCCCTCAGCCAGACCCATTGTTGACATGTGGCAAGACGCTCCTCGGGGCGCGTCTTGCTTGGGCCTCTCTCCTGGAGGCGCTCAGTCAGACCGAGTGCTGACATGTGGAAAGACGCTCCTCGGGGCACGTCTTGCTTGGGCTTCTCTCCTGGAGGCGCTCAGAAAGACCCAGTGTTGACATGTGACAAGACGCTCCTCGGGGCGCGTCTTGATTGGGCCTCTCTCCTGGAGGCGCTCAGTCAGACCCAGTGGTGACATGTGGCAAGACACTCCTCGGGGCGCGTCTTGCTTGGGCCTCTCTCCTGGAGGCCCTCTGTCAGACCGAGTGTTGACATGTGGCAAGACTCTCCTCGGGGCGCGTCTTGCTTGGGCTTCTCTCATGGAGGCCCTCAGTCAGACCCAGTGTTGACATGTGTCAAGACACTCCTCGGGGCGTGTCTTGCTTGGGCCTCTCTCCTGGAGGCGCTCAGTCTGACCCAGTGTTGACATGTGGCAAGACGCTCCTCGGGGCGCGTCTTGCTTGGGCTTCTCTCCTGGAGGCCCTCAGTCAGACCCATTGTTGACATGTGGCAAGACGCTCCTCGGGGCACGTCTTGCTTGGGCCTCTCTCCTGGAGGCGCTCAAACAGACCGAGTAGTGACATGTGGCAAGACGCTCCTCGGGGCGCGTCTTGCTGGGTCTTCTCTCATGGAGGCACTCAGTCAGCCCCAGTGTTGACATGTGGCAAGACGCTCCTCGGGGCGCGTCTTGCTTGGACCTCTCTCACTGAGGCGCTCAGTCAGACCGAGTAGTGACATGTGGCAAGATGCTCCTCGGGGCGCGTCTTGCTTTGGCCTCTCTCCTGGAGGCGCTCAGTCAGACCAAGTGGTGACATGTGGCAAGACACTCCTCGGGGCGCGTCTTGCTTGGGCCTCTCTCATGGAGGCCCTCTGTCAGACCCAGTGTTGACATGTGGCAAGAAACTCCTCGGGGCGCGTCTTGCTTGGGCCTCTCTCATGGAGGCCCTCTGTCAGACCCAGTGTTGACATGTGTCAAGACGCTCCTCGGGGCGCGTCTTGCTTTGGCCTCTCTCCTGGAGGCGCTCAGTCAGACCGAGTGCTGACATGTGGAAAGAAGCTCCTCGGGGCGCGTCTTGCTTGGGCCTCTCTCCAGAAGGCCCTCAATCAGACCCAGTGTTGACACGTGGCAAGGTGCTCCTCGGGGCACGTCTTGCTTGGGCCTCTCTCCTGGAGGCGCTCAGTCAGACTGAGTAGTGACCTGTGGCCTGACGCTCCTCGGGGCGCGTGTTGCTTGGGCCTCTCTCCTGGAAGCGCTCAGTCAGACCAAGTGGTGACATGTGGCAAGACACTCCTCGGGGCGCATCTTGCTTGGGCCTCTCTCCTGGAGGCCCTCTGTCAGACCCAGTGTTGACATGTGTCAAGACGCTCCTCGGGGCGCGTCTTGCTTGGGCTTCTCTCCTGGAGGCCCTCAGTCAGACCCATTGTTGACATGTGGCAAGACGCTCCTCGGGGCGCGTCTTGCTTGGGCCTCTCTCCTGGAGGCGCTCAGTCAGACCGAGTGCTGACATGTGGCAAGACGCTCCTCGGGCCGCGTGTTGCTTGGGCTTCTCTCCTGGAGGCCCTCAGCCAGACCCATTGTTGACATGTGGCAAGACGCTCCTCGGGGCGCGTCTTGCTTGGGCCTCTCTCCTGGAGGCGCTCAGTCAGACCGAGTGCTGACATGTGGAAAGACGCTCCTCGGGGCACGTCTTACTTGGGCTTCTCTCCTGGAGGCGCTCAGAAAGACCCAGTGTTGACATGTGACAAGACGCTCCTCGGGGCGCGTCTTGATTGGGCCTCTCTCCTGGAGGCGCTCAGTCAGACCCAGTGGTGACATGTGGCAAGACACTCCTCGGGGCGCGTCTTGCTTGGGCCTCTCTCCTGGAGGCCCTCTGTCAGACCGAGTGTTGACATGTGGCAAGACTCTCCTCGGGGCGCGTCTTGCTTGGGCTTCTCTCATGGAGGCCCTCAGTCAGACCCAGTGTTGACAAGTGTCAAGACACTCCTCGGGGCGTGTCTTGCTTGGGCTTCTCTCCTGGAGGCCCTCAGTCAGACCCATTGTTGACATGTGGCAAGACGCTCCTCGGGGCACGTCTTGCTTGGGCCTCTCTCCTGGAGGCGCTCAAACAGACCGAGTAGTGACATGTGGCAAGACGCTCCTCGGGGCGCATCTTGCTGGGTCTTCTCTCATGGAGGCACTCAGTCAGCCCCAGTGTTGACATGTGGCAAGACGCTCCTCGGGGTGCGTCTTGCTTGGACCTCTCTCACTGAGGCGCTCAGTCAGACCGAGTAGTGACATGTGGCAAGATGCTCCTCGGGGCGCGTCTTGCTTGGACCTCTCTCCCTGAGGCGCTCAGTCAGACCCAGTGTTGACATTTGGCAAGACACTCCTCGGGGTGCGTCTTGCTTGGGCATCTCTCATGGAGGCCCTCTGTCAGACCGATTGCTGACATGTGGCAAGAAGCTCCTTGGGGCGCGTCTTGCTCGGGCTTCTCTCCTGGAGGCTCTCAGTAAGAACCATTGTTGACATGTGGCAAGACGCTCCTCGGGGCGCGTCTTGCTTGGGCCTCTCTCCAGAAGGCCCTCAATCAAACCCAGTGTTGACACGTGGCAAGACGCTCCTCGGGGCGCGTCTTACTTGGGCCTCTCTCCTGGAGGCGCTCAGTCAGACCAAGTGGTGACATGTGGCAAGACACTCCTCGGGGCGCGTGTTGCTTGGGCCTCTCTCCTGGAGGCGCTCAGTCAGACCAAGTGGTGACATGTGGCAAGACACTCCTCGGGGCGCTTCTTGCTTGTGCCTCTCTCATGGAGGCCCTCTGTCAGACCCAGTGTTGACATGTGGCAAGACACTCATCGGGGCGCGTCTTGCTTGGGCCTCTCTCATGGAGGCCCTCTGTCAGACCCAGTGTTGACACGTGGCAAGACGCTCCTCGGGGCGCGTCTTGCTTGGACCTCTCTCCTGGAGGCGCTCAGTCAGACCCAGTGTTGACATTTGGCAAGACGCTCCTCTAGGCGCTTCTTGCTTGGGCTTCTCTCCTGGAGGCGCTCAGTCTGACCCAGTGTTGACATGTGGCAAGACGCTCCTCGGGGCGCGTCTTGCTTGGGCTTCTCTCCTGGAGGCCCTCAGTCAGACCCATTGATGACATGTGGCAAGACGCTCCTCGGGGCACGTCTTGCTTGGGCCTCTCTCCTGGAGGCGCTCAAACAGACCGAGTAGTGACATGTGGCAAGACGCTCCTCGGGGCGCGTCTTGCTGGGTCTTCTCTCATGGAGGCACTCAGTCAGCCCCAGTGTTGACATGTGGCAAGACGCTCCTCGGGGCGCGTCTTGCTTGGACCTCTCTCACTGAGGCGCTCAGTCAGACCGAGTAGTGACATGTGGCAAGATGCTCCTCGGGGCGCTTCTTGCTTTGGCCTCTCTCCTGGAGGCGCTCAGTCAGACCAAGTGGTGACATGTGGCAAGACACTCCTCGGGGCGCGTCTTGCTTGGGCCTCTCTCATGGAGGCCCTCTGTCAGACCCAGTGTTGACATGTGGCAAGACACTCCTCGGGGCGCGTCTTGCTTGGGCCTCTCTCATGGAGGCCCTCTGTCAGACCCAGTGTTGACATGTGTCAAGACGCTCCTCGGGGCGCGTCTTGCTTTGGCCTCTCTCCTGGAGGCGCTCAGTCAGACCGAGTGCTGACATGTGGAAAGAAGCTCCTCGGGGCGCGTCTTGCTTGGGCCTCTCTCCAGAAGGCCCTCAATCAGACCCAGTGTTGACACGTGGCAAGACGCTCCTCGGGGCACGTCTTGCTTGGGCCTCTCTCCTGGAGGCGCTCAGTCAGACTGAGTAGTGACCTGTGGCCTGACGCTCCTCGGGGCGCGTGTTGCTTGGGCCTCTCTCCTGGAAGCGCTCAGTCAGACCAAGTGGTGACATGTGGCAAGACACTCCTCGGGGCGCATCTTGCTTGGGCCTCTCTCCTGGAGGCCCTCTGTCAGACCCAGTGTTGACATGTGTCAAGACGCTCCTCGGGGCGCGTCTTGCTTGGGCTTCTCTCCTGGAGGCCCTCAGTCAGACCCATTGTTGACATGTGGCAAGACGCTCCTCGGGGCGCGTCTTGCTTGGGCCTCTCTCCTGGAGGCGCTCAGTCAGACCGAGTGCTGACATGTGGCAAGACGCTCCTCGGGCCGCGTGTTGCTTGGGCTTCTCTCCTGGAGGCCCTCAGCCAGACCCATTGTTGACATGTGGCAAGACGCTCCTCGGGGCGCGTCTTGCTTGGGCCTCTCTCCTGGAGGCGCTCAGTCAGACCGAGTGCTGACATGTGGAAAGACGCTCCTCGGGGCACGTCTTGCTTGGGCTTCTCTCCTGGAGGCGCTCAGAAAGACCCAGTGTTGACATGTGACAAGACGCTCCTCGGGGCGCGTCTTGATTGGGCCTCTCTCCTGGAGGCGCTCAGTCAGACCCAGTGGTGACATGTGGCAAGACACTCCTCGGGGCGCGTCTTGCTTGGGCCTCTCTCCTGGAGGCCCTCTGTCAGACCGAGTGTTGACATGTGGCAAGACTCTCCTCGGGGCGCGTCTTGCTTGGGCTTCTCTCATGGAGGCCCTCAGTCAGACCCAGTGTTGACAAGTGTCAAGACACTCCTCGGGGCGTGTCTTGCTTGGGCCTCTCTCCTGGAGGCGCTCAGTCTGACCCAGTGTTGACATGTGGCAAGACGCTCCTCGGGGCGCGTCTTGCTTGGGCTTCTCTCCTGGAGGCCCTCAGTCAGACCCATTGTTGACATGTGGCAAGACGCTCCTCGGGGCACGTCTTGCTTGGGCCTCTCTCCTGGAGGCGCTCAAACAGACCGAGTAGTGACATGTGGCAAGACGCTCCTCGGGGCGCGTCTTGCTGGGTCTTCTCTCATGGAGGCACTCAGTCAGCCCCAGTGTTGTCATGTGGCAAGACGCTCCTCGGGGCGCGTCTTGCTTGGACCTCTCTCACTGAGGCGCTCAGTCAGACCGAGTAGTGACATGTGGCAAGATGCTCCTCGGGGCGCGTCTTGCTTGGACCTCTCTCCCTGAGGCGCTCAGTCAGACCCAGTATTGACATTTGGCAAGACACTCCTCGGGGTGCGTCTTGCTTGGGCATCTCTCATGGAGGCCCTCTGTCAGACCGATTGCTGACATGTGGCAAGAAGCTCCTTGGGGCGCGTCTTGCTCGGGCTTCTCTCCTGGAGGCTCTCAGTAAGAACCATTGTTGACATGTGGCAAGACGCTCCTCGGGGCGCGTCTTGCTTGGGCCTCTCTCCAGAAGGCCCTCAATCAAACCCAGTGTTGACACGTGGCAAGACGCTCCTCGGGGCGCGTCTTACTTGGGCCTCTCTCCTGGAGGCGCTCAGTCAGACCAAGTGGTGACATGTGGCAAGACACTCCTCGGGGCGCGTGTTGCTTGGGCCTCTCTCCTGGAGGCGCTCAGTCAGACCAAGTGGTGACATGTGGCAAGACACTCCTCGGGGCGCGTCTTGCTTGTGCCTCTCTCATGGAGGCCCTCTGTCAGACCCAGTGTTGACATGTGGCAAGACACTCATCGGGGCACGTCTTGCTTGGGCCTCTCTCATGGAGGCCCTCTGTCAGACCCAGTGTTGACACGTGGCAAGACGCTCCTCGGGGCGCGTCTTGCTTGGACCTCTCTCCTGGAGGCGCTCAGTCAGACCCAGTGTTGACATTTGGCAAGACGCTCCTCTAGGCGCTTCTTGCTTGGGCTTCTCTCCTGGAGAACCTCAGTCAGACCCATTGTTATCATGTGGCAAGACGCTCCTCGGGGCACGTCTTGCTTGGGCCTCTCTCCTGGAGGCGCTCAGTCAGACCGAGTAGTGACATGTGGCAAGACGCTCCTCGGGGCGCGTCTTGCTGGGGCTTCTCTCATGGAGGCACTCAGTCAGACCCAGTGTTGACATGTGGCAGGACGCTCCTCGGGGCGCGTGTTGCTTGGACCTCTCTCCTTGAGGCGCTCAGTCAGACCGAGTAGTGACATGTGGCAAGACGCTCCTCGGGGCGGGTCTTGCTTGGGCCTCTCTCCTGGAGGCGCTCAGTCAGACCCAGTGCTGACATGTGGCAAGAAGCTCCTCGGGGCGCGTCTTGCTTGGGCTTCTCTCCTGGAGGCCCTCAGTAAGACCCATTGTTGACATGTGGCAAGACGCTCATCGGGGCGCATCTTGCTTGGGCCTAGGGATGAGTACCGAATTCGGTACTTTTTAAGGTACCGACCGAATTCCATAGTACCGACCGAACACCGATTCACGTCATTTCAAACGGTGCCTCGTTTCGGTACTGCCAAGACAGTTGCGCATGCGCAAGAGCGTTATGTCGCCGGTCCCTGCGAGCCCGTTGTAAACAGAGCAAGCATGGTAGAAAGAACGCACGCTAAAGCTTGGGTCCACTTCACTAAATGTGATGGGTAACTGGGTGATGAAACTAGCGACAGACAACGATCTAAGTGAGACATCCTCATCTTAATCTGCTCCAGTAGGTAAATAAAATGTTTAAGATAACGTTACCTTGATTTGTTAGCTTCCGTTTCGCTATGGTGCGTTCGCTTTCTCCTCGGAACTCCGAATTTCCGACTAGAAGAACATGAACGCGCTCTAAAGTTTGGCTTTACTTTACTAAATGCGACGGGTGAATGGGTGAAGGTAAAACCAGCGACAACGATCTAAGTTTGAGGCATCATCGTTTTAATCTGCTCCAGCAGCTAAATAAACTGTTAAAGATAACGTTAACTTGATATGTTAGCTTCCATTGCCACCGTTGTTACCAGCTAATGGTGCTTTCGCTTTCTCCTCGGAAATTCTAACTTCCCAGTAGGAAAAATCAAATGAAAAAGGACGGCAAAAGGAATGAAGATACACAGTAAATTTAGTTCACAGTAAAGATGTTTGCTTCAGTTTAATTATCAGCTTATAAAACTACAAGGACGATGTTAAAATACAAACTTGTATGTTATTTATCGTGATATTTATCATATATGGTTATATATTGAGAAAAAAATATATTTAATTATAAAAGAGAATTAAAATAATAAACACTCAAAAGTATCGAAAATTGGTACCGTTAAGTACCGGTATCGACTCGTAGGTACCGGGAATTAGTACCGGATCGATTCAAATGTCAAAGGTACCCATCCCTACTTGGGCCTCTCTCCAGAAGGCCCTCAATCAGACCCAGTGTTGACACGTGGCAAGACGCTCCTCGGGGTGCGTCTTGCTTGGGCCTCTCTCCTGGAGGCGCTCAGTCAGACTGAGTAGTGACATGTGGCCTGACGCTCCTCGGGGCGCGTGTTGCTTGGGCCTCTCTCCTGGAGGCGCTCAGTCAGACCAAGTGGTGACATGTGGCAAGACACTCCTCGGGGCGCGTCTTGCTTGGGCCTCTCTCCTGGAGGCCCTCTGTCAGACCCAGTGTTGACATGTGTCAAGACGCTCCTCGGGGCGCGTCTTGCTTGTGCTTCTCTCCTGGAGGCCCTCAGTCAGACCCATTGTTGACATGTGGCAAGACTCTCCTCGGGCCGCGTGTTGCTTGGGCTTCTCTCCTGGAGGCCCTCAGTCAGACCCATTGTTGACATGTGGCAAGACGCTCCTCGGGGCGCGTCTTGCTTGGGCCTCTCTCCTGGAGGCGCTCAGTCAGACCGAGTGCTGACATGTGGAAAGACGCTCCTCGGGGCGCGTCTTGCTTGGGCTTCTCTCCTGGAGGCGCTCAGAAAGACCTAGTGTTGACATGTGACAAGACGCTCCTCGGGGCGCGTCTTGCTTGGGCCTCTCTCCTGGAGGTGCTCAGTCAGACCCAGTGGTGACATGTGGCAAGACACTCCTTGGGGCGCGTCTTGCTTGGTCCTCTCTCCTGGAGGCCCTCAGTCTGACCCAGTTTTGACATGTGGCAAGACGCTCCTCGGGGCGCGTCTTGCTTGGGCTTCTCTCATGGAGGCCCTCAGTCAGACCCATTGTTGACATGTGGCAAGACGCTCCTCGGGGCACGTCTTGCTTGGGCCTCTCTCCTGGAGGCGCTCAAACAGACCGAGTAGTGATATGTGGCAGGACGCTCCTCGGGGCGCGTCTTGCTGGGGCTTCTCTCATGGAGGCACTCAGTCAGACCCAGTGTTGACATGTGGCAAGACGCTCATCGGGGCGCGTCTTGCTTGGACCTCTCTCACTGAGGCGTTCAGTCAGACCGAGTAGTGACATGTGGCAAGACGCTCCTCGGGGCGCGTCTTGCTTGGACCTCTCTCCCTGAGGCGCTCAGTCAGACGAAGTGTTGACATTTGGCAAGACACTCCTCGGGGCGCGTCTTGCTTGGTTCTCTCTCATGGAGGCCCTCTGTCAGACCGATTGCTGACATGTGGCAAGAAGCTCCTCGGGGCGCGTCTTGCTTGGGCTTCTCTCCTGGAGGCCCTCAGTAAGAACCATTGTTGACATGTGGCAAGACGCTCCTCGGGGCGCGTCTTGCTCGGGCCTCTCTCCAGAAGGCCCTCAATTGGACCCAGTGTTGACACGTGGCAAGACGCTCCTCGGGGCGCGTCTTACTTGGGCCTCTCTCCTGGAGGCGCTCAGTCAGACTGAGTAGTGACATGTGGCCTGACGCTCCTCGGGGCGCGTGTTGCTTGGGCCTCTCTCCTGGAGGCGCTCAGTCAGACCAAGTGGTGACATGTGGCAAGACACTCCTCGGGGCGCGTCTTGCTTGGGCCTCTCTCATGGAGGCCCTCTGTCAGACCCAGTGTTGACATGTGGCAAGACACTCCTCGGGGCGCGTCTTGCTTGGGCCTCTCTCATGGAGGCCCTCTGTCAGACCCAGTGTTGACATGTGTCAAGACGCTCCTCGGGGCGCGTCTTGCTTTGGCCTCTCTCCTGGAGGCGCTCAGTCAGACCGAGTGCTGACATGTGGAAAGAAGCTCCTCGGGGCGCGTCTTGCTTGGGCCTCTCTCCAGAAGGCCCTCAATCAGACCCAGTGTTG
Organism: Nothobranchius furzeri; assembly: GCF_043380555.1. Classification (NCBI taxonomy): domain Eukaryota; kingdom Metazoa; phylum Chordata; class Actinopteri; order Cyprinodontiformes; family Nothobranchiidae; genus Nothobranchius; species Nothobranchius furzeri. The sequence goes on along the minus strand of NC_091747.1, from coordinate 16,334,065 downwards.
ACACGTGGCAAGACGCTCCTCGGGGCACGTCTTGCTTGGGCCTCTCTCCTTGAGGCGCTCAGTCAGACTGAGTAGTGACCTGTGGCCTGACGCTCCTCGGGGCGCGTGTTGCTTGGGCCTCTCTCCTGGAAGCGCTCAGTCAGACCAAGTGGTGACATGTGGCAAGACACTCCTCGGGGCGCATCTTGCTTGGGCCTCTCTCCTGGAGGCCCTCTGTCAGACCCAGTGTTGACATGTGTCAAGACGCTCCTCGGGGCGCGTCTTGCTTGGGCTTCTCTCCTGGAGGCCCTCAGTCAGACCCATTGTTGACATGTGGCAAGACGCTCCTCGGGGCGCGTCTTGCTTGGGCCTCTCTCCTGGAGGCGCTCAGTCAGACCGAGTGCTGACATGTGGCAAGACGCTCCTCGGGCCGCGTGTTGCTTGGGCTTCTCTCCTGGAGGCCCTCAGCCAGACCCATTGTTGACATGTGGCAAGACGCTCCTCGGGGCGCGTCTTGCTTGGGCCTCTCTCCTGGAGGCGCTCAGTCAGACCGAGTGCTGACATGTGGAAAGACGCTCCTCGGGGCACGTCTTGCTTGGGCTTCTCTCCTGGAGGCGCTCAGAAAGACCCAGTGTTGACATGTGACAAGACGCTCCTCGGGGCGCGTCTTGATTGGGCCTCTCTCCTGGAGGCGCTCAGTCAGACCCAGTGGTGACATGTGGCAAGACACTCCTCGGGGCGCGTCTTGCTTGGGCCTCTCTCCTGGAGGCCCTCTGTCAGACCGAGTGTTGACATGTGGCAAGACTCTCCTCGGGGCGCGTCTTGCTTGGGCTTCTCTCATGGAGGCCCTCAGTCAGACCCAGTGTTGACATGTGTCAAGACACTCCTCGGGGCGTGTCTTGCTTGGGCCTCTCTCCTGGAGGCGCTCAGTCTGACCCAGTGTTGACATGTGGCAAGACGCTCCTCGGGGCGCGTCTTGCTTGGGCTTCTCTCCTGGAGGCCCTCAGTCAGACCCATTGTTGACATGTGGCAAGACGCTCCTCGGGGCACGTCTTGCTTGGGCCTCTCTCCTGGAGGCGCTCAAACAGACCGAGTAGTGACAAGTGGCAAGATGCTCCTCGGGGCGCGTCTTGCTTTGGCCTCTCTCCTGGAGGCGCTCAGTCAGACCAAGTGGTGACATGTGGCAAGACACTCCTCGGGGCGCGTCTTGCTTGGGCCTCTCTCATGGAGGCCCTCTGTCAGACCCAGTGTTGACATGTGGCAAGACACTCCTCGGGGCGCGTCTTGCTTGGGCCTCTCTCATGGAGGCCCTCTGTCAGACCCAGTGTTGACATGTGTCAAGACGCTCCTCGGGGCGCGTCTTGCTTTGGCCTCTCTCCTGGAGGCGCTCAGTCAGACCGAGTGCTGACATGTGGAAAGAAGCTCCTCGGGGCGCGTCTTGCTTGGGCCTCTCTCCAGAAGGCCCTCAATCAGACCCAGTGTTGACACGTGGCAAGACGCTCCTCGGGGCACGTCTTGCTTGGGCCTCTCTCCTGGAGGCGCTCAGTCAGACTGAGTAGTGACCTGTGGCCTGACGCTCCTCGGGGCGCGTGTTGCTTGGGCCTCTCTCCTGGAAGCGCTCAGTCAGACCAAGTGGTGACATGTGGCAAGACACTCCTCGGGGTGCGTCTTGCTTGGGCTTCTCTCCTGGAGGCCCTCAGTCAGACCCATTGTTGACATGTGGCAAGACGCTCCTCGGGGCGCGTCTTGCTTGGGCCTCTCTCCTGGAGGCGCTCAGTCAGACCGAGTGCTGACATGTGGCAAGACGCTCCTCGGGCCGCGTGTTGCTTGGGCTTCTCTCCTGGAGGCCCTCAGCCAGACCCATTGTTGACATGTGGCAAGACGCTCCTCGGGGCGCGTCTTGCTTGGGCCTCTCTCCTGGAGGCGCTCAGTCAGACCGAGTGCTGACATGTGGAAAGACGCTCCTCGGGGCACGTCTTGCTTGGGCTTCTCTCCTGGAGGCGCTCAGAAAGACCCAGTGTTGACATGTGACAAGACGCTCCTCGGGGCGCGTCTTGATTGGGCCTCTCTCCTGGAGGCGCTCAGTCAGACCCAGTGGTGACATGTGGCAAGACACTCCTCGGGGCGCGTCTTGCTTGGGCCTCTCTCCTGGAGGCCCTCTGTCAGACCGAGTGTTGACATGTGGCAAGACTCTCCTCGGGGCGCGTCTTGCTTGGGCTTCTCTCATGGAGGCCCTCAGTCAGACCCAGTGTTGACATGTGTCAAGACACTCCTCGGGGCGTGTCTTGCTTGGGCCTCTCTCCTGGAGGCGCTCAGTCTGACCCAGTGTTGACATGTGGCAAGACGCTCCTCGGGGCGCGTCTTGCTTGGGCTTCTCTCCTGGAGGCCCTCAGTCAGACCCATTGTTGACATGTGGCAAGACGCTCCTCGGGGCACGTCTTGCTTGGGCCTCTCTCCTGGAGGCGCTCAAACAGACCGAGTAGTGACATGTGGCAAGACGCTCCTCGGGGCGCGTCTTGCTGGGTCTTCTCTCATGGAGGCACTCAGTCAGCCCCAGTGTTGACATGTGGCAAGACGCTCCTCGGGGCGCGTCTTGCTTGGACCTCTCTCACTGAGGCGCTCAGTCAGACCGAGTAGTGACATGTGGCAAGATGCTCCTCGGGGCGCGTCTTGCTTGGACCTCTCTCCCTGAGGCGCTCAGTCAGACCCAGTGTTGACATTTGGCAAGACACTCCTCGGGGTGCGTCTTGCTTGGGCATCTCTCATGGAGGCCCTCTGTCAGACCGATTGCTGACATGTGGCAAGAAGCTCCTTGGGGCGCGTCTTGCTCGGGCTTCTCTCCTGGAGGCTCTCAGTAAGAACCATTGTTGACATGTGGCAAGACGCTCCTCGGGGCGCGTCTTGCTTGGGCCTCTCTCCAGAAGGCCCTCAATCAAACCCAGTGTTGACACGTGGCAAGACGCTCCTCGGGGCGCGTCTTACTTGGGCCTCTCTCCTGGAGGCGCTCAGTCAGACTGAGTAGTGACCTGTGGCCTGACGCTCCTCGGGGCGTGTGTTGCTTGGGCCTCTCTCCTGGAGGCGGTCAGTCAGACCAAGTGGTGACATATGGCAAGACACTCCTCGGGGCGCGTCTTGCTTGGGCCTCTCTCCTGGAGGCCCTCTGTCAGACCCAGTGTTGACATGTGTCAAGACGCTCCTCGGGGCGCGTCTTGCTTGGGCTTCTCTCCTGGAGGCCCTCAGTCAGACCCATTGTTGACATGTGGCAAGACGCTCCTCGGGGCGCGTCTTGCTTGGGCCTGTCTCCTGGAGGCACTCAGACAGACCGAGTGCTGACATGTGGCAAGAGGCTCCTCGGGGCGCGTCTTGCTTGGGCTTCTCTCCTGGAGGCCCTCAGTCAGACCCATTGTTGACATGTGGCAAGACGCTCCTCGGGGCACGTCTTGCTTGGGCCTCTCTCCTGGAGGCGCTCAGTCAGACCGAGTAGTGACATGTGGCAAGACGCTCCTCGGGGCGCGTCTTGCTTGGACCTCCCTCCTGGAGGCGCTCAGTCAGACCGAGTAGTGACATGTGGCAAGACGCTCCTCGGGGCGCATCTTGCTTGGACCTCTCTCCTGGAGGCGCTCAGTTAGACCGAGTAGTGACAAGTGGCAAGACGCTCCTCGGGGCGCGTCTTGATGGGGCCTCTCTCCTGGAGGTGCTCAATCAGACCCAGTGATGACACGTGTTAAGACGCTCCTCAGGGCGCGTCTTGCTTGGGCCTCTCTCCTGGAGGACCTCAGTCAGACCCAGTGGTGACACGTGGCAAGACGCTCCTCGGGGCGCATCTTGCTTGGGCCTCTCTCCTGGAGGCGCTAAGTCAGACCCAGTGTTGACACGTGGCAAGACGCTCCTCGGGGCGCGTCTTGCTTGGGCCTCTCTCCTGGAGGACCTCAGTCAGACCCAGTGGTGACACGTGGCAAGACGCTCCTCGGGGCGCATCTTGCTTGGGCCTCTCTCCTGGAGGCGCTAAGTCAGACCCAGTGTTGACACGTGGCAAGACGCTCCTCGGGGCGCGTCTTGCTTGGGCCTCTCTCCTGGAGGCCCTCAGTCAGACCCATTGTTGACATGTGGCAAGACGATCCTCGGGGCGCGTCTTGCTTGGGCCTCTCTCCTGGAGGCGCTCAGTCAGACTGAGTAGTGACATGTGGCCTGACGCTCCTCGGGGCGCGTGTTGCTTGGGCCTCTCTCCTGGAGGCGCTCAGTCAGACCAAGTGGTGACATGTGGCAAGACACTCCTCGGGGCGCGTCTTGCTTGGGCCTCTCTCCTGGAGGCCCTCTGTCAGACCCATTGTTGATATGTGGCAAGACGCTCCTCGGGGCGCGTCTTGCTTGGGCTTCTCTCCTGGAGGCGCTCAGTCAGACCGAGTGCTGACATGTGACAAGACGCTCCTCAGGCCGCGTGTTGCTTGGGCTTCTCTCCTGGAGGCCCTCAGTCAGACCCATTGTTGACATGTGGCAAGACGCTCCTCGGGGCGCGTCTTGCTTGGGCCTCTCTCCTGGAGGCGCTCAGTCAGACCGAGTGCTGACATGTGGAAAGAAGCTCCTCGGGGCGTATCTTGCTTGGGCTTCTCTCCTGGAGGCGCTCAGTCAGACCCAGTGTTGACATGTGGCAAGACGCTCCTCTAGGCGCTTCTTGCCTGGGCTTCTCTCCTGGAGGCCCTCAGTCAGACCCATTGTTGACATGTGGCAAGACGCTCCTCGGGGCACGTCTTGCTTGGGCCTCTCTCCTGGAGGCGCTCAGTCAGACCGAGTAGTGACATGTGGCAAGATGCTCCTCGGGGCGCGTCTTGCTGGGGCTTCTCTCATGGAGGCACTCAGTCAGACCCAGTGTTGACATGTGGCAAGACGCTCCTCGGGGCGCGTGTTGCTTGGACCTCTCTCCTTGAGGTGCTCAGTCAGACCGAGTAGTGACATGTGGCAAGACGCTCCTCGGGGCGCGTCTTGCTTGGGCCTCTCTCCTGGAGGCGCTCAGTCAGACCCAGTGCTGACATGTGGCAAGAAGCTCCTCGGGGCGCGTCTTGCTTGGGCTTCTCTCCTGGAGGCCCTCAGTAAGACCCATTGTTGACATGTGGCAAGACGCTCCTCGGGGCGCGTCCTGCTTGGGCTTCTCTCCTGGAGGCCCTCAGTCAGACCCATTGTTGACATGTGGCAAGACGCTCCTCGGGGCGCGTCTTGCTTGGGCCTCTCTCCTGGAGGCGCTCAGTCAGACCGAGTGCTGACATGTGGAAAGACGCTCCTCGGGGCGCTTCTTGCTTGGGCCTCTCTCCTGGAGGCGCTCAGTCAGACCCAGTGGTGACATGTGGCAAGACACTCCTCGGGGCGCGTCTTGCTTGGGCCTCTCTCCTGGAGGCCCTCTGTCAGACCGAGTGTTGACATGTGGCACGACTCTCCTCGGGGCGCGTTTTGCTTGGGCTTCTCTCATGGAGGCCCTCAGTCAGACCCAGTGTTGACATGTGTCAAGACGCTCCTCGGGGCGTGTCTTGCTTGGGCCTCTCTCCTGGAGGCGCTCAGTCAGACCGAGTAGTGACATGTGGCAAGATGCTCCTCGGGGCGCGTCTTGCTGGGGCTTCTCTCATGGAGGCACTCAGTCAGACCCAGTGTTGACATGTGGCAAGACGCTCCTCGGGGCGCGTGTTGCTTGGACCTCTCTCCTTGAGGTGCTCAGTCAGACCGAGTAGTGACATGTGGCAAGACGCTCCTCGGGGCGCGTCTTGCTTGGGCCTCTCTCCTGGAGGCGCTCAGTCAGACCCAGTGCTGACATGTGGCAAGAAGCTCCTCGGGGCGTGTCTTGCTTGGGCTTCTCTCCTGGAGGCCCTCAGTAAGACCCATTGTTGACATGTGGCAAGACGCTCCTCGGGGCGCGTCCTGCTTGGGCTTCTCTCCTGGAGGCCCTCAGTCAGACCCATTGTTGACATGTGGCAAGACGCTCCTCGGGGCGCGTCTTGCTTGGGCCTCTCTCCTGGAGGCGCTCAGTCAGACCGAGTGCTGACATGTGGAAAGACGCTCCTCGGGGCGCTTCTTGCTTGGGCCTCTCTCCTGGAGGCGCTCAGTCAGACCCAGTGGTGACATGTGGCAAGACGCTCCTCGGGGCGCGTCTTGCTTGGGCCTCTCTCATGGAGGCCCTCTGTCAGACCCAGTGTTGACATGTGTCAAGACGCTCCTCGGGGCGCGTCTTGCTTTGGCCTCTCTCCTGGAGGCGCTCAGTCAGACCGAGTGCTGACATGTGGAAAGAAGCTCCTCGGGGCGCGTCTTGCTTGGGCCTCTCTCCAGAAGGCCCTCAATCAGACCAAGTGTTGACACGTGGCAAGACGCTCCTCGGGGCACGTCTTGCTTGGGCCTCTCTCCTGGAGGCGCTCAGTCAGACTGAGTAGTGACCTGTGGCCTGACGCTCCTCGGGGCGCGTGTTGCTTGGGCCTCTCTCCTGGAAGCGCTCAGTCAGACCAAGTGGTGACATGTGGCAAGACACTCCTCGGGGCGCATCTTGCTTGGGCCTCTCTCCTGGAGGCCCTCTGTCAGACCCAGTGTTGACATGTGTCAAGACGCTCCTCGGGGCGCGTCTTGCTTGGGCTTCTCTCCTGGAGGCCCTCAGTCAGACCCATTGTTGACATGTGGCAAGACGCTCCTCGGGGCGCGTCTTGCTTGGGCCTCTCTCCTGGAGGCGCTCAGTCAGACCGAGTGCTGACATGTGGAAAGACGCTCCTCGGGGCACGTCTTGCTTGGGCTTCTCTCCTGGAGGCGCTCAGAAAGACCCAGTGTTGACATGTGACAAGACGCTCCTCGGGGCGCGTCTTGATTGGGCCTCTCTCCTGGAGGCGCTCAGTCAGACCCAGTGGTGACATGTGGCAAGACACTCCTCGGGGCGCGTCTTGCTTGGGCCTCTCTCCTGGAGGCCCTCTGTCAGACCGAGTGTTGACATGTGGCAAGACTCTCCTCGGGGCGCGTCTTGCTTGGGCTTCTCTCATGGAGGCCCTCAGTCAGACCCAGTGTTGACATGTGTCAAGACACTCCTCGGGGCGTGTCTTGCTTGGGCCTCTCTCCTGGAGGCGCTCAGTCTGACCCAGTGTTGACATGTGGCAAGACGCTCCTCGGGGCACGTCTTGCTTGGGCCTCTCTCCTGGAGGCGCTCAAACAGACCGAGTAGTGACATGTGGCAAGACGCTCCTCGGGGCGCGTCTTGCTGGGTCTTCTCTCATGGAGGCACTCAGTCAGCCCCAGTGTTGACATGTGGCAAGACGCTCCTCGGGGCGCGTCTTGCTTGGACCTCTCTCACTGAGGCGCTCAGTCAGACCGAGTAGTGACATGTGGCAAGATGCTCCTCGGGGCGCGTCTTGCTTGGACCTCTCTCCCTGAGGCGCTCAGTCAGACCCAGTGTTGACATTTGGCAAGACACTCCTCGGGGTGCGTCTTGCTTGGGCATCTCTCATGGAGGCCCTCTGTCAGACCGATTGCTGACATGTGGCAAGAAGCTCCTTGGGGCGCGTCTTGCTCGGGCTTCTCTCCTGGAGGCTCTCAGTAAGAACCATTGTTGACATGTGGCAAGACGCTCCTCGGGGCGCGTCTTGCTTGGGCCTCTCTCCAGAAGGCCCTCAATCAAACCCAGTGTTGACACGTGGCAAGACGCTCCTCGGGGCACGTCTTACTTGGGCCTCTCTCCTGGAGGCGCTCAGTCAGACCAAGTGGTGACATGTGGCAAGACACTCCTCGGGGCGCGTGTTGCTTTGGCCTCTCTCCTGGAGGCGCTCAGTCAGACCGAGTGCTGACATGTGGAAAGAAGCTCCTCGGGGCGCGTCTTGCTTGGGCCTCTCTCCAGAAGGCCCTCAATCAGACCCAGTGTTGACACGTGGCAAGACGCTCCTCGGGGCACGTCTTGCTTGGGCCTCTCTCCTGGAGGCGCTCAGTCAGACTGAGTAGTGACCTGTGGCCTGACGCTCCTCGGGGCGCGTGTTGCTTGGGCCTCTCTCCTGGAAGCGCTCAGTCAGACCAAGTGGTGACATGTGGCAAGACACTCCTCGGGGCGCATCTTGCTTGGGCCTCTCTCCTGGAGGCCCTCTGTCAGACCCAGTGTTGACATGTGTCAAGACGCTCCTCGGGGCGCGTCTTGCTTGGGCTTCTCTCCTGGAGGCCCTCAGTCAGACCCATTGTTGACATGTGGCAAGACGCTCCTCGGGGCGCGTCTTGCTTGGGCCTCTCTCCTGGAGGCGCTCAGTCAGACCGAGTGCTGACATGTGGAAAGACGCTCCTCGGGGCACGTCTTGCTTGGGCTTCTCTCCTGGAGGCGCTCAGAAAGACCCAGTGTTGACATGTGACAAGACGCTCCTCGGGGCGCGTCTTGATTGGGCCTCTCTCCTGGAGGCGCTCAGTCAGACCCAGTGGTGACATGTGGCAAGACACTCCTCGGGGCGCGTCTTGCTTGGGCCTCTCTCCTGGAGGCCCTCTGTCAGACCGAGTGTTGACATGTGGCAAGACTCTCCTCGGGGCGCGTCTTGCTTGGGCTTCTCTCATGGAGGCCCTCAGTCAGACCCAGTGTTGACATGTGTCAAGACACTCCTCGGGGCGTGTCTTGCTTGGGCCTCTCTCCTGGAGGCGCTCAGTCTGACCCAGTGTTGACATGTGGCAAGACGCTCCTCGGGGCACGTCTTGCTTGGGCCTCTCTCCTGGAGGCGCTCAAACAGACCGAGTAGTGACATGTGGCAAGACGCTCCTTGGGGCGCGTCTTGCTGGGTCTTCTCTCATGGAGGCACTCAGTCAGCCCCAGTGTTGACATGTGGCAAGACGCTCCTCGGGGCGCGTCTTGCTTGGACCTCTCTCACTGAGGCGCTCAGTCAGACCGAGTAGTGACATGTGGCAAGATGCTCCTCGGGGCGCGTCTTGCTTGTACCTCTCTCCCTGAGGCGCTCAGTCAGACCCAGTGTTGACATTTGGCAAGACACTCCTCGGGGTGCGTCTTGCTTGGGCATCTCTCATGGAGGCCCTCTGTCAGACCGATTGCTGACATGTGGCAAGAAGCTCCTTGGGGCGCGTCTTGCTCGGGCTTCTCTCCTGGAGGCTCTCAGTAAGAACCATTGTTGACATGTGGCAAGACGCTCCTCGGGGCGCGTCTTGCTTGGGCCTCTCTCCAGAAGGCCCTCAATCAAACCCAGTGTTGACACGTGGCAAGACGCTCCTCGGGGCACGTCTTACTTGGGCCTCTCTCCTGGAGGCGCTCAGTCAGACCAAGTGGTGACATGTGGCAAGACACTCCTCGGGGCGCGTGTTGCTTGGGCCTCTCTCCTGGAGGCGCTCAGTCAGACCAAGTGGTGACATGTGGCAAGACACTCCTCGGGGCGCGTCTTGCTTGTGCCTCTCTCATGGAGGCCCTCTGTCAGACCCAGTGTTGACATGTGGCAAGACACTCATCGGGGCGCGTCTTGCTTGGGCCTCTCTCATGGAGGCCCTCTGTCAGACCCAGTGTTGACACGTGGCAAGACGCTCCTCGGGGCGCGTCTTGCTTGGGCCTATCTCCTGGAGGTGCTCAGTCAGACTGAGTAGTGACATGTGGCCTGACGCTCCTCGGGGCGTGTGTTGCTTGGGCCTCTCTCCTGGAGGCGGTCAGTCAGACCAAGTGGTGACATATGGCAAGACACTCCTCGGGGCGCGTCTTGCTTGGGCCTCTCTCCTGGAGGCCCTCTGTCAGACCCAGTGTTGACATGTGTCAAGACGCTCCTCGGGGCGCGTCTTGCTTGGGCTTCTCTCCTGGAGGCCCTCAGTCAGACCCATTGTTGACATGTGGCAAGACGCTCCTCGGGGCGCGTCTTGCTTGGGCCTGTCTCCTGGAGGCACTCAGTCAGACCGAGTGCTGACATGTGGCAAGAGGCTCCTCGGGGCGCGTCTTGCTTGGGCTTCTCTCCTGGAGGCCCTCAGTCAGACCCATTGTTGACATGCTGCAAGACGCTCCTCGGGGCACGTCTTGCTTGGGCCTCTCTCCTGGAGGCGCTCAGTCAGACCGAGTAGTGACATGTGGCAAGACGCTCCTCGGGGCGCGTCTTGCTTGGACCTCCCTCCTGGAGGCGCTCAGTCAGACCGAGTAGTGACATGTGGCAAGACGCTCCTCGGGGCGCATCTTGCTTGGACCTCTCTCCTGGAGGCGCTCAGTTAGACCGAGTAGTGACAAGTGGCAAGACGCTCCTCGGGGCGCGTCTTGATGGGGCCTCTCTCCTGGAGGTGCTCAATCAGACCCAGTGGTGACACGTGGCAAGACGCTCCTCAGGGCGCGTCTTGCTTGGGCCTCTCTCCTGGAGGACCTCAGTCAGACCCAGTGGTGACACGTGGCAAGACGCTCCTCGGGGCGCATCTTGCTTGGGCCTCTCTCCTGGAGGCGCTAAGTCAGACCCAGTGTTGACACGTGGCAAGACGCTCCTCGGGGCGCGTCTTGCTTGGGCCTCTCTCCTGGAGGACCTCAGTCAGACCCAGTGGTGACACGTGGCAAGACGCTCCTCGGGGCGCATCTTGCTTGGGCCTCTCTCCTGGAGGCGCTAAGTCAGACCCAGTGTTGACACGTGGCAAGACGCTCCTCGGGGCGCGTCTTGCTTGGGCCTCTCTCCTGGAGGCCCTCAGTCAGACCCATTTTTGACATGTGGCAAGACGATCCTCGGGGCGCGTCTTGCTTGGGCCTCTCTCCTGGAGGCGCTCAGTCAGACTGAGTAGTGACATGTGGCCTGACGCTCCTCGGGGCGCGTGTTGCTTGGGCCTCTCTCCTGGAGGCGCTCAGTCAGACCAAGTGCTGACATGTGGCAAGACACTCCTCGGGGCGCGTCTTGCTTGGGCCTCTCTCCTGGAGGCCCTCTGTCAGACCCAGTGTTGACATGTGTCAAGACGCTCCTCGGGGCGCGTCTTGCTTGGGCTTCTCTCCTGGAGGCCCTCAGTCAGACCCATTGTTGATATGTGGCGATACGCTCCTCGGGGCGCGTCTTGCTTTGGCCTCTCTCCTGGAGGCGCTCAGTCAGACCGAGTGCTGACATGTGACAAGACGCTCCTCGGGCCGCGTGTTGCTTGGGCTTCTCTCCTGGAGGCCCTCAGTCAGACCCATTGTTGACATGTGGCAAGACGCTCCTCGGGGCGCGTCTTGCTTGGGCCTCTCTCCTGGAGGCGCTCAGTCAGACCGAGTGCTGACATGTGGAAAGAAGCTCCTCGGGGCGTATCTTGCTTGGGCTTCTCTCCTGGAGGCGCTCAGTCAGACCCAGTGTTGACATGTGGCAAGACGCTCCTCTAGGCGCTTCTTGCTTGGGCTTCTCTCCTGGAGGCCCTCAGTCAGACCCATTGTTGACATGTGGCAAGACGCTCCTCGGGGCACGTCTTGCTTGGGCCTCTCTCCTGGAGGCGCTCAGTCAGACCGAGTAGTGACATGTGGCAAGATGCTCCTCGGGGCGCGTCTTGCTGGGGCTTCTCTCATGGAGGCACTCAGTCAGACCCAGTGTTGACATGTGGCAAGACGCTCCTCGGGGCGCGTGTTGCTTGGACCTCTCTCCTTGAGGTGCTCAGTCAGACCGAGTAGTGACATGTGGCAAGACGCTCCTCGGGGCGCGTCTTGCTTGGGCCTCTCTCCTGGAGGCGCTCAGTCAGACCCAGTGCTGACATGTGGCAAGAAGCTCCTCGGGGCGCGTCTTGCTTGGGCTTCTCTCCTGGAGGCCCTCAGTAAGACCCATTGTTGACATGTGGCAAGACGCTCCTCGGGGCGCGTCCTGCTTGGGCTTCTCTCCTGGAGGCCCTCAGTCAGACCCATTGTTGACATGTGTCAAGACACTCCTCGGGGCGTGTCTTGCTTGGGCCTCTCTCCTGGAGGCGCTCAGTCTGACCCAGTGTTGACATGTGGCAAGACGCTCCTCGGGGCACGTCTTGCTTGGGCCTCTCTCCTGGAGGCGCTCAAACAGACCGAGTAGTGACATGTGGCAAGACGCTCCTCGGGGCGCGTCTTGCTGGGTCTTCTCTCATGGAGGCACTCAGTCAGCCCCAGTGTTGACATGTGGCAAGACGCTCCTCGGGGCGCGTCTTGCTTGGACCTCTCTCACTGAGGCGCTCAGTCAGACCGAGTAGTGACATGTGGCAAGATGCTCCTCGGGGCGCGTCTTGCTTGGACCTCTCTCCCTGAGGCGCTCAGTCAGACCCAGTGTTGACATTTGGCAAGACACTCCTCGGGGTGCGTCTTGCTTGGGCATCTCTCATGGAGGCCCTCTGTCAGACCGATTGCTGACATGTGGCAAGAAGCTCCTTGGGGCGCGTCTTGCTCGGGCTTCTCTCCTGGAGGCTCTCAGTAAGAACCATTGTTGACATGTGGCAAGATGCTCCTCGGGGCGCGTCTTGCTTGGGCCTCTCTCCAGAAGGCCCTCAATCAAACCCAGTGTTGACACGTGGCAAGACGCTCCTCGGGGCACGTCTTACTTGGGCCTCTCTCCTGGAGGCGCTCAGTCAGACCAAGTGGTGACATGTGGCAAGACACTCCTCGGGGCGCGTGTTGCTTGGGCCTCTCTCCTGGAGGCGCTCAGTCAGACCAAGTGGTGACATGTGGCAAGACACTCCTCGGGGCGCGTCTTGCTTGTGCCTCTCTCATGGAGGCCCTCTGTCAGACCCAGTGTTGACATGTGGCAAGACACTCATCGGGGCGCGTCTTACTTGGGCCTCTCTCATGGAGGCCCTCTGTCAGACCCAGTGTTGACACGTGGCAAGACGCTCCTCGGGGCGCGTCTTGCTTGGGCCTATCTCCTGGAGGTGCTCAGTCAGACTGAGTAGTGACATGTGGCCTGACGCTCCTCGGGGCGTGTGTTGCTTGGGCCTCTCTCCTGGAGGCGGTCAGTCAGACCAAGTGGTGACATCTGGCAAGACACTCCTCGGGGCGCGTCTTGCTTGGGCCTCTCTCCTGGAGGCCCTCTGTCAGACCCAGTGTTGACATGTGTCAAGACGCTCCTCGGGGCGCGTCTTGCTTGGGCTTCTCTCCTGGAGGCCCTCAGTCAGACCCATTGTTGACATGTGGCAAGACGCTCCTCGGGGCGCGTCTTGCTTGGGCCTGTCTCCTGGAGGCACTCAGTCAGACCGAGTGCTGACATGTGGCAAGAGGCTCCTCGGGGCGCGTCTTGCTTGGGCTTCTCTCCTGGAGGCCCTCAGTCAGACCCATTGTTGACATGCTGCAAGACGCTCCTCGGGGCACGTCTTGCTTGGGCCTCTCTCCTGGAGGCGCTCAGTCAGACCGAGTAGTGACATGTGGCAAGACGCTCCTCGGGGCGCGTCTTGCTTGGACCTCCCTCCTGGAGGCGCTCAGTCAGACCGAGTAGTGACATGTGGCAAGACGCTCCTCGGGGCGCATCTTGCTTGGACCTCTCTCCTGGAGGCGCTCAGTTAGACCGAGTAGTGACAAGTGGCAAGACGCTCCTCGGGGCGCGTCTTGATGGGGCCTCTCTCCTGGAGGTGCTCAATCAGACCCAGTGGTGACACGTGGCAAGACGCTCCTCAGGGCGCGTCTTGCTTGGGCCTCTCTCCTGGAGGACCTCAGTCAGACCCAGTGGTGACACGTGGCAAGACGCTCCTCGGGGCGCATCTTGCTTGGGCCTCTCTCCTGGAGGCGCTAAGTCAGACCCAGTGTTGACACGTGGCAAGACGCTCCTCGGGGCGCGTCTTGCTTGGGCCTCTCTCCTGGAGGACCTCAGTCAGACCCAGTGGTGACACGTGGCAAGACGCTCCTCGGGGCGCATCTTGCTTGGGCCTCTCTCCTGGAGGCGCTAAGTCAGACCCAGTGTTGACACGTGGCAAGACGCTCCTCGGGGCGCGTCTTGCTTGGGCCTCTCTCCTGGAGGCCCTCAGTTAGACCCATTTTTGACATGTGGCAAGACGATCCTCGGGGCGCGTCTTGCTTGGGCCTCTCTCCTGGAGGCGCTCAGTCAGACTGAGTAGTGACATGTGGCCTGACGCTCCTCGGGGCGCGTGTTGCTTGGGCCTCTCTCCTGGAGGCGCTCAGTCAGACCAAGTGGTGACATGTGGCAAGACACTCCTCGGGGCGCGTCTTGCTTGGGCCTCTCTCCTGGAGGCCCTCTGTCAGACCCAGTGTTGACATGTGTCAAGACGCTCCTCGGGGCGCGTCTTGCTTGGGCTTCTCTCCTGGAGGCCCTCAGTCAGACCCATTGTTGATATGTGGCGATACGCTCCTCGGGGCGCGTCTTGCTTTGGCCTCTCTCCTGGAGGCGCTCAGTCAGACCGAGTGCTGACATGTGACAAGACGCTCCTCGGGCCGCGTGTTGCTTGGGCTTCTCTCCTGGAGGCCCTCAGTCAGACCCATTGTTGACATGTGGCAAGACGCTCCTCGGGGCGCGTCTTGCTTGGGCCTCTCTCCTGGAGGCGCTCAGTCAGACCGAGTGCTGACATGTGGAAAGAAGCTCCTCGGGGCGTATCTTGCTTGGGCTTCTCTCCTGGAGGCGCTCAGTCAGACCCAGTGTTGACATGTGGCAAGACGCTCCTCTAGGCGCTTCTTGCTTGGGCTTCTCTCCTGGAGGCCCTCAGTCAGACCCATTGTTGACATGTGGCAAGACGCTCCTCGGGGCACGTCTTGCTTGGGCCTCTCTCCTGGAGGCGCTCAGTCAGACCGAGTAGTGACATGTGGCAAGATGCTCCTCGGGGCGCGTCTTGCTGGGGCTTCTCTCATGGAGGCACTCAGTCAGACCCAGTGTTGACATGTGGCAAGACGCTCCTCGGGGAGCGTGTTGCTTGGACCTCTCTCCTTGAGGTGCTCAGTCAGACCGAGTAGTGACATGTGGCAAGACGCTCCTCGGGGCGCGTCTTGCTTGGGCCTCTCTCCTGGAGGCGCTCAGTCAGACCCAGTGCTGACATGTGGCAAGAAGCTCCTCGGGGCGCGTCTTGCTTGGGCTTCTCTCCTGGAGGCCCTCAGTAAGACCCATTGTTGACATGTGGCAAGACGCTCCTCGGGGCGCGTCCTGCTTGGGCTTCTCTCCTGGAGGCCCTCAGTCAGACCCATTGTTGACATGTGGCAAGACGCTCCTCGGGGCGCGTCTTGCTTGGGCCTCTCTCCTGGAGGCGCTCAGTCAGACCGAGTGCTGACATGTGGAAAGACGCTCCTCGGGGCGCTTCTTGCTTGGGCCTCTCTCCTGGAGGCGCTCAGTCAGACCCAGTGGTGACATGTGGCAAGACACTCCTCGGGGCGCGTCTTGCTTGGGCCTCTCTCCTGGAGGCCCTCTGTCAGACCGAGTGTTGACATGTGGCACGACTCTCCTCGGGGCGCGTTTTGCTTGGGCTTCTCTCATGGAGGCCCTCAGTCAGACCCAGTGTTGACATGTGTCAAGACGCTCCTCGGGGCGTGTCTTGCTTGGGCCTCTCTCCTGGAGGCGCTCAGGCAGACCGAGTAGTGACATGTGGCAAGATGCTCCTCGGGGCGCGTCTTGCTGGGGCTTCTCTCATGGAGGCACTCAGTCAGACCCAGTGTTGACATGTGGCAAGACGCTCCTCGGGGCGCGTGTTGCTTGGACCTCTCTCCTTGAGGTGCTCAGTCAGACCGAGTAGTGACATGTGGCAAGACGCTCCTCGGGGCGCGTCTTGCTTGGGCCTCTCTCCTGGAGGCGCTCAGTCAGACCCAGTGCTGACATGTGGCAAGAAGCTCCTCGGGGCGCGTCTTGCTTGGGCTTCTCTCCTGGAGGCCCTCAGTAAGACCCATTGTTGACATGTGGCAAGACGCTCCTCGGGGCGCTTCTTGCTTGGGCCTCTCTCCTGGAGGCGCTCAGTCAGACCCAGTGGTGACATGTGGCAAGACACTCCTCGGGGCGCGTCTTGCTTGGGCCTCTCTCCTGGAGGCCCTCTGTCAGACCGAGTGTTGACATGTGGCACGACTCTCCTCGGGGCGCGTCTTGCTTGGGCTTCTCTCATGGAGGCCCTCAGTCAGACCCAGTGTTGACATGTGTCAAGACGCTCCTCGGGGCGTGTCTTGCTTGGGCCTCTCTCCTGGAGGCGCTCAGTCTGACCCAGTGTTGACATGTGGCAAGACGCTCCTCGGGGCGCGTCTTGCTTGGGCTTCTCTCCTGGAAGCGCTCAGTCAGACCAAGTGGTGACATGTGGCAAGACACTCCTCGGGGCGCATATTGCTTGGGCCTCTCTCCTGGAGGCCCTCTGTCAGACCCAGTGTTGACATGTGTCAAGACGCTCCTCGGGGCGCGTCTTGCTTGGGCTTCTCTCCTGGAGGCCCTCAGTCAGACCCATTGTTGACATGTGGCAAGACGCTCCTCGGGGCGCGTCTTGCTTGGGCTTCTCTCCTGGAGGCCCTCAGTCTGACCCAGTGTTGACATGTGGCAAGACTCTCCTCGGGGCGCGTCTTGCTTGGGCTTCTCTCATGGAGGCCCTCAGTCAGACCCAGTGTTGACATGTGTCAAGACACTCCTCGGGGCGTGTCTTGCTTGGGCCTCTCTCCTGGAGGCGCTCAGTCTGACCCAGTGTTGACATGTGGCAAGACGCTCCTCGGGGCACGTCTTGCTTGGGCCTCTCTCCTGGAGGCGCTCAAACAGACCGAGTAGTGACATGTGGCAAGACGCTCCTCGGGGCGCGTCTTGCTGGGTCTTCTCTCATGGAGGCACTCAGTCAGCCCCAGTGTTGACATGTGGCAAGACGCTCCTCGGGGCGCGTCTTGCTTGGACCTCTCTCACTGAGGCGCTCAGTCAGACCGAGTAGTGACATGTGGCAAGACGCTCCTCGGGGCGCGTCTTGCTTGGACCTCTCTCCCTGAGGCGCTCAGTCAGACCCAGTGTTGACATTTGGCAAGACACTCCTCGGGGCGCGTCTTGCTTGGGCCTCTCTCATGGAGGCCCTCTGTCAGACCGATTGCTGACATGTGGCAAGAAGCTCCTTGGGGCGCGTCTTGCTCGGGCTTCTCTCCTGGAGGCTCTCAGTAAGAACCATTGTTGACATGTGGCAAGACGCTCCTCGGGGCGCGTCTTGCTTGGGCCTCTCTCCAGAAGGCCCTCAATCAAACCCAGTGTTGACACGTGGCAAGACGCTCCTCGGGGCGCGTCTTACTTGGGCCTCTCTCCTGGAGGCGCTCAGTCAGACTGAGTAGTGACATGTGGCCTGACGCTCCTCGGGGCGCGTGTTGCTTGGGCCTCTCTCCTGGAGGCGCTCAGTCAGACCAAGTGGTGACATGTGGCAAGACACTCCTCGGGGCGCGTCTTGCTTGGGCCTCTCTCATGGAGGCCCTCTGTCAGACCCAGTGTTGACATGTGGCAAGACACTCATCGGGACGCGTCTTGCTTGGACCTCTCTCCCTGAGGCGCTCAGTCAGACCCAGTGTTGACATTTGGCAAGACACTCCTCGGGGCACGTCTTGCTTGGGCCTCTCTCATGGAGGCCCTCTGTCAGACCGATTGCTGACATGTGGCAAGAAGCTCCTTGGGGCGCGTCTTGCTCGGGCTTCTCTCCTGGAGGCTCTCAGTAAGAACCATTGTTGACATGTGGCAAGACGCTCCTCGGGGCGCGTCTTACTTGGGCCTCTCTCCTGGAGGCGCTCAGTCAGACTGAGTAGTGACATGTGGCCTGACGCTCCTCGGGGCGCGTGTTGCTTGGGCCTCTCTCCTGGAGGCGCTCAGTCAGACCAAGTGGTGACATGTGGCAAGACACTCCTCGGGGCGCGTCTTGCTTGGGCCTCTCTCATGGAGGCCCTCTGTCAGACCCAGTGTTGACATGTGGCAAGACACTCATCGGGGCGCGTCTTGCTTGGGCCTCTCTCATGGAGGCCCTCTGTCAGACCCAGTGTTGACATGTGTCAAGACGCTCCTCGGGGCGCGTGTTGCTTGGGCCTCTCTCCTGGAGGCGCTCAGTCAGACCAAGTGGTGACATGTGGCAAGACACTCCTCGGGGCGCGTCTTGCTTGGGCCTCTCTCATGGAGGCCCTCTGTCAGACCCAGTGTTGACATGTGGCAAGACACTCATCGGGGCGCGTCTTGCTTGGGCCTCTCTCATGGAGGCCCTCTGTCAGACCCAGTGTTGACATGTGTCAAGACAATCCTCGGGGCGCGTCTTGCTTGGGCCTCTCTCATGGAGGCCCTCTGTCAGACCCAGTGTTGACATGTGGCAAGACACTCATCGGGGCGCGTCTTGCTTGGGCCTCTCTCATGGAGGCCCTCTGTCAGACCCAGTGTTGACATGTGTCAAGACGCTCCTCGGGGCGCGTCTTGCTTTGGCCTCTCTCCTGGAGGCGCTCAGTCAGACCGAGTGCTGACATGTGGAAAGAAGCTCCTCGGGGCGCGTCTTGCTTGGGCTTCTCTCCTGGAGGCCCTCAGTAAGACCCATTGTTGACATGTGGCAAGACGCTCCTCGGGGCGCGTCTTGCTTGGGCCTCTCTCCTGGAGGCGCTCAGTCAGACCAAGTGGTGACATGTGGCAAGACACTCCTCGGGGCGCGTCTTGCTTGGGCCTCTCTCATGGAGGCCCTCTGTCAGACCCAGTGTTGACATGTGGCAAGACACTCATCGGGGCGCGTCTTGCTTGGGCCTCTCTCATGGAGGCCCTCTGTCAGACCCAGTGTTGACATGTGTCAAGACGCTCCTCGGGGCGCGTGTTGCTTGGGCCTCTCTCCTGGAGGCGCTCAGTCAGACCAAGTGGTGACATGTGGCAAGACACTCCTCGGGGCGCGTCTTGCTTGGGCCTCTCTCATGGAGGCCCTCTGTCAGACCCAGTGTTGACATGTGGCAAGACACTCATCGGGGCGCGTCTTGCTTGGGCCTCTCTCATGGAGGCCCTCTGTCAGACCCAGTGTTGACATGTGTCAAGACGCTCCTCGGGGCGCGTCTTGCTTTGGCCTCTCTCCTGGAGGCGCTCAGTCAGACCGAGTGCTGACATGTGGAAAGAAGCTCCTCGGGGCGCGTCTTGCTTGGGCTTCTCTCCTGGAGGCCCTCAGTAAGACCCATTGTTGACATGTGGCAAGACGCTCCTCGGGGCGCGTCTTGCTTGGGCCTCTCTCCTGGAGGCGCTCAGTCAGACCAAGTGGTGACATGTGGCAAGACACTCCTCGGGGCGCGTCTTGCTTGGGCCTCTCTCATGGAGGCCCTCTGTCAGACCCAGTGTTGACATGTGGCAAGACACTCATCGGGGCGCGTCTTGCTTGGACCTCTCTCCCTGAGGCGCTCAGTCAGACCCAGTGTTGACATTTGGCAAGACACTCCTCGGGGCGCGTCTTGCTTGGGCCTCTCTCATGGAGGCCCTCTGTCAGACCGATTGCTGACATGTGGCAAGAAGCTCCTTGGGGCGCGTCTTGCTCGGGCTTCTCTCCTGGAGGCTCTCAGTAAGAACCATTGTTGACATGTGGCAAGACGCTCCTCGGGGCGCGTCTTACTTGGGCCTCTCTCCTGGAGGCGCTCAGTCAGACTGAGTAGTGACATGTGGCCTGACGCTCCTCGGGGCGCGTGTTGCTTGGGCCTCTCTCCTGGAGGCGCTCAGTCAGACCAAGTGGTGACATGTGGCAAGACACTCCTCGGGGCGCGTCTTGCTTGGGCCTCTCTCATGGAGGCCCTCTGTCAGACCCAGTGTTGACATGTGGCAAGACACTCATCGGGGCGCGTCTTGCTTGGGCCTCTCTCCAGAAGGCCCTCAATCAGACCCAGTGTTGACACGTGGCAAGACGCTCCTCGGGGCGCGTCTTGCTTGGGCCTATCTCCTGGAGGCGCTCAGTCAGACTGAGTAGTGACATGTGGCCAGACGCTCCTCGGGGCGCGTGTTGCTTGGGCCTCTCTCCTGGAGGCGCTCAGTCAGACCAAGTGGTGACATATGGCAAGACACTCCTCGGGGCGTGTCTTGCTTGGGCCTCTCTCCTGGAGGCCCTCTGTCAGACCCAGTGTTGACATGTGTCAAGACGCTCCTCGGGGCGCGTCTTGCTTGGGCTTCTCTCCTGGAGGCCCTCAGTCAGACCCATTGTTGACATGTGGCAAGACGCTCCTCGGGGCGCGTCTTGCTTGGGCCTCTCTCCTGGAGGCCCTCTGTCAGACTGAGTGTTGACATGTGGCAAGACTCTCCTCGGGGCGTGTCTTGCTTGGGCCTCTCTCCTGGAGGCGCTCAGTCTGACCCAGTGTTGACATGTGGCAAGACGCTCCTCGGGGCACGTCTTGCTTGGGCCTCTCTCCTGGAGGCGCTCAAACAGACCGAGTAGTGACATGTGGCAAGACGCTCCTCGGGGCGCGTCTTGCTGGGGCTTCTCTCATGGAGGCACTCAGTCAGACCCAGTGTTGACATGTGGCAAGACGCTCCTCGGGGCGCGTCTTGCTTGGACCTCTCTCACTGAGGCGCTCAGTCAGACCGAGTAGTGACATGTGGCAAGACGCTCCTCGGGGCGCGTCTTGCTTGGACCTCTCTCCCTGAGGCGCTCAGTCAGACACAGTGTTGACATTTGGCAAGACACCCCTCGGGGCGCGTCTTGCTTGGGCCTCTCTAATGGAGGCCCTCTGTCAGACCGATTGCTGACATGTGGCAAGAAGCTCCTCGGGGCGCGTCTTGCTTGGGCTTCCCTCCTGGAGGCTCTCAGTAAGAACCATTGTTGACATGTGGCAAGACGCTCCTCGGGGCGCGTCTTGCTTGGGCCTCTCTCCAGAAGGCCCTCAATCAGACCCAGTGTTGACACGTGAAAGACGCTCCTCGGGGCGCGTCTTACTTGGGCCTCTCTCCAGGAGGCGCTCAGTCAGACTGAGTAGTGACATGTGGCCTGATGCTCCTCGGGGCGCGTGTTGCTTGGGCCTCTCTCCTGGAGGCGCTCAGTCAGACCAAGTGGTGACATGTGGCAAGACACTCCTCGGGGCGCGTCTTGATTGGGCCTCTCTCATGGAGGCCCTCTGTCAGACCCAGTGTTGACATGTGGCAAGACACTCCTCGGGGCGCGTCTTGCTTGGGCCTCTCTCATGGAGGGCCCTCTGTCAGACCCAGTGTTGACATGTGTCAAGACGCTCCTCAAAGCGCGTCTTGCTTTGGCCTCTCTCCTGGAGGCGCTCAGTCAGACCGAGTGCTGACATGTGGAAAGAAGCTCCTCGGGGCGCGTCTTGCTTGGGCTTCTCTCCTGGAGGACCTCAGTAAGACCCATTGTTGACATGTGGCAAGACGCTCCTCGGGGCGCTTCTTGCTTGGGCCTCTCTCCAGAAGGCCCTCAATCAGACCCAGTGTTGACACGTGGCAAGACGCTCCTCGGGGCGCGTCTTGCTTGGGCCTCTCTCCTGGAGGCGCTCAGTCAGACTGAGTAGTGACATGTGGCCTGACGCTCCTCGGGGCGCGTGTTGCTTGGGCCTCTCTCCTGGAGGCCCTCTGTCAGACCCAGTGTTGACATGTGTCAAGACGCTCCTCGGGGCGCGTCTTGCTTGGGCTTCTCTCCTGGAGGCCCTCAGTCAGACCCATTGTTGACATGTAGCAAGACGCTCCTCGGGGCGCGTCTTGCTTGGGCCTCTCTCATGGAGGCCCTCTGTCAGACCCAGTGTTGACATGTGTCAAGACGCTCCTCAGGGCGCGTCTTGCTTGGCCTCTCTCCTGGAGGCGCTCAGTCAGACCGAGTGCTGACATGTGGAAAGAAGCTCCTCGGGGCGCGTCTTGCTTGGGCTTCTCTCCTGGAGGCCCTCAGTAAGACCCATTGTTGACATGTGGCAAGACGCTCCTCGGGGCGCGTCTTGCTTGGGCCTCTCTCATGGAGGCCCTCTGTCAGACCCAGTGTTGACATGTGTCAAGACGCTCCTCGGGGCGCGTGTTGCTTGGGCCTCTCTCCTGGAGGCGCTCAGTCAGACCAAGTGGTGACATGTGGCAAGACACTCCTCGGGGCGCGTCTTGCTTGGGCCTCTCTCATGGAGGCCCTCTGTCAGACCCAGTGTTGACATGTGGCAAGACACTCATCGGGGCGCGTCTTGCTTGGGCCTCTCTCATGGAGGCCCTCTGTCAGACCCAGTGTTGACATGTGTCAAGACGCTCCTCGGGGCGCGTCTTGCTTTGGCCTCTCTCCTGGAGGCGCTCAGTCAGACCGAGTGCTGACATGTGGAAAGAAGCTCCTCGGGGCGCGTCTTGCTTGGGCTTCTCTCCTGGAGGCCCTCAGTAAGACCCATTGTTGACATGTGGCAAGACGCTCCTCGGGGCGCGTCTTGCTTGGGCCTCTCTCCTGGAGGCGCTCAGTCAGACCAAGTGGTGACATGTGGCAAGACACTCCTCGGGGCGCGTCTTGCTTGGGCCTCTCTCATGGAGGCCCTCTGTCAGACCCAGTGTTGACATGTGGCAAGACACTCATCGGGGCGCGTCTTGCTTGGACCTCTCTCCCTGAGGCGCTCAGTCAGACCCAGTGTTGACATTTGGCAAGACACTCCTCGGGGCGCGTCTTGCTTGGGCCTCTCTCATGGAGGCCCTCTGTCAGACCGATTGCTGACATGTGGCAAGAAGCTCTTTGGGGCGCGTCTTGCTCGGGCTTCTCTCCTGGAGGCTCTCAGTAAGAACCATTGTTGACATGTGGCAAGACGCTCCTCGGGGCGCGTCTTACTTGGGCCTCTCTCCTGGAGGCGCTCAGTCAGACTGAGTAGTGACATGTGGCCTGACGCTCCTCGGGGCGCGTGTTGCTTGGGCCTCTCTCCTGGAGGCGCTCAGTCAGACCAAGTGGTGACATGTGGCAAGACACTCCTCGGGGCGCGTCTTGCTTGGGCCTCTCTCATGGAGGCCCTCTGTCAGACCCAGTGTTGACATGTGGCAAGACACTCATCGGGGCGCGTCTTGCTTGGGCCTCTCTCCAGAAGGCCCTCAATCAGACCCAGTGTTGACACGTGGCAAGACGCTCCTCGGGGCGCGTCTTGCTTGGGCCTATCTCCTGGAGGCGCTCAGTCAGACTGAGTAGTGACATGTGGCCAGACGCTCCTCGGGGCGCGTGTTGCTTGGGCCTCTCTCCTGGAGGCGCTCAGTCAGACCAAGTGGTGACATATGGCAAGACACTCCTCGGGGCGTGTCTTGCTTGGGCCTCTCTCCTGGAGGCCCTCTGTCAGACCCAGTGTTGACATGTGTCAAGACGCTCCTCGGGGCGCGTCTTGCTTGGGCTTCTCTCCTGGAGGCCCTCAGTCAGACCCATTGTTGACATGTGGCAAGACGCTCCTCGGGGCGCGTCTTGCTTGGGCCTCTCTCCTGGAGGCCCTCTGTCAGACTGAGTGTTGACATGTGGCAAGACTCTCCTCGGGGCGTGTCTTGCTTGGGCCTCTCTCCTGGAGGCGCTCAGTCTGACCCAGTGTTGACATGTGGCAAGACGCTCCTCGGGGCACGTCTTGCTTGGGCCTCTCTCCTGGAGGCGCTCAAACAGACCGAGTAGTGACATGTGGCAAGACGCTCCTCGGGGCGCGTCTTGCTGGGGCTTCTCTCATGGAGGCACTCAGTCAGACCCAGTGTTGACATGTGGCAAGACGCTCCTCGGGGCGCGTCTTGCTTGGACCTCTCTCACTGAGGCGCTCAGTCAGACCGAGTAGTGACATGTGGCAAGACGCTCCTCGGGGCGCGTCTTGCTTGGACCTCTCTCCCTGAGGCGCTCAGTCAGACACAGTGTTGACATTTGGCAAGACACTCCTCGGGGCGCGTCTTGCTTGGGCCTCTCTCATGGAGGCCCTCTGTCAGACCGATTGCTGACATGTGGCAAGAAGCTCCTCGGGGCGCGTCTTGCTTGGGCTTCCCTCCTGGAGGCTCTCAGTAAGAACCATTGTTGACATGTGGCAAGACGCTCCTCGGGGCGCGTCTTGCTTGGGCCTCTCTCCAGAAGGCCCTCAATCAGACCCAGTGTTGACACGTGAAAGACGCTCCTCGGGGCGCGTCTTACTTGGGCCTCTCTCCAGGAGGCGCTCAGTCAGACTGAGTAGTGACATGTGGCCTGATGCTCCTCGGGGCGCGTGTTGCTTGGGCCGCTCTCCTGGAGGCGCTCAGTCAGACCAAGTGGTGACATGTGGCAAGACACTCCTCGGGGCGCGTCTTGATTGGGCCTCTCTCATGGAGGCCCTCTGTCAGACCCAGTGTTGACATGTGGCAAGACACTCCTCGGGGCACGTCTTGCTTGGGCCTCTCTCATGGAGGGCCCTCTGTCAGACCCAGTGTTGACATGTGTCAAGACGCTCCTCAAAGCGCGTCTTGCTTTGGCCTCTCTCCTGGAGGCGCTCAGTCAGACCGAGTGCTGACATGTGGAAAGAAGCTCCTCGGGGCGCGTCTTGCTTGGGCTTCTCTCCTGGAGGACCTCAGTAAGACCCATTGTTGACATGTGGCAAGACGCTCCTCGGGGCGCTTCTTGCTTGGGCCTCTCTCCAGAAGGCCCTCAATCAGACCCAGTGTTGACACGTGGCAAGACGCTCCTCGGGGCGCGTCTTGCTTGGGCCTCTCTCCTGGAGGCGCTCAGTCAGACTGAGTAGTGACATGTGGCCTGACGCTCCTCGGGGCGCGTGTTGCTTGGGCCTCTCTCCTGGAGGCCCTCTGTCAGACCCAGTGTTGACATGTGTCAAGACGCTCCTCGGGGCGCGTCTTGCTTGGGCTTCTCTCCTGGAGGCCCTCAGTCAGACCCATTGTTGACATGTAGCAAGACGCTCCTCGGGGCGCGTCTTGCTTGGGCCTCTCTCATGGAGGCCCTCTGTCAGACCCAGTGTTGACATGTGTCAAGACGCTCCTCAGGGCGCGTCTTGCTTGGCCTCTCTCCTGGAGGCGCTCAGTCAGACCGAGTGCTGACATGTGGAAAGAAGCTCCTCGGGGCGCGTCTTGCTTGGGCTTCTCTCCTGGAGGCCCTCAGTAAGACCCATTGTTGACATGTGGCAAGACGCTCCTCGGGGCGCGTCTTGCTTGGGCCTCTCTCCTGGAGGCCCTCTGTCAGACCGAGTGTTGACATGTGGCACGACTCTCCTCGGGGCGCGTCTTGCTTGGGCTTCTCTCATGGAGGCCCTCAGTCAGACCCAGTGTTGACATGTGTCAAGACGCTCCTCGGGGCGTGTCTTGCTTGGGCCTCTCTCCTGGAGGCGCTCAGTCTGACCCAGTGTTGACATGTGGCAAGACGCTCCTCGGGGCGCGTCTTGCTTGGGCTTCTCTCCTGGAAGCGCTCAGTCAGACCAAGTGGTGACATGTGGCAAGACACTCCTCGGGGCGCATATTGCTTGGGCCTCTCTCCTGGAGGCCCTCTGTCAGACCCAGTGTTGACATGTGTCAAGACGCTCCTCGGGGCGCGTCTTGCTTGGGCTTCTCTCCTGGAGGCCCTCAGTCAGACCCATTGTTGACATATGGCAAGACGCTCCTCGGGGCGCGTCTTGCTTGGGCTTCTCTCCTGGAGGCCCTCAGTCTGACCCAGTGTTGACATGTGGCAAGACTCTCCTCGGGGCGCGTCTTGCTTGGGCTTCTCTCATGGAGGCCCTCAGTCAGACCCAGTGTTGACATGTGTCAAGACACTCCTCGGGGCGTGTCTTGCTTGGGCCTCTCTCCTGGAGGCGCTCAGTCTGACCCAGTGTTGACATGTGGCAAGACGCTCCTCGGGGCACGTCTTGCTTGGGCCTCTCTCCTGGAGGCGCTCAAACAGACCGAGTAGTGACATGTGGCAAGACGCTCCTCGGGGCGCGTCTTGCTGGGTCTTCTCTCATGGAGGCACTCAGTCAGCCCCAGTGTTGACATGTGGCAAGACGCTCCTCGGGGCGCGTCTTGCTTGGACCTCTCTCACTGAGGCGCTCAGTCAGACCGAGTAGTGACATGTGGCAAGACGCTCCTCGGGGCGCGTCTTGCTTGGACCTCTCTCCCTGAGGCGCTCAGTCAGACCCAGTGTTGACATTTGGCAAGACACTCCTCGGGGCGCGTCTTGCTTGGGCCTCTCTCATGGAGGCCCTCTGTCAGACCGATTGCTGACATGTGGCAAGAAGCTCCTTGGGGCGCGTCTTGCTCGGGCTTCTCTCCTGGAGGCTCTCAGTAAGAACCATTGTTGACATGTGGCAAGACGCTCCTCGGGGCGCGTCTTGCTTGGGCCTCTCTCCAGAAGGCCCTCAATCAAACCCAGTGTTGACACGTGGCAAGACGCTCCTCGGGGCGCGTCTTACTTGGGCCTCTCTCCTGGAGGCGCTCAGTCAGACTGAGTAGTGACATGTGGCCTGAATCTCCTCGGGGCGCGTGTTGCTTGGGCCTCTCTCCTGGAGGCGCTCAGTCAGACCAAGTGGTGACATGTGGCAAGACACTCCTCGGGGCGCGTCTTGCTTGGGCCTCTCTCATGGAGGCCCTCTGTCAGACCCAGTGTTGACATGTGGCAAGACACTCATCGGGACGCGTCTTGCTTGGACCTCTCTCCCTGAGGCGCTCAGTCAGACCCAGTGTTGACATTTGGCAAGACACTCCTCGGGGCACGTCTTGCTTGGGCCTCTCTCATGGAGGCCCTCTGTCAGACCGATTGCTGACATGTGGCAAGAAGCTCCTTGGGGCGCGTCTTGCTCGGGCTTCTCTCCTGGAGGCTCTCAGTAAGAACCATTGTTGACATGTGGCAAGACGCTCCTCGGGGCGCGTCTTACTTGGGCCTCTCTCCTGGAGGCGCTCAGTCAGACTGAGTAGTGACATGTGGCCTGACGCTCCTCGGGGCGCGTGTTGCTTGGGCCTCTCTCCTGGAGGCGCTCAGTCAGACCAAGTGGTGACATGTGGCAAGACACTCCTCGGGGCGCATCTTGCTTGGGCCTCTCTCATGGAGGCCCTCTGTCAGACCCAGTGTTGACATGTGGCAAGACACTCATCGGGGCGCGTCTTGCTTGGGCCTCTCTCATGGAGGCCCTCTGTCAGACCCAGTGTTGACATGTGTCAAGACGCTCCTCGGGGCGCGTGTTGCTTGGGCCTCTCTCCTTTAGGCGCTCAGTCAGACCAAGTGGTGACATGTGGCAAGACACTCCTCGGGGCGCGTCTTGCTTGGGCCTCTCTCATGGAGGCCCTCTGTCAGACCCAGTGTTGACATGTGGCAAGACACTCATCGGGGCGCGTCTTGCTTGGGCCTCTCTCATGGAGGCCCTCTGTCAGACCCAGTGTTGACATGTGTCAAGACACTCCTCGGGGCGCGTCTTGCTTGGGCCTCTCTCATGGAGGCCCTCTGTCAGACCCAGTGTTGACATGTGGCAAGACACTCATCGGGGCGCGTCTTGCTTGGGCCTCTCTCATGGAGGCCCTCTGTCAGACCCAGTGTTGACATGTGTCAAGACGCTCCTCGGGGCGTGTCTTGCTTTGGCCTCTCTCCTGGAGGCGCTCAGTCAGACCGAGTGCTGACATGTGGAAAGAAGCTCCTCGGGGCGCGTCTTGCTTGGGCTTCTCTCCTGGAGGCCCTCAGTAAGACCCATTGTTGACATGTGGCAAGACGCTCCTCGGGGCGCGTCTTGCTTGGGCCTCTCTCCTGGAGGCGCTCAGTCAGACCAAGTGGTGACATGTGGCAAGACACTCCTCGGGGCGCGTCTTGCTTGGGCCTCTCTCATGGAGGCCCTCTGTCAGACCCAGTGTTGACATGTGGCAAGACACTCATCGGGGCGCGTCTTGCTTGGGCCTCTCTCATGGAGGCCCTCTGTCAGACCCAGTGTTGACATGTGTCAAGACGCTCCTCGGGGCGCGTGTTGCTTGGGCCTCTCTCCTGGAGGCGCTCAGTCAGACCAAGTGGTGACATGTGGCAAGACACTCCTCGGGGCGCGTCTTGCTTGGGCCTCTCTCATGGAGGCCCTCTGTCAGACCCAGTGTTGACATGTGGCAAGACACTCATCGGGGCGCGTCTTGCTTGGGCCTCTCTCATGGAGGCCCTCTGTCAGACCCAGTGTTGACATGTGTCAAGACGCTCCTCGGGGCGCGTCTTGCTTTGGCCTCTCTCCTGGAGGCGCTCAGTCAGACCGAGTGCTGACATGTGGAAAGAAGCTCCTCGGGGCGCGTCTTGCTTGGGCTTCTCTCCTGGAGGCCCTCAGTAAGACCCATTGTTGACATGTGGCAAGACGCTCCTCGGGGCGCGTCTTGCTTGGGCCTCTCTCCTGGAGGCGCTCAGTCAGACCAAGTGGTGAAATGTGGCAAGACACTCCTCGGGGCGCGTCTTGCTTGGGCCTCTCTCATGGAGGCCCTCTGTCAGACCCAGTGTTGACATGTGGCAAGACACTCATCGGGGCGCGTCTTGCTTGGACCTCTCTCCCTGAGGCGCTCAGTCAGACCCAGTGTTGACATTTGGCAAGACACTCCTCGGGGCGCGTCTTGCTTGGGCCTCTCTCATGGAGGCCCTCTGTCAGACCGATTGCTGACATGTGGCAAGAAGCTCCTTGGGGCGCGTCTTGCTCGGGCTTCTCTCCTGGAGGCTCTCAGTAAGAACCATTGTTGACATGTGGCAAGACGCTCCTCGGGGCGCGTCTTACTTGGGCCTCTCTCCTGGAGGCGCTCAGTCAGACTGAGTAGTGACATGTGGCCTGACGCTCCTCGGGGCGCGTGTTGCTTGGGCCTCTCTCCTGGAGGCGCTCAGTCAGACCAAGTGGTGACATGTGGCAAGACACTCCTCGGGGCGCGTCTTGCTTGGGCCTCTCTCATGGAGGCCCTCTGTCAGACCCAGTGTTGACATGTGGCAAGACACTCATCGGGGCGCGTCTTGCTTGGGCCTCTCTCCAGAAGGCCCTCAATCAGATCCAGTGTTGACACGTGGCAAGACGCTCCTCGGGGTGCGTCTTGCTTGGGCCTATCTCCTGGAGGCGCTCAGTCAGACTGAGTAGTGACATGTGGCCAGACGCTCCTCGGGGCGCGTGTTGCTTGGGCCTCTCTCCTGGAGGCGCTCAGTCAGACCAAGTGGTGACATATGGCAAGACACTCCTCGGGGCGTGTCTTGCTTGGGCCTCTCTCCTGGAGGCCCTCTGTCAGACCCAGTGTTGACATGTGTCAAGACGCTCCTCGGGGCGCGTCTTGCTTGGGCTTCTCTCCTGGAGGCCCTCAGTCAGACCCATTGTTGACATGTGGCAAGACGCTCCTCGGGGCGCGTCTTGCTTGGGCCTCTCTCCTGGAGGCCCTCTGTCAGACTGAGTGTTGACATGTGGCAAGACTCTCCTCGGGGCGTGTCTTGCTTGGGCCTCTCTCCTGGAGGCGCTCAGTCTGACCCAGTGTTGACATGTGGCAAGACGCTCCTCGGGGCACGTCTTGCTTGGGCCTCTCTCCTGGAGGCGCTCAAACAGACCGAGTAGTGACATGTGGCAAGACGCTCCTCGGGGCGCGTCTTGCTGGGGCTTCTCTCATGGAGGCACTCAGTCAGACCCAGTGTTGACATGTGGCAAGACGCTCCTCGGGGCGCGTCTTGCTTGGACGTCTCTCACTGAGGCGCTCAGTCAGACCGAGTAGTGACATGTGGCAAGACGCTCCTCGGGGCGCGTCTTGCTTGGACCTCTCTCCCTGAGGCGCTCAGTCAGACACAGTGTTGACATTTGGCAAGACACTCCTCGGGGCGCGTCTTGCTTGGGCCTCTCTCATGGAGGCCCTCTGTCAGACCGATTGCTGACATGTGGCAAGAAGCTCCTCGGGGCGCGTCTTGCTTGGGCTTCCCTCCTGGAGGCTCTCAGTAAGAACCATTGTTGACATGTGGCAAGACGCTCCTCGGGGCGCGTCTTGCTTGGGCCTCTCTCCAGAAGGCCCTCAATCAGACCCAGTGTTGACACGTGAAAGACGCTCCTCGGGGCGCGTCTTACTTGGGCCTCTCTCCAGGAGGCGCTCAGTCAGACTGAGTAGTGACATGTGGCCTGATGCTCCTCGGGGTGCGTGTTGCTTGGGCCTCTCTCCTGGAGGCGCTCAGTCAGACCAAGTGGTGACATGTGGCAAGACACTCCTCGGGGCGCGTCTTGATTGGGCCTCTCTCATGGAGGCCCTCTGTCAGACCCAGTGTTGACATGTGGCAAGACACTCCTCGGGGCGCGTCTTGCTTGGGCCTCTCTCATGGAGGGCCCTCTGTCAGACCCAGTGTTGACATGTGTCAAGACGCTCCTCAAAGCGCGTCTTGCTTTGGCCTCTCTCCTGGAGGCGCTCAGTCAGACCGAGTGCTGACATGTGGAAAGAAGCTCCTCGGGGCGCGTCTTGCTTGGGCTTCTCTCCTGGAGGACCTCAGTAAGACCCATTGTTGACATGTGGCAAGACGCTCCTCGGGGCGCTTCTTGCTTGGGCCTCTCTCCAGAAGGCCCTCAATCAGACCCAGTGTTGACACGTGGCAAGACGCTCCTCGGGGCGCGTCTTGCTTGGGCCTCTCTCCTGGAGGCGCTCAGTCAGACTGAGTAGTGACATGTGGCCTGACGCTCCTCGGGGCGCGTGTTGCTTGGGCCTCTCTCCTGGAGGCCCTCTGTCAGACCCAGTGTTGACATGTGTCAAGACGCTCCTCGGGGCGCGTCTTGCTTGGGCTTCTCTCCTGGAGGCCCTCAGTCAGACCCATTGTTGACATGTAGCAAGACGCTCCTCGGGGCGCGTCTTGCTTGGGCCTCTCTCATGGAGGCCCTCTGTCAGACCCAGTGTTGACATGTGTCAAGACGCTCCTCAGGGCGCGTCTTGCTTGGCCTCTCTCCTGGAGGCGCTCAG
This sequence comes from Nothobranchius furzeri, assembly GCF_043380555.1. Lineage (NCBI taxonomy): Eukaryota > Metazoa > Chordata > Actinopteri > Cyprinodontiformes > Nothobranchiidae > Nothobranchius > Nothobranchius furzeri. The sequence goes on along the minus strand of NC_091747.1, from coordinate 16,303,514 downwards.
TCAGACCGAGTGCTGACATGTGGAAAGAAGCTCCTCGGGGCGCGTCTTGCTTGGGCTTCTCTCCTGGAGGCCCTCAGTAAGACCCATTGTTGACATGTGGCAAGACGCTCCTCGGGGCGCTTCTTGCTTGGGCCTCTCTCCAGAAGGCCCTCAATCAGACCCAGTGTTGACACGTGGCAAGACGCTCCTCGGGGCGCGTCTTGCTTGGGCCTCTCTCCTGGAGGCGCTCAGTCAGACTGAGTAGTGACATGTGGCCTGACGCTCCTCGGGGCGCGTGTTGCTTGGGCCTCTCTCCTGGAGGCGCTCAGTCAGACCAAGTGGTGACATGTGGCAAGACACTCCTCGGGGCGCGTCTTGCTTGGGCCTCTCTCCTGGAGGCCCTCTGTCAGACCCAGTGCTGACATGTGTCAAGACGCTCCCCTGGGCGCGTCTTGCTTGGGCTTCTCTCCTGGAGGCCCTCAGTCAGACCCATTGTTGACAAGTGGCAAGACGCTCCTCGGGGCGCGTCTTGCTTGGGCCTCTCTCCTGGAGGCGCTCAGTCAGACCGAGTGCTGACACGTGGCAAGACGCTCCTCGGGCCGCGTGTTGCTTGGGCTTCTCTCCTGGAGGCCCTCAGTCAGACCCATTGTTGACATGTGGCAAGACGCTCCTCGGGGCGCGTCTTGCTTGGGCCTCTCTCCTGGAGGCGCTCAGTCAGACCGAGTGCTGACATGTGGCAAGACGCACCTCGGGGCGCGTCTTGCTTGGGCTTCTCTCCTGGAGGCGCTCAGAAAGACCCAGTGTTCACATGTGACAAGACGCTCCTCGGGGCGCGTCTTGCTTGGGCCTATCTCCTGGAGGCGCTCAGTCAGAACCAGAGGTGACATGTGGCAAGACGTTCCTCGGGACGCGTCTTGCTTGGGCCTCTCTCCTGGAGGCCCTCTGTCAGACCCAGTGTTGACATTTGGCAAGACACTCCTCCAGGTGCATCTTGCTTGGGCCTCTCTCCTGGAGGCCCTCAGTCAGACCCATTGTTGACATGTGGCAAGACGCTCCTCGGGGCGCGTCTTGCTTGGGCCTCTCTCCTGGAGGCGCTCAGTCAGACCGAGTGCTGACATAAGGCAAGACGCTCCTCGGGGCGCGTATTGCTGGGGCCTCTCTCCTGGAGGCGCTCAGTCAGACCCAGTGCTGACATGTGGCAAGACGCTCCTCGGGGCGCGTCTTGCTTTGGCCTCTCTCCTGGAGGCGCTCAGTCAGACCGAGTGCTGACATGTGGCAAGACGCTCCTCGGGCCGCGTGTTGCTTAGGCTTCTCTCCTGGAGGTCCTCAGTCAGACCCATTGTTGACATGTGGCAAGACGCTCCTCGGGGCGCGTCTTGCTTGGGCCTCTCTCCTGGAGGCGCTCAGTCAGACCGAGTGCTCACATGTGGCAAGACGCTCCTCGGGCCGCGTCTTGCTTGGGCTTCTCTCCTGGAGGCGCTCAGAAAGACCCAGTGTTGACATGTGACAAGACGCTCCTCGGGGCGCGTCTTGCTTGGGCCTCTCTCCTTGAGTCGCTCAGTCAGACCCAGTGTTGACATGTGGCAAGACGCTCCTCGGGGCGCGTCTTGCTTTGACCTCTCTCACTAAGGCGCTCAGTAAGACCGAGTAGTGACATGTGGCAAGACGCTCCTCGGGGCGCGTCTTGCTTGGACCTCTCTCCCTGAGGCGCTCAGTCAGACCCAGTGTTGACATTTGGCAAGACACTCCTCGGGGCGCGTCTTGCTTGGGCCTCTCTCATGGAGGCCCTCTGTCAGACCGATTGCTGACATGTGGCAAGAAGCTCCTCGGGGCGCGTCTTGCTTGGGCTTCTCTCCTGGAGGCTCTCAGTAAGAACCATTGTTGACATGTGGCAAGACGCTCCTCGGGGCGCGTCTTGCTTGGGCCTCTCTCCCGAAGGCCCTCAATCAGACCCAGTGTTGACACGTGGCAAGACGCTCCTCGGGGCGCGTCTTACTTGGGCCTCTCTCCTGGAGGCGCTTAGTCAGACTGAGTAGTGACATGTGGCCTGACGCTCCTCGGGGCGCGTGTTGCTTGGGCCTCTCTCCTGGAGGCGCTCAGTCAGACCAAGTGGTGACATGTGGCAAGACACTCCTCGGGGCGCGTCTTGCTTGGGCCTCTCTTATGGAGGCCCTCTGTCAGACCCAGTGTTGACATGTGGCAAGACACTCCTCGGGGCGCGTCTTGCTTGGGCCTCTCTCATGGAGGCCCTCTGTCAGACCCAGTATTGACATGTGTCAAGACGCTCCTCGGGGCGCGTCTTGCTTTGGCCTCTCTCCTGGAGGCGCTCAGTCAGACCGAGTGCTGACATGTGGAAAGAAGCTCCTCGGGGCGCGTCTTGCTTGGGCTTCTCTCCTGGAGGCCCTCAGTAAGACCCATTGTTGACATGTGGCAAGACGCTCCTCGGGGCGCTTCTTGCTTGGGCCTCTCTCCAGAAGGCCCTCAATCAGACCCAGTGTTGACACGTGGCAAGACGCTCCTCGGGGCGCGTCTTGCTTGGGCCTCTCTCCTGGAGGCGCTCAGTCAGACTGAGTAGTGACATGTGGCCTGACGCTCCTCGGGGCGCGTGTTGCTTGGGCCTCTCTCCTGGAGGCCCTCTGTCAGACCCAGTGTTGACATGTGTGAAGACGCTCCTCGGGGCGCGTCTTGCTTGGGCTTCTCTCCTGGAGGCCCTCAGTCAGACCCATTGTTGACATGTGGCAAGACGCTCCTCGGGGCGCGTCTTGCTTGGGCCTCTCTCATGGAGGCCCTCTGTCAGACCCAGTGTTGACATGTGTCAAGACGCTCCTCGGGGCGCGTCTTGCTTTGGCCTCTCTCCTGGAGGCGCTCAGTCAGACCGAGTGCTGACATGTGGAAAGAAGCTCCTCGGGGCGCGTCTTGCTTGGGCTTCTCTCCTGGAGGCCCTCAGTAAGACCCATTGTTGACATGTGGCAAGACGCTCCTCGGGGCGCTTCTTGCTTGGGCCTCTCTCCAGAAGACCCTCAATCAGACCCAGTGTTGACACATGGCAAGACGCTCCTCGGGGCGCGTCTTGCTTGGGCCTCTCTCCTGGAGGCGCTCAGTCAGACTGAGTAGTGACATGTGGCCTGACGCTCCTCGGGGCGCGTGTTGCTTGGGCCTCTCTCCTGGAGGCGCTCAGTCAGACCAAGTGGTGACATGTGGCAAGACACTCCTCGGGGCGCGTCTTGCTTGGGCCTCTCTCCTGGAGGCCCTCTGTCAGACCCAGTGTTGACATGTGTCAAGACGCTCCCCTGGGCGCGTCTTGCTTGGTCTTCTCTCCTGGAGGCCCTCAGTCAGACCCATTGTTGACATGTGGCAAGACGCTCCTCGGGGCGCGTCTTGCTTGGGCCTCTCTCCTGGAGGCGCTCAGTCAGACTGAGTGCTGACATGTGGCAAGACGCTCCTCGGGCCGCGTGTTGCTTGGGCTTCTCTCCTGGAGGCCCTCAGTCAGACCCATTGTTGACATGTGGCAAGACGCTCCTCGGGGCGCGTCTTGCTTGGGCCTCTCTCCTGGAGGCGCTCAGTCAGACCGAGTGCTGACATGTGGCAAGACGCTCCTCGGGGCGCGTCTTGCTTGGGCTTCTCTCCTGGAGGCGCTCAGAAAGACCCAGTGTTGACATGTGACAAGACGCTCCTCGGGGTGCGTCTTGCTTGGGCCTCTCTCCTGGAGGCGCTCAGTCAGAACCAGAGGTGACATGTGGCAAGACGCTCCTCGGGGCGCGTCTTGCTTGGGCCTCTCTCCTGGATGCCCTCTGTCAGACCCAGTGTTGACATATGGCAAGACACTCCTCCGGGCGCATCTTGCTTGGGCCTCTCTCCTGGAGGCCCTCAGTCAGACCCATTGTTGACATGTGGCAAGACGCTCCTCGGGGCGCGTCTTGCTTGGGCCTCTCTCCTGGAGGCGCTCAGTCAGACCGAGTGCTGACATAAGGCAAGACGCTCCTCGGGGCGCGTATTGCTGGGGCCTCTCTCCTGGAGGCGCTCAGTCAGACCCAGTGCTAACATGTGGCAAGACGCTCCTCGGGGCGCGTCTTGCTTGGGCCTCTCTCCTGGAGGCGCTCAGTAAGACTGAGTAGTGACATGTGGCCTGACGCTCCTCGGGGCACGGCTTGCTTGGGCCTCTCTCCTGGAGGCGCTCAGTCAGACCCAGTGGTGACATGTGGCAAGACACTCCTCGGGGCGCGTCTTGCTTGGGCCTCTCTCCTGGAGGCCCTCTGTCAGACCCAGTGTTGACATGTGTCAAGATGCTCCTCGGGGCGCAGTCTTGCTTGGGCTTCTCTCCTGGAGGCCCTCAGTCAGACCCATTGTTGACATGTGGCAAGACGCTCCTCGGGGCGCGTCTTGCTTGGGCCTCTCTCCTGGAGGCGCTCAGTCAGACCGAGTGCTGACATGTGGCAAGACGCTCCTCGGGCCGCGTGTTGCTTAGGCTTCTCTCCTGGAGGTCCTCAGTCAGACACATTGTTGACATGTGGCAAGACGCTCCTCGGGGCGCGTCTTGCTTGGGCTTCTCTCCTGGAGGCCCTCAGTCAGACCCATTGTTGACATGTGGCAAGACGCTCCTCGGGGCGCGTCTTGCTTGGGCCTCTCTCCTGGAGGCGCTCAGTCAGACCGAGTGCTGACATGTGGCAAGACGCTCCTTGGGGCGCGTCTTGCTTGGGCTTCTCTCCTGGAGGCGCTCAGAAAGACCCAGTGTTGACATGTGACAAGACGCTCCTCGGGGCGCGTCTTGCTTGGGCCTCTCTCCTGGAGGCGCTCAGTCAGAACCAGAGGTGACATATGGCAAGACACTCCTCCGGGCGCATCTTGCTTGGGCCTCTCTCCTGGAGGCCCTCAGTCAGACCCATTGTTGACATGTGGCAAGACGCTCCTCGGGGCGCGTCTTGCTTGGGCCTCTCTCCTGGAGGCGCTCAGTCAGACCGAGTGCTGACATAAGGCAAGACGCTCCTCGGGGCGCGTATTGCTGGGGCCTCTCTCCTGGAGGCGCTCAGTCAGACCCAGTGCTAACATGTGGCAAGACGCTCCTCGGGGCGCGTCTTGCTTGGGCCTCTCTCCTGGAGGCGCTCAGTCAGACTGAGTAGTGACATGTGGCCTGACGCTCCTCGGGGCACGGCTTGCTTGGGCCTCTCTCCTGGAGGCGCTCAGTCAGACCCAGTGGTGACATGTGGCAAGACACTCCTCGGGGCGCGTCTTGCTTGGGCCTCTCTCCTGGAGGCCCTCTGTCAGACCCAGTGTTGACATGTGTCAAGATGCTCCTCGGGGCGCAGTCTTGCTTGGGCTTCTCTCCTGGAGGCCCTCAGTCAGACCCATTGTTGACATGTGGCAAGACGCTCCTCGGGGCGCGTCTTGCTTGGGCCTCTCTCCTGGAGGCGCTCAGTCAGACCGAGTGCTGACATGTGACAAGACGCTCCTCGGGCCGCGTGTTGCTTAGGCTTCTCTCCTGGAGGTCCTCAGTCAGACCCATTGTTGACATGTGGCAAGACGCTCCTCGGGGCGCGTCTTGCTTGGGCCTCTCTCCTGGAGGCGCTCAGTCAGACCGAGTGCTGACATGTGGCAAGACGCTCCTCGGGCCGCCTCTTGCTTGGGCTTCTCTCCTGGAGGCGCTCAGAAAGACCCAGTGTTGACATGTGTCAAGACGCTCCTCGGGGCGCAGTCTTGCTTGGGCCTCTCTCCTTGAGGCGCTCAGTCAGAACCAGAGGTGACATGTGGCAAGACGCTCCTCGGGGCGCATCTTGCTTGGGCCTCTCTCCTGAAGGCCCTCTGTCAGATCCAGTGTTGACATGTGGCAAGACGCTTCTCCGGGCGCATCGTGCTTGGGCCTCTCTCCTGGAGGCCCTCAGTCAGACCCATTGTTGACATGTGGCAAGACGCTCCTTGGGGCGCGTCTTGCTTGGGCCTCTCTCCTGGAGGCGCTCAGTCAGACCCAGTGCTGACATGTGGCAAGACGCTCCTCGGGGCGCTTCTTGCTTGGGCCTCTCTCCTGGAGGCGCTCAGTCAGACTGAGTAGTGACATGTGGCCTGACGCTCCTCGGGGCGCGTCTTGCTTGGGCCTCTCTCCTGGAGGCGCTCAGTCAGACCCAGTGGTGACATTTGGCAAGAAACTCCTCGGGGCGCGTCTTGCTTGGGCCTCTCTCCTGGAGGCCCTCTGTCAGACCCAGTGTTGACATGTGTCAAGACGCTCCTCGGGGCGCAGTCTTGCTTGGGCTTCTCTCCTGGAGGCCCTCAGTCAGACCCATTGTTGACATTTGGCAAGACGCTCCTCGGGGCGCGTCTTGCTTGGGCTTCTCTCCTGGAGGCGCTCAGACAGACCCAGTGTTGACATGTGACAAGACGCTCCTCGGGGTGCGTCTTGCTTGGGCCTCTCTCCTGGAGGCGCTCAGTCAGAACCAGAGGTGACATGTGGCAAGACGCTCCTCGGGGCGCGTCTTGCTTGGTCCTCTCTCCTGGAGGCCCTCTGTCAGACCCAGTGTTGACATGTGGAAAGACGCTCCTCCGGGCGCATCTTGCTTGGGCTTCTCTCCTGGAGGCCCTCAGTCAGACCCATTGTTGACATGTGGAAAGACGCTCCTCGGGGCACGTCTTGCTTGGGCCTCTCTCCTGGAGGCGCTCAGTCAGACCCAGTGTTGACATGTGGCAAGATGCTCATCGGGGCGCGTCTTGCTTGGGCCTCTCTCCTGGAGGCGCTCAGTCAGACCCAGTGGTGACACGTGGAAAGACGCTCCTCGGGGCGGGTCTTGCTTGGGCCTCTCTCCTGGAGGCGCTCAGTCAGACCCAGTGTTGACACGTGGCAAGACGCACCTCGGGGCCGTCTTGCTTGGGCCTCTCTCCTGGAGGCGCTCAGTCAGACCCAGTGTTGGCATGTGGCAAGACACTCCTCGGGGCGCGTCTTGGTTGGGCCTCTATCCTGGAGGCGCTCATTCAGACCCAGTGGTGACATGTGGCAAGACGCTCCTCGGGGCGCGTATTGCTTGGGCCTCTCTCCTGAATGCCCTCTGTCAGACCGAGTGTTGACATGTGGCAAGACGCTCCTCGGGGCGCGTATTGCTTGGGCCTCTCTCCTGGAGGCGCTCAGTCAGACTGAGTGCTGACATGTGGCAAGACGCTCCTCGGGCCGCGTGTTGCTTGGGCTTCTCTCCTGGAGGCCCTCAGTCAGACCCATTGTTGACATGTGGCAAGACGCTCCTCGGGGCGCGTCTTGCTTGGGCCTCTCTCCTGGAGGCGCTCAGTCAGACAGATGCTGACATGTGGCAAGACGCTCCTCGGGGCGCGTCTTGCTTGGGCTTCTCTCCTGGAGGCGCTCAGAAAGACCCAGTGTTGACATGTGACAAGACGCTCCTCGGGGTGCGTCTTGCTTGGGCCTCTCTCCTGGAGGCGCTCAGTCAGAAACAGAGGTGACATGTGGCAAGACGCTCCTCGGGGCGCGTCTTGCTTGGGCCTCTCTCCTGGATGCCCTCTGTCAGACCCAGTGTTGACATATGGCAAGACACTCCTCCGGGCGCATCTTGCTTGGGCCTCTCTCCTGGAGGCCCTCAGTCAGACCCATTGTTGACATGTGGCAAGACGCTCCTCGGGGCGCGTCTTGCTTGGGCCTCTCTCCTGGAGGCGCTCAGTCAGACCGAGTGCTGACATAAGGCAAGACGCTCCTCGGGGCGCGTATTGCTGGGGCCTCTCTCCTGGAGGCGCTCAGTCAGACCCAGTGCTAACATGTGGCAAGACGCTCCTCGGGGCGCGTCTTGCTTGGGCCTCTCTCCTGGAGGCGCTCAGTCAGACTGAGTAGTGACATGTGGCCTGATGCTCCTCGGGGCACGGCTTGCTTGGGCCTCTCTCCTGGAGGCGCTCAGTCAGACCCAGTGGTGACATGTGGCAAGACACTCCTCGGGGCGCGTCTTGCTTGGGCCTCTCTCCTGGAGGCCCTCTGTCAGACCCAGTGTTGACATGTGTCAAGATGCTCCTCGGGGCGCAGTCTTGCTTGGGCTTCTCTCCTGGAGGCCCTCAGTCAGACCCATTGTTGACATGTGGCAAGACGCTCCTCGGGGCGCGTCTTGCTTGGGCCTCTCTCCTGGAGGCGCTCAGTCAGACCGAGTGCTGACATGTGGCAAGACGCTCCTCGGGCCGCGTGTTGCTTAGGCTTCTCTCCTGGAGGTCCTCAGTCAGACCCATTGTTGACATGTGGCAAGACGCTCCTCGGGGCGCGTCTTGCTTGGGCTTCTCTCCTGGAGGCCCTCAGTCAGACCCATTGTTGACATGTGGCAAGACGCTCCTCGGGGCGCGTCTTGCTTGGGCCTCTCTCCTGGAGGCGCTCAGTCAGACCGAGTGCTGACATGTGGCAAGACGCTCCTCGGGGCGCGTCTTGCTTGGGCTTCTCTCCTGGAGGCGCTCAGAAAGACCCAGTGTTGACATGTGACAAGACGCTCCTCGGGGCGCGTCTTGCTTGGGCCTCTCTCCTGGAGGCGCTCAGTCAGAACCAGAGGTGACATGTGGCAAGACGCTCCTCGGGGCGCGTCTTGCTTGGGCCTCTCTCCTGAATGCCCTCTGTCAGACCCAGTGTTGACATATGGCAAGACACTCCTCCGGGCGCATCTTGCTTGGGCCTCTCTCCTGGAGGCCCTCAGTCAGACCCATTGTTGACATGTGGCAAGACGCTCCTCGGGGCGCGTCTTGCTTGGGCCTCTCTCCTGGAGGCGCTCAGTCAGACCGAGTGCTGACATAAGGCAAGACGCTCCTCGGGGCGCGTATTGCTGGGGCCTCTCTCCTGGAGGCGCTCAGTCAGACCCAGTGCTAACATGTGGCAAGACGCTCCTCGGGGCGCGTCTTGCTTGGGCCTCTCTCCTGGAGGCGCTCAGTCAGACTGAGTAGTGACATGTGGCCTGACGCTCCTCGGGGCACGGCTTGCTTGGGCCTCTCTCCTGGAGGCGCTCAGTCAGACCCAGTGGTGACATGTGGCAAGACACTCCTCGGGGCGCGTCTTGCTTGGGCCTCTCTCCTGGAGGCCCTCTGTCAGACCCAGTGTTGACATGTGTCAAGATGCTCCTCGGGGCGCAGTCTTGCTTGGGCTTCTCTCCTGGAGGCCCTCAGTCAGACCCATTGTTGACATGTGGCAAGACGCTCCTCGGGGCGCGTCTTGCTTGGGCCTCTCTCCTGGAGGCGCTCAGTCAGACCGAGTGCTGACATGTGGCAAGACGCTCCTCGGGCCGCGTGTTGCTTAGGCTTCTCTCCTGGAGGTCCTCAGTCAGACCCATTGTTGACATGTGGCAAGACGCTCCTCGGGGCGCGTCTTGCTTGGGCCTCTCTCCTGGAGGCGCTCAGTCAGACCGAGTGCTGACATGTGGCAAGACGCTCCTCGGGCCGCCTCTTGCTTGGGCTTCTCTCCTGGAGGCGCTCAGAAAGACCCAGTGTTGACATGTGTCAAGACGCTTCTCGGGGCGCATCGTGCTTGGGCCTCTCTCCTGGAGGCGCTCAGTCAGAACCAGAGGTGACATGTGGCAAGACGCTCCTCGGGGCGCGTCTTGCTTGGGCCTCTCTCCTGAAGGCCCTCTGTCAGATCCAGTGTTGACATGTGGCAAGACGCTTCTCCGGGCGCATCGTGCTTGGGCCTCTCTCCTGGAGGCCCTCAGTCAGACCCATTGTTGACATGTGGCAAGACGCTCCTTGGGGCGCGTCTTGCTTGGGCCTCTCTCCTGGAGGCGCTCAGTCAGACCCAGTGCTGACATGTGGCAAGACGCTCCTCGGGGCGCTTCTTGCTTGGGCCTCTCTCCTGGAGGCGCTCAGTCAGACTGAGTAGTGACATGTCGCCTGACGCTCCTCGGGGCGCGTCTTGCTTGGGCCTCTCTCCTGGAGGCGCTCAGTCAGACCCAGTGGTGACATTTGGCAAGAAACTCCTCGGGGCGCGTCTTGCTTGGGCCTCTCTCCTGGAGGCCCTCTGTCAGACCCAGTGTTGACATGTGTCAAGACGCTCCTCGGGGCGCAGTCTTGCTTGGGCTTCTCTCCTGGAGGCCCTCAGTCAGACCCATTGTTGACATGTGGCAAGACGCTCCTCGGGGCGCGTCTTGCTTGGGCTTCTCTCCTGGAGGCGCTCAGACAGACCCAGTGTTGACATGTGACAAGACGCTCCTCGGGGTGCGTCTTGCTTGGGCCTCTCTCCTGGAGGCGCTCAGTCAGAACCAGAGGTGACATGTGGCAAGACGCTCCTCGGGGCGCGTCTTGCTTGGGCCTCTCTCCTGGAGGCCCTCTGTCAGACCCAGTGTTGACATGTGGAAAGACGCTCCTCCGGGCGCATCTTGCTTGGGCTTCTCTCCTGGAGGCCCTCAGTCAGACCCATTGTTGACATGTGGCAAGACGCTCCTCGGGGCACGTCTTGCTTGGGCCTCTCTCCTGGAGGCGCTCAGTCAGACCCAGTGTTGACATGTGGCAAGATGCTCATCGGGGCGCGTCTTGCTTGGGCCTCTCTCCTGGAGGCGCTCAGTCAGACCCAGTGGTGACACGTGGAAAGACGCTCCTCGGGGCGGGTCTTGCTTGGGCCTCTCTCCTGGAGGCGCTCAGTCAGACCCAGTGTTGACACGTGGCAAGACGCACCTCGGGGCCGTCTTGCTTGGGCCTCTCTCCTGGAGGCGCTCAGTCAGACCCAGTGTTGGCATGTGGCAAGACACTCCTCGGGGCGCGTCTTGGTTGGGCCTCTATCCTGGAGGCGCTCATTCAGACCCAGTGGTGACATGTGGCAAGACGCTCCTCGGGGCGCGTATTGCTTTCAGCCTCTCTCCTGAATGCCCTCTGTCAGACCGAGTGTTGACATGTGGCTAGGCTCTCCTCGGGGCGCGTCTTGCTTGGGCTTCTCTCATGGAGGCCCTCAGTCCGACCCAGTGTTGACATGTGTCAAGACGCTCCTCGGGGCGTGTCTTGCTTGGGCCTCTCTCCTGGAGGCGCTCAGTCAGACCCAGTGTTGACATGTGGCAAGACGCTCCTCTGGGCGCGTCTTGCTTGGGCTTCTCTCCTGGAGGCCCTCATTCAGACCCATTGTTGACATGTGGCAAGACGCTCCTCGGGGCACGTCTTGCTTGGGCCTCTCTCCTGGAGGCGCTCAGTCAGACCGAGTAGTGACATGTGGCAAGACGCTCCTCGGGGCGCGTCTTGCTTGGACCTCCCTCCTGGAGGCGCTCACTCAGACCGAGTAGTGACATGTGGCAAGACGCTCCTCGGGGCGCGTCTTGCTTGGGCCTCTCTCCTGGAGGAGCTCAGTCAGACCCAGTGGTGACACGTGGCAATACGCTCCTCGGGGCGCATCTTGCTTGGGCCTCTCTCCTGGAGGCCCTAAGTCAGACCCAGTGTTGACACGCGGCAAGACGCTCCTCGGGGCCCGTATTGCTTGGGCCTCTCTCCTGGAGGCCCTCTGTCAGACCCAGTGTTGACATGTGTCAAGACGCTCCCCTGGGCGCGTCTTGCTTGGGCTTCTCTCCTGGAGGCCCTCAGTCAGACGCATTGTTGACATGTGGCAAGACGCTCCTCGGGGCGCGTCTTGCTTGGGCCTCTCTCCTGGAGGCGCTCAGTCAGACCGAGTGCTGACATGTGGCAAGACGCTCCTCGGGCCGCGTGTTTGGGCTTCTCTCCTGGAGGCCCTCAGTCAGACCCATTGTTGACATGTGGCAAGACGCTCCTCGGGGCGCGTCTTGCTTGGGCCTCTCTCCTGGAGGCGCTCAGTCAGACCGAGTGCTGACATGTGGCAAGACGCTCCTCGGGGCGCGTCTTGCTTGGGCTTCTCTCCTGGAGGCGCTCAGAAAGACCCAGTGTTGACATGTGACAAGACGCTCCTCGGGGCGCGTCTTGCTTGGGCCTATCTCCTGGAGGCGCTCAGTCAGAACCAGAGGTGACATGTGGCAAGACGCTCCTCGGGGCGCGTCTTGCTTGGGCCTCTCTCCTGGAGGCCCTCTGTCAGACCCAGTGTTGACATATGGCAAGACACTCCTCCGGGCGCATCTTGCTTGGGCCTCTCTCCTGGAGGCCCTCAGTCAGACCCATTGTTGACATGTGGCAAGACGCTCCTCGGGGCGCGTCTTGCTTGGGCTTCTCTCCTGGAGGCCCTCATTCAGACCGAGTGCTGACATGTGGCAAGACGCTCCTCGGGGCGCGTCTTGCTTGGGCCTCTCTCCTGGAGGCGCTCAGTCAGACCGAGTGCTGACATAAGGCAAGACGCTCCTCGGGGCGCGTATTGCTGGGGCCTCTCTCCTGGAGGCGCTCAGTCAGACCCAGTGCTGACATGTGGCAAGACGCTCCTCGGGGCGCGTCTTGCTTGGGCCTCTCTCCTGGAGGCGCTCAGTCAGACTGAGTAGTGACATGTGGCCTGACGCTCCTCGGGGCGCGGCTTGCTTCGGCCTCTCTCCTGGAGGCGCTCAGTCAGACCCAGTGGTGACATGTGGCAAGACACTCCTCGGGGCGCGTCTTGCTTGGGCCTCTCTCCTGGAGGCCCTCTGTCAGACCCAGTGTTGACATGTGTCAAGACGCTCCTCGGGGCGCAGTCTTGCTTGGGCTTCTCTCCTGGAGGCCCTCAGTCAGACCCATTGGTTACATGTGGCAAGACGCTCCTCGGGGCGCGTCTTGCTTGGGCCTCTCTCCTGGAGGCGCTCAGTCAGACCGAGTGCTGACATAAGGCAAGACGCTCCTCGGGGCGCGTATTGCTGGGGCCTCTCTCCTGGAGGCGCTCAGTCAGACCCAGTGCTGACATGTGGCAAGACGCTCCTCGGGGCGCGTCTTGCTTGGGCCTCTCTCCTGGAGGCGCTCAGTCAGACCGAGTGCTGACATGTGGCAAGACGCTCCTCTGGCCGCGTGTTGCTTAGGCTTCTCTCCTGGAGGTCCTCAGTCAGACCCATTGTTGACATGTGGCAAGACGCTCCTCGGGGCGCGTCTTGCTTGGGCCTCTCTCCTGGAGGCGCTCAGTCAGACCGAGTGCTGACATGTGGCAAGACGCTCCTCGGGCCGCCTCTTGCTTGGGCTTCTCTCCTGGAGGCGCTCAGAAAGACCCAGTGTTGACATGTGTCAAGACGCTCCTCGGGGCGCAGTCTTGCTTGGGCCTCTCTCCTTGAGGCGCTCAGTCAGAACCAGAGGTGACATGTGGCAAGACGCTCCTCGGGGCGCGTCTTGCTTGGGCCTCACTCCTGAAGGCCCTCTGTCAGACCCAGTGTTGACATGTGGCAAGACGCTTTCCCGGGCGCATCGTGCTTGGGCCTCTCTCCTGGAGGCCCTCAGTCAGACCCATTGTTGACATGTGGCAAGACGCTCCTTGGGGCGCGTCTTGCTTGGGCCTCTCTCCTGGAGGCGCTCAGTCAGACCCAGTGCTGACATGTGGCAAGACGCTCCTCGGGGCGCTTCTTGCTTGGGCCTCTCTCCTGGAGGCGCTCAGTCAGACTGAGTAGTGACATGTGGCCTGACGCTCCTCGGGGCGCGTCTTGCTTGGGCCTCTCTCCTGGAGGCGCTCAGTCAGACCCAGTGGTGACATTTGGCAAGAAACTCCTCGGGGCGCGTCTTGCTTGGGCCTCTCTCCTGGAGGCCCTCTGTCAGACCCAGTGTTGACATGTGTCAAGACGCTCCTCGGGGCGCAGTCTTGCTTGGGCTTCTCTCCTGGAGGCCCTCAGTCAGACCCATTGTTCACATGTGGCAAGACGCTCCTCGGGGCGCGTCTTGCTTGGGCTTCTCTCCTGGAGGCGCTCAGACAGACCCAGTGTTGACATGTGACAAGACGCTCCTCGGGGTGCGTCTTGCTTGGGCCTCTCTCCTGGAGGCGCTCAGTCAGAACCAGAGGTGACATGTGGCAAGACGCTCCTCGGGGCGCGTCTTGCTTGGGCCTCTCTCCTGGAGGCCCTCTGTCAGACCCAGTGTTGACATGTGGAAAGACGCTCCTCCGGGCGCATCTTGCTTGGGCTTCTCTCCTGGAGGCCCTCAGTCAGACCCATTGTTGACATGTGGCAAGACGCTCCTCGGGGCACGTCTTGCTTGGGCCTCTCTCCTGGAGGCGCTCAGTCAGACCCAGTGTTGACATGTGGCAAGATGCTCATCGGGGCGCGTCTTGCTTGGGCCTCTCTCCTGGAGGCGCTCAGTCAGACCCAGTGGTGACACGTGGAAAGACGCTCCTCGGGGCGGGTCTTGCTTGGGCCTCTCTCCTGGAGGCGCTCAGTCAGACCCAGTGTTGACACGTGGCAAGACGCTCCTCGGGGCCGTCTTGCTTGGGCCTCTCTCCTGGAGGCGCTCAGTCAGACCCAGTGTTGGCATGTGGCAAGACACTCCTCGGGGCGCGTCTTGGTTGGGCCTCTATCCTGGAGGCGCTCATTCAGACCCAGTGGTGACATGTGGCAAGACGCTCCTCGGGGCGCGTATTGCTTGGGCCTCTCTCCTGAATGCCCTCTGTCAGACCGAGTGTTGACATGTGGCAAGACTCTCCTCGGGGCGCGTCTTGCTTGGGCTTCTCTCATGGAGGCCCTCAGTCCGACCCAGTGTTGACATGTGTCAAGACGCTCCTCGGGGCGTGTCTTGCTTGGGCCTCTCTCCTGGAGGCGCTCAGTCAGACCCGGTGTTGACATGTGGCAAGACGCTCCTCTGGGCGCGTCTTGCTTGGGCTTCTCTCCTGGAGGCCCTCATTCAGACCCATTGTTGACATGTGGCAAGACGCTCCTCGGGGCACGTCTTGCTTGGACCTCCCTCCTGGAGGCGCTCACTCAGACCGAGTAGTGACATGTGGCAAGACGCTCCTCGGGGCGCGTCTTGCTTGGGCCTCTCTCCTGGAGGAGCTCAGTCAGACCCAGTGGTGACACGTGGCAATACGCTCCTCGGGGCGCATCTTGCTTGGGCCTCTCTCCTGGAGGCGCTAAGTCAGACCCAGTGTTGACACGTGGCAAGACGCTCCTCGGGGCGCGTATTGCTTGGGCCTCTCTCCTGGAGGCCCTCTGTCAGACCCAGTGTTGACATGTGTCAAGACGCTCCCCTGGGCGCGTCTTGCTTGGGCTTCTCTCCTGGAGGCCCTCAGTCAGACCCATTGTTGACATGTGGCAAGACGCTCCTCGGGGCGCGTCTTGCTTGGGCCTCTCTCCTGGAGGCGCTCAGTCAGACCGAGTGCTGACATGTGGCAAGACGCTCCTCGGGCCGCGTGTTGCTTGGGCTTCTCTCCTGGAGGCCCTCAGTCAGACCCATTGTTGACATGTGGCAAGACGCTCCTCGGGGCGCGTCTTGCTTGGGCCTCTCTCCTGGAGGCGCTCAGTCAGACCGAGTGCTGACATGTGGCAAGACGCTCCTCGGGGCGCGTCTTGCTTGGGCTTCTCTCCTGGAGGCGCTCAGAAAGACCCAGTGTTGACATGTGACAAGACGCTCCTCGGGGCGCGTCTTGCTTGGGCCTATCTCCTGGAGGCGCTCAGTCAGAACCAGAGGTGACATGTGGCAAGACGCTCCTCGGGGCGCGTCTTGCTTGGGCCTCTCTCCTGGAGGCCCTCTGTCAGACCCAGTGTTGACATGTGGCAAGACACTCCTCCGGGCGCATCTTGCTTGGGCCTCTCTCCTGGAGGCCCTCAGTCAGACCCATTGTTGACATGTGGCAAGACGCTCCTCGGGGCGCGTCTTGCTTGGGCCTCTCTCCTGGAGGCGCTCAGTCAGACCGAGTGCTGACATAAGGCAAGACGCTCCTCGGGGCGCGTATTGCTGGGGCCTCTCTCCTGGAGGCGCTCAGTCAGACCCAGTGCTGACATGTGGCAAGACGCTCCTCGGGGCGCGTCTTGCTTGGGCCTCTCTCCTGGAGGCGCTCAGTCAGACTGAGTAGTGACATGTGGCCTGACGCTCCTCGGGGCGCGGCTTGCTTGGGCCTCTCTCCTGGAGGCGCTCAGTCAGACCCAGTGGTGACATGTGGCAAGACACTCCTCGGGGCGCGTCTTGCTTGGGCCTCTCTCCTGGAGGCCCTCTGTCAGACCCAGTGTTGACATGTGTCAAGACGCTCCTCGGGGCGCAGTCTTGCTTGGGCTTCTCTCCTGGAGGCCCTCAGTCAGACCCATTGGTTACATGTGGCAAGACGCTCCTCGGGGCGCGTCTTGCTTGGGCCTCTCTCCTGGAGGCGCTCAGTCAGACCGAGTGCTGACATAAGGCAAGACGCTCCTCGGGGCGCGTATTGCTGGGGCCTCTCTCCTGGAGGCGCTCAGTCAGACCCAGTGCTGACATGTGGCAAGACGCTCCTCGGGGCGCGTCTTGCTTTGGCCTCTCTCCTGGAGGCGCTCAGTCAGACTGAGTAGTGACATGTGGCCTGACGCTCCTCGGGGCGCGGCTTGCTTGGGCCTCTCTCCTGGAGGCGCTCAGTCAGACCCAGTGGTGACATGTGGCAAGACACTCCTCGGGGCGCGTCTTGCTTGGGCCTCTCTCCTGGAGGCCCTCTGTCAGACCCAGTGTTGACATGTGTCAAGACGCTCCTCGGGGCTCAGTCTTGCTTGGGCTTCTCTCCTGGAGGCCCTCAGTCAGACCCATTGTTGACATGTGGCAAGACGCTCCTCGGGCCGCGTGTTTGGGCTTCTCTCCTGGAGGCCCTCAGTCAGACCCATTGTTGACATGTGGCAAGACGCTCCTCGGGGCGCGTCTTGCTTGGGCCTCTCTCCTGGAGGCGCATAGTCAGACCGAGTGCTGACATGTGGCAAGACGCTCCTCGGGGCGCGTCTTGCTTGGGCTTCTCTCCTGGAGGCGCTCAGAAAGACCCAGTGTTGACATGTGACAAGACGCTCCTCGGGGCGCGTCTTGCTTGGGCCTATCTCCTGGAGGCGCTCAGTCAGAACCAGAGGTGACATGTGGCAAGACGCTCCTCGGGGCGCGTCTTGCTTGGGCCTCTCTCCTGGAGGCCCTCTGTCAGACCCAGTGTTGACATGTGGCAAGACACTCCTCCGGGCGCATCTTGCTTGGGCCTCTCTCCTGGAGGCCCTCAGTCAGACCCATTGTTGACATGTGGCAAGACGCTCCTCGGGGCGCGTCTTGCTTGGGCCTCTCTCCTGGAGGCGCTCAGTCAGACCGAGTGCTGACATAAGGCAAGACGCTCCTTGGGGCGCGTATTGCTGGGGCCTCTCTCCTGGAGGCGCTCAGTCAGACCCAGTGCTGACATGTGGCAAGACGCTCCTCGGGGCGCGTCTTGCTTGGGCCTCTCTCCTGGAGGCGCTCAGTCAGACTGAGTAGTGACATGTGACCTGACGCTCCTCGGGGCGCGGCTTGCTTGGGCCTCTCTCCTGGAGGCGCTCAGTCAGACCCAGTGGTGACATGTGGCAAGACACTCCTCGGGGCGCGTCTTGCTTGGGCCTCTCTCCTGGAGGCCCTCTGTCAGACCCAGTGTTGACATGTGTCAAGACGCTCCTCGGGGCGCAGTCTTGCTTGGGCTTCTCTCCTGGAGGCCCTCAGTCAGACCCATTGGTTACATGTGGCAAGACGCTCCTCGGGGCGCGTCTTGCTTGGGCCTCTCTCCTGGAGGCGCTCAGTCAGACCGAGTGCTGACATAAGGCAAGACGCTCCCCGGGGCACGTATTGCTGGGGCCTCTCTCCTGGAGGCGCTCAGTCAGACCCAGTGCTGACATGTGGCAAGACGCTCCTCGGGGCGCGTCTTGCTTGGGCCTCTCTCCTGGAGGCGCTCAGTCAGACCGAGTGCTGACATGTGGCAAGACGCTCCTCGGGCCGCGTGTTGCTTAGGCTTCTCTCCTGGAGGTCCTCAGTCAGACCCATTGTTGACATGTGGCAAGACGCTCCTCGGGGCGCGTCTTGCTTGGGCCTCTCTCCTGGAGGCACTCAGTCAGACCGAGTGCTGACATGTGGCAAGACGCTCCTCGGGCCGCCTCTTGCTTGGGCTTCTCTCCTGGAGGCGCTCAGAAAGACCCAGTGTTGACATGTGTCAAGATGCTCCTCGGGGCGCAGTCTTGCTTGGGCCTCTCTCCTTGAGGCGCTCAGTCAGAACCAGAGGTGACATGTGGCAAGACGCTCCTCGGGGCGCGTCTTGCTTGGGCCTCTCTCCTGAAGGCCCTCTGTCAGACCCAGTGTTGACATGTGGCAAGACGCTTCTCCGGGCGCATCGTGCTTGGGCCTCTCTCCTGGAGGCCCTCAGTCAGACCGAGTGCTGACATGTGGCAAGACGCTCCTCGGGCCGCGTGTTGCTTAGGCTTCTCTCCTGGAGGTCCTCAGTCAGACCCATTGTTGACATGTGGCAAGACGCTCCTCGGGGCGCGTCTTGCTTGGGCCTCTCTCCTGGAGGCGCTCAGTCAGACCGAGTGCTGACATGTGGCAAGACGCTCCTCGGGCCGCCTCTTGCTTGGGCTTCTCTCCTGGAGGCGCTCAGAAAGACCCAGTGTTGACATGTGTCAAGATACTCCTCGGGGCGCAGTCTTGCTTGGGCCTCTCTCCTTGAGGCGCTCAGTCAGAACCAGAGGTGACATGTGGCAAGACGCTCCTCGGGGCGCGTCTTGCTTGGGCCTCTCTCCTGAAGGCCCTCTGTCAGACCCAGTGTTGACATGTGGCAAGACGCTTCTCCGGGCGCATCGTGCTTGGGCCTCTCTCCTGGAGGCCCTCAGTCAGACCCATTGTTGACATGTGGCAAGACGCTCCTTGGGGCGCGTCTTGCTTGGGCCTCTCTCCTGGAGGCGCTCAGTCAGACCCAGTGCTGACATGTGGCAAGACGCTCCTCGGGGCGCTTCTTGCTTGGGCCTCTCTCCTGGAGGCGCTCAGTCAGACTGAGTAGTGACATGTGGCCTGACGCTCCTCGGGGCGCGTCTTGCTTGGGCCTCTCTCCTGGAGGCGCTCAGTCAGACCCAGTGGTGACATTTGGCAAGAAACTCCTCGGGGCGCGTCTTGCTTGGGCCTCTCTCCTGGAGGCCCTCTGTCAGACCCAGTGTTGACATGTGTCAAGACGCTCCTCGGGGCGCAGTCTTGCTTGGGCTTCTCTCCTGGAGGCCCTCAGTCAGACCCATTGTTCACATGTGGCAAGACGCTCCTCGGGGCGCGTCTTGCTTGGGCTTCTCTCCTGGAGGCGCTCAGACAGACCCAGTGTTGACATGTGACAAGACGCTCCTCGGGGTGCGTCTTGCTTGGGCCTCTCTCCTGGAGGCGCTCAGTCAGAACCAGAGGTGACATGTGGCAAGACGGTCCTCGGGGCGCGTCTTGCTTGGGCCTCTCTCCTGGAGGCCCTCTGTCAGACCCAGTGTTGACATGTGGAAAGACGCTCCTCCGGGCGCATCTTGCTTGGGCTTCTCTCCTGGAGGCCCTCAGTCAGACCCATTGTTGACATGTGGCAAGACGCTCCTCGGGGCACGTCTTGCTTGGGCCTCTCTCCTGGAGGCGCTCAGTCAGACCCAGTGTTGACATGTGGCAAGATGCTCATCGGGGCGCGTCTTGCTTGGGCCTCTCTCCTGGAGGCGCTCAGTCAGACCCAGTGGTGACACGTGGAAAGACGCTCCTCGGGGCGGGTCTTGCTTGGGCCTCTCTCCTGGAGGCGCTCAGTCAGACCCAGTGTTGACACGTGGCAAGACGCTCCTCGGGGCCGTCTTGCTTGGGCCTCTCTCCTGGAGGCGCTCAGTCAGACCCAGTGTTGGCATGTGGCAAGACACTCCTCGGGGCGCGTCTTGGTTGGGCCTCTATCCTGGAGGCGCTCATTCAGACCCAGTGGTGACATGTGGCAAGACGCTCCTCGAGGCGCGTATTGCTTGGGCCTCTCTCCTGAATGCCCTCTGTAAGACCGAGTGTTGACATGTGGCAAGACTCTCCTCGGGGCGCGTCTTGCTTGGGCTTCTCTCATGGAGGCCCTCAGTCCGACCCAGTGTTGACATGTGTCAAGACGCTCCTCGGGGCGTGTCTTGCTTGGGCCTCTCTCCTGGAGGCGCTCCGTCAGACCCAGTGTTGACATGTGGCAAGACGCTCCTCTGGGCGCGTCTTGCTTGGGCTTCTCTCTTGGAGGCCCTCATTCAGACCCATTGTTGACATGTGGCAAGACGCTCCTCGGGGCACGTCTTGCTTGGGCCTCTCTCCTGGAGGCGCTCAGTCAGACCGAGTAGTGACATGTGGCAAGACGCTCCTCGGGGCGCGTCTTGCTTGGACCTCCCTCCTGGAGGCGCTCACTCAGACCGAGTAGTGACATGTGGCAAGACGCTCCTCGGGGCGCGTCTTGCTTGGGCCTCTCTCCTGGAGGAGCTCAGTCAGACCCAGTGGTGACACGTGGCAATACGCTCCTCGGGGCGCATCTTGCTTGGGCCTCTCTCCTGGAGGCGCTAAGTCAGACCCAGTGTTGACACGTGGCAAGACGCTCCTCGGGGCGCGTATTGCTTGGGCCTCTCTCCTGGAGGCCCTCTGTCAGACCCAGTGTTGACATGTGTCAAGACGCTCCCCTGGGCGCGTCTTGCTTGGGCTTCTCTCCTGGAGGTCCTCAGTCAGACCCATTGTTGACATGTGGCAAGACGCTCCTCGGGGCGCGTCTTGCTTGGGCCTCTCTCCTGGAGGCGCTCAGTCAGACCGAGTGCTGACATGTGGCAAGACGCTCCTCGGGCCGCGTGTTGCTTGGGCTTCTCTCCTGGAGGCCCTCAGTCAGACCCATTGTTGACATGTGGCAAGACGCTCCTCGGGGCGCGTCTTGCTTGGGCCTCTCTCCTGGAGGCGCTCAGTCAGACCGAGTGCTGACATGTGGCAAGACGCTCCTCGGGGCGCATCTTGCTTGGGCTTCTCTCCTGGAGGCGCTCAGAAAGACCCAGTGTTGACATGTGACAAGACGCTCCTCGGGGCGCGTCTTGCTTGGGCCTATCTCCTGGAGGCGCTCAGTCAGAACCAGAGGTGACATGTGGCAAGACGCTCCTCGGGGCGCGTCTTGCTTGGGCCTCTCTCCTGGAGGCCCTCTGTCAGACCCAGTGTTGACATGTGGCAAGACACTCCTCCGGGCGCATCTTGCTTGGGCCTCTCTCCTGGAGGCCCTCAGTCAGACCCATTGTTGACATGTGGCAAGACGCTCCTCGGGGCGCGTCTTGCTTGGGCCTCTCTCCTGGAGGCGCTCAGTCAGACCGAGTGCTGACATAAGGCAAGACGCTCCTCGGGGCGCGTATTGCTGGGGCCTCTCTCCTGGAGGCGCTCAGTCAGACCCAGTGCTGACATGTGGCAAGACGCTCCTCGGGGCGCGTCTTGCTTGGGCCTCTCTCCTGGAGGCGCTCAGTCAGACTGAGTAGTGACATGTTCCCTGACGCTCCTCGGGGCGCGGCTTGCTTGGGCCTCTCTCCTGGAGGCGCTCAGTCAGACCCAGTGGTGACATGTGGCAAGACATTCCTCGGGGCGCGTCTTGCTTGGGCCTCTCTCCTGGAGGCCCTCTGTCAGACCCAGTGTTGACATGTGTCAAGACGCTCCTCGGGGCGCAGTCTTGCTTGGGCTTCTCTCCTGGAGGCCCTCAGTCAGACCCATTGGTTACATGTGGCAAGACGCTCCTCGGGGCGCGTCTTGCTTGGGCCTCTCTCCTGGAGGCGCTCAGTCAGACCGAGTGCTGACATAAGGCAAGACGCTCCTCGGGGCGCGTATTGCTGGGGCCTCTCTCCTGGAGGCGCTCAGTCAGACCCAGTGCTGACATGTGGCAAGACGCTCCTCGGGGCGCGTCTTGCTTTGGCCTCTCTCCTGGAGGCGCTCAGTCAGACTGAGTAGTGACATGTGGCCTGACGCTCCTCGGGGCGCGGCTTGCTTGGGCCTCTCTCCTGGAGGCGCTCAGTCAGACCCAGTGGTGACATGTGGCAAGACATTCCTCGGGGCGCGTCTTGCTTGGGCCTCTCTCCTGGAGGCCCTCTGTCAGACCCAGTGTTGACATGTGTCAAGACGCTCCTCGGGGCTCAGTCTTGCTTGGGCTTCTCTCCTGGAGGCCCTCAGTCAGACCCATTGGTTACATGTGGCAAGACGCTCCTCGGGGCGCGTCTTGCTTGGGCCTCTCTCCTGGAGGCGCTCAGTCAGACCGAGTGCTGACATGTGGCAAGACGCTCCTCGGGCCGCGTGTTGCTTAGGCTTCTCTCCTGGAGGTCCTCAGTCAGACCCATTGTTGACATGTGGCAAGACGCTCCTCGGGGCGCGTCTTGCTTGGGCCTCTCTCCTGGAGGCGCTCAGTCAGACCGAGTGCTGACATGTGGCAAGACGCTCCTCGGGCCGCGTGTTGCTTGGGCTTCTCTCCTGGAGGCCCTCAGTCAGACCCATTGTTGACATGTGGCAAGACGCTCCTCGGGGCGCGTCTTGCTTGGGCCTCTCTCCTGGAGGCGCTCAGTCAGACCGAGTGCTGACATGTGGCAAGACGCTCCTCGGGGCGCATCTTGCTTGGGCTTCTCTCCTGGAGGCGCTCAGAAAGACCCAGTGTTGACATGTGACAAGACGCTCCTCGGGGCGCGTCTTGCTTGGGCCTATCTCCTGGAGGCGCTCAGTCAGAACCAGAGGTGACATGTGGCAAGACGCTCCTCGGGGCGCGTCTTGCTTGGGCCTCTCTCCTGGAGGCCCTCTGTCAGACCCAGTGTTGACATGTGGCAAGACACTCCTCCGGGCGCATCTTGCTTGGGCCTCTCTCCTGGAGGCCCTCAGTCAGACCCATTGTTGACATGTGGCAAGACGCTCCTCGGGGCGCGTCTTGCTTGGGCCTCTCTCCTGGAGGCGCTCAGTCAGACCGAGTGCTGACATAAGGCAAGACGCTCCTCGGGGCGCGTATTGCTGGGGCCTCTCTCCTGGAGGCGCTCAGTCAGACCCAGTGCTGACATGTGGCAAGACGCTCCTCGGGGCGCGTCTTGCTTGGGCCTCTCTCCTGGAGGCGCTCAGTCAGACTGAGTAGTGACATGTTCCCTGACGCTCCTCGGGGCGCGGCTTGCTTGGGCCTCTCTCCTGGAGGCGCTCAGTCAGACCCAGTGGTGACATGTGGCAAGACATTCCTCGGGGCGCGTCTTGCTTGGGCCTCTCTCCTGGAGGCCCTCTGTCAGACCCAGTGTTGACATGTGTCAAGACGCTCCTCGGGGCGCAGTCTTGCTTGGGCTTCTCTCCTGGAGGCCCTCAGTCAGACCCATTGGTTACATGTGGCAAGACGCTCCTCGGGGCGCGTCTTGCTTGGGCCTCTCTCCTGGAGGCGCTCAGTCAGACCGAGTGCTGACATAAGGCAAGACGCTCCTCGGGGCGCGTATTGCTGGGGCCTCTCTCCTGGAGGCGCTCAGTCAGACCCAGTGCTGACATGTGGCAAGACGCTCCTCGGGGCGCGTCTTGCTTTGGCCTCTCTCCTGGAGGCGCTCAGTCAGACTGAGTAGTGACATGTGGCCTGACGCTCCTCGGGGCGCGGCTTGCTTGGGCCTCTCTCCTGGAGGCGCTCAGTCAGACCCAGTGGTGACATGTGGCAAGACATTCCTCGGGGCGCGTCTTGCTTGGGCCTCTCTCCTGGAGGCCCTCTGTCAGACCCAGTGTTGACATGTGTCAAGACGCTCCTCGGGGCTCAGTCTTGCTTGGGCTTCTCTCCTGGAGGCCCTCAGTCAGACCCATTGGTTACATGTGGCAAGACGCTCCTCGGGGCGCGTCTTGCTTG
Organism: Nothobranchius furzeri; assembly: GCF_043380555.1. NCBI lineage: Eukaryota > Metazoa > Chordata > Actinopteri > Cyprinodontiformes > Nothobranchiidae > Nothobranchius > Nothobranchius furzeri. Next base: position 16,279,966 of record NC_091747.1, on the reverse strand, counting down.
GGCCTCTCTCCTGGAGGCGCTCAGTCAGACCGAGTGCTGACATGTGGCAAGACGCTCCTCGGGCCGCGTGTTGCTTAGGCTTCTCTCCTGGAGGTCCTCAGTCAGACCCATTGTTGACATGTGGCAAGACGCTCCTCGGGGCGCGTCTTGCTTGGGCCTCTCTCCTGGAGGCGCTCAGTCAGACCGAGTGCTCACATGTGGCAAGACGCTCCTCGGGCCGCGTCTTGCTTGGGCTTCTCTCCTGGAGGCGCTCAGAAAGACCCAGTGTTGACATGTGACAAGACGCTCCTCGGGGCGCGTCTTGCTTGGGCCTCTCTCCTTGAGTCGCTCAGTCAGACCCAGTGTTGACATGTGGCAAGACGCTCCTCGGGGCGTGTCTTGCTTTGACCTCTCTCACTAAGGCGCTCAGTCAGACCGAGTAGTGACATGTGGCAAGACGCTCCTCGGGGCGCGTCTTGCTTGGACCTCTCTCCCTGAGGCGCTCAGTCAGACCCAGTGTTGACATTTGGCAAGACACTCCTCGGGGCGCGTCTTGCTTGGGCCTCTCTCATGGAGGCCCTCTGTCAGACCGATTGCTGACATGTGGCAAGAAGCTCCTCGGGGCGCGTCTTGCTTGGGCTTCTCTCCTGGAGGCTCTCAGTAAGAACCATTGTTGACATGTGGCAAGACGCTCCTCGGGGCGCGTCTTGCTTGGGCCTCTCTCCCGAAGGCCCTCAATCAGACCCAGTGTTGACACGTGGCAAGACGCTCCTCGGGGCGCGTCTTACTTGGGCCTCTCTCCTGGAGGCGCTTAGTCAGACTGAGTAGTGACATGTGGCCTGACGCTCCTCGGGGCGCGTGTTGCTTGGGCCTCTCTCCTGGAGGCGCTCAGTCAGACCAAGTGGTGACATGTGGCAAGACACTCCTCGGGGCGCGTCTTGCTTGGGCCTCTCTCATGGAGGCCCTCTGTCAGACCCAGTGTTGACATGTGGCAAGACACTCCTCGGGGCGCGTCTTGCTTGGGCCTCTCTCATGGAGGCCCTCTGTCAGACCCAGTGTTGACATGTGTCAAGACGCTCCTCGGGGCGCGTCTTGCTTTGGCCTCTCTCCTGGAGGCGCTCAGTCAGACCGAGTGCTGACATGTGGAAAGAAGCTCCTCGGGGCGCGTCTTGCTTGGGCTTCTCTCCTGGAGGCCCTCAGTAAGACCCATTGTTGACATGTGGCAAGACGCTCCTCGGGGCGCTTCTTGCTTGGGGCTCTCTCCAGAAGGCCCTCAATCAGACCCAGTGTTGACACGTGGCAAGACGCTCCTCGGGGCGCGTCTTGCTTGGGCCTCTCTCCTGGAGGCGCTCAGTCAGACTGAGTAGTGACATGTGGCCTGACGCTCCTCGGGGCGCGGCTTGCTTGGGCCTCTCTCCTGGAGGCGCTCAGTCAGACCCAGTGGTGACATGTGGCAAGACATTCCTCGGGGCGCGTCTTGCTTGGGCCTCTCTCCTGGAGGCCCTCTGTCAGACCCAGTGTTGACATGTGTCAAGACGCTCCTCGGGGCGCAGTCTTGCTTGGGCTTCTCTCCTGGAGGCCCTCAGTCAGACCCATTGGTTACATGTGGCAAGACGCTCCTCGGGGCGCGTCTTGCTTGGGCCTCTCTCCTGGAGGCGCTCAGTCAGACCGAGTGCTGACATAAGGCAAGACGCTCCTCGGGGCGCGTATTGCTGGGGCCTCTCTCCTGGAGGCGCTCAGTCAGACCCAGTGCTGACATGTGGCAAGACGCTCCTCGGGGCGCGTCTTGCTTTGGCCTCTCTCCTGGAGGCGCTCAGTCAGACTGAGTAGTGACATGTGGCCTGACGCTCCTCGGGGCGCGGCTTGCTTGGGCCTCTCTCCTGGAGGCGCTCAGTCAGACCCAGTGGTGACATGTGGCAAGACATTCCTCGGGGCGCGTCTTGCTTGGGCCTCTCTCCTGGAGGCCCTCTGTCAGACCCAGTGTTGACATGTGTCAAGACGCTCCTCGGGGCTCAGTCTTGCTTGGGCTTCTCTCCTGGAGGCCCTCAGTCAGACCCATTGGTTACATGTGGCAAGACGCTCCTCGGGGCGCGTCTTGCTTGGGCCTCTCTCCTGGAGGCGCTCAGTCAGACCGAGTGCTGACATGTGGCAAGACGCTCCTCGGGCCGCGTGTTGCTTAGGCTTCTCTCCTGGAGGTCCTCAGTCAGACCCATTGTTGACATGTGGCAAGACGCTCCTCGGGGCGCGTCTTGCTTGGGCCTCTCTCCTGGAGGCGCTCAGTCAGACCGAGTGCTCACATGTGGCAAGACGCTCCTCGGGCCGCGTCTTGCTTGGGCTTCTCTCCTGGAGGCGCTCAGAAAGACCCAGTGTTGACATGTGACAAGACGCTCCTCGGGGCGCGTCTTGCTTGGGCCTCTCTCCTTGAGTCGCTCAGTCAGACCCAGTGTTGACATGTGGCAAGACGCTCCTCGGGGCGTGTCTTGCTTTGACCTCTCTCACTAAGGCGCTCAGTCAGACCGAGTAGTGACATGTGGCAAGACGCTCCTCGGGGCGCGTCTTGCTTGGACCTCTCTCCCTGAGGCGCTCAGTCAGACCCAGTGTTGACATTTGGCAAGACACTCCTCGGGGCGCGTCTTGCTTGGGCCTCTCTCATGGAGGCCCTCTGTCAGACCGATTGCTGACATGTGGCAAGAAGCTCCTCGGGGCGCGTCTTGCTTGGGCTTCTCTCCTGGAGGCTCTCAGTAAGAACCATTGTTGACATGTGGCAAGACGCTCCTCGGGGCGCGTCTTGCTTGGGCCTCTCTCCCGAAGGCCCTCAATCAGACCCAGTGTTGACACGTGGCAAGACGCTCCTCGGGGCGCGTCTTACTTGGGCCTCTCTCCTGGAGGCGCTTAGTCAGACTGAGTAGTGACATGTGGCCTGACGCTCCTCGGGGCGCGTGTTGCTTGGGCCTCTCTCCTGGAGGCGCTCAGTCAGACCAAGTGGTGACATGTGGCAAGACACTCCTCGGGGCGCGTCTTGCTTGGGCCTCTCTCATGGAGGCCCTCTGTCAGACCCAGTGTTGACATGTGGCAAGACACTCCTCGGGGCGCGTCTTGCTTGGGCCTCTCTCATGGAGGCCCTCTGTCAGACCCAGTGTTGACATGTGTCAAGACGCTCCTCGGGGCGCGTCTTGCTTTGGCCTCTCTCCTGGAGGCGCTCAGTCAGACCGAGTGCTGACATGTGGAAAGAAGCTCCTCGGGGCGCGTCTTGCTTGGGCTTCTCTCCTGGAGGCCCTCAGTAAGACCCATTGTTGACATGTGGCAAGACGCTCCTCGGGGCGCTTCTTGCTTGGGCCTCTCTCCAGAAGGCCCTCAATCAGACCCAGTGTTGACACGTGGCAAGACGCTCCTCGGGGCGCGTCTTGCTTGGGCCTCTCTCCTGGAGGCGCTCAGTCAGACTGAGTAGTGACATCTGGCCTGACGCTCCTCGGGGCGCGTGTTGCTTGGGCCTCTCTCCTGGAGGCCCTCTGTCAGACCCAGTGTTGACATGTGTGAAGACGCTCCTCGGGGCGCGTCTTGCTTGGGCTTCTCTCCTGGAGGCCCTCAGTCAGACCCATTGTTGACATGTGGCAAGACGCTCCTCGGGGCGCGTCTTGCTTGGGCCTCTCTCATGGAGGCCCTCTGTCAGACCCAGTGTTGACATGTGTCAAGACGCTCCTCGGGGCGCGTCTTGCTTTGGCCTCTCTCCTGGAGGCGCTCAGTCAGACCGAGTGCTGACATGTGGAAAGAAGCTCCTCGGGGCGCGTCTTGCTTGGGCTTCTCTCCTGGAGGCCCTCAGTAAGACCCATTGTTGACATGTGGCAAGACGCTCCTCGGGGCGCTTCTTGCTTGGGCCTCTCTCCAGAAGGCCCTCAATCAGACCCAGTGTTGACACATGGCAAGACGCTCCTCGGGGCGCGTCTTGCTTGGGCCTCTCTCCTGGAGGCGCTCAGTCAGACTGAGTAGTGACATGTGGCCTGACGCTCCTCGGGGCGCGTGTTGCTTGGGCCTCTCTCCTGGAGGCGCTCAGTCAGACCAAGTGGTGACATGTGGCAAGACACTCCTCGGGGCGCGTCTTGCTTGGGCCTCTCTCCTGGAGGCCCTCTGTCAGACCCAGTGTTGACATGTGTCAAGACGCTCCCCTGGGCGCGTCTTGCTTGGTCTTCTCTCCTGGAGGCCCTCAGTCAGACCCATTGTTGACGTGTGGCAAGACGCTCCTCGGGGCGCGTCTTGCTTGGGCCTCTCTCCTGGAGGCGCTCAGTCAGACTGAGTGCTGACATGTGGCAAGACGCTCCTCGGGCCGCGTGTTGCTTGGGCTTCTCTCCTGGAGGCCCTCAGTCAGACCCATTGTTGACATGTGGCAAGACGCTCCTCGGGGCGCGTCTTGCTTGGGCCTCTCTCCTGGAGGCGCTCAGTCAGACCGAGTGCTGACATGTGGCAAGACGCTCCTCGGGGCGCGTCTTGCTTGGGCTTCTCTCCTGGAGGCGCTCAGAAAGACCCAGTGTTGACATGTGACAAGACGCTCCTCGGGGTGCGTCTTGCTTGGGCCTCTCTCCTGGAGGCGCTCAGTCAGAACCAGAGGTGACATGTGGCAAGACGCTCCTCGGGGCGCGTCTTGCTTGGGCCTCTCTCCTGGATGCCCTCTGTCAGACCCAGTGTTGACATATGGCAAGACACTCCTCCGGGCGCATCTTGCTTGGGCCTCTCTCCTGGAGGCCCTCAGTCAGACCCATTGTTGACATGTGGCAAGACGCTCCTCGGGGCGCGTCTTGCTTGGGCCTCTCTCCTGTAGGCGCTCAGTCAGACCGAGTGCTGACATGAGGCAAGACGCTCCTCGGGGCGCGTATTGCTGGGGCCTCTCTCCTGGAGGCGCTCAGTCAGACCCAGTGCTAACATGTGGCAAGACGCTCCTCGGGGCGCGTCTTGCTTGGGCCTCTCTCCTGGAGGCGCTCAGTCAGACTGAGTAGTGACATGTGGCCTGACGCTCCTCGGGGCACGGCTTGCTTGGGCCTCTCTCCTGGAGGCGCTCAGTCAGACCCAGTGGTGACATGTGGCAAGACACTCCTCGGGGCGCGTCTTGCTTGGGCCTCTCTCCTGTAGGCCCTCTGTCAGACCCAGTGTTGACATGTGTCAAGATGCTCCTCGGGGCGCAGTCTTGCTTGGGCTTCTCTCCTGGAGGCCCTCAGTCAGACCCATTGTTGACATGTGGCAAGACGCTCCTCGGGGCGCGTCTTGCTTGGGCCTCTCTCCTGGAGGCGCTCAGTCAGACCGAGTGCTGACATGTGGCAAGACGCTCCTCGGGCCGCGTGTTGCTTAGGCTTCTCTCCTGGAGGTCCTCAGTCAGACCCATTGTTGACATGTGGCAAGACGCTCCTCGGGGCGCGTCTTGCTTGGGCTTCTCTCCTGGAGGCCCTCAGTCAGACCCATTGTTGACATGTGGCAAGACGCTCCTCGGGGCGCGTCTTATTTGGGCCTCTCTCCTGGAGGCGCTCAGTCAGACCGAGTGCTGACATGTGGCAAGACGCTCCTCGGGGCGCGTCTTGCTTGGGCTTCTCTCCTGGAGGCGCTCAGAAAGACCCAGTGTTGACATGTGACAAGACGCTCCTCGGGGCGCGTCTTGCTTGGGCCTCTCTCCTGGAGGCGCTCAGTCAGAACCAGAGGTGACATGTGGCAAGACGCTCCTCGGGGCGCGTCTTGCTTGGGCCTCTCTCCTGGATGCCCTCTGTCAGACCCAGTGTTGACATATGGCAAGACACTCCTCCGGGCGCATCTTGCTTGGGCCTCTCTCCTGGAGGCCCTCAGTCAGACCCATTGTTGACATGTGGCAAGACGCTCCTCGGGGCGCGTCTTGCTTGGGCCTCTCTCCTGGAGGCGCTCAGTCAGACCGAGTGCTGACATAAGGCAAGACGCTCCTCGGGGCGCGTATTGCTGGGGCCTCTCTCCTGGAGGCGCTCAGTCAGACCCAGTGCTAACATGTGGCAAGACGCTCCTCGGGGCGCGTCTTGCTTGGGCCTCTCTCCTGGAGGCGCTCAGTCAGACTGAGTAGTGACATGTGGCCTGACGCTCCTCGGGGCACGGCTTGCTTGGGCCTCTCTCCTGGAGGCGCTCAGTCAGACCCAGTGGTGACATGTGGCAAGACACTCCTCGGGGCGCGTCTTGCTTAGGCCTCTCTCCTGGAGGCCCTCTGTCAGACCCAGTGTTGACATGTGTCAAGATGCTCCTCGGGGCGCAGTCTTGCTTGGGCTTCTCTCCTGGAGGCCCTCAGTCAGACCCATTGTTGACATGTGGCAAGACGCTCCTCGGGGCGCGTCTTGCTTGGGCCTCTCTCCTTGAGGCGCTAAGTCAGAACCAGAGGTGACATGTGGCAAGACGCTCCTCGGGGCGAGTCTTGCTTGGGCCTCTCTCCTGAAGGCCCTCTGTCAGACCCAGTGTTGACATGTGGCAAGACGCTCCTCGGGGCGCGTCTTGCTTGGGCCTCTCTCCTGGAGGCCCTCTGTCAGACCCAGTGTTGACATGTGGAAAGACGCTCCTCCGGGCGCATCTTGCTTGGACTTCTCTCCTGGAGGCCCTCAGTCAGACCCATTGTTGACATGTGGCAAGACGCTCCTCGGGGCACGTCTTGCTTGGGCCTCTCTCCTGGAGGCGCTCAGTCAGACCCAGTGTTGACATGTGGCAAGATGCTCATCGGGGCGCGTCTTGCTTGGGCCTCTCTCCTGGAGGCGCTCAGTCAGACCCAGTGGTGACACGTGGAAAGACGCTCCTCGGGGCGGGTCTTGCTTGGGCCTCTCTCCTGGAGGCGCTCAGTCAGACCCAGTGTTGACACGTGGCAAGACGCTCCTCGGGGCCGTCTTGCTTGGGCCTCTCTCCTGGAGGCGCTCAGTCAGACCCAGTGTTGGCATTTGGCAAGACACTCCTCGGGGCCCGTCTTGGTTGGGCCTCTATCCTGGAGGCGCTCATTCAGACCCAGTGGTGACATGTGGCAAGACGCTCCCCGGGGCGCGTATTGCTTGGGCCTCTCTCCTGAATGCCCTCTGTCAGACCGAGTGTTGACATGTGGCAAGACTCTCCTCGGGGCGCGTCTTGCTTGGGCTTCTCTCATGGAGGCCCTCAGTCCGACCCAGTGTTGACATGTGTCAAGACGCTCCTCGGGGCGTGTCTTGCTTGGGCCTCTCTCCTGGAGGCGCTCAGTCAGACCCAGTGTTGACATGTGGCAAGACGCTCCTCTGGGCGCGTCTTGCTTGGGCTTCTCTCCTGGAGGCCCTCATTCAGACCCATTGTTGACATGTGGCAAGACGCTCCTCGGGGCACGTCTTGCTTGGGCCTCTCTCCTGGAGGCGCTCAGTCAGACCGAGTAGTGACATGTGGCAAGACGCTCCTCGGGGCGCGTCTTGCTTGGACCTCCCTCCTGGAGGCGCTCACTCAGACCGAGTAGTGACATGTGGCAAGACGCTCCTCGGGGCGCGTCTTGCTTGGGACTCTCTCCTGGATTAGCTCAGTCAGACCCAGTGGTGACACGTGGCAATACGCTCCTCGGGGCGCATCTTGCTTGGGCCTCTCTCCTGGAGGCGCTAAGTCAGACCCAGTGTTGACACGTGGCAAGACGCTCCTCGGGGCGCGTATTGCTTGGGCCTCTCTCCTGGAGGCCCTCTGTCAGACCCAGTGTTGACATGTGTCAAGACGCTCCCCTGGGCGCGTCTTGCTTGGGCTTCTCTCCTGGAGGCCCTCAGTCAGACCCATTGTTGACATGTGGCAAGACGCTCCTCGGGGCGCGTCTTGCTTGGGCCTCTCTCCTGGAGGCGCTCAGTCAGACCGAGTGCTGACATGTGGCAAGACGCTCCTCGGGCCGCGTGTTGCTTGGGCTTCTCTCCTGGAGGCCCTCAGTCAGACCCATTGTTGACATGTGGCAAGACGCTCCTCGGGGCGCGTCTTGCTTGGGCCTCTCTCCTGGAGGCGCTCAGTCAGACCGAGTGCTGACATGTGGCAAGACGCTCCTCGGGGCGCGTCTTGCTTGGGCTTCTCTCCTGGAGGCGCTCAGAAAGACCCAGTGTTGACATGTGACAAGACGCTCCTCGGGGCGCGTCTTGCTTGGGCCTATCTTCTGGAGGCGCTCAGTCAGAACCAGATGTGACATGTGGCAAGACGCTCCTCGGGGCGCGTCTTGCTTGGGCCTCTCTCCTGGAGGCCCTCTGTCAGACCCAGTGTTGACATGTGGCAAGACACTCCTCCGGGCGCATCTTGCTTGGGCCTCTCTCCTGGAGGCCCTCAGTCAGACCCATTGTTGACATGTGGCAAGACGCTCCTCGGGGCGCGTCTTGCTTGGGCCTCTCTCCTGGAGGCGCTCAGTCAGACCGAGTGCTGACATAAGGCAAGACGCTCCTCGGGGCGCGTATTGCTGGGGCCTCTCTCCTGGAGTCGCTCAGTCAGACCCAGTGCTGACATGTGGCAAGACGCTCCTCGGGGCGCGTCTTGCTTGGGCCTCTCTCCTGGAGGCGCTCAGTCAGACTGAGTAGTGATATGTGGCCTGACGCTCCTCGGGGCGCGGCTTGCTTGGGCCTCTCTCCTGGAGGCGCTCAGTCAGACCCAGTGTTGACATGTGGAGAGACACTCCTCGGGGCGCGTCTTGCTTGGGCCTCTCTCCTGGAGGCCCTCTGTCAGACCCAGTGTTGACATGTGTCAAGACGCTCCTCGGGGCGCAGTCTTGCTTGGGCTTCTCTCCTGGAGGCCCTCAGTCAGACCCATTGGTTACATGTGGCAAGACGCTCCTCGGGGCGCGTCTTGCTTGGGCCTCTCTCCTGGAGGCGCTCAGTCAGACCGAGTGCTGACATGTGGCAAGACGCTCCTCGGGCCGCGTGTTGCTTAGGCTTCTCTCCTGGAGGTCCTCAGTCAGACCCATTGTTGACATGTGGCAAGACGCTCCTCGGGGCGCGTCTTGCTTGGGCCTCTCTCCTGGAGGCGCTCAGTCAGACCGAGTGCTGACATGTGGCAAGACGCTCCTCGGGCCGCGTCTTGCTTGGGCTTCTCTCCTGGAGGTGCTCAGAAAGACCCAGTGTTGACATGTGACAAGACGCTCCTCGGGGCGCGTCTTGCTTGGGCCTCTCTCCTTGAGTCGCTCAGTCAGACCCAGTGTTGACATGTGGCAAGACGCTCCTCGGGGCGCGTCTTGCTTGGACCTCTCTCACTGAGGCGCTCAGTCAGACCGAGTAGTGACATGTGGCAAGACGCTCCTCGGGGCGCGTCTTGCTTGGACCTCTCTCCCTGAGGCGTTCAGTCAGACACAGTGTTGACATTTGGCATGACACTCCTCGGGGCGCGTCTGGCTTGGGCCTCTCTCATGGAGGCCCTCTGTCAGACCGATTGCTGACATGTGGCAAGAAGCTCCTCGGGGCGCGTCTTGCTTGGGCTTCTCTCCTGGAGGCTCTCAGTAAGAACCATTGTTGACATGTGGCAAGACGCTCCTCGGGGCGCGTCTTGCTTGGGCCTCTCTCCAGAAGGCCCTCAATCAGACCCAGTGTTGACACGTGGCAAGACGCTCCTCGGGGCGCGTCTTACTTGGGCCTCTCTCCTGGAGGCGCTCAGTCAGACTGAGTAGTGACATGTGGCCTGACGCTCCTCGGGGCGCGTGTTGCTTGGGCCTCTCTCCTGGAGGCCCTCTGTCAGACCCAGTGTTGACATGTGTCAAGACGCTCCTCGGGGCGCGTCTTGCTTGGGCTTCTCTCCTGGAGGCCCTCAGTCAGACCCATTGTTGACATGTGGCAAGACGCTCCTCGGGGCGCGTCTTGCTTGGGCCTCTCTCATGGAGGCCCTCTGTCAGACCCAGTGTTGACATGTGTCAAGACGCTCCTCGGGGCGCGTCTTGCTTTGGCCTCTCTCCTGGAGGCGCTCAGTCAGACCGAGTGCTGACATGTGGAAAGAAGCTCCTCGGGGCGCGTCTTGCTTGGGCTTCTCTCCTGGAGGCCCTCAGTAAGACCCATTGTTGACATGTGGCAAGACGCTCCTCGGGGCGCTTCTTGCTTGGGCCTCTCTCCAGAAGGCCCTCAATCAGACCCAGTCTTGACACGTGGCAAGACGCTCCACGGGGCGCGTCTTGCTTGGGCCTCTCTCCTGGAGGCGCTCAGTCAGACTGAGTAGTGACATGTGGCCTGACGCTCCTCGGGGCGCGTGTTGCTTGGGCCTCTCTCCTGGAGGCGCTCAGTCAGACCAAGTGGTGACATGTGGCAAGACACTCCTCGGGGCGCGTCTTGCTTGGGCCTCTCTCCTGGAGGCCCTCTTTCAGACCCAGTGTTGACATGTGTCAAGACGCTCCCCTGGGCGCGTTCTGCTTGGGCTTCTCTCCTGGAGGCCCTCAGTCAGACCCATTGTTGACATGTGGCAAGACGCTCCTCGGGGCGCGTGTTGCTTGGGCTTCTCTCCTGGAGGCCCTCAGTCAGACCCATTGTTGACATGTGGCAAGACGCTCCTCGGGGCGCGTCTTGCTTGGGCCTATCTCCTGGAGGCGCTCAGTCAGACCGAGTGCTGACATGTGGCAAGACGCTCCTCGGGGCGCGTCTTGCTTGGGCTTCTCTCCTGGAGGCGCTCAGAAAGACCCAGTGTTGACATGTGACAAGACGCTCCTCGGGGCGCGTCTTGCTTGGGCCTCTCTCCTGAGGCGCTCAGTCAGAACCAGAGGTGACATGTGGCAAGACGCTCCTCGGGGCGCGTCTTGCTTGGGCCTCTCTCCTGGAGGCCCTCTGTCAGACCCAGTGTTGACATGTGGCAAGACACTCCTCCGGGCGCATCTTGCTTGGGCCTCTCTCCTGGAGGCCCTCAGTCAGACCCATTGTTGACATGTGGCAAGACGCTCCTCGGGGCGCGTCTTGCTTGGGCCTCTCTCCTGGAGGCGCTCAGTCAGACCGAGTGCTGACATAAGGCAAGACGCTCCTCGGGGCGCGTATTGCTGGGGCCTCTCTCCTGGAGGCGCTCAGTCAGACCCAGTGCTGACATGTGGCAAGACGCTCCTCGGGGCGCGTCTTGCTTGGGCCTCTCTCCTGGAGGCGCTCAGTCAGACTGAGTAGTGACATGTGGCCTGACGCTCCTCGGGGCGCGGCTTGCTTGGGCCTCTCTCCTGGAGGCGCTCAGTCAGACCCAGTGGTGACATGTGGCAAGACACTCCTCGGGGCGCGTCTTGCTTGGGCCTCTCTCCTGGAGGCCCTCTGTCAGACCCAGTGTTGACATGTGTCAAGACGCTCCCCGGGGCGCAGTCTTGCTTGGGCTTCTCTCCTGGAGGCCCTCAGTCAGACCCATTGTTGACATGTGGCAAGACAATCCTCGGGGCGCGTCTTGCTTGGGCCTCTCTCCTGGAGGCGCTCAGTCAGACCGAGTGCTGACATGTGGCAAGACGCTCCTCGGGCCGCGTCTTGCTTGGGCTTCTCTCCTGGAGGCGCTCAGAAAGACCCAGTGTTGACATGTGACAAGACGCTCCTCGGGGAGCATCTTGCTTGGGCCTCTCTCCTTGAGGCGCTCAGTCAGAACCAGAGGTGACATGTGGCAAGACGCTCCTCGGGGCGCGTCTTGCTTGGGCCTCTCTCCTGGAGGCGCTCAGTCAGACCGAGTGCTGACATGAGGCAAGACGCTCCTCGGGGCGCGTCTTGCTGGGGCCTCTCTCCTGGAGGCGCTCAGTCAGACCCAGTGCTGACATGTGGCAAGACGCTCCTCGGGGCGCTTCTTGCTTGGGCCTCTCTCCTGGAGGCGCTCAGTCAGACTGAGTAGTGACATGTGGCCTGACGCTCCTCGGGGCGAGTCTTGCTTGGGCCTCTCTCCTGGAGGCGCTCAGTCAGACCCAGTGGTGACATTTGGCAAGACACTCCTCGGGGCGCGTCTTGCTTGGGCCTCTCTCCTGGAGGCCCTCAGTCAGACCCAGTGTTGACATGTGGAAAGACGCTCATCCGGGCGCATCTTGCTTGGGCTTCTCTCCTGGAGGCCCTCAGTCAGACCCATTGTTGACATGTGGCAAGATGCTCATCGGGGCGCGTCTTGCTTGGGCCTCTCTCCTGGAGGCGCTCAGTCAGACCCAGTGGTGACACGTAGAAAGACGCTCCTCGGGGCGCGTCTTGCTTGGGCCTCTCTCCTGGAGGCGCTCAGTCAGACCCAGTGTTGACACGTGGCAAGACGCTCCTCGGGGCGCGTCTTGCTTGGGCCTCTCTCCTGGAGGCGCTCAGTCAGACCCAGTGTTGACACGTGGCAAGACGCTCCTCGGGGCGCGTATTGCTTGGGCCTCTCTCCTGGAGGCCCTCTGTCAGACCCAGTGTTGACATGTGTCAAGACGCTCCACTGGGCGCGTCTTGCTTGGGCTTCTCTCCTGGAGGCGCTCAGTCAGACCCAGTGCTGACATGTGGCAAGACGCTCCTCGGGGCGCTTCTTGCTTGGGCCTCTCTCCTGGAGGCGCTCAGTCAGACTGAGTAGTGACATGTGGCCTGACGCTCCTCGGGGCGAGTCTTGCTTGGACCTCTCTCCTGGAGGCGCTCAGTCAGACCCAGTGGTGACATTTGGCAAGACACTCCTCGGGGCGCGTCTTGCTTGGGCCTCTCTCCTGGAGGCCCTCAGTCAGACCCAGTGTTGACATGTGGAAAGACGCTCATCCGGGCGCATCTTGCTTGGGCTTCTCTCCTGGAGGCCCTCAGTCAGACCCATTGTTGACATGTGGCAAGATGCTCATCGGGGCGCGTCTTGCTTGGGCTTCTCTCATGGAGGCCCTGAGTCAGACCCAGTGTTGACATGTGTCAAGACGCTCCTCGGGGCGTGTCTTGCTTGGGCCTCTCTCCTGGAGGCGCTCAGTCAGAACCAGTGTTGACATGTGGCAAGACGCTCCTCGGGGTGCTTCTTGCTTGGGCTTCTCTCCTGGAGGCCCTTTGTCAGACCCATTGTTGACACGTGGCAAGACGCTCCTCGGGGCACGTCTTGCTTGGGCCTCTCTCCTGGAGGCACTCAGTCAGACCGAGTAGTGACATGTGACAAGACGCTCTTCGGGGCGCGTCTTGCTTGGGCCTCTCTCCTGGAGGCCCTCTGTCAGACCCAGTGTTGACATGTGTCAAGACGCTCCCCTGGGCGCGTCTTGCTTGGGCTTCTCTCCTGGAGGCCCTCAGTCAGACCCATTGTTGACATGTGGCAAGACGCTCCTCGGGGCGCGTCTTGCTTGGGCCTCTCTCCTGGAGGCGCTCAGTCAGACCGAGTGCTGACATGTGGCAAGACGCTCCTCGGGCCGCGTGTTGCTTGGGCTTCTCTCCTGGAGGCCCTCAGTCAGACCCATTGTTGACATGTGGCAAGACGCTCCTCGGGGCGCGTCTTGCTTGGGCCTCTCTCCTGGAGGCGCTCAGTCAGACCGAGTGCTGACATGTGGCAAGACGCTCCTCGGGGCGCGTCTTGCTTGGGCTTCTCTCATGGAGGCGCTCAGAAAGACCCAGTGTTGACATGTGACAAGACGCTCCTCGGGGCGCGTCTTGCTTGGGCCTATCTCCTGGAGGCGCTCAGTCAGAACCAGAGGTGACATGTGGCAAGACGCTCCTCGGGGCGCGTCTTGCTTGGGCCTCTCTCCTGGAGGCCCTCTGTCAGACCCAGTGTTGACATGTGGCAAGACACTCCTCCGGGCGCATCTTGCTTGGGCCTCTCTCCTGGAGGCCCTCAGTCAGACCCATTGTTGACATGTGGCAAGACGCTCCTCGGGGCGCGTCTTGCTTGGGCCTCTCTCCTGGAGGCGCTCAGTCAGACCGAGTGCTGACATAAGGCAAGACGCTCCTCGGGGCGCGTATTGCTGGGGCCTCTCTCCTGGAGGCGCTCAGTCAGACCCAGTGCTGACATGTGGCAAGACGCTCCTCGGGGCGCGTCTTGCTTGGGCCTCTCTCCTGGAGGCGCTCAGTCAGACCCAGTGGTGACATGTGGCAAGACACTCCTCGGGGCGCGTCTTGCTTGGGCCTCTCTCCTGGAGGCCCTCTGTCAGACCCAGTGTTGACATGTGTCAAGACGCTCCTCGGGGTGCAGTCTTTCTTGGGCTTCTCTCCTGGAGGCCCTCAGTCAGACCCATTGGTTACATGTGGCAAGACGCTCCTCGGGGCGCGTCTTGCTTGGGCCTCTCTCCTGGAGGCGCTCAGTCAGACCGAGTGCTGACATGTGGCAAGACGCTCCTCGGGCCGCGTGTTGCTTAGGCTTCTCTCCTGGAGGTCCTCAGTCAGACCCATTGTTGACATGTGGCAAGACGCTCCTCGGGGCGCGTCTTGCTTGGGCCTCTCTCCTGGAGGCGCTCAGTCAGACCGAGTGCTGACATGTGGCAAGACGCTCCTCGGGCCGCGTCTTGCTTGGGCTTCTCTCCTGGAGGCGCTCAGAAAGACCCAGTGTTGACATGTGACAAGACGCTCCTCGGGGCGCGTCTTGCTTGGGCCTCTCTCCTTGAGTCGCTCAGTCAGACCCAGTGTTGACATGTGGCAAGACGCTCCTCGGGGCGCGTCTTGCTTGGACCTCTCTCACAGAGGAGCTCAGTCAGACCGAGTAGTGACATGTGGCAAGACGCACCTCGGGGCGCGTCTTGCTTGGACCTTTCTCCCTGAGGCGCTCAGTCAGACCCAGTGTTGACATTTGGCAAGACACTCCTCGGGGCGCGTCTTGCTTGGGCCTCTCTCATGGAGGCCCTCTGTCAGACCGATTGCTGACATGTGGCAAGAAGCTCCTCGGGACGCGTCTTGCTTGGGCTTCTCTCCTGGAGGCTCTCAGTAAGAACCATTGTTGACATGTGGTAAGACGCTCCTCGGGGCGCGTCTTGCTTGGGCCTCTCTCCAGAAGGCCCTCAATCAGACCCAGTGTTGACACGTGGCAAGACGCTCCTCGGGGCGCGTCTTACTTGGGCCTCTCTCCTGGAGGCTCTCAGTCAGACAGAGTGACATGTGGCCTGACGCTCCTCGGGGCGCGTGTTGCTTGGGCCTCTCTCCTGGAGGCCCTCTGTCAGACCCAGTGTTGACATGTGTCAAGACGCTCCTCGGGGCGCGTCTTGCTTGTGCTTCTCTCCTTTTAGGCCCTCAGTCAGACCCATTGTTGACATGTGGCAAGACGCTCCTCGGGGCGCGTCTTGCTTGGGCCTCTCTCATGGAGGCCCTCTGTCAGACCCAGTGTTGACATGTGTCAAGACGCTCCTCGGGGCGCGTCTTGCTTTGGCCTCTCTCCTGGAGGCGCTCAGTCAGACCGAGTGCTGACATGTGGAAAGAAGCTCCTCGGGGCGCGTCTTGCTTGGGCTTCTCTCCTGGAGGCCCTCAGTAAGACCCATTGTTGACATGTGGCAAGACGCTCCTCGGGGCGCTTCTTGCTTGGGCCTCTCTCCAGAAGGCCCTCAATCAGACCCAGTCTTGACACGTGGCAAGACGCTCCTCGGGGCGCGTCTTGCTTGGGCCTCTCTCCTGGAGGCGCTCAGTCAGATTGAGTAGTGACATGTGGCCTGACGCTCCTCGGGGCGCGTGTTGCTTGGGCCTCTCTCCTGGAGGCGCTCAGTCAGACCAAGTGGTGACATGTGGCAAGACACTCCTCGGGGCGCGTCTTGCTTGGGCCTCTCTCCTGGAGGCCCTCTTTCAGACCCAGTATTGACATGTGTCAAGACGCTCCCCTGGGCGCGTCTTGCTTGGGCTTCTCTCCTGGAGGCCCTCAGTCAGACCCATTGTTGACATGTGGCAAGACGCTCCTCGGGGCGCGTCTTGCTTGGGCCTCTCTCCTGGAGGCGCTCAGTCAGACCGAGTGCTGACATGTGGCAAGACACTCCTCGGGCCGCGTGTTGCTTGGGCTTCTCTCCTGGAGGCCCTCAGTCAGACCCATTGTTGACATGTGGCAAGACGCTCCTCGGGGCGCGTCTTGCTTGGGCCTCTCTCCTGGAGGCGCTCAGTCAGACCGAGTGCTGACATGTGGCAAGACGCTCCTCGGGGCGCGTCTTGCTTGGGCTTCTCTCCTGGAGGCGCTCAGAAAGACCCAGTGTTGACATGTGACAAGACGCTCCTCGGGGCGCGTCTTGCTTGGGCCTCTCTCCTGAGGCGCTCAGTCAGAACCAGAGGTGACATGTGGCAAGACGCTCCTCGGGGCGCGTCTTGCTTGGGCCTCTCTCCTGGAGGCCCTCTGTCAGACCCAGTGTTGACATGTGGCAAGACACTCCTCCGGGTGCATCTTGCTTGGGCCTCTCTCCTGGAGGCCCTCAGTCAGACCCATTGTTGACATGTGGCAAGACGCTCCTCGGGGCGCGTCTTGCTTGGGCCTCCCTCCTTGAGGCGCTCAGTCAGACCGAGTGCTGACATAAGGCAAGACGCTCCTCGGGGCGCGTATTGCTGGGGCCTCTCTCCTGGAGGCGCTCAGTCAGACCCAGTGCTGACATGTGGCAAGACGCTCCTCGGGGCGCGTCTTGCTTGGGCCTCTCTCCTGGAGGCGCTCAGTCAGACTGAGTAGTGACATGTGGCCTGACGCTCCTCGGGGCGCGGCTTGCTTGGGCCTCTCTCCTGGAGGCGCTCAGTCAGACCAAGTGGTGACATGTGGAAAGACACTCCTCGGGGCGCGTCTTGCTTGGGCCTCTCTCCTGGAGGCCCTCTGTCAGACCCAGTGTTGACATGTGTCAAGACGGTCCTCGGGGCGCAGTCTTGCTTGGGCTTCTCTCCTGGAGGCCCTCAGTCAGACCCATTGTTGACATGTGGCAAGACGCTCCTCGGGGCGCGTCTTGCTTGGGCCTCTCTCCTGGAGGCGCTCAGTCAGACCGAGTGCTGACATGTGGCAAGACGCTCCTCGGGCCGCGTGTTGCTTAGGCTTCTCTCCTGGAGGTCCTCAGTCAGACCCATTGTTGACATGTGGCAAGACGCTCCTCGGGGCGCGTCTTGCTTGGGCCTCTCTCCTGGAGGCGCTCAGTCAGACCGAGTGCTGACATGTGGCAAGACGCTCCTCGGGCCGCGTCTTGCTTGGGCTTCTCTCCTGGAGGCGCTCAGAAAGACCCAGTGTTGACATGTGACAAGACGCTCCTCGGGGAGCGTCTTGCTTGGGCCTCTCTCCTTGAGGCGCTCAGTCAGAACCAGAGGTGACATGTGGCAAGACGCTCCTCGGGGCGCATCTTGCTTGGGCCTCTCTCCTGGAGGCCCTCTGTCAGACCCAGTGTTGACATGTGGCAAGACGCTTCTCCGGGCGCATCGTGCTTGGGCCTCTCTCCTGGAGGCCCTCAGTCAGACCCATTGTTGACATGTGGCAAGACGCTCCTTGGGGCGCGTCTAGCTTGGGCCTCTCTCCTGGAGGCGCTCAGTCAGACCGAGTGCTGACATAAGGCAAGACGCTCCTCGGGGCGCGTCTTGCTGGGGCCTCTCTCCTGGAGGCGCTCAGTCAGACCCAGTGCTGACATGTGGCAAGACGCTCCTCGGGGCGCTTCTTGCTTGGGCCTCTCTCCTGGAGGCGCTCAGTCAGACTGAGTAGTGACATGTGGCCTGACGCTCCTCGGGGCGCGTCTTGCTTGGGCCTCTGTCCTGGAGGCGCTCAGTCAGACCCAGTGGTGACATTTGGCAAGACACTCCTCGGGGCGCGTCTTGCTTGGGCCTCTCTCCTGGAGGCCCTCAGTCAGACCCAGTGTTGACATGTGGAAAGACGCTCCTCCGGGCGCATCTTGCTTGGGCTTCTCTCCTGGAGGCCCTCAGTCAGACCCATTGTTGACATGTGGCAAGACGCTCCTCGGGGCGCGTCTTGCTTGGGCCTCTCTCCTGGAGGCGCTCATTCAGACCCAGTGTTGACATGTGGCAAGATGCTCATCGGGGCGCGTCTTGCTTGGGCCTCTCTCCTGGAGGCGCTCAGTCAGACCCAGTGGTGACACGTGGAAAGACGCTCCTCGGGGCGCGTCTTGCTTGGGCCTCTCTCCTGGAGGCGCTCAGTCAGACCCAGTGTTGACACGTGGCAAGACGCTCCTCGGGGCACGTCTTGCTTGGGCCTCTCTCCTGGAGGCGCTCAGTCAGACCCAGTGTTGGCATATGGCAAGACACTCCTCGGGGCGCGTCTTGGTTGGGCCTCTATCCTGGAGGCGCTCATTCAGACCCAGTGGTGACATGTGGCAAGACGCTCCTCGGGGCGCGTATTGCTTGGGCCTCTCTCCTGAATGCCCTCTGTCAGACCGAGTGTTGACATGTGGCAAGACTCTCCTCGGGGCGCGTCTTGCTTGGGCTTCTCTCATGGAGGCCCTCAGTCCGACCCAGTGTTGACATGTGTCAAGACGCTCCTCGGGGCGTGTCTTGCTTGGGCCTCTCTCCTGGAGGCGCTCAGTCAGACCCAGTGTTGACATGTGGCAAGACGCTCCTCTGGGCGCGTCTTGCTTGGGCTTCTCTCCTGGAGGCCCTCAGTCAGACCCATTGTTGACATGTGGCAAGACGCTCCTCGGGGCACGTCTTGCTTGGGCCTCTCTCCTGGAGGCACTCAGTCAGACCGAGTACTGACATGTGGCAAGACGCTCCTCGGGGCGCGTCTTGCTTGGACCTCCCTCCTGGAGGCGCTCACTCAGACCGAGTAGTGACATGTGGCAAGACGCTCCTCGGGGCGCGTCTTGCTTGGACCTCTCTCCTGGAGGCGCTCAGTTAGACCGAGTAGTGACATGTGGCAAGACGCTCCTCGGGTCCCGTCTTGCTGGGGCCTCTCTCCTGGAGGTGCTCAATCAGACCCAGTGGTGACACGTGGCAAGACGCTCCTCGGGGCGCGTCTTGCTTGGGCCTCTCTCCTGGAGGAGCTCAGTCAGACCCAGTGGTGACACGTGGTAATACGCTCCTCGGGGCGCATCTTGCTTGGGCCTCTCTCCTGGAGGCGCTAAATCAGACCCAGTGTTGACATGTGGCAAGACGCTCCTCGGGGCGCGTATTGCTTGGGCCTCTGTCCTGGATGCCCTCTGTCAGACCCAGTGTTGACATGTGGCAAGACTCTCCTCGGGGCGCGTCTTGCTTGGGCTTCTCACATGGAGGCCCTCAGTCAGACCCAGTGTTGACATGTGTCAAGACGCTCCTCGGGGCGTGTCTTGCTTGGGCCTCTCTCCTGGAGGCGCTCAGTCAGACCCAGTGTTGACATGTGGCAAGACGCTCCTCGGGGCGCTTCTTGCTTGGGCTTCTCTCCTGGAGGCCCTCAGTCAGACCCATTGTTGACATGTGGCAAGACGCTCCTCGGGGCACGTCTTGCTTGGGCCTCTCTCCTGGAGGCGCTCAGTCAGACCGAGTAGTGACATGTGACAAGACGCTCCTCGGGGCGCGTCTTGCTTGGACCTCTCTCCTGGAGGCGCTCAGTCAGACCCAGAGGTGACATGTGGCAAGACGCTCCTCGGGCCTCTCTCCTGGAGGCGCTCAGTCAGAACCAGTGTTGACATGTGGCAAGACGCTCCTCGGGGCGCATCTTGCTTGGGCCTCTGTCCTGGAGGTGCTCAGTCAGACCCAGTGTTGACATGTGGCAAGACGCTCCTCGGGGCGCGTCTTGCTGGGGCTTCTCTCATGGAGGCACTCAGTCAGACCCAGTGTTGACATGTGGCAAGACGCTCCTCGGGGCACGTCTTGCTTGGGCCTCTCTCCTGGAGGCGCTCAGTCAGACCCAGAGGAGACATGTGTCAAGACGCTCCTCGGGGCGCGTCTTGCTTGGGCCTCTCTCCTGGAGGCGCTCAGTCAGACCGAGTGCTGACATGTGGCAAGACGCTCCTCCGGGCACGTCTTGCTTGGCCCTCTCTCCTGGAGGTGCTCAATCAGACCCAGTGGTGACACGTGGCAAGACGCTCCTCGGGGCGCATCTTGCTTGGGCCTCTCTCCTGGAGGCGCTAAGTCAGACCAAGTGTTGACACGTGGCAAGACGCTCCTCGGGGCGCGTCTTGCTTGGGCCTCTCTCCTGGAGGCGCTCAGTCAGACCCAGTGTTGACATGTGGCAAGACACTCCTCGGGGCGCGTCTTGCTTGGGCCTCTCTCATGGAGGCCCTCTGTCAGACCCAGTGTTGACATGTGTCAAGACGCTCCTCGGGGCGCGTCTTGCTTTGGCCTCTCCTGGAGGTGCTCAGTCTGACCGAGTGCTGACATGTGGCAAGACGCTCCTCGGGGCGCTTCTTGCTTGGGCCTCTCTCCTGGAGGCGCTCAGTCAGACCCAGTGGTGACATGTGGCAAGACGCTCCTCGGGGCGCGTAATGCTTGGGGCTCTCTCCTGGATGCCCTCTGTCAGACCCAGTGTTGACATGTGGCAAGACTCTCCTTGGGGCGCGTCTTGCTTGGGCTTCTCTCATGGAGGCCCTGAGTCAGACCCAGTGTTGACATGTGTCAAGACGCTCCTCGGGGCGTGTCTTGCTTGGGCCTCTCTCCTGGAGGCGCTCAGTCAGAACCAGTGTTGACATGTGGCAAGACGCTCCTCGGGGTGCTTCTTGCTTGGGCTTCTCTCCTGGAGGCCCTCAGTCAGACCCATTGTTGACACGTGGCAAGACGCTCCTCGGGGCACGTCTTGCTTGGGCCTCTCTCCTGGAGGCACTCAGTCAGACCGAGTAGTGACATGTGACAAGACGCTCCTCGGGGCGCGTCTTGCTTGGGCCTCTCTCCTGGAGGCGCTCAGTCAGACCCAGTGTTGACATGTGGCAAGACGCTACTCGGGGCGCGACTTGCTTGGCCCTCTCTCCTGGAGGTTCTCAGTCAGACCCAGTGTTGACATGTGGCAAGATGGTCCTCGGGGCGCGTCTTGCTTGGACCTCCCTCCTGGAGGCGCTCAGTCAGACCGAGTAGTGACATGTGGCAAGACGCTCCTCGGGGCGCGTGTTGCTGGGGCCTCTCTCCTGGAGGAGCTCAGTCAGACCCAGTGGTGACACGTGGCAAGACGCTCCTCGGGGCGCATCTTGCTTGGGCCTCTCTCCTGGAGGCGCTAAGTCAGACCCAGTGTTTACACGTGGCAATACGCTCCTCGGGGCGCGTCTTGCTTGGGCCTCTCTCCTGGTGGCGCTCAGTCAGACCCAGTGTTGACATGTGGCAAGACACTCCTCGGGGCGTGTCTTGCTTTGGCCTCTCCTGGAGGCGCTCATTCAGACCGAGTGCTGACATGTGGCAAAAAGCTCCTCGGGGCGTGTCTTGCTTGGGCCTCTCTCCTGGAGGCGCTCAGTCAGACCCAGTGTTGACATGTGGCAAGACGCTCCTCGGGGCGCTTCTTGCTTGGGCTTCTCTCCGGGAGGCCCTCAGTCAGACCCATTGTTGACATGTGGCAAGACGCTCCTCGGGGCACGTCTTGCTTGGGCCTCTCTCCTGGAGGCGCTCAGTCAGACCGAGTAGTGACATGTGACAAGACGCTCCTCGGGGCGCGTCTTGCTTGGACCTCTCTCCTGGAGGCGCTCAGTCAGACCCAGAGGTGACATGTGGCAAGACGCTCCTCGGGCCTCTCTCCTGGAGGCGCTCAGTCAGAACCAGTGTTGACATGTGGCAAGACGCTCCTCGGGGCGCATCTTGCTTGGGCCTCTCTCCTGGAGGTGCTCAGTCAGACCCAGTGTTGACATGTGGCAAGACGCTCCTCGGGGCGCGTCTTGCTGGGGCTTCTCTCATGGAGGCACTCAGTCAGACCCAGTGTTGACATGTGGCAAGACGCTCCTCGGGGCACGTCTTGCTTGGGCCTCTCTCCTGGAGGCGCTCAGTCAGACCCAGAGGAGACATGTGTCAACACGCTCCTCGGGGCGCGTCTTGCTTGGCCCTCTCTCCTGGAGGTGCTCAATCAGACCCAGTGGTGACACGTGGCAAGACGCTCCTCGGGGCGCATCTTGCTTGGGCCTCTCTCCTGGAGGCGCTAAGTCAGACCAAGTGTTGACACGTGGCAAGACGCTCCTCGGGGCGCGTCTTGCTTGGGCCTCTCTCCTGGAGGCGCTCAGTCAGACCCAGTGTTGACATGTGGCAAGACACTCCTCGGGGCGCGTCTTGCTTGGGCCTCTCTCATGGAGGCCCTCTGTCAGACCCAGTGTTGACATGTGTCAAGACGCTCCTCGGGGCGCGTCTTGCTTTGGCCTCTCCTGGAGGTGCTCAGTCTGACCGAGTGCTGACATGTGGCAAGACGCTAGTCGGGGCGCTTCTTGCTTGGGCCTCTCTCCTGGAGGCGCTCAGTCAGACCCAGTGGTGACATGTGGCAAGACGCTCCTCGGGGCGCGTATTGCTTGGGGCTCTCTCCTGGATGCCCTCTGTCAGACCCAGTGTTGACATGTGGCAAGACTCTCCTTGGGGCGCGTCTTGCTTGGGCTTCTCTCATGGAGGCCCTGAGTCAGACCCAGTGTTGACATGTGTCAAGACGCTCCTCGGGGCGTGTCTTGCTTGGGCCTCTCTCCTGGAGGCGCTCAGTCAGAACCAGTGTTGACATGTGGCAAGACGCTCCTCGGGGTGCTTCTTGCTTGGGCTTCTCTCCTGGAGGCCCTCAGTCAGACCCATTGTTGACACGTGGCAAGACGCTCCTCGGGGCACGTCTTGCTTGGGCCTCTCTCCTGGAGGCACTCAGTCAGACCGAGTAGTGACATGTGACAAGACGCTCCTCGGGGCGCGTCTTGCTTGGGCCTCTCTCCTGGAGGCGCTCAGTCAGACCCAGTGTTGACATGTGGCAAGACGCTACTCGGGGCGCGACTTGCTTGGGCCTCTCTCCTGGAGGTTCTCAGTCAGACCCAGTGTTGACATGTGGCAAGATGGTCCTCGGGGCGCGTCTTGCTTGGACCTCCCTCCTGGAGGCGCTCAGTCAGACCGAGTAGTGACATGTGGCAAGACGCTCCTCGGGGCGCGTGTTGCTGGGGCCTCTCTCCTGGAGGAGCTCAGTCAGACCCAGTGGTGACACGTGGCAAGACGCTCCTCGGGGCGCATCTTGCTTGGGCCTCTCTCCTGGAGGCGCTAAGTCAGACCCAGTGTTTACACGTGGCAAGACGCTCCTCGGGGCGCGTCTTGCTTGGGCCTCTCTCCTGGTGGCGCTCAGTCAGACCCAGTGTTGACATGTGGCAAGACACTCCTCGGGGCGTGTCTTGCTTTGGCCTCTCCTGGAGGCGCTCATTCAGACCGAGTGCTGACATGTGGCAAAAAGCTCCTCGGGGCGCGTCTTGCTTGGGCTTCTCTCCTGGAGGCCCTCAGTCAGACCCATTGTTGACATGTGGCAAGACGCTCCTCGGGGCGCGTCTTGCTTGGGCCTCTCTCCTGGAGGCGCTCAGTCAGACCCAGTGTTGGCATGTGGCAAGACACTCCTCGGGGCGCGTCTTGGTTGGGCCTCTATCCTGGAGGCGCTCATTCAGACCCAGTGGTGACATGTGGCAAGACGCTCCTCGGGGCGCATATTTGCTTGGGCCTCTCTCCTGAATGCCCTCTGTCAGACCGAGTGTTGACATGTGGCAAGACTCTCCTCGGGGCGCGTCTTGCTTGGGCTTCTCTCATGGAGTCCCTCAGTCCGACCCAGTGTTGACATGTGTCAAGACGCTCCTCGGGGCGTGTCTTGCTTGGGCCTCTCTCCTGGAGGCGCTCAGTCAGACCCAGTGTTGACATGTGGCAACACGCTCATCTGGGCGCGTCTTGCTTGGGCTTCTCTCCTGGAGGCCCTCAGTCAGACCCATTGTTGACATGTGGCAAGACGCTCCTCGGGGCACGTCTTGCTTGGGCCTCTCTCCTGAAGGCGCTCAGTCAGACCGAGTAGTGACATGTGGCAAGACGCTCCTCGGGGCGCGTCTTGCTTGCACCTCCCTCCTGGAGGCGCTCACTCAGACCGAGTAGTGACATGTGGCAAGACGCTCCTCGGGGCGCGTCTTGCTTGGACCTCTCTCCTGGAGGCGCTCAGTTAGACCGAGTAGTGACATGTGGCAAGACGCTCCTCGGGGCGCGTCTTGCTGGGGCCTCTCTCCTGGAGGTGCTCAATCAGACCCAGTTGTGACACGTGGCAAGACGCTCCTCGGGGCGCGTCTTGCTTGGGCCTCTCTCCTGGAGGAGCTCAGTCAGACCCAGTGGTGACACGTGGCAATACGCTCCTAGGGGCGCATCTTGCTTGGGCCTCTCTCCTGGAGGCGCTAAGTAAGACCCAGTGTTGACACGTGGCAAGACGCTCCTCGGGGCGCGTATTGCTTTGGCCTCTCTCCTGGATGCCCTCTGTCAGACCCAGTGTTGACATGTGGCAAGACTCTCCTCGGGGCGCGTCTTGCTTGGGCTTCTCACATGGAGGCCCTCAGTCAGACCCAGTGTTGACATGTGTCAAGATGCTCCTCGGGGCGTGTCTTGCTTGGGCCTCTTTCCTGGAGGCGCTCAGTCAGACCCAGTGTTGACATGTGGCAAGACGCTCCTCGGGGCGCTTCTTGCTTGGGCTTCTCTCCTGGAGGCCCTCAGTCAGACCCATTGTTGACATGTGTCAAGACGCTCCTCGGGGCGCGTCTTGCTTGGACCTCTCTCCTGGAGGCGCTCAGTCAGACCCAGAGGTGACATGTGGCAAGACGCTCCTCGGGCCTCTCTCCTGGAGGCGCTCAGTCAGAACCAGTGTTGACATGAGGCAAGACGCTCCTCGGGGCGCATCTTGCTTGGGCCTCTCTCCTGGAGGTGCTCAGTCAGACCCAGTGTTGACATGTGGCAAGACGCTCCTCGGGGCGCGTCTTGCTGGGGCTTCTTTCATGGAGGCACTCAGTCAGACCCAGTGTTGACATGTGGCAAGACGCTCCTCGAGGCACGTCTTGCTTGGGCCTCTCTCCTGGAGGCGCTCAGTCAGACCCAGAGGAGACATGTGTCAAGACGCTCCTCGGGGCGCGTCTTGCTTGGGCCTTTCTCCTGGAGGCGCTCAGTCAGACCGAGTGCTGACATGTGGCAAGACGCTCCTCCGGGCGCGTCTTGCTTGGGCCTCTCTCCTGGAGGTGCTCAATCAGACCCAGTGGTGACACGTGGCAAGACGCTCCTCGGGGCGCATCTTGCTTGGGCCTCTCTCCTGGAGACGCTAAGTCAGACCAAGTGTTGACACGTGGCAAGACGCTCCTCGGGGCGCGTCTTGCTTGGGCCTCTCTCCTGGAGGCGCTCAGTCAGACCCAGTGTTGACATGTGGCAAGACACTCCTCGGGGCGCGTCTTGCTTGGGCCTCTCTCATGGAGGCCCTCTGTCAGACCCAGTGTTGACATGTGTCAAGACGCTCCTCGGGGCGTGCCTTGCTTTGGCCTCTCCTGGAGGCGCTCAGTCTGACCGAGTGCTGACATGTGGCAAGAAGCTCCTTGGGGCGCGTCTTGCTTGGGCTTCTCTCCTGGAGGCCCTCAGTCAGACCCATTGTTGACATGTGGCAAGACGCTCCTCGGGGCGCGTCTTACTTGGGCCTCTCTCCAGAAGGCCCTCAATCAGACCCAGTGTTGACACGTGGCAAGACGCTCCTCGGGGCGTTTCTTGCTTGGGCCTCTCTCCTGGAGGTGCTCAGTCAGACCCAGTGGTGACATGTGGCAAGACGCTCCTCGGGGCGCGTATTGCTTGGGGCTCTCTCCTGGATGCCCTCTGTCAGACCCAGTGTTGACATGTGGCAAGACTCTCCTTGGGGCGCGTCTTGCTTGGGCTTCTCTCATGGAGGCCTTGAGTCAGACCCAGTGTTGACATGTGTCAAGACGCTCCTCGGGGCGTGTCTTGCTTGGGCCTCTCTCCTGGAGGCGCTCAGTCAGAACCAGTGTTGACATGTGGCAAGACGCTCCTCGGGGTGCTTCTTACTTGGGCTTCTCTCCTGGAGGCCCTCAGTCAGACCCATTGTTGACATGTGGCAAGACGCTCCTCGGGGCACGTCTTGCTTGGGCCTCTCTCCTGGAGGCACTCAGTCAGACCGAGTAGTGACATGTGACAAGACGCTCCTCGGGGCGCGTCTTGCTTGGGCCTCTCTCCTGGAGGCGCTCAGTCAGACCCAGTGTTGACATGTGGCAAGACGCTACTCGGGGCGCGACTTGCTTGGGCCTCTCTCCTGGCGGTTCTCAGTCAGACCCAGTGTTGACATGTTGCAAGATGGTCCTCGGGGCGCGTCTTGCTTGGGCCTCTCTCCTGGAGGCGCTCAGCCAGACCCAGTGTTCACATGTGGCAAGACGCTCCTCGGGGCGCGTCTTGCTTGGACCTCCCTCCTGGAGGCGCTCAGTCAGACCGAGTAGTGACATGTGGCAAGACGCTCCTCGGGGCGCGTCTTGCTTGGACCTCTCTCCTGGAGGCGCTCAGTTAAACCGAGTAGTGACATGTGGCAAGACGCTCCTCGGGGCGCGTGTTGCTGGGGCCTCTCTCCTGGAGGAGCTCAGTCAGACCCAGTGTTGACATGTGGCAAGATGCTCATCGGGGCGCGTCTTGCTTGGGCCTCTCTCCTGGAGGCGCTCAGTCAGACCCAGTGGTGACACGTGGAAAGACGCTCCTCGGGGCGCGTCTTGCTTGGGCCTCTCTTCTGGAGGCGCTCAGTCAGACCCAGTGTTGACACGTGGTAAGACGCTCCTCGGGGCGCGTCTTGCTTGGGCCTCTCTCCTGGAGGCGCTCAGTCAGACCCAGTGTTGGCATGTGGCAAGACGCTCCTCTGGGCGCGTCTTGCTTGGGCTTCTCTCCTGGAGGCCCTCAGTCAGACCCATTGTTGACATGTGGCAAGACGCTCCTCGGGGCACGTCTTGCTTGGGCCTCTCTCCTGGAGGCGCTCAGTCAGACCGAGTAGTGACATGTGGCAAGACGCTCCTCGGGGCGCGTCTTGCTTGGACCTCCCTCCTGGAGGCGCTCAGTCAGACCGAGTAGTGACATGTGGCTAGACGCTCCTCGGGGCGCGTCTTGCTTGGACCTCTCTCCTGGAGGCGCTCAGTTAGACCGAGTAGTGACATGTGGCAAGACGCTCCTCGGGGCGCGTCTTGCTTGGGCCTCTCTCCTGGAGGAGCTCAGTCAGACCCAGTGGTGACACGTGGCAAGACGCTCCTCGGGGCGCATCTTGCTTGGGCCTCTCTCCTGGAGGCGCTAAGTAAGACCCAGTGTTGACACGTGGCAAGACGCTCCTCGGGGCGCGTATTGCTTGGGCCTCTCTCCTGGATGCCCTCTGTCAGACCCAGTGTTGACATGTGGCAAGACTCTCCTCGGGGCGCGTCTTGCCTGGGCTTCTCACATGGAGGCCCTCAGGCAGACCCAGTGTTGACATGTGTCAAGACGCTCCTCGGGGCGTGTCTTGCTTGGGCCTCTCTCCTGGAGGCGCTCAGTCAGACCCAGTGTTGACATGTGGCAAGACGCTCCTCGGGGCACTTCTTGCTTGGGCTTCTCTCCTGGAGGCCCTCAGTCAGACCCATTGTTGACATGTGGCAAGACGCTCCTCGGGGCACGTCTTGCTTGGGCCTCTCTCCTGGAGGCGCTCAGTCAGACCGAGTAGTGACATGTGACAAGACGCTCCTCGGGGCGCGTCTTGCTTGGACCTCTCTCCTGGAGGCGCTCAGTCAGACCCAGAGGTGACATGTGGCAAGACGCTCCTCGGGCCTCTCTCCTGGAGGCGCTCAGTCAGACCCAGTGTTGACATGTGGCAAGACGCTCCTCGGGGCGCGTCTTGCTGGGGCTTCTCTCATGGAGGCACTCAGTCAGACCCAGTGTTGACATGTGGCAAGACGCTCCTCGGGGCACGTCTTGCTTGGGCCTCTCTCCTGGAGGCGCTCAGTCAGACCCAGAGGAGACATGTGTCAAGACGCTCCTCGGGGCACGTCTTGCTTGGGCCTCTCTCCTGGAGGCGCTCAGTCAGACCGAGTGCTGACATGTGGCAAGACGCTCCTCCGGGCGCGTCTTGCTTGGGCCTCTCTCCTGGAGGCGCTCAGTCAGACCGAGTGCTGACGTAAGGCAAGACGCTCCTCGGGGCGCGTCTTGCTGGGGCCTCTCTCCTGGAGGTGCTCAATCAGACCCAGTGGTGACACGTGGCAAGACGCTCCTCGGGGCGCGTCTTGCTTGGGCCTGTCTCCTGGAGGCGCTCAGTCAGACCCAGTGTTGACATGTGGCAAGACACTCCTCGGGGCGCGTCTTGCTTGGGCCTCTCTCATGGAGGCCCTCTGTCAGACCCAGTGTTGATATGTGTCAAGACGCTCCTCGGGGCGCGTCTTCCTTTGGCCTCTCCTGGAGGCGCTCAGTCAGACCGAGTGCTGACATGTGGCAAGAAGCTCCTCGGGGCGCGTCTTGCTTGGGCTTCTCTCCTGGAGGCCCTCAGTCAGACCCATTGTTGACATGTGGCAAGACGCTCCTCGGGGCGCGTATTGCTTGGGCCTCTCTCCAGAAGGCCCTCAATCAGACCCAGTGTTGACACGTGGCAAGACGCTCCACGGGGCGCTTCTTGCTTGGGCCTCTCTCCTGGAGGCGCTCAGTCAGACCCAGTGGTGACATGTGGCAAGACGCTCCTCGGGGCGCGTATTGCTTGGGGCTCTCTCCTGGATGCCCTCTGTCAGACCCAGTGTTGACATGTGGCAAGACTCTCCTTGGGGCGCGGTTTGCTTGGGCTTCTCTCATGGAGGCCCTCAGTCAGACCCAGTGTTGACATGTGTCAAGACGCTCCTCGGGGCGTGTCTTGCTTGGGCCTCTCTCCTGGAGGCGCTCAGTCAGAACCAGTGTTGACATGTGGCAAGACGCTCCTCGGGGCACGTCTTTCTTGGGCCACTGTCCTGGAGGCACTCAGTCAGACCGAGTAGTGACATGTGAAGAGACGCTCCTCGGGGCGCGTCTTGCTTGGGCCTCTCTTCTGGAGGCGCTCAGTCAGACCCAGTGTTGACATGTGGCAAGACGCCACTCGGGGCGCGACTTGCTTGGGCCTCTCTCCTGGAGGTTCTCAGTCAGACCCAGTGTTGACATGTGGCAAGATGCTCCTCGGGGCGCGTCTTGCTTGGGCCTCTCTCCAGGAGGCGCTCAGTCAGACCCAGTGTTCACATGTGGCAAGACGCTCCTCGGGGCGCGTCTTGCTTGGACCTCCCTCCTGGAGGCGCTCAGTCAGACCGAGTAGTGACATGTGGCAAGACGCTCCTCGGGGCGCGTCTTGCTTGGACCTCTCTCCTGGAGGCGCTCAGTTAAACCGAGTAGTGACATGTGGCAAGACGCTCCTCGGGGCGCGTGTTGCTGGGGCCTTTCTCCTGGAGGAGCTCAGTCAGACCCAGTGTTGACATGTGGCAATACACTCCTCGGGGCGTGTCTTGCTTTGGCCTCTCCTGGAGGCGCTCAGTCAGACCCAGTGTTGACATGTGGCAATACACTCCTCGGGGCGTGTCTTGCTTTGGCCTCTCCTGGAGGCGCTCATTCAGACCGAGTGCTGACATGTGGCAAGAAGCTCCTCGGGGCGCGTCTTGCTTGGGCTTCTCTCCTGGAGGCCCTCAGTCAGACCCATTGTTGACATGTGGCAAGACGCTCCTCGGGGCGCGTCATGCTTGGGCCTCTCTCCAGAAGGCCCTCAATCAGACCCAGTGTTGACACGTGGCAAGACGCTCCTCGGGGCGCTTCTTGCTTGGGCCTCTCTCCTGGAGGCGCTCAGTCAGACCCAGTGGTGACATGTGGCAAGATGCTCCTTGGGGCGCGTACTGCTTGGGGCTCTCTCCTGGATGCCCTCTGTCAGACCCAGTGTTGACATGTGGCAAGACTCTCCTCGGGGCGCGTCTTGCTTGGGCTTCTCTCATGGAGGCCCTCAGTCAGACCCAGTGTTGACATGTGTCAAGACGCTCCTCGGGGCGTGTCTTGCTTGGGCCTCTCTCCTGGAGGCGCTCAGTCAGACCCAGTGTTGACATGTGGCAAGACGCTCCTCGGGGCGCTTCTTGCTTGGGCTTCTCTCCTGGAGGCCCTCAGTCAGACCCATTGTTGACATGTGGCAAGACGCTCCTCGGGGCACGTCTTGCTTGGGCCTCTCTCCTGGAGGCACTCAGTCAGACCGAGTAGTGACATGTGACAAGACGCTCCTCGGGGCGCGTCTTGCTTGGGCCTCTCTCCTGGAGGCGCTCAATCAGACCCAGTGTTGACATGTGGCAAGACGCTCCTCGGGGCGCGTCTTGCTTGGGCCTCTCTCCTGGAGGTTCTCAGTCAGACCCAGTGTTGACATGTGGCAAGATGCTCCTCGGGGCGCGTCTTGCTTGGGCCTCTCTCCTGGAGGCGCTCAGTCAGACCCAGTGTTCACATGTGGCAAGACGCTCATCGGGGCGCGTCTTGCTTGGACCTCCCTCCTGGAGGCGCTCAGTCAGACCGAGTAGTGACATGTGGCAAGACGCTCCTCGGGGCGCGTCTTGCTTTGGCCTCTCCTGGAGGCCCTCAGTCAGACCCATTGTTGACATGTGGCAAGACGATCCTCGGGGCACGTCTTGCTTGGGCCTCTCTCCTGGAGGCGCTCAGTCAGACCGAGTAGTGACATGTGACAAGACGCTCCTCGGGGCGCGTCTTGCTGGGGCTTCTCTCATGGAGGCACTCAGTCAGACCCAGTGTTGACATGTGGCAAGACGCTCCTCGGGGCGCGTGTTGATTGGACCTCTCTCCTGGAAGCGCTCAGTCAGTCTCTCCTGGAAGCGCTCAGTCAGACCCAGTGTTGACATGTGTCAAGATGCTCCTCGGGCGTTTCTTGCTTGGGCCTCTCTCCTGGAGGCGCTCAGTCAGACCCAGAGGTGACAGGTGGCAAGACGCTCCTCGGGCCTCTCTCCTGGAGGCGCTCAGTCAGACCCAGTGTTGACATGTGGCAAGACGCTCCTCGGGGCGTGTCTTGCTTGGGCCTCTCTCCTGGAGGCGCTCAGTCAGACCCAGTGTTGACATGTGGCAAGACGCTCCTGGGGGCGCTTCTTGCTTGGGCTTCTCTCCTGGAGGCCCTCAGTCAGACCCATTGTTGACATGTGGCAAGACGCTCCTCGGGGCACGTCTTGCTTGGGCCTCTCTCCTGGAGGCACTCAATCAGACCCAGTGTTGACATGTGGCAAGACGCTCCTCGGGGCGCGTCTTGCTTGGGCCTCTCTCCTGGAGGTGCTCAATCAGACCCAGTGTTGACATGTGGCAAGACGCTCCTCGGGGCGCGTCTTGCTTGGGCCTCTCTCCTGGAGGTTCTCAGTCAGACCCAGTGTTGACATGTGGCAAGATGCTCCTCGGGGCGCGTCTTGCTTGGGCCTCTCTCCTGGAGGCGCTCAGTCAGACCCAGTGTTCACATGTGGCAAGACGCTCATCGGGGCGCGTCTTGCTTGGACCTCCCTCCTGGAGGCGCTCAATCAGACCCAGTGTTGACATGTGGCAAGACGCTCCTCGGGGCGCGTCTTGCTTGGGCCTCTCTCCTGGAGGTTCTCAGTCAGACCCAGTGTTGACATGTGGCAAGATGCTCCTCGGGGCGCGTCTTGCTTGGGCCTCTCTCCTGGAGGCGCTCAGTCAGACCCAGTGTTCACATGTGGCAAGACGCTCATCTGGGCGCGTCTTGCTTGGACCTCCCTCCTGGAGGCGCTCAGTCAGACCGAGTAGTGACATGTGGCAAGACGCTCCTCGGGGCGCGTCTTGCTTTGGCCTCTTCTGGAGGCCCTCAGTCAGACCCATTGTTGACATGTGGCAAGACGCTCCTCGGGGCACGTCTTGCTTGGGCCTCTCTCCTGGAGGCGCTCAATCAGACCCAGTGTTGACATGTGGCAAGACGCTCCTCGGGGCGCGTCTTGCTTGGGCCTCTCTCCTGGAGGTTCTCAGTCAGACCCAGTGTTGACATGTGGCAAGATGCTCCTCGGGGCGCGTCTTGCTTGGGCCTCTCTCCTGGAGGCGCTCAGTCAGACCCAGTGTTCACATGTGGCAAGACGCTCATCGGGGCGCGTCTTGCTTGGACCTCCCTCCTGGAGGCGCTCAGTCAGACCGAGTAGTGACATGTGGCAAGACGCTCCTCGGGGCGCGTCTTAAGTTGGCCTCTCCTGGAGGCCCTCAGTCATACCCATTGTTGACATGTGGCAAGACGCTCCTCGGGGCACGTCTTGCTTGGGCCTCTCTCCTGGAGGCGCTCAGTCAGACCGAGTAGTGACATGTGACAAGACGCTCCTCGGGGCGCGTCTTGCTGGGGCTTCTCTCATGGAGGCACTCAGTCAGACCCAGTGTTGACATGTGGCAAGACGCTCCTCGGGGCGCGTGTTGATTGGACCTCTCTCCTGGAAGCGCTCAGTCAGTCTCTCCTGGAAGCGCTCAGTCAGACCCAGTGTTGACATGTGTCAAGACGCTCCTCGGGCGTTTCTTGCTTGGGCCTCTCTCCTGGAGGCGCTCAGTCAGACCCAGAGGTGACAGGTGGCAAGACGCTCCTCGGGCCTCTCTCCTGGAGGCGCTCAGTCAGACCCAGTGTTGACATGTGGCAAGACGCTCCTCGGGGTGCGTCTTGCTTGGGCCTCTCTCCTGGAGGTGCTCAGTCAGACCCAGTGTTGACATGTGGCAAGACGCTCCTCGGGGCGCGTCTTGCTTGGGCCTCTCACCTGGAGGCGCTCAGTCAGACCGAGTGCTGACATAAGGCAAGACGCTCCTCGGGCCTCTCTCCTGGAGGCGCTCAGTCAGACCCAGTGTTGACATGTGGCAAGACGCTCCTCGGGGCGCGTCTTGCTTGGGCCTCTCTCCTGGAGTCGCTCAGTCAGACCGAGTGCTGACATAAGGCAAGACGCTCCTCGGGGCGTGTCTTGCTGGGGCCTCTCTCCTGGAGGTGCTCAATCAGACCCAGTGGTGACACGTGGCAAGACGCTCCTCGGGGCGCGTCTTGCTTGGGCCTGTCTCCTGGAGGAGCTCAGTCAGACCCAGTGGTGACACGTGGCAAGACGCTCCTCAGGGCGCATCTTGCTTGGGCCTCTCTCCTGGAGGCGCTAAGTCAGACCCAGTGTTGACACGTGGCAAGACGCTCCTCGGGGCGCGTCTTGCTTGGGCCTCTCTCCTGGAGGCGCTAAGTCAGACCCAGTGTTGACACGTGGCAAGACGCTCCTCGGGGCGCGTCTTGCTTGGGCCTCTCTCCTGGAGGCGCTCAGTCAGACCCAGTGTTGACATGTGGCAAGACGCTCCTCGGGGCGCTTCTTGCTTGGGCTTATCTCCTGGAGGCCCTCAGTCAGACCCATTGTTGACATGTGGCAAGACGCTCCTCGGGGCACGTCTTGCTTGGGCCTCTCTCCTGGAGGCGCTCAGTCAGACCGAGTAGTGACATGTGACAAGACGCTCCTCGGGGCGCGTCTTGCTGGGGCTTCTCTCATGGAGGCACTCAGTCAGACCCAGTGTTGACATGTGGCAAGACGCTCCTCGGGGCGCGTGTTGATTGGACCTCTCTCCTGGAAGCGCTCAGTCAGACCCAGTGTTGACATGTGTCAAGACGCTCCTCGGGCGTTTCTTGCTTGGGCCTCTCTCCTGGAGGCGCTCAGTCAGACCCAGAGGTGACATGTGGCAAGACGCTCCTCGGGCCTCTCTCCTGGAGGCGCTCAGTCAGACCCAGTGTTGACATGTGGCAAGACGCTCCTCGGGGCGCGTCTTGCTTGGGCCAGTCTACTGGAGGCGCTCAGTCAGACCGAGTGCTGACATAAGGCAAGACGCTCCTCGGGCCTCTCTCCTGGAGGCGCTCAGTCAGACCCAGTGTTGACATGTGGCAAGACGCTCCTCGGGGCGGGTCTTGCTTGGGCCTCTCTCCTGGAGGCGCTCAGTCAGACCGAGTGCTGACATAAGGCAAGACGCTCCTCGGGCCTCTCTCCTGGAGGTGCTCAATCAGACCCAGTGGTGACACGTGGCAAGACGCTCCTCGGGGCGCGTCTTGCTTGGGCCTGTCTCCTGGAGGAGCTCAGTCAGACCCAGTGGTGACACGTGGCAAGACGCTCCTCGGGGCGCATCTTGCTTGGGCCTCTCTCCTGGAGGCGCTAAGTCAGACCCAGTGTTGACACGTGGCAAGACACTCCTCGGGGCGCGGATTGCTTGGGCTTCTCACATGGAGGCCCTCAGTCAGACCCAGTGTTGACATGTGTCAAGACGCTCCTTGGGGCGTGTCTTGCTTGGGCCTCTCTCCTGGCGGCGCTCAGTCAGACCCAGTGTTGACATGTGGCAAGACGCTCCTCGGGGCGCTTCTTGCTTGGGCTTCTCTCCTGGAGGCCCTCAGTCAGACCCATTGTTGACATGTGGCAAGACGCTCCTCGGGGCACGTCTTGCTTGGGCCTCTCTCCTGGAGGCGCTCAGTCAGACCGAGTAGTGACATGTGACAAGACGCTCCTCGGGGCGCGTCTTGCTGGGGCTTCTCTCATGGAGGCACTCAGTCAGACCCAGTGTTGACATGTGGCAAGACGCTCCTCGGGGCGCGTGTTGATTGGACCTCTCTCCTGGAAGCGCTCAGTCAGTCTCTCCTGGAAGCGCTCAGTCAGACCCAGTGTTGACATGTGTCAAGACGCTCCTCGGGCGTTTCTTGCTTGGGCCTCTCTCCTGGAGGCGCTCAGTCAGACCCAGAGGTGACAGGTGGCAAGACGCTCCTCGGGCCTCTCTCCTGGAGGCGCTCAGTCAGACCCAGTGTTGACATGTGGCAAGACGCTCCTCGGGGCGCGTCTTGCTTGGGCCTCTCTCCTGGAGGTGCTCAGTCAGACCCAGTGTTGACATGTGGCAAGACGCTCCTCGGGGCGCGTCTTGCTTGGGCCTCTCTCCTGGAGGCGCTCAGTCAGACCGAGTGCTGACATAAGGCAAGACGCTCCTCGGGCCTCTCTCCTGGAGGCGCTCAGTCAGACCCAGTGTTGACATGTGGCAAGACGCTCCTCGGGGCGCGTCTTGCTTGGGCCTGTCTCCTGGAGGAGCTCAGTCAGACCCAGTGGTGACACGTGGCAAGACGCTCCTCGGGGCGCATCTTGCTTGGGCCTCTCTCCTGGAGGCGCTAAGTCAGACCCAGCGTCGACACGTGGCAAGACGCTCCTCGGGGCGCGTCTTGCTTGGGCCTCTCTCCTGGAGGCGCTCAGTCAGACCCAGTGTTGACATGTGGCAAGACACTCCTCGCGGCGCGTGTTGATTGGACCTCTCTCCTGGAAGCGCTCAGTCAGACCCAGTGTTGACATGTGTCAAGACGCTCCTCGGGCGTTTCTTGCTTGGGCCTCTCTCCTGGAGGCGCTCAGTCAGACCCAGAGGTGACATGTGGCAAGACGCTCCTCGGGCCTCTCTCCTGGAGGCGCTCAGTCAGACCCAGTGTTGACATGTGGCAAGACGCTCCTCGGGGCGCGTCTTGCTTGGGCCTCTCTCCTGGAGGTGCTCAGTCAGACCCAGTGTTGACATGTGGCAAGACGCTCCTCGGGGCGCGTCTTGCTTGGGCCACTCTCCTGGAGGTGCTCAGTCAGACCGAGTGCTGACATAAGGCAAGACGCTCCTCGGGCCTCTCTCCTGGAGGCGCTCAGTCAGACCCAGTGTTGACATGTGGCAAGACGCTCCTCGGGGCGCGTCTTGCTTGGGCCTCTCTCCTGGAGGTGCTCAGTCAGACCCAGTGTTGACATGTGGCAAGACGCTCCTCGGGGCGCGTCTTGCTTGGGCCTCTCTCCTGGAGGCGCTCAGTCAGACCGAGTGCTGACATAAGGCAAGACGCTCCTCGGGCCTCTCTCCTGGAGGCGCTCAGTCAGACCCAGTGTTGACATGTGGCAAGATGCTCCTCGGGGCGCGTCTTGCTTGGGCCTGTCTCCTGGAGGAGCTCAGTCAGACCCAGTGGTGACACGTGGCAAGACGCTCCTCGGGGCGCATCTTGCTTGGGCCTCTCTCCTGGAGGCGCTAAGTCAGACCCAGCGTCGACACGTGGCAAGACGCTCCTCGGGGCGCGTCTTGCTTGGGCCTCTCTCCTGGAGGCGCTCAGTCAGACCCAGTGTTGACATGTGGCAAGACACTCCTCGCGGCGCGTGTTGATTGGACCTCTCTCCTGGAAGCGCTCAGTCAGACCCAGTGTTGACATGTGTCAAGACGCTCCTCGGGCGTTTCTTGCTTGGGCCTGTCTCCTGGAGGAGCTCAGTCAGACCCAGTGTTGACATGTGTCAAGACGCTCCTTGAGGCGTGTCTTGCTTGGGCCTCTCTCCTGGAGGCGCTCAGTCAGACCCAGTGTTGACATGTGGCAAGACGCTCCTCGGGGCGCTTCTTGCTTGGGCTTCTCTCCTGGAGGCCCTCAGTCAGACCCATTGTTGACATGTGGCAAGACGCTCCTCGGGGGAAGTCTTGCTTGGGCCTCTCTCCTGGAGGCGCTCAGTCAGACCGAGAAGTGACATGTGACAAGACGCTCCTCGGGGCGCGTCTTGCTGGGGCTTCTCTCATGGAGGCACTCAGTCAGACCCAGTGTTGACATGTGGCAAGACGCTCCTCGGGGCGCGTGTTGATTGGACCTCTCTCCTTGAAGTGCTCAGTCAGTCTCTCCTGGAAGCGCTCAGTCAGACCCAGTGTTGACATGTGTCAAGACGCTCCTCGGGCGTTTCTTGCTTGGGCCTCTCTCCTGGAGGCTCTCAGTCAGACACAGAGGTGACAGGTGGCAAGACGCTCCTCGGGCCTCTCTCCTGGAGGCGCTCAGTCAGACCCAGTGTTGACATGTGGCAAGACGCTCCTCGGGGCGCGTCTTGCTTGGGCCTCTCTCCTGGAGGTGCTCAGTCAGACCCAGTGTTGACATGTGGCAAGACGCTCCTCGGGGCGCGTCTTGCTTGGGCCTCTCTCCTGGAGGCGCTCAGTCAGACCGAGTGCTGACATAAAGCAAGACGCTCCTCGGGCCTCTCTCCTGGAGGCGCTCAGTCAGACCCAGTGTTGACATGTGGCAAGACGCTCCTCGGGGCGCGTCTTGCTTGGGCCTCACTCCTGGAGGCGCTCAGTCAGACCGAGTGCTGACATAAGGTAAGACGCTCCTCGGGGCGTGTCTTGCTGGGGCCTCTCTCCTGGAGGTGCTCAATCAGACCCAGTGGTGACACGTGGCAAGACGCTCCTCGGGTCGCGTCTTGCTTGGGCCTGTCTCCTGGAGGAGCTCAGTCAGACCCAGTGGTGACACGTGGCAAGACGCTCCTCGGGGCGCATCTTGCTTGGGCCTCTCTCCTGGAGGCGCTAAGTCAGACCCAGTGTTGACACGTGGCAAGACGCTCCTCGGGGCGCGTCTTGCTTGGGCCTCTCTCCTGGAGGCGCTCAGTCAGACCCAGTGTTGACATGTGGCAAGACACTCCTCGGGGCGCGTCTTGCTTGGGTCTCTCTCATGGAGGCCCTCTGTCAGACAGAGTGTTGACATGTGTCAAGACGCTCCTCGGGGCGCGTCTTGCTTTGGCCTCTCCTGGAGGAGCTCAGTCAGACCCAGTGGTGACACGTGGCAAGACGCTCCTCGGGGCACATCTTGCTTGGGCCTCTCTCCTGGAGGCGCTAAGTCAGACCCAGTGTTGACACGTGGCAAGACGCTCCTCGGGGCGCGTCTTGCTTGGGTCTCTCTCCTGGAGGCGCTCAGTCAGACCCAGTGTTGACATGTGGCAAGACACTCCTCGGGGCGCGTCTTGCTTGGGCCTCTCTCATGGAGGCCCTCTGTCAGACAGAGTGTTGACATTTGTCAAGACGCTCCTCGGGGCGCATCTTGCTTTGGCCTCTCCTGGAGGCGCTCAGTCAGACCGAGTGCTGACATGTGGCAAGAAGCTTCTCGGGGCGCGTCTTGCTTGGGCTTCTCTCCTGGAGGCCCTCAGTCAGACCCATTGTTGACATGTGGCAAGACGCTCCTCGGGGCGCGTCTTGCTTGGGCCTCTCTCCAGAAGGCCCTCAATCAGACCCAGTGTTGACACGTGGCAAGACGCTTCTCGGGGCGCTTCTTGCTTGGGGCTCTCTCCTGGATGCCCTCTGTCAGACCCAGTGTTGACATGTGGCAAGACTCTCCTCGGGGCGCGTCTTGCTTGGGCTTCTCTCATGGAGGCCCTCAGTCAGACCCAGTGTTGACATGTGTCAAGACGCTCCTCGGGGCGTGTCTTGCTTGGGCCTCTCTCCTGGAGGCGCTCAGTCAGACCCAGTGTTGACATGTGGCAAGATGCTCCTCGGGGCGCTTCTTGCTTGGGCTTCTCTCCTGGAGGCCCTCACTCAGACCCATTGTTGACATGTGGCAAGACGCTCCTCGGGGCACGTCTTGCTTGGGCCTCTCTCCTGGAGGCACTCAGTAAGACCGAGTAGTGACATGTGACAAGACGCTCCTCGGGGCGCGTCTTGATTGGGCCTCTCTCCTGGAGGCGCTCAGTCAGACCCAGTGTTGACATGTGCCAAGACGCTCCTCGGGGAGCGTCTTTCTTGGGCCTCTCTCCTGGAGGTTCTCAGTCAGACCCAGTGTTGACATGTGGCAAGATGCTCCTCGGGGCGCGTCTTGCTTGGGCCTCTCTCCTGGAGGCGCTCAGTCAGACCCAGTGTTCACATGTGGCAAGACGCTCCTCGGGGCGCGTCTTGCTTGGGCCTCTCTCCTGGAGGCGCTCAGTCAGACCCATTGTTGACACGTGGCAAGACGCTCCTCGGGGCACGTCTTGCTTGGGCCTCTCTCCTTGAGGCGCTCAGTCAGACCGAGTTCTGACATGTGGCAAGACGCTCCTCGGGGCGCGTCTTGCTTGGGCTTCTCTCCTGGAGGCCCTCAGTCAGACCCATTCTTGACATGTGGCAAGACGCTCCTCGGGGCGCGTCTTATTTGGGCCTCTCTCCTGGAGGCGCTCAGTAAGACCGAGTGCTGACATGTGGCAAGACGCTCCTCGGGGCGCTTCTTGCTTGGGCTTCTCTCCTGTAGGCCCTCAGTCAGACGCATTGTTGACATGTGGCAAGATGCTCCTCGGGGCGCATCTTGCTTGGGCCTCTCTCCTTGAGGCCCTCTGTCAGACCCAGTGTTGACATGTGGCAAAACGCTCCTCCTGGCGCGTCTTGCTTGGGCCTCTCTCCTGGAGGCGCTCAGTCAGACCCAGTGTTGACATGTGGCAAGTTGCTCCTTGGGGCGCGTCTTGCTTGGGCCTCTCTCCTGGAGGCGCTCAGTTAGACCGAGTGCTGACATAAGGCAAGACGCTCCTCGGGGCGTGTCTTGCAGGGGCCTCTCTCCTGGAGGTGCTCAATCAGACCCATTGGTGACACGTGGCAAGACGCTCCTCGGGGCGCGTCTTGCTTGGGCCTGTCTCCTGGAGGAGGTCAGTCAGACCCAGTGGTGACACGTGGCAAGACGCTCCTCGGGGCGCATCTTGCTTGGGCCTCTCTCCTGGAGGCGCTAAGTCAGACCCAGCGTCGACACGTGGCAAGACGCTCCTCGGGGCGCGTCTTGCTTGGGCCTCTCTCCTGGAGGTTCTCAGTCAGACCCAGTGTTGACATGTGGCAAGATGCTCCTCGGGGCGCGTCTTGCTTGGGCCTCTCTCCTGGAGGCGCTCAGTCAGACCCAGTGTTCACATGTGGCAAGACGCTCATCTGGGCGCGTCTTGCTTGGACCTCCCTCCTGGAGGCGCTCAGTCAGACCGAGTAGTGACATGTGGCAAGACGCTCCTCGGGGCGCGTCTTGCTTTGGCCTCTTCTGGAGGCCCTCAGTCAGACCCATTGTTGACATGTGGCAAGACGCTCCTCGGGGCACGTCTTGCTTGGGCCTCTCTCCTGGAGGCGCTCAATCAGACCCAGTGTTGACATGTGGCAAGACGCTCCTCGGGGCGCGTCTTGCTTGGGCCTCTCTCCTGGAGGTTCTCAGTCAGACCCAGTGTTGACATGTGGCAAGATGCTCCTCGGGGCGCGTCTTGCTTGGGCCTCTCTCCTGGAGGCGCTCAGTCAGACCCAGTGTTCACATGTGGCAAGACGCTCATCGGGGCGCGTCTTGCTTGGACCTCCCTCCTGAAGGCGCTCAGTCAGACCGAGTAGTGACATGTGGCAAGACGCTCCTCGGGGCGCGTCTTAAGTTGGCCTCTCCTGGAGGCCCTCAGTCAGACCCATTGTTGACATGTGGCAAGACGCTCCTCGGGGCACGTCTTGCTGGGGCTTCTCTCATGGAGGCACTCAGTCAGACCCAGTGTTGACATGTGGCAAGACGCTCCTCGGGGCGCGTGTTGATTGGACCTCTCTCCTGGAAGCGCTCAGTCAGTCTCTCCTGGAAGCGCTCAGTCAGACCCAGTGTTGACATGTGTCAAGACGCTCCTCGGGCGTTTCTTGCTTGGGCCTCTCTCCTGGAGGCGCTCAGTCAGACCCAGAGGTGACAGGTGGCAAGACGCTCCTCGGGCCTCTCTCCTGGAGGCGCTCAGTCAGACCCAGTGTTGACATGTGGCAAGACGCTCCTCGGGGTGCGTCTTGCTTGGGCCTCTCTCCTGGAGGTGCTCAGTCAGACCCAGTGTTGACATGTGGCAAGACGCTCCTCGGGGCGCGTCTTGCTTGGGCCTCTCACCTGGAGGCGCTCAGTCAGACCGAGTGCTGACATAAGGCAAGACGCTCCTCGGGCCTCTCTCCTGGAGGCGCTCAGTCAGACCCAGTGTTGACATGTGGCAAGACGCTCCTCGGGGCGCGTCTTGCTTGGGCCTCTCTCCTGGAGTCGCTCAGTCAGACCGAGTGCTGACATAAGGCAAGACGCTCCTCGGGGCGTGTCTTGCTGGGGCCTCTCTCCTGGAGGTGCTCAATCAGACCCAGTGGTGACACGTGGCAAGACGCTCCTCGGGGCGCGTCTTGCTTGGGCCTGTCTCCTGGAGGAGCTCAGTCAGACCCAGTGGTGACACGTGGCAAGACGCTCCTCAGGGCGCATCTTGCTTGGGCCTCTCTCCTGGAGGCGCTAAGTCAGACCCAGTGTTGACACGTGGCAAGACGCTCCTCGGGGCGCGTCTTGCTTGGGCCTCTCTCCTGGAGGCGCTAAGTCAGACCCAGTGTTGACACGTGGCAAGACGCTCCTCGGGGCGCGTCTTGCTTGGGCCTCTCTCCTGGAGGAGCTCAGTCAGACCCAGTGTTGACATGTGGCAAGACGCTCCTCGGGGCGCTTCTTGCTTGGGCTTATCTCCTGGAGGCCCTCAGTCAGACCCATTGTTGACATGTGGCAAGACGCTCCTCGGGGCACGTCTTGCTTGGGCCTCTCTCCTGGAGGCGCTCAGTC
Source organism: Nothobranchius furzeri (assembly GCF_043380555.1). NCBI lineage: Eukaryota > Metazoa > Chordata > Actinopteri > Cyprinodontiformes > Nothobranchiidae > Nothobranchius > Nothobranchius furzeri. The sequence goes on along the minus strand of NC_091747.1, from coordinate 16,239,040 downwards.
AGACCGAGTAGTGACATGTGACAAGACGCTCCTCGGGGCGCGTCTTGCTGGGGCTTCTCTCATGGAGGCACTCAGTCAGACCCAGTGTTGACATGTGGCAAGACGCTCCTCGGGGCGCGTGTTGATTGGACCTCTCTCCTGGAAGCGCTCAGTCAGACCCAGTGTTGACATGTGTCAAGACGCTCCTCGGGCGTTTCTTGCTTGGGCCTCTCTCCTGGAGGCGCTCAGTCAGACCCAGAGGTGACATGTGGCAAGACGCTCCTCGGGCCTCTCTCCTGGAGGCGCTCAGTCAGACCCAGTGTTGACATGTGGCAAGACGCTCCTCGGGGCGCGTCTTGCTTGGGCCAGTCTCCTGGAGGCGCTCAGTCAGACCGAGTGCTGACATAAGGCAAGACGCTCCTCGGGCCTCTCTCCTGGAGGCGCTCAGTCAGACCCAGTGTTGACATGTGGCAAGACGCTCCTCGGGGCGGGTCTTGCTTGGGCCTCTCTCCTGGAGGCGCTCAGTCAGACCGAGTGCTGACATAAGGCAAGACGCTCCTCGGGCCTCTCTCCTGGAGGTGCTCAATCAGACCCAGTGGTGACACGTGGCAAGACGCTCCTCGGGGCGCGTCTTGCTTGGGCCTGTCTCCTGGAGGAGCTCAGTCAGACCCAGTGGTGACACGTGGCAAGACGCTCCTCGGGGCGCATCTTGCTTGGGCCTCTCTCCTGGAGGCGCTAAGTCAGACCCAGTGTTGACACGTGGCAAGACACTCCTCGGGGCGCGGATTGCTTGGGCTTCTCACATGGAGGCCCTCAGTCAGACCCAGTGTTGACATGTGTCAAGACGCTCCTTGGGGCGTGTCTTGCTTGGGCCTCTCTCCTGGCGGCGCTCAGTCAGACCCAGCGTTGACATGTGGCAAGACGCTCCTCGGGGCGCTTCTTGCTTGGGCTTCTCTCCTGGAGGCCCTCAGTCAGACCCATTGTTGACATGTGGCAAGACGCTCCTCGGGGCACGTCTTGCTTGGGCCTCTCTCCTGGAGGCGCTCAGTCAGACCGAGTAGTGACATGTGACAAGACGCTCCTCGGGGCGCGTCTTGCTGGGGCTTCTCTCATGGAGGCACTCAGTCAGACCCAGTGTTGACATGTGGCAAGACGCTCCTCGGGGCGCGTGTTGATTGGACCTCTCTCCTGGAAGCGCTCAGTCAGTCTCTCCTGGAAGCGCTCAGTCAGACCCAGTGTTGACATGTGTCAAGACGCTCCTCGGGCGTTTCTTGCTTGGGCCTCTCTCCTGGAGGCGCTCAGTCAGACCCAGAGGTGACAGGTGGCAAGACGCTCCTCGGGCCTCTCTCCTGGAGGCGCTCAGTCAGACCCAGTGTTGACATGTGGCAAGACGCTCCTCGGGGCGCGTCTTGCTTGGGCCTCTCTCCTGGAGGTGCTCAGTCAGACCCAGTGTTGACATGTGGCAAGACGCTTCTCGGGGCGCGTCTTGCTTGGGCCTCTCTCCTGGAGGCGCTCAGTCAGACCGAGTGCTGACATAAGGAAAGACGCTCCTCGGGCCTCTCTCCTGGAGGCGCTCAGTCAGACCCAGTGTTGACATGTGGCAAGACGCTCCTCGGGGCGCGTCTTGCTTGGGCCTGTCTCCTGGAGGAGCTCAGTCAGACCCAGTGGTGACACGTGGCAAGACGCTCCTCGGGGCGCATCTTGCTTGGGCCTCTCTCCTGGAGGCGCTAAGTCAGACCCAGCGTCGACACGTGGCAAGACGCTCCTCGGGGCGCGTCTTGCTTGGGCCTCTCTCCTGGAGGCGCTCAGTCAGACCCAGTGTTGACATGTGGCAAGACACTCCTCGCGGCGCGTGTTGATTGGACCTCTCTCCTGGAAGCGCTCAGTCAGACCCAGTGTTGACATGTGTCAAGACGCTCCTCGGGCGTTTCTTGCTTGGGCCTCTCTCCTGGAGGCGCTCAGTCAGACCCAGAGGTGACATGTGGCAAGACGCTCCTCGGGCCTCTCTCCTGGAGGCGCTCAGTCAGACCCAGTGTTGACATGTGGCAAGACGCTCCTCGGGGCGCGTCTTGCTTGGGCCTCTCTCCTGGAGGTGCTCAGTCAGACCCAGTGTTGACATGTGGCAAGACGCTCCTCGGGGCGCGTCTTGCTTGGGCCACTCTCCTGGAGGTGCTCAGTCAGACCGAGTGCTGACATAAGGCAAGACGCTCCTCGGGCCTCTCTCCTGGAGGCGCTCAGTCAGACCCAGTGTTGACATGTGGCAAGACGCTCCTCGGGGCGCGTCTTGCTTGGGCCTCTCTCCTGGAGGTGCTCAGTCAGACCCAGTGTTGACATGTGGCAAGACGCTCCTCGGGGCGCGTCTTGCTTGGGCCTCTCTCCTGGAGGCGCTCAGTCAGACCGAGTGCTGACATAAGGCAAGACGCTCCTCGGGCCTCTCTCCTGGAGGCGCTCAGTCAGACCCAGTGTTGACATGTGGCAAGATGCTCCTCGGGGCGCGTCTTGCTTGGGCCTGTCTCCTGGAGGAGCTCAGTCAGACCCAGTGGTGACACGTGGCAAGACGCTCCTCGGGGCGCATCTTGCTTGGGCCTCTCTCCTGGAGGCGCTAAGTCAGACCCAGCGTCGACACGTGGCAAGACGCTCCTCGGGGCGCGTCTTGCTTGGGCCTCTCTCCTGGAGGCGCTCAGTCAGACCCAGTGTTGACATGTGGCAAGACACTCCTCGCGGCGCGTGTTGATTGGACCTCTCTCCTGGAAGCGCTCAGTCAGACCCAGTGTTGACATGTGTCAAGACGCTCCTCGGGCGTTTCTTGCTTGGGCCTGTCTCCTGGAGGAGCTCAGTCAGACCCAGTGTTGACATGTGTCAAGACGCTCCTTGAGGCGTGTCTTGCTTGGGCCTCTCTCCTGGAGGCGCTCAGTCAGACCCAGTGTTGACATGTGGCAAGACGCTCCTCGGGGCGCTTCTTGCTTGGGCTTCTCTCCTGGAGGCCCTCAGTCAGACCCATTGTTGACATGTGGCAAGACGCTCCTCGGGGGAAGTCTTGCTTGGGCCTCTCTCCTGGAGGCGCTCAGTCAGACCGAGAAGTGACATGTGACAAGACGCTCCTCGGGGCGCGTCTTGCTGGGGCTTCTCTCATGGAGGCACTCAGTCAGACCCAGTGTTGACATGTGGCAAGACGCTCCTCGGGGCGCGTGTTGATTGGACCTCTCTCCTTGAAGTGCTCAGTCAGTCTCTCCTGGAAGCGCTCAGTCAGACCCAGTGTTGACATGTGTCAAGACGCTCCTCGGGCGTTTCTTGCTTGGGCCTCTCTCCTGGAGGCGCTCAGTCAGACACAGAGGTGACAGGTGGCAAGACGCTCCTCGGGGCGCGTCTTGCTTGGGCCTCTCTCCTGGAGGCGCTCAGTCAGACCGAGTGCTGACATAAAGCAAGACGCTCCTCGGGCCTCTCTCCTGGAGGCGCTCAGTCAGACCCAGTGTTGACATGTGGCAAGACGCTCCTCGGGGCGCGTCTTGCTTGGGCCTCACTCCTGGAGGCGCTCAGTCAGACCGAGTGCTGACATAAGGTAAGACGCTCCTCGGGGCGTGTCTTGCTGGGGCCTCTCTCCTGGAGGTGCTCAATCAGACCCAGTGGTGACACGTGGCAAGACGCTCCTCGGGTCGCGTCTTGCTTGGGCCTGTCTCCTGGAGGAGCTCAGTCAGACCCAGTGGTGACACGTGGCAAGACGCTCCTCGGGGCGCATCTTGCTTGGGCCTCTCTCCTGGAGGCGCTAAGTCAGACCCAGTGTTGACACGTGGCAAGACGCTCCTCGGGGCGCGTCTTGCTTGGGCCTCTCTCCTGGAGGCGCTCAGTCAGACCCAGTGTTGACATGTGGCAAGACACTCCTCGGGGCGCGTCTTGCTTGGGTCTCTCTCATGGAGGCCCTCTGTCAGACAGAGTGTTGACATGTGTCAAGACGCTCCTCGGGGCGCATCTTGCTTTGGCCTCTCCTGGAGGAGCTCAGTCAGACCCAGTGGTGACACGTGGCAAGACGCTCCTCGGGGCACATCTTGCTTGGGCCTCTCTCCTGGAGGCGCTAAGTCAGACCCAGTGTTGACACGTGGCAAGACGCTCCTCGGGGCGCGTCTTGCTTGGGTCTCTCTCCTGGAGGCGCTCAGTCAGACCCAGTGTTGACATGTGGCAAGACACTCCTCGGGGCGCGTCTTGCTTGGGCCTCTCTCATGGAGGCCCTCTGTCAGACAGAGTGTTGACATTTGTCAAGACGCTCCTCGGGGCGCATCTTGCTTTGGCCTCTCCTGGAGGCGCTCAGTCAGACCGAGTGCTGACATGTGGCAAGAAGCTTCTCGGGGCGCGTCTTGCTTGGGCTTCTCTCCTGGAGGCCCTCAGTCAGACCCATTGTTGACATGTGGCAAGACGCTCCTCGGGGCGCGTCTTGCTTGGGCCTCTCTCCAGAAGGCCCTCAATCAGACCCAGTGTTGACACGTGGCAAGACGCTTCTCGGGGCGCTTCTTGCTTGGGGCTCTCTCCTGGATGCCCTCTGTCAGACCCAGTGTTGACATGTGGCAAGACTCTCCTCGGGGCGCGTCTTGCTTGGGCTTCTCTCATGGAGGCCCTCAGTCAGACCCAGTGTTGACATGTGTCAAGACGCTCCTCGGGGCGTGTCTTGCTTGGGCCTCTCTCCTGGAGGCGCTCAGTCAGACCCAGTGTTGACATGTGGCAAGATGCTCCTCGGGGCGCTTCTTGCTTGGGCTTCTCTCCTGGAGGCCCTCACTCAGACCCATTGTTGACATGTGGCAAGACGCTCCTCGGGGCACGTCTTGCTTGGGCCTCTCTCCTGGAGGCACTCAGTAAGACCGAGTAGTGACATGTGACAGGACGCTCCTCGGGGCGCGTCTTGATTGGGCCTCTCTCCTGGAGGCGCTCAGTCAGACCCAGTGTTGACATGTGCCAAGACGCTCCTCGGGGAGCGTCTTTCTTGGGCCTCTCTCCTGGAGGTTCTCAGTCAGACCCAGTGTTGACATGTGGCAAGATGCTCCTCGGGGCGCGTCTTGCTTGGGCCTCTCTCCTGGAGGCGCTCAGTCAGACCCAGTGTTCACATGTGGCAAGACGCTCCTCGGGGCGCGTCTTGCTTGGGCCTCTCTCCTGGAGGCGCTCAGTCAGACCCATTGTTGACACGTGGCAAGACGCTCCTCGGGGCACGTCTTGCTTGGGCCTCTCTCCTTGAGGCGCTCAGTCAGACCGAGTTCTGACATGTGGCAAGACGCTCCTCGGGGCGCGTCTTGCTTGGGCTTCTCTCCTGGAGGCCCTCAGTCAGACCCATTCTTGACATGTGGCAAGACGCTCCTCGGGGCGCGTCTTATTTGGGCCTCTCTCCTGGAGGCGCTCAGTAAGACCGAGTGCTGACATGTGGCAAGACGCTCCTCGGGGCGCTTCTTGCTTGGGCTTCTCTCCTGTAGGCCCTCAGTCAGACGCATTGTTGACATGTGGCAAGATGCTCCTCGGGGCGCATCTTGCTTGGGCCTCTCTCCTTGAGGCCCTCTGTCAGACCCAGTGTTGACATGTGGCAAAACGCTCCTCCTGGCGCGTCTTGCTTGGGCCTCTCTCCTGGAGGCGCTCAGTCAGACCCAGTGTTGACATGTGGCAAGACGCTCCTTGGGGCGCGTCTTGCTTGGGCCTCTCTCCTGGAGGCGCTCAGTTAGACCGAGTGCTGACATAAGGCAAGACGCTCCTCGGGGCGTGTCTTGCTGGGGCCTCTCTCCTGGAGGTGCTCAATCAGACCCATTGGTGACACGTGGCAAGAGGCTCCTCGGGGCGCGTCTTGCTTGGGCCTGTCTCCTGGAGGAGGTCAGTCAGACCCAGTGGTGACACGTGGCAAGACGCTCCTCGGGGCGCATCTTGCTTGGGCCTCTCTCCTGGAGGCGCTAAGTCAGACCCAGCGTCGACACGTGGCAAGACGCTCCTCGGGGCGCGTCTTGCTTGGGCCTCTCTCCTGGAGGCGCTCAGTCAGACCCAGTGTTGACATGTGGCAAGACACTCCTCGGGGGGCGTGTTGATTGGACCTCTCTCCTGGAAGCGCTCAGTCAGACCCAGTGTTGACATGTGTCAAGACGCTCCTCGGGCGTTTCTTGCTTTGGCCTCTCTCCTGGAGGCGCTCAGTCAGACCCAGAGGTGACATGTGGCAAGACGCTCCTCGGGCCTCTCTCCTGGAGGCGCTCAGTCAGACCCAGTGTTGACATGTGGCAAGACGCTCTTCGGGGCGCGTCTTGCTTGGCCTCTCTCCTGGAGGTGCTCAGTCAGACCCAGTGTTGACATGTGGCAAGACGCTCCTCGGGGCGCGTCTTGCTTGGGCCACTCTCCTGGAGGTGCTCAGTCAGACCGAGTGCTGACATAAGGCAAGACGCTCCTCGGGCCTCTCTCCTGGAGGCGCTCAGTCAGACCCAGTGTTGACATGTGGCAAGACGCTCCTCGGGGCGCGTCTTGCTTGGGCCTCTCTCCTGGAGGCGCTCAGTCAGACCGAGTGCTGACATAAGGCAAGACGCTCCTCGGGGCGTGTCTTTCTGGGGCCTCTCTCCTGGAGGTGCTCAATCAGACCCAGTGGTGACACGTGGCAAGACGCTCCTCGGGGCACGTCTTGCTTGGGCCTGTCTCCTGGAGGAGCTCAGTCAGACCCAGTGGTGACACGTGGCAAGACGCTCCTCGGGGCGCATCTTGCTTGGGCCTCTCTCCTGGAGGCGCTAAGTCAGACCCAGTGTTGACACGTGGCAAGACACTCCTCGGGGCGCGTCTTGCTTGGGCTTCTCACATGGAGGCCCTCAGTCAGACCCAGTGTTGACATGTGTCAAGACGCTCCTTGAGGCGTGTCTTGCTTGGGCCTCTCTCCTGGAGGCGCTCAGTCAGACCCAGTGTTGACATGTGGCAAGACGCTCCTCTTTGCGCTTCTTGCTTGGGCTTCTCTCCTGGAGGCCCTCAGTCAGACCCATTGTTGACATGTGGCAAGACGCTCCTCGGGGCACGTCTTGCTTGGGCCTCTCTCCTGGAGGCGCTCAGTCAGACCGAGTAGTGACATGTGACAAGACGCTCCTCGGGGCGCGTCTTGCTGGGGCTTCTCTCATGGAGGCACTCAGTCAGACCCAGTGTTGACATGTGGCAAGACGCTCCTCGGGGCACGTGTTGATTGGACCTCTCTCCTGGAAGCGCTCAGTCAGTCTCTCCTGGAAGCGCTCAGTCAGACCCAGTGTTGACATGTGTCAAGACGCTCCTCGGGCGTTTCTTGCTTGGGCCTCTCTCCTGGAGGCGCTCAGTCAGACCCAGAGGTGACAGGTGGCAAGACGCTCCTCGGGACTCTCTCTTGGAGGCACTCAGTCAGACCCAGTGTTGACATGTGGCAAGATGCTCCTCGGGGCGCGTCTTGCTTGGGCCTCTCTCCTGGAGGTGCTCAGTCAGACCCAGTGTTGACATGTGGCAAGACGCTCTTTGGGGCGCGTCTTGCTTGGGCCTCTCTCCTGGAGGCGCTCAGTCAGACCGAGTGCTGACATAAGGCAAGACGCTCCTCGGGCCTCTCTCCTGGAGGCGCTCAGTCAGACCCAGTGTTGACATGTGGCAAGACGCTCTTCGGGGCGCGTCTTGCTTGGGCCTCTCTCCTGGAGGCGCTCAGTCAGACCGAGTGCTGACATAAGGCAAGACGCTCCTCGGGGCGTGTCTTGCTGGGGCTTCTCTCATGGAGGCGCTCAGTCAGACCGAGTGCTGACATGTGGCAAGACGCTCCTCGGGGCGCATCTTGCTGGGGCTTCTCTCATGGAGGCACTCAGTCAGACCCAGTGTTGACATGTGGCAAGACGCTCCTCAGGGCGCGTCTTGCTTGGGCCTCTCTCCTGGGGAGGCGATCAGTCAGACCCAGTGTTGACATGTTTCAAGACGCTCCTCGGGCGTTTCTTGCTTGGGCCTCTCTCCTGGAGGCGCTCAGTCAGACCCAGTGTTGACATGTGACAAGACGCTCCTCGGGGCGCGTCTTGCTTGGGCCTCTCTCCTGGAGGTGCTCAGTCAGACCCAGAGGTGACATGTGGCAAGACGCTCCTCGGGGCGCGTCTTGCTTGGGCTTCTCTCCTGGAGGCCCTCAGTCAGACCCATTCTTGACACGTGGCAAGACGCTCCTCGGGGCGCGTCTTATTTGGGCCTCTCTCCTGGAGGCGCTCAGTAAGACCGACTGCTGACATGTGGCAAGAGGCTCCTCGGGGCGCTTCTTGCTTGGGCTTCTCTCCTGTAGGCCCTCAGTCAGACGCATTGTTGACATGTGGCAAGATGCTCCTCGGGGCGCATCTTGCTTGGGCCTCTCTCCTTGAGGCCCTCTGTCAGACCCAGTGTTGACATGTGGCAAAACGCTCCTCCTGGCGCGTCTTGCTTGGGCCTCTCTCCTGGAGGCGCTCAGTCAGACCCAGTGTTGACATGTGGCAAGACGCTCCTCGGGCCGCGTCTTGCTTGGGCCTCTCTCCTGGGGCGGCGATCAGTCAGACCCAGTGTTGACATATGTCAAGACGCTCCTCGGGCGTTTCTTGCTTGGGCCTCTCTCCTGGAGGCGCTCAGTCAGACCCAGTGCTGACATGTGGCAAGACGCTCCTTGGGGCGCGTCTTGCTTGGGCCTCTCACCTGGGGCGGCGATCAGTCGGACCCAGTGTTGACATATGTCAAGACGCTCCTCGGGCGTTTCTTGCTTGGGCCTCTCTCCTGGAGGCGCTCAGTCAGACCCAGTGTTGACATGTGGCAAGACGCTCCTCCGGGCGCGTCTTGCTTGGGCCTCTCTCCTGGAGGCGCTCAGTCAGACCTAGTGCTGACATGTGGCAAGACGCTCCTCGGGGCGCGTCTTGCTTGGGCTTCTCTCCTGGAGGCCCTCAGTCAGACCCTTCGTTGACAACTGGCAAGACGCTCCTCGGGGCGCATCTTGCTTGGGCTTCTCTCCTGGAGGCCCTCAGTCAGACCCATTGTTGACATGTGGCAAGACGCTCCTCGGGGCGCATCTTGCTTGGGCCTCTCTCCTGGAGGCGCTCAGTCAGACCGAGTGCTGACATGTGGCAAGACGCTCCTCGGGGCACGTCTTGCTGGGGCTTCTCTCCTGGAGGCGCTCAGTCAGACCCAGTGTTGACATGTGACAAGACGCTCCTCGGGGCGCGTCTTGCTTGGGCCTCTCTCCTGGAGGCGCTCAGTCAGACCCAGAGGTGACATGTGGCAAGACGCTCCTCGGGGCCTGTCTTGCTTGGGCCTCTCTCCTGGAGGCCCTCTGTCAAACCCAGTGTTGACATGTGGCAAGATGCTCCTCGGGGCGCATCTTGCTTGGGCCTCTCTCCTGGAGGCGCTCAGTCAGACCCAGTGTTGACATGTGGCAAGACCCTCCTCGGGGCGCGTCTTGCTTGGGCCTCTCTCATGGAGGCCCTCTGTCAGACCCAGTGTTGACATGTGTCAAGACGCTCCTCGGGGCGCGTCTTGCTTTGGCCTCTCCTGGAGGCGCTCAGTCAGACTGAGTGCTGACATGTGGCAAGAAGCTTCTCGGGGCGCGTCTTGCTTGGGCTTCTCTCCTGGAGGCCCTCAGTCAGACCCATTGTTGACATGTGGCAAGACGCTCCTCGAGGCCCGTCTTGCTTGGGCCTCGCTCCAGAAGGCCCTCAATCAGACCCAGTGTTGACACGTGGCAAGACGCTCCTCGGGGCGCTTCTTGCTTGGGCCTCTCTCCTGGATGCCCTCTGTCAGACCCAGTGTTGACATGTGGCAAGACTCTCCTCGGGGCGCGTCTTGCTTGGGCTTCTCTCATGGAGGCCCTTAGTCAGACCCAGTGTTGACATGTGTCAAGACGCTCCTCGGGGCGTGTCTTGCTTGGGCCTCTCTCCTGGAGGCGCTCAGTCAGACCCAGTGTTGACATGTGGCAAGACGCTCCTCGGGGCGCTTCTTGCTTGGGCTTCTCTCCTGGAGGCCCTCACTCAGACCCATTGTTGACATGTGGCAAGACGCTCCTCGGGGCACGTCTTGCTTGGGCCTCTCTCCTGGAGGCACTCAGTCAGACCGAGTAGTGACATGTGACAAGACGCTCCTCGGGGCGCGTCTTGATTGGGCCTCTCTCCTGGAGGCGCTCAGTCAGACCCAGTGTTGACATGTGGCAAGACGCTCCTCGGGGCGCGTCTTGCTTGGGCCTCTCTCCTGGAGGTTCTCAGTCAGACCCAGTGTTGACATGTGGCAAGATGCTCCTTGGGGCGCGTCTTGCTTGGGCCTCTCTCCTGGAGGCGCTCAGTCAGACCCAGTGTTCACATGTGGCAAGACGCTCCTCGGGGCGCGTCTTGCTTGGGCCTCTCTCCTGGAGGCGCTCAGTCAGACCCATTGTTGACATGTGGCAAGACGCTCCTCGGGGCACGTCTTGCTTGAGCCTCTCTCCTGGAGGCGCTCAGTCAGACCGAGTTCTGACATGTGGCAAGACGCTCCTCGGGGCGCGTCTTGCTTGGGCTTCTCTCCTGGAGGCCCTCAGTCAGACCCATTCTTGACATGTGGCAAGACGCTCCTCGGGGCGCGTCTTATTTGAGCCTCTCTCCTGGAGGCGCTCAGTAAGACAGAGTGCTGACATGTGGCAAGACGCTCCTCGGGGCGCTTCTTGCTTGGGCTTCTCTCCTGTAGGCCCTCAGTCAGACCCATTGTTGACATGTGGCAAGATGCTCCTCGGGGCGCATCTTGCTTGGGCCTCTCTCCTTGAGGCCCTCTGTCAGACCCAGTGTTGACATGTGGGAAAACGCTCCTCCTGGCGCGTCTTGCTTGGGCCTCTCTCCTGGAGGCGCTCAGTCAGACCGAGTGCTGACATGTGGCAAGACGCTCCTCGGGGCGCGTCTTGCTTGGGCCTCTCTCCTGGAGGCGCTCAGTCAGACCGAGTGCTGACATGTGGCAAGACGCTCCTCGGGGCGCATCTTGCTTGGGCTTCTCTCCTGGAGGCTCTCAGTCAGACCCATTGTTGTCATGTGGCAAGACGCTCCTCGGGGCGCGTCTTGCTTGGGCCTCTCTCCTGGAGGCCCTCTGTCAGACCCAGTGTTGACATGTGGCAAGACGCTCCTCCGGGCGCGTCTTGCTTGGATTTCTCACCTGGAGGCGCTCAGTCAGACCCAGTGTTGACATGTGGCAAGACGCTCCTCGGGGCGCGTCTTGCTTGGGCCTCTCTCCTGGGGCGGCGATCAGTCAGACCCAGTGTTGATATGTGTCAAGATGCTCCTCGGGCGTTTCTTGCTTGGGCCTCTCTCCTGGAGGCGCTCAGTCACACCCAGTGTTGACATGTGGTAAGACGCTCCTCGGGGCGCATCTTGCTTGGGCCTCTCTCCTAGAGGCGCTCAGTCAGACCTAGTGCTGACATGTGGCAAGACGCTCCTCGGGGCGCGTCTTGCTTGGGCTTCTCTCCTGGAGGCCCTCACTCAGACCCTTCGTTGACATGTGGCAAGACGCTCCTCGGGGCGCGTCTTGCTTGGCCCTCTCTCCTGGAGGCGCTCAGTCAGACCGAGTGCTGACATGTGGCAAGACGCTCCTCGGGGCGCATCTTGCTTGGGCTTCTCTCCTGGAGGCCCTCAGTCAGACCCATTGTTGACATGTGGCAAGACGCTCCTCCGGGCGCATCTTGCTTGGGCCTCTCTCCTGGAGGCGCTCAGTCAGACCGAGTGCTGACATGTGGCAAGACGCTCCTCGGGGCGCGTCTTGCTTGGGCCTCTCTCCTGGAGGCGCTCAGTCAGACCCAGAGGTGACATGTGGCAAGACGCTCCTCGGGGCGCGTCTTGCTTGGGCCTCTCTCCTGGAGGCCCTCTGTCAAACCCAGTGTTGACATGTGGCAAGATGCTCCTCGGGGCGCATCTTGCTTGGGCCTCTCTCCTGGAGGCGCTAAGTCAGACCGAGTGCTGACATGTGGCAAGACGCTCCTCGGGGCGCGTCTTGCTTGGGCCTCTCTCCTGGAGGCGCTCAGTCAGACCCAGTGTTGACATGTGGCAAGACACTCCTCGGGGCGCATCTTGCTTGGGCCTCTCTCATGGAGGTCCTCTTTCAGACCCAGTGTTGACATGTGTCAAGACGCTCCTCGGGGCGCATCTTGCTTTGGCCTCTCTCCTGGAGGTGCTCAGTCAGACCGAGTGCTGACATGTGGCAAGAAGCTCCTCGGGGCGCGTCTTCCTTGGGCTTCTCTCCTGGAGGCCCTCAGTCAGACCCATTGTTGACATGTGGCAAGACGCTCCTCGGGGCGCGTATTGCTTGGGCCTCTCTCCTGGATGCCCTCTGTCAGACCCAGTGTTGACATGTGGCAAGACTCTCCTCGGGGCGCGTCTTGCTTGGGCTTCTCACATGGAGGCCCTCAGTCAGACCCAGTGTTGACATGTGTCAAGACGCTCCTCGGGGCGTGTCTTGCTTGGGCCTCTCTCCTGGAGGCGCTCAGTCAGACCCAGTGTTGACATGTGGCAAGACGCTCCTCGGGGCGCTTCTTGCTTGGGCTTCTCTCCTGGAGGCCCTCAGTCAGACCCATTGTTGACATGTGGCAAGACGCTCCTCCGGGCGCATCTTGCTTGGGCCTCTCTCCTGGAGGCGCTCAGTCAGACCGAGTGCTGACATGTGGCAAGACGCTCCTCGGGGCACGTCCTGCTGGGGCTTCTCTCCTGGAGGCTCTCAGTCAGACCCAGTGTTGACATGTGACAAGACGCTCCTCGGGGCGCGTCTTGCTTGGGCCTCTCTCCTGGAGGCGCTCAGTCAGACCCAGAGGTGACATGTGGCAAGACGCTCCTCGGGGCGCGTCTTGCTTGGGCCTCTCTCCTGGAGGCCCTCTGTCAAACCCAGTGTTGACATGTGGCAAGATGCTCCTCGGGGCGCATCTTGCTTGGGCCTCTCTCCTGGAGGCGCTAAGTCAGACCGAGTGCTGACATGTGGCAAGACGCTCCTCGGGGTGCGTCTTGCTTGGGCCTCTCTCCTGGAGGCGCTCAGTCAGACCCAGTGTTGACATGTGGCAAGACACTCCTCGGGGCGCATCTTGCTTGGGCCTCTCTCATGGAGGTCCTCTTTCAGACCCAGTGTTGACATGTGTCAAGACGCTCCTCGGGGCGCATCTTGCTTTGGCCTCTCTCCTGGAGGTGCTCAGTCAGACCGAGTGCTGACATGTGGCAAGAAGCTCCTCGGGGCGCGTCTTCCTTGGGCTTCTCTCCTGGAGGCCCTCAGTCAGACCCATTGTTGACATGTGGCAAGACGCTCCTCGGGGCGCGTATTGCTTGGGCCTCTCTCCTGGATGCCCTCTGTCAGACCCAGTGTTGACATGTGGCAAGACTCTCCTCGGGGCGCGTCTTGCTTGGGCTTCTCACATGGAGGCCCTCAGTCAGACCCAGTGTTGACATGTGTCAAGACGCTCCTCGGGGCGTGTCTTGCTTGGGCCTCTCTCCTGGAGGCGCTCAGTCAGACCCAGTGTTGACATGTGGCAAGACGCTCCTCGGGGCGCTTCTTGCTTGGGCTTCTCTCCTGGAGGCCCTCAGTCAGACCCATTGTTGACATGTGACAAGACGCTCCTCGGGGCACGTCTTGCTTGGGCCTCTCTCCTGGAGGCGCTCAGTCAGACCGAGTAGTGACATGTGACAAGACGCTCCTCGGGGCGCGTCTTGCTGGGGCTTCTCTCATGGAGGCACTCAGTCAGACCCAGTGTTGACATTTGGCAAGACGCTCCTCGGGGCGTGTGTTGCTTCGACCTCTCTCCTGGAGGCGCTCAGTCAGACCCAGTGTTGACATGTGTCAAGACGCTCCTCGGGCGTTTCTTGCTTTGGCCTCTCTCCTGGTGGCGCTCAGTCAGACCCAGAGGTGACATGTGGCAAGACGCTCCTCGGGCCTCTCTCCTGGAGGCGCACAGTCAGACCCAGTGTTGACATGTGGCAAGACGCTCCTCGGGGCACGTCTTGCTTGGGCCTCTCTCCTGGAGGCGCTCAGTCAGACCCAGAGGAGACATGTGTCAAGACGCTCCTCGGGGCGCGTCTTGCTTGGGCCTCTCTCCTGGAGGCGCTCAGTCAGACCGAGGGCTGACATGTGGCAAGACGCTCCTCCGGGCGCGTCTTGCTTGGGCCTCTCTCCTGGAGGCGCTCAGTCAGACCGAGTGCTGACATAAGGCAAGATGCTCCTCAGGGCGCGTCTTGCTGGGGCCTCTCTCCTGGAGGTGCTCAGTCAGACCGAGTGCTGACATAAGGCAAGATGCTCCTCAGGGCGCGTCTTGCTGGGGCCTCTCTCCTGGAGGAGCTCAGTCAGACCCAGTGGTGACACGTGGCAAGACGCTCCTCGGGGCGCATCTTGCTTGGGCCTCTCTCCTGGAGGCGCTAAGTCAGACCCAGTGTTGACACGTGGCAAGACGCTCCTCGGGGCGCGTCTTGCTTGGGCCTCTCTCCTGGAGGCGCTCAGTCAGACCCATTGTTGACATGTGGCAAGACACTCCTCGGGGCGTGTCTTGCTTGGGCCTCTCTCATGGAGGCCCTCTGTCAGACCCAGTGTTGACATGTGTCAAGACGCTCCTCGGGGCGCTACTTGCTTTGGCCTCTTTCCTGGAGGCGCTCAGTCAGACCGAGTGCTGACATGTGGCAAGAAGCTCCTCGGGGCGCGTCTTGCTTGGGCTTCTCTCCTGGAGGCCCTCATTCAGACCCATTGTTGACATGTGGCAAGACGCTCCTCGGGGCGCGTCTTGCTTGGGCCTCTCTCCAGAAGGCCCTAAATCAGACCCAGTGTTGACATGTGGCAAGACGCTCCTCGGGGCGCTTCTTGCTTGGGCCTCTCTCCTGGAGGCGCTCAGTCAGACCCAGTGGTGACATGTGGCAAGACGCTCCTCGGGGCGCGTCTTGCTTGGGCCTCTCTCCAGAAGGCCCTCAATCAGACCCAGTGTTGACACGTGGCAAGACGCTCCTCGGGGCGCTTCTTGCTTGGGCCTCTCTCCTGGAGGCGCTCAGTCAGACCCAGTGGTGACATGTGGCAAGATGCTCCTCGGGGCACGTCTTGCTTGGGCCTCTCTCGTGGAGGCGCTCAGTCAGACCGAGTAGTGACTTGTGACAAGACGCTCCTCGGGGCGCTTCGTGCTTGGGCCTCTCTCCTGGAGGCGCTCAGTCAGACCCAGTGTTGACACGTGGCAAGACGCTCCTCGGGGCGCGTCTTGCTTGGGCCTCTCTCCTGGAGGTTCTCAGTCAGACCCAGTGTTGACATGTGGCAAGACGCTCCTCGGGGCACGTCTTGCTTGGGCCTCTCTCCTGGAGGCACTCAGTCAGACCGAGTAGTGACATGTGACAAGACGCTCCTCGGGGCGCGTCTTGCTTGGGCCTCTCTCCTGGAGGCGCTCAGTCAGACCCAGTGTTGACATGTGGCAAGACGCTCCTCGGGGCGCGTCGTGCTTGGGCCTCTCTCCTGGAGGCGCTCAGTCAGACCCAGTGTTGACATGTGGCAAGACGCTCCTCGGGGCGCGTCGTGCTTGGGCCTCTCTCCTGGAGGTTCTCAGTCAGACCCAGTGTTCACATGTGGCAAGAGGCTCCTCGGGGCACGTCTTGCTTGGGCCTCTCTCCTGGAGGCGCTCAGTCAGACCGATTTCTGACATGTGGCAAGACGCTCCTCGGGGCGCGTCTTGCTTGGGCTTCTCTCCTGGAGGCCCTCAGTCAGACCCATTCTTGACATGTGGCAAGACGCTCCTCGGGGCGCGTCTTATTTGGGCCTCTCTCCTGGAGGCGCTCAGTGAGACCGAGTGCTGACATGTGGCAAGACCCTCCTCGGGGCGCTTCTTGCTTGGGCTTCTCTCCTGTAGGCCCTCAGTCAGACCCATTGTTGACATGTGGCAAGATGCTCCTCGGGGCGCATCTGGCTTGGGCCTCTCTCCTTGAGGCCCTCTGTCAGACCCAGTGTTGACATGTGGCAAAACGCTCCTCCTGGCGCGTTTTGCTTGGGCCTCTCTCCTGGAGGCGCTCAGTCAGACCCAGTGTTGACATGTGGCAAGACGCTCCTCAGGGCGCGTCTTGCTTGGGCCTCTCTCCTGGGGAGGCAATCAGTCAGACCCAGTGTTGACATGTGTCAAGACGCTCCTCGGGCGTTTCTTGCTTGGGCCTCTCTCCTGGAGGCGCTCAGTCAGACCCAGTGTTGACATGTGGCAAGACGCTCCTCGGGGCGCGTATTGCTTGGGCCTCTCTCCTGGAGGCGCTCAGTCAGACCTAGTGCTGACATGTGGCAAGACGCTCCTCGGGGCGCGTCCTGCTTGGGCTTCTCTCCTGGAGGCCCTCAGTCAGACCCTTCGTTGACATGTGGCAAGACGCTCCTCGGGGCGCGTCTTGCTTGGCCCTCTCTCCTGGAGGCGCTCAGTCAGACCGAGTGCTGACATGTGGCAAGACGCTCCTCGGGGCGCATCTTGCTTGGGCTTCTCTCCTGGAGGCCCTCAGTCAGACCCATTGTTGACATGTGGCAAGACGCTCCTCCGGGCGCATCTTGCTCGGGCCTTTCTCCTGGAGGCGCTCAGTCAGACCGAGTGCTGACATGTGGCAAGACGCTCCTCGGGGCACGTCTTGCTGGGGCTTCTCTCCTGGAGGCGCTCAGTCAGACCCAGTGTTGACATGTGACAAGACGCTCCTCGGGGCGCGTCTTGCTTGGGCCTCTCTCCTGGAGGCGCTCAGTCATACCCAGAGGTGACATGTGGCAAGACGCTCCTCGGGGCGCGTCTTGCTTGGGCCTCTCTCCTGGAGGCCCTCTGTCAGACCCAGTGTTGACATGTGGCAAGATGCTCCTCGGGGCGCATCTTGCTTGGGCCTCTCTCCTGGAGGCGCTCAGTCAGACCGTGAACTGACATGTGGCTAGACGCTCCTCGGGGCACGTCTTGCTGGGGCTTCTCTCCTGGAGGCGCTCAGTCAGACCCAGTGTTGACATGTGGCAAGACACTCCTCGGGGCGCATCTTGCTTGGGCCTCTCTCATGGAGGCCCTCTGTCAGACCCAGTGTTGACATGTGTCAAGACGCTCCTCGGCGCATCTTGCTTTGGCCTCTCTCCTGGAGGCGCTCAGTCAGACCGAGTGCTGACATGTGGCAAGAAGCTCCTCGGGGCGCGTCTTCCTTGGGCTTCTCTCCTGGAGGCCCTCAGTCAGACCCATTGTTGACATGTGGCAAGACGCTCCTCGGGGCGCGTATTGCTTGGGCCTCTCTCCTGGATGCCCTCTGTCAGACCCAGTGTTGACATGTGGCAAGACTCTCCTCGGGGCGCGTCTTGCTTGGGCTTCTCACATGGAGGCCCTCAGTCAGACCCAGTGTTGACATGTGTCAAGACGCTCCTCGGGGCGTGTCTTGCTTGGGCCTCTCTCCTGGAGGCGCTCAGTCAGACCCAGTGTTGACATGTGTCAAGACGCTCCTCGGGGCGTGTCTTGCTTGGGCCTCTCTCCTGGAGGCGCTCAGTCAGACCCAGTGTTGACATGTGGCAAGACGCTCCTCGGGGCGCTTCTTGCTTGGGCTTCTCTCCTGGAGGCCCTCAGTCAGACCCATTGTTGACGTGTGACAAGACGCTCCTCGGGGCACGTCTTGCTTGGGCCTCTCTCCTGGAGGCACTCAGTCAGACCGAGTAGTGACATGTGACAAGACGCTCCTCGGGGCGCGTCTTGCTGGGGCTTCTCTCATGGAGGCACTCAGTCAGACCCAGTGTTGACATTTGGCAAGACGCTCCTCGGGGCGCGTGTTGCTTGGACCTCTCTCCTGGAGGCGCTCAGTCAGACCCAGTGTTGACATGTGTCAAGACGCTCCTCGGGTGTTTCTTGCTTGGGCCTCTCTCCTGGAGGCGCTCAGTCAGACCGAGGGCTGACATGTGGCAAGACGCTCCTCGGGGCGCTTCTTGCTTGGGCTTCTCTCCTGGAGGCCCTCAATCAGACCCAGTGTTGACACGTGGCAAGACGCTCCTCGGGGCGCTTCTTGCTTGGGCCTCTCTCCTGGAGGCGCTCAGTCAGACCCATTGGTGACATGTGGCAAGACGCTCCTCGGGGCGCGTATTGCTTGGGCCTCTCTCCTGGATGCCCTCTGTCAGACCCAGTGTTGACATGTGGCAAGACGCTCCTCGGGGCGAGTCTTGCGTGGGCCTCTCTCCAGAAGGCTCTCAATCAGACCCAGTGTTGACACGTGGCAAGATGCTCCTCGGGGCGCTTCTTGCTTGGGCCTCTCTCCTGGAGGCGCTCAGTCAGACCCAGTGGTGACATTTGGCAAGACGCTCCTCGGGGCACGTCTTGCTTGGGCCTCTCTCGTGGAGGCGCTCAGTCAGACCGAGTAGTGACATGTGACAAGACGCTCCTCGGGGCGCGTCTTCCTTGGGCCTCTCTCCTGGAGGAGCTCAGTCAGACCCAGTGTTGACATGTGGCAAGACGCTCCTCGGGGCGCGTCTTGCTTGGGCCTCTCTCCTGGAGGTTCTCAGTCAGACCCAGTGTTGACATGTGGCAAGATGCTCCTCGGGGCGCGTCTTGCTTGGGCCTCTCTCCTGGAGGAGCTCAGTCAGACCCAGTGTTCACATGTGGCAAGACGCTCCTCGGGGCGCATCTTGCTTGGGCGTCTCTCCTGGAGGCGCTCAGTCAGACCGAGTTCTGACATGTGGCAAGACGCTCCTCGAGGCGCGTCTTGCTTGGGCTTCTCTCCTGGAGGCCCTCAGTCAGACCCATTGTTGACATGTGGCAAGACGCTCCTCGGGGCGTGTCTTATTTGGGCCTCTCTCCTGGAGGCGCTCAGTAAGACCGAGTGCTGACATGTGGCAAGACGCTCCTCGGGGCGCTTCTTGCTTGGGCTTCTCTCCTGGAGGCCCTCAGTCAGACCCATTGTTGACATGTGG
Source organism: Nothobranchius furzeri (assembly GCF_043380555.1). Taxonomy (NCBI): domain Eukaryota; kingdom Metazoa; phylum Chordata; class Actinopteri; order Cyprinodontiformes; family Nothobranchiidae; genus Nothobranchius; species Nothobranchius furzeri. The sequence continues at coordinate 16,220,242 of NC_091747.1, read as the reverse complement.
CAAGATGCTCCTCGGGGCGCATCTTGCTTGGGCCTCTCTCCTTGAGGCCCTCTGTCAGACCCAGTGTTGACATGTGGCAAAACGCTCCTCCGGGCGCGTCTTGCTTGGGCCTCTCTCCTGGAGGCGCTCAGTCAGACCCAGTGTTGACATGTGGCAAGACGCTCCTTGGGGCGCGTCTTGCTTGGGCCTCTCTCCTGGAGGCGCTCAGTCAGACCGAGTGCTGACATGTGGCAAGACGCTACCGACGCGGTCTTTAGCGTTTGCGTATATAAAGAAGGTCGATGACATTTACAGACCCGGCGGCATGGGCACCACAGTAGAACAACAAGGTGCTCTCAAGCGCACACAGATACTGAACGCATTGTCACTCATGATGGCTATACTGACATGCCCGTTTCTAATTTCTATGTATATTAAATTATGACAAGAGCTACTTTAGGTGGTTACGATTACACTCTGACCACGTGCATTAGTTTCTGCTAGTGCCCTTTAAATACATTTGCCCACTTGCTCTAACTGCCATTAAACCCACACGTACAACATCCAAGAAAAACAATGATCTCGCTGTCTGTACTGGGTGTACTCTCAGTAGTCGCAGTTGCTCAGGCCATGGTGGTACTCTCACATAACGCCTCTGACATACGTCCCATCACACCACCTCCTAGACTACTCGCGAAAGAGTATTCAACACCCCCCTTGTACGAAGACAACCATTATAACGAGCACAGCACAATGCTTGCCGCACGCGAAGACAACTTGCAGGAGACAACGCTACCACCTGTTATGAGAACAATGGATTCGAGTGACAACGATCGCGACTATGACGAGCACATTACAGCACCCTCTGTGCACGAAGACCAGGTGCAGGAGACAATGCTACCACCTGTCATGAGAAACAAGAGTTTGGTTAACAATGATCATCGTCGTGTCCCATTGAAAACGGGCGCGCCATCGCACACATCGTACATGTGTGTTAACCCACCTGCGACAGACTTTGTGTGTTGCATCTCATCGAGATGTATTGACGTCTGTGTCAATACAGGAGTCTATAAGCTGGGAGCTGGACGCTAATGACCCGTGCATGCGCCACACAAAAGGTAACTCGACTAACTACAAAACGCATATTGTGATGTAGAAAGTTGGCTCAACTGTTTGAATCAGCTGCAGCTGCGGTTTACTCACGACGTGAATCGCACGCTTGTTAGAAGTACATTCGGAGCACTTAAAAAATACATCGCTCTCATCGAGTTCCGTCTCAGTGTTCACCGGCTGATGTGCAAGAGCGTGACATGGGATCGCCAGGAACTTACTTAAGGACTATCATCTCATTTGGCATTTACTCACGGACCCAAGAAACCAGTTCCGAAAAATGGTCGAGAATTATAACTTGTCTAATAGCAACTGGAAGATATGTTGCGTCATAAGCCTCTGATGGTTCACAAGGTGCACGGTCCACTCGAAATCCTAATGCTGTATTTGTAGTACATGCACTAAGTCTTCTCTGTTGATGTCAGACTAGAGTTTTATTAGAGTTTTACTTTGCAACAATGGGATTCGAGCAATTGATGTGTATATTTTTAATAGTGCACAATGCTACTATTCCTAGGCTGAATGTATGACATGGCTCTTATGTATCATTATGTATCGTTTCCATTAAGTACTAATTTAAATAAAGTCCCTCTGTCCTCAGTGCTAGGTTGTGGGTTTAATACACATTATCATGATCAACCTGTTGAATAGTATAATAACAATATTCCTGTAAAAGTCATTTAGTAATGAACAACCTCAGTTCTGTGAAAGAACATCATGTCTCTGATGTGTACACTGCAGGCCTGACCGGGGATGCACGCAAGGGCCTGTGTGTGTGTGTGTGTGTGTGTGTGTGTGCGTGCGTGCGTGCGTGCATGCGTGCGTGTGTGTGTGTGTGTGTGTGTGTGTGTGTGTGTGTGTGTGTGTGTGAAACAAATAAAGATAAATATAGCGAGTGCGGCCACGAGCGGTCGTGCAGGGTAGAGGCTGCGCGAAAACGCCTCTAAAACAAGCGCGTGCCCACGCCCGATCCGTGGAAGCACGTAGAACTAGCCAACGTACTAGCAGAAATCAACGATCACACACGGGTCATTGAGTGTGTACAGGGTTCGTCTGCGTGTGTGGCATTGGGCAATCTAGCGGCAACCGAGTGGCCTGAAGGCGGAACCGGCCAACCCGTCGCCCTCACCATCGTTGCGCTTCGAGATGAACTATTGCTAAAGATGATCGTCCTCATCAACCACGGCGCTACCAGAGAATATCGTAACGAAGACCCTCTCCGCGACCTCACGGCCAGTGTGCGCAGTGTACAGCAAATGACAAACGATGTTGCGAGCGATATATCGGAAAAACTTTGCACTGACGCGAAGGTCGCCACTGCAGGTTGTGTGAGTCTCGCGCAAAGTGCCATATCAAACGTGCGCAAGCTAGTGACAAGCAACTTCACCAGATCCGTAGATTCTGCATACGCTCGGATACGAATGAAAGTATCGAGAGATAACACCGACACGAGTTGCGCGACGGCGCTGGCTGCAGTCGCTACAACACTGGATTTATTAATCAACGTAATTGTGATCTTAATGGCGTATCGAGTGTGAACCAGAAACTACAACCAGTACTACAGAAAACTGGCATGAGGGTCGCGGTCTAACGTTATGTTGGTGTCTCGCATCGACCGTCGACGGCCGTTTGCCAGCGGCTGAAAATGGCACAGTTGACGAAATGGAAACGCCGACCGTCGATAGTGCACTCTCGCAAGTTCCAACCGCACCATCTCAGGAGACAGACCACAGAGTCATATTAGCGGAGGGTAGATAGAAAATGCGCAAACCGCCGCAACCGCCCATATACATACTATACGAGTTCAACATAGAGTGGAGTAAGAAGTTACTACCGATTGTATTTCCAACATGCAAGCAGCTGGTGTGTGATGCTTTACTTGAGTATTACAGAGGTTGCGATGTCCTGTGTTCCACGAGCGCATGGAAACAAGTGAACGAACTTCTACGGACCGTACTGTTGGGGTATGAGCGAGCTGTAAAATCAATACACGCTAGACACGCGGACTTTGCCGCGTTACTGGACACGCATATCGCCACAACAAAACCGGGTCAAGTGTTCGGGGCGTCACCGCGCTCGACTATACACGTCTTGGCCTACCACGAGTACATGAGCCCACAGATCCTAAGCGAGGTCGAAGCCGTTGTGTCTACCCAACGCAAATTCAGCACAGCCGTGCGCGCTAAGACAAGTCCCTCTAGACTGCTGGAAACTTTGGAAACGTGGAAGGCTGGCGTGTACGCGCTTTCTACACATCTCAACGGTATGATCGCGATACTCTCGGCCGCACAACAACTAATGGTCATGTGTTCGGAAGGTCCGATCAGGTCTGACATGACCGGTTGTCAATCCACGTCGAGCGTGCACTCACACACGGATATCCTGGCGTACAGTAAAGCGACGGCGACCTCTACGCTCACGTTGATCGCCGATGTTTAGAAGGGCAATCGAGTGTGTTGGCTGACGAAAGCTATGGTGACCGACGGTCGCGTCGACTACAATTTGCCTCACTGCGACTGGAGAGGCGTATGTGATCCTTTGCAAATCGACAACACCACCGCGGTCGAGTGCGAAGTGACGGTCGGCGGCGTGTTGTCCTTACTGTGCCCCATACAATGTGACGGTCCGTGTCACGGACCGGTGTGTTACGACCCGACTAACGAAACGTACCAGGTGATAACATTCCATCCGCCCATTACAGCGGAGCGAGCGTTTCGCCACACTCCCAAACCAAGGTTAATAGTTGTAGCGCACGCCCTTTCGGACCTCAGTGCACGCGAAACACTGGCGTACGCTCACAACATCACGCTCGAGACAGCTCAAGCGTTACGCGAAACAAAGGACGTGTTCAAATCCATAGAGAATATACGGTCTTTAGCGTATGCGTATATAAAGAAGGTCGATGACATTTGCAGACCCGGCGGCGTGGGCACCACAGTAGAACAACAAGGTGCTCTCAAGCGCACACAGTTACTGGCCGCATTATCACTCGCGATGTCTATCCTGACATGCCCGTTTCTGATTTCTATGTATATTAAATTATGACAAGAGCTACGGTGGTTACGATTACACTCTGACCACGTGCCTTAGTTTCTGCCAGTGACCTATAAATACATTTGCCCACTTGCTCCCACTGCCATTAAAACGGCTGTACCCACACGTACAACACCCAAGAAAAAAAATGATCTTGCTGTCTGTACTGGGTGTACTCTCAGTAGTCGCAGTTGCTCAGGCCATGGTGGTACGCTCACATAACGCCTCTGAGATACGTCCCATCACACCACCTCCTAGACTACTCGCGAAGGAGTATTCAACACCCCCTTTGTACGAAGACAACCAATATAACGAGCACAGCACAACGCTTGCCGCACGCGAAGACAACATGCAGGAGACAACGCTACCACCTGTCGTGAGAACAACGGATTCGAGTGACAACGATCGCGACTATGACGAGCACATTACAGCACCCTCTGTGCACGAAGACCAGGTGCAGGAGACAACGCTACCACCTGTCGTGAGAAACAAGAGTTTGGTTAACAATGATCATCGTCGTGTCCCATTGTAAATGGGCGCGCCATCGCACACATCGTACATGTGTGTTAACCCACCTGTATGCGACAGACTTTGTGTGTTGCATGACATCGAGATGTATTGACGTCTGTGTCAATACAGGACTCTCTATAAGCCGGGAGCTGGATGCTAACGACCCGTGCATGCGCCACACAAAAGGTATCGTACATATGTTAACCCACCTGTATGCGACAGACTTTGTGTGTTGCATGACATCGAGATGTATTGACGTCTGTGTCAATACAGGACTCTCTAAGCTGGGAGCTGGACGCTAACGACCCGTGCATGTGCCACACAAAAGGTAACTCGACTAACTACAAAACGCATATTGTGATGTAGAAAGTTGGCTCGACTGTTTGAATCAGCTGCAGCTGCGGTTTACTCACGAAGTGAATCGCACGCTTGTTAGAAGTACATTCGGAGCACTTAAAAAATACATCGCTCTCATCGAGTTCCGTCTCAGCGTTCACCGGCTGATGGGCAAGAGCGTGACATGGGATCGCCAGGAACTTACTTAAGGACTATCATCTCATTTGGCATTTACTCACGGACCCAAGAAACCAGTTCCGAAAAATGGTCGAGAATTATAACTTGTCAAATAGCAACTGGAAGATATGTTGCGTCATAAGCCTCTGATGGTTCACAAGGTGCACGGTCCACTCGAAATCCTAATGCTGTATTTGTAGTACATACACTAAGTCTTCTCTGTTGATGTCTGACTAGAGTTTTATTAGAGTTTTACTTTGCAACAATGGGATTCGAGCAATCGATGTGTATATTTTTAATAGTGCACAATGCTACTATTCCTAGGCTGAATGTATGACATGGCTCTTATGTATCATTATGTATCGTTTCCATTAAGTACTAATTTAAATAAAGTCCCTCTGTCCTCAGTGCTAGGTTGTGGGTTTAATACACATTATTATGATCAACCTGTTGAATAGTATGATAACAATATTCCTGTAAAAGTCATTTAGTAATGAACAACCTCAGTTCTGTGAAACAACATCATGTCTCTGATGTGTACACTGCAGGCCTGACCGGGGTTTGCACGCAAGGGCCTGTGTGTGTGTGTGTGTGTGTGTGTGTGTGTGTGTGTGTGTGTGTGTGTGTGTGTGTGTGTGTGTGTGTGTGTGTGTGTGTGTGTGTGTGTGTGTGTGTGTGTGTGTGTGTGTGTGTGTGTGTGTGTGTGTGAAACAAATAAAGATAAAAATAGCTAGTTCGGCCACGAGCGGTCGTGCAGGGTAGAGGCTGCGCGAAAACGCCTCTAAAACAAGCGCGTGCCCACGCCCGATCCGTGGAAGCACGTAGAACTAGCAAACGTACTAGCAGAAATCAACGATTGCACACGGGTCATTGAGTGTGTACAGGGTTCGTCTGTGTGTGTGGCATTGGGCAAGGTGGAACCGGCCAACCCGTCGCCCTCACCATCGTTGCGCTTCGAGATGAACTATTGCTAAAGATGATCGTCTTCGTCAACCACGGCGCTACCAGAGTTACCACGACATGCGCCTTAAAAGCGTTCTCGTTTGGGTCAGCGCCACCAGAATTGAATTGGCAAGTCAGCGGATATTACACAACTCGTAACGAAGACCCTCTCCGCGACCTCGCGGCCAGTGTGCGCAGTGTACAGCAAATGACAAACGATGTTGCGAGCGATATATCGGAAAAACTTTGCACTGACGTGACGGTCGCCACTGCAGGTTGTGTGAGTCTCGCGCAAAGTGCCATATCAAACGTGCGCAAGCTAGTGACAAGCAACTTCACCAGATCCGTAGATTCTGCATACGCTCGGATACGAATGAAAGTATCGAAAGATAACACCGACACGAGTTGCGTGACGGCGCTGGCTGCAGTCGCTACAACACTGGATTTATTAATCAACGTAATTGTGATCGTAATGGCGTTTCGAGTGTGCACCAGAAACTACAACCAGTACTACAGAAAACTGGCATGAGGGTCGCGGTCTAACGTTATGTTGGTGTCTCGCATCGACCGTCGACGGCCGTTTGCCAGCGGCTGAAAATGGCACAGTTGACGAAATGGAAACGCCGACCGTCGATAGCGCACTCTCGCAAGTTCCAACCGCACCATCTCAGGAGACAGACCACAGAGTCATATTAGCGGAGGGTGGATAGAAAATGCGCAAACCGCCGCAACCGCCCATATACATACTATACGAGTTCAACATAGAGTGGAGTAAGAAGTTACTACCGATTGTATTTCCAAAGTGCAAGCAGCTGGTGTGTGACGCTTTACTTGAGTATCACAGAGGTTGCGATGTCCTGTGTTCAACGAGCGCATGGAAACAAAGGAACGAACTTCTACCGACGGTACTATTGGGGTATGAGCGAGCTGTAAAATCAATACAAGCTAGGCAAGCGGAATTTGCCGTGTTACTGGACACGCATATCGCAACAACAAAACCGGGTCAAGTGTTCGGGGCATCACCGCGCTCGACTATACACGTCTTGGCCTACCACGAGTACATGAGCCCACAAGATCCTAAGCGAGGTCGAAGCCGTTGTGTCTACCCAACGCAAATTCAGCACAGCCGTGCGCGCTAAGACAAGTCCCTCTAGACTGCTGGAAACTTTGGAAACGTGGGAGGCTGGCGTGTACGCGCTTTCTACACATCTCAACGGTATGATCGCGATACTCTCGGCCGCACAACAACTAATGGTCATGTGTTCGGAAGGTCTGATCAGGTCTGACATGACCGGTTGTCAATCGACGTCGAGCGTGCACTCACACACGGATATCCTGGCGTACAGTAAAACGACAGCGACCTCTATGCTCACGTTGATCGCCGATGTAATAGATTCTACCTTCTTGTAACGTTTCAGCATGATTGGACCTTGTTTTCACACAAATGAACCCAGAATGATTTGAAATTGTGCTTCGTGCAACATAATTCTGGGTGCCATTTAAAAACCATAAGTGCTAATGACTCCATTCCTTTTTGTGGTTGTAGGGGCTGTTGATTGGAGTACACTAAAACAAACCTGATCTCTCTAGGACATTCAGAAGCCAAGTTATAAGCCCACAAATGTGTAACTGGACTACTTCTTTAAAGTGAGACCAGGCCCGGTGACCTTTGGGACATGGTTTGACCCCATATAGGAATGTGCGATCATCATGAAACGTTCAGATCACTTACAACTCAATAGATTCTACCTTCCTGTAACGTTTCAGCCTGATTGGACCTTGTTTTCACACAAATGAACCCAGAATGATGTGAAATTGTGCTTCGTGCAACATAATTCTGGGTGCCATTTAAAAACCATAAGTGCTAATGACTCCATTCCTTTTTGGGGTAATGGGGGCTGTTAATTGGAGTACTCTAAAACAAACCTGACCTCTCTAGGATATTCAGAATTCAAGTTATAAGCCCACAAAGGTGTAACTGGACTACATCTTTAAAGTGACACCAGATCCGGTGACCTTTGGGACATGGTTTGAGCCACTTAGGAATGTGCGATCATCATGAAACGTTCAGATCACTTACAACTCAATAGATTCTACCTTCCTGTAACGTTTCAGCCTGATTGGACCTTGTTTTCACACAAATGAACCCAGAATGATGTGAAATTGTGCTTCGTGCAACATAATTCTGGGTGCCATTTACAAACCATAAGTGCTAATGACTCCATTCATTTTTGTGGTTGTAGGGGCTGTTGATTGGAGTACACTAAAACAAACCTGACCTCTATAGGACATTCAGAAGCCAAGTTATAAGCCCACAAATGTGAAACTGGACTACTTCTTTAAAGTGACACCAGGCCCGGTGACCTTTGGGACATGGTTTGACCCCCTATAGGAATGTGCGATCATCATGAAACGTTCAGATCACTTACAACTCAATAGATTCTACCTTCTTGTAACGTTTCAGCCTGACTGGACCTTGTTTTCACACAAATGGACCCAGAATGATGTGAAATTGTGCTTCGTACAACATAATTCTGGGTGCCATTTAAAAAACATAAGTGCTAATGACTCCATTCCTTTTTGTGGTTGTAGGGGCTGTTGATTGGAGTACACTAAAACAAACCTGATCTCTCTAGGACATTCAGAAGCTAAGTTTTAAGCCCACAAATGTGTAACTGGACTACTTCTTTACATTGACACCAGATCCGGTGACCTCTGGGACATGGTTTGACCCCCTTAGGAAAGTGCTATCATCATGAAACGTTCAGATCACTTACAACTCAATAGATTCTACCTTCCTGTAACGTTTCAGCCTGATTGGACCTTGTTTTCACACAAATGAACCCAGAATGATGTGAAATTGTGCTTCGTGCAACATAATTCTGGGTGCCATTTACAAACCATAAGTGCTAATGACTCCATTCCTTTTTGTGGCTGTAGGGGCTGTTGATTGGAGTACACTAAAACAAGCCTGACCTCTCTAGGACATTCAGAAGCCAAGTTATAAGCCCACAAAGGTGTAACTGGACTACTTCTTTAAAGTGACACCAGGCCCGGTGACCTTTGGGACATGGTTTGACCCCCTTAGGAAAGTGCTATCATCATGAAACGTTCAGATCACTTACAACTCAATAGATTCTACCTTCTTGTAACGTTTCAGCCTGATTGGACCTTGTTTTCACTCAAATGGACTCAGAATGATGTGAAATTGTGCTTCGTGCAACATAATTCTTGGTGCCATTTACAAACCATAAGTGCTAATGACTCCATTCCTTTTTGTGGCTGTAGGGGCTGTTGATTGGAGTACACTAAAACAAGCCTGACCTCTCTAGGACATTCAGAAGCCAAGTTATAAGCCCACAAAGGTGTAACTGGACTACTTCTTTAAAGTGACACCAGGCCCGGTGACCTTTGGGACATGGTTTGACCCCCTTAGGAAAGTGCTATCATCATGAAACGTTCAAATCACTTACAACTCAATATATTCTACCTTCCTGTAACGTTTTAGCCTGACTGGACCTTGTTTTCACACAAATGAACCCAGAATGATGTGAAATTGTGCTTCGTGCAACATAATTCTGGGTACCATTTGAAAACCATAAGTGCTAATGACTCCATTCCTTTTTGGGGTAATGGGGGCTGTTAAATGGAGTACTCTAAAACAAACCTGACCTCTCTAGGATATTCAGAAGCCAAGTTATAAGCCCACAAAGGTGTAACTGGACTACATCTTTAAAGTGACACCAGGCCCGGTGACCTTTGGGACATGGTTTGACCCCCTATAGGAATGTGCGATCATCATGAAATGTTCAGATCACTTACAACTCAATAGATTCTACCTTCTTGTAACGTTTCAGCCTGATTGGACCTTGTTTTCACACAAATGAACCCAGAATGATGTGAAATTGTGCTTCGTGCAACATAATTCTGGGTACCATTTGAAAACCATAAGTGCTAATGACTCCATTCCTTTTAGGGGTAATGGGGGCTGTTAAATGGAGTACTCTAAAACAAACCTGACCTCTCTAGGATATTCAGAAGCCAAGTTATAAGCCCACAAAGGTGTAACTGGACTACATCTTTAAAGTGACACCAGGCCCGGTGACCTTTGGGACATGGTTTGACCCCCTATAGGAATGTGCGATCATCATGAAACGTTCAGATCACTTACAACTCAATAGATTCTACCTTCTTGTAACGTTTCAGCCTGACTGGACCTTGTTTTCACACAAATGAACCCAGAATGATGTGAAATTGTGCTTCGTGCAACATAATTCTGGGTGCCATTTACAAACCATAAGTGCTAATGACTCCATTCATTTTTGTGGTTGTAGGGGATGTTGATTGGAGTACACTAAAACAAACCTGACCTCTCTAGGACATTCAGAAGCCAAGTTATAAGCCCACAAATGTGAAACTGGACTACTTATTTAAAGTGACACCAGGCCCGGTGACCTTTGGGACATGGTTTGACCCCCTATAGGAATGTGCGATCATCATGAAACGTTCAGATCACTTACAACTCAATAGATTCTACCTTCTTGTAACGTTTCAGCCTGAATGGACCTTGTTTTCACACAAATGGACCCAGAATGATGTGAAATTGTGCTTCGTGCAACATAATTCTGGGTGCCATTTAAAAACCATAAGTGCTAATGACTCCATTCCTTTTTGTGGTTGTAGGGGCTGTTGATTGGAGTACACTAAAACAAACCTGATCTCTCTAGGACATTCAGAAGCCAAGTTATAAGCCCACAAATGTGTAACTGGACTACTTCTTTACATTGACACCAGATCCGGTGACCTCTGGGACATGGTTTGACCCCCTTAGGAAAGTGCTATCATCATGAAACGTTCAGATCACTTACAACTCAATAGATTCTACCTTCCTGTAACGTTTCAGCCTGATTGGACCTTGTTTTCACACAAATGGACCCAGAATGATGTGAAATTGTGCTTCGTGCAACATAATTCTGGGTGCCATTTAAAAACCATAAGTGCTAATGACTCCATTCCTTTTTGGGGTAATGGGGGCTGTTAATTGGAGTACTCTAAAACAAACCTGACCTCTCTAGGATATTCAGAAGCCAAGTTATAAGCCCACAAAGGTGTAACTGGACTACTTCTTTAAAGTGACACCAGGCCCGGTGACCTTTGGGACATGGTTTGACCCCCTATAGGAATGTGGGATCATCTTGAAACGTTCAGATCACTTACAACTCAATAGATTCTACCTTCTTGTAACGTTTCAGCCTTAATGGACCTTGTTTTCACACAAATGAACCCAGAATGATGTGAAATTGTGCTTCGTGCAACATAATTCTGGGTGCCATTTACAAACCATAAGTGCTAATGACTCCATTCCTTTTTGTGGCTGTAGGGGCTGTTGATTGGAGTACACTAAAACAAGCCTGACCTCTCTAGGACATTCAGAAGCCAAGTTATAAGCCCACAAAGGTGTAACTGGACTACTTCTTTAAAGTGACACCAGGCCCGGTGACCTTTGGGACATGGTTTGACCCCCTTAGGAAAGTGCTATCATCATGAAACGTTCAAATCACTTACAACTCAATAGATTCTACCTTCCTGTAACGTTTCAGCCTGACTGGACCTTGTTTTCACACAAATGAACCCAGAATGATGTGAAATTGTGCTTCGTGCAACATAATTCTGGGTACCATTTGAAAACCATAAGTGCTAATGACTCCATTCCTTTTGGGGTAATGGGGGCTGTTAAATGGAGTACTCTAAAACAAACCTGACCTCTCTAGGATATTCAGAAGCCAAGTTATAAGCCCACAAAGGTGTAACTGGACTACATCTTTAAAGTGACACCAGGCCCGGTGACCTTTGGGACATGGTTTGACCCCCTATAGGAATGTGCGATCATCATGAAACGTTCAGATCACTTACAACTCAATAGATTCTACCTTCTTGTAACGTTTCAGCCTGATTGGACCTTGTTTTCACACAAATGAACCCAGAATGATGTGAAATTGTGCTTCGTGCAACATAATTCTGGGTACCATTTGAAAACCATAAGTGCTAATGACTCCATTCCTTTTTGGGGTAATGGGGGCTGTTAAATGGAGTACTCTAAAACAAACCTGACCTCTCTAGGATATTCAGAAGCCAAGTTAAAAGCCCACAAAGGTGTAACTGGACTACATCTTTAAAGTGACACCAGGCCCGGTGACCTTTGGGACATGGTTTGACCCCCTATAGGAATGTGCGATCATCATGAAACGTTCAGATCACTTACAACTCAATAGATTCTACCTTCTTGTAACGTTTCAGCCTGATTGGACCTTGTTTTCACACAAATGAACCCAGAATGATGTGAAATTGTGCTTCGTGCAACATAATTCTGGGTGCCATTTACAAACCATAAGTGCTAATGACTCCATTCATTTTTGTGGTTGTAGGGGCTGTTGATTGGAGTACACTAAAACAAACCTGACCTCTCTAGGACATTCAGAAGCCAAGTTATAAGCCCACAAATGTGAAACTGGACTACTTCTTTAAAGTGACACCAGGCCCGGTGACCTTTGGGACATGGTTTGACCCCCTATAGGAATGTGCGATCATCATGAAACGTTCAGATCACTTACAACTCAATAGATTCTACCTTCTTGTAACGTTTCAGCCTGACTGGACCTTGTTTTCACACAAATGGACCCAGAATGATGTGAAATTGTGCTTCGTGCAACATAATTCTGGGTGCCATTTAAAAACCATAAGTGCTAATGACTCCATTCCTTTTTGTGGTTGTAGGGGCTGTTGATTGGAGTACACTAAAACAAACCTGATCTCTCTAGGACATTCAGAAGCCAAGTTATAAGCCCACAAATGTGTAACTGGACTACTTCTTTACATTGACACCAGATCCGGTGACTTCTGGGACATGGTTTGACCCCCTTAGGAAAGTGCTATCATCATGAAACGTTCAGATCACTTACAACTCAATAGATTCTACCTTCCTGTAACGTTTCAGCCTGATTGGACCTTGTTTTCACACAAATGGACCCAGAATGATGTGAAATTGTGCTTCGTGCAACATAATTCTGGGTGCCATTTAAAAACCATAAGTGCTAATGACTCCATTCCTTTTTGGGGTAATGGGGGCTGTTAATTGGAGTACTCTAAAACAAACCTGACCTCTCTAGGATATTCAGAAGCCAAGTTATAAGCCCACAAAGGTGTAACTGGACTACTTCTTTAAAGTGACACCAGGCCCGGTGACCTTTGGGACATGGTTTGACCCCCTATAGGAATGTGCGATCATCATGAAACGTTCAGATCACTTACAACTCAATAGATTCTACCTTCTTGTAACGTTTCAGCCTTAATGGACCTTGTTTTCACACAAATGGACCCAGAATGATGTGAAATTGTGCTTCGTGCAACATAATTCTGGGTGCCATTTACAAACCATAAGTGCTAATGACTCCATTCCTTTTTGTGGCTGTAGGGGCTGTTGATTGGAGTACACTAAAACAAGCCTGACCTCTCTAGGACATTCAGAAGCCTAGTTATAAGCCCACAAAGGTGTAACTGGACTACTTTTTTAAAGTGACACCAGGCCCGGTGACCTTTGGGACATGGTTTGACCCCCTTAGGAAAGTGCTATCATCATGAAACGTTCAGATCACTTACAACTCAATAGATTCTACCTTCCTGTAACGTTTCAGCCTGACTGGACCTTGTTTTCACACAAATGAACCCAGAATGATGTGAAATTGTGCTTCGTGCAACATAATTCTGGGTGCCATTTGAAAACCATAAGTGCTAATGACTCCATTCCTTTTTGGGGTGATGGGGGCTGTTAAATGGAGTACTCTAAAACAAACCTGACCTCTCTAGGATATTCAGAAGCCAAGTTATAAGCCCACAAAGGTGTAACTGGACTACTTCTTTAAAGCGACACCAGGCCCGGTGACCTTTGGGACATGGTTTGACCCCCTATAGGAATGTGCGATCATCATGAAACGTTCAGATCACTTACAACTCAATAGATTCTACCTTCCTGTAACGTTTCAGCCTGATTGGACCTTGTTTTCACACAAATGAACCCAGAATGATGTGAAATTGTGCTTCGTGCAAAATAATTCTGGGTGCCATTTACAAAACATAAGTGCTAATGACTCCATTCCGTTTTGTGGTTGTAGGGGCTGTTGATTGGAGTACACTAAAACAAACCTGACCTCTCTAGGAAATTCAGAAGCCAAGTTATAAGCCCACAAAGGTGTAACTGGACTACATCTTTAAAGTGACACCAGGCCCGGTGACCTTTGGGACATGGTTTGACACCCTATAGGAATGTGCGATCATCATGAAACGTTCAGATCACTTACAACTCAATAGATTCTACCTTCTTGTAATGTTTCAGCCTGATTGGACCTTGTTTTCACACCAATGAACCCAGAATGATGTGAAATTGTGCTTCGTGCAACATAATTCTGGGTGCCATTTACAAACCATAAGTGCTAATGACTCCATTCCTTTTTGTGGTTGTAGGGGCTGTTGATTGGAGTACACTAAAACAAACCTGACCTCTCTAGGACATTTAGAAGCCAAGTTATAAGCCCACAAATGTGAAACTGGACTACTTGTTTAAAGTGACACCAGGCCCGGTGACCTTTGGGACATGGTTTGACCCCCTATAGGAATGTGCGATCATCATGAAACATTCAGATCACTTACAACTCAATAGATTCTACCTTCTTGTAACGTTTCAGCCTGATTGGACCTTGTTTTCACACAAATGGAACCAGAATGATGTGAAATTGTGCTTCGTGCAACATAATTCTGGGTGCCATTTAAAAACCATAAGTGCTAATGACTCCATTCCTTTTTGTGGCTGTAGGGGCTGTTGATTGGAGTACACTAAAACAAGCCTGACCTCTCAAGGACATTCAGAAGCCAAGTTATAAGCCCACAAAGGTGTAACTGGACTACTTCTTTAAAGTGACACCAGGCCCGGTGACCTTTGGGACATCGTTTGACACCCTGTAGGAATGTGCGATCATCATGAAACGTTCAGATCACTTACAACTCAATAGATTCTACCTTCTTGTAATGTTTCAGCCTGATTGGACCTTGTTTTCACACCAATGAACCCAGAATGATGTGAAATTGTGCTTCGTGCAACATAATTCTGGGTGCCATTTACAAACCATAAGTGCTAATGACTCCATTCCTTTTTGTGGTTGTAGGGGCTGTTGATTGAAGTACTCTGAAACAAACCTGATCTCTCTAGGATATTCAGAAGCCAAGTTATAAGCCCACAAATGTGTAACTGGACTACTTCTTTAAATTGACACCAGATCCGGTGACCTTTGGGACATGGTTTGACCCCCTTAGGAAAGTGCTATCATCATGAAACGTTCAGATCACTTACAACTCAATAGATTCTACCTTCCTGTAACGTTTCAGCCTGATTGGACCTTGTTTTCACACAAATGAACCCAGAATGATGTGAAATTGTGCTTCGTGCAACATAATTCTGGGTGCCATTTACAAACCATAAGTGCTAATGACTCCATTCCTTTTTGTGGTTGTAGGGGCTGTTGATTGGAGTACACCAAAACAAACCTGATCTCTCTAGGACATTCAGAAGCCAAGTTATAAGCCCACAAAGGTGTAACTGGACTACTTCTTTAAAGTGACACCAGATCCGGTGACCTTTGGGACATAATTTGACCCCCTTAGGAATGTGCGATCATCATGAAACTTTCAGATCACTAAAAACTCAATAGATTCTACCTTCTTGTAACGTTTCAGCCTGATTGGACCTTGTTTTCACACAAATGGACCCAGAATGATGTGAAATTGTGCTTCGTGCAACATAATTCTGGGTGCCATTTACAAACCATAAGTGCTAATGACTCCATTCCTTTTTGTGGTTGTAGGGGCTGTTGATTGGAGTACACTAAAACAAACCTGATCTCTCTAGGACATTCAGAAGCCAAGTTATAAGCCCACAAATGTGTAACTGGACTACTTCTTTAAAGTGACACCAGATCCGGTGACTTTTGGGACATGGTTTGACCCACTTAGGAATGTGCGATCATCATGAAACGTTCAGATCACTTACAACTCAATAGATTCTACCTTCTTGAAACGTTTCAGCCTTATTGGACCTTGTTTTCACACAAATGGACCCAGAATGATGTGAAATTGTGCTTCGTGCAACATAATTCTGGGTGCCATTTAAAAACCATAAGTGCTAATGACTCCATTTCTTTTTGAGATAATAGGGGCTGTTAATTGGAGTACTCTAAAACAAACCTGACCTCTCAAGGATATTCAGAAGCCAAGTTATAAGCCCACAAATGTGTAACTGGACTACTTCTTTAAAGTGACACCAGATCCGGTGACCTTTAGGACATGGTTTGACCCCCTTAGGAAAGTGCGATCATCATGAAACGTTCAGATCACTTACAACTCAATAGATTCTACCATCCTGTAACGTTTCAGCCTGATTGGACCTTGTTTTCACACAAATGAACCCAGAATGATGTGAAATTGTGCTTTGTGCAACATAATTCTGGGTGCCATTTAAAAACCATAAGTGCTAATGACTCCATTCCTTTTTGGGGTAATGGGGGCTGTTAATTGGAGTACTCTAAAACAAACCTGACCTCTTTAGGATATTCAGAAGCCAAGTTATAAGAAAGGTTTAACTGGACTACTTCTTTAAAGTGACACCAGGCCCGGTGACCTTTGGGACATGGTTTGACCCCCTATAGGAATGTGCGATCATCATGAAACGTTCAGATCACTTACAACTCAACAGATTCTACCTTCTTGTAACGTTTCAGCCTGACTGGACCTTGTTTTCACACAAATGGACCCAGAATGATGTGAAATTGTGCTTCGTGCAACATAATTCTGGGTGCCATTTAAAAACCATAAGTGCTAATGACTCCATTGCTTTT
The DNA here is from genome assembly GCF_043380555.1 of Nothobranchius furzeri. NCBI lineage: Eukaryota > Metazoa > Chordata > Actinopteri > Cyprinodontiformes > Nothobranchiidae > Nothobranchius > Nothobranchius furzeri. Next base: position 16,203,215 of record NC_091747.1, on the reverse strand, counting down.
TGTGGTTGTAGGGGCTGTTGATTGGAGTACACTAAAACAAACCTGATCTCTCTAGGATATTCAGAAGCCAAGTTATAAGCCCACAAATGTGTAACTGGACTACTTCTTTAAATTGACAACAGATCCGGGTGACCTCTGGGACATGGTTTGACCCCCTTAGGAAAGTGCTATCATCATGAAACGTTCAGATCACTTACAACTCAATAGATTCTACCTTCCTGTAACGTTTCAGCCTGATTAGACCTTGTTTTCACACAAATGGACCCAGAATGATGTGAAATTGTGCTTCGTGCAACATAATTCTTGGTGCCATTTAAAAACCATAAGTGCTAATGACTCCATTCCTTTTTGTGGTTGTAGGGGCTGTTGATTGGAGTACACTAAAACAAACCTGATCTCTCTAGGACATTCAGAAGCCAAGTTATAAGCCCACAAATGTGTAACTGGACTACTTTTTTAAATTGACACCGATCCGGTGACCTTTGGGACATGGTTTTACCTCCTTAGGAAAGTGCTATCATCATGAAACGTTCAGATCACTTACAACTCAATAGATTCTACCTTCCTGTAACGTTTCAGCCTGATTGGACCTTGTTTTCACACAAATGAACCCAGAATGATGTGAAATTGTGCTTTGTGCCACATAATTCTGGGTGCCATTTACAAACCATGAGTGCTAATGACTCCATTCCTTTTTGTGGTTGTAGGGGCTGTTGATTGGAGTACACTAAAACAAACCTGATCTCTCTAGGACATTCAGAAGCCAAGTTATAAGCCCACAAATGTGTAACTGGACTACTTCTTTAAATTGACACCGATCCGGTGACCTTTGGGACATGGTTTTACCCCCTTAGGAAAGTGCTATCATCATGAAACGTTCAGATCACTTACAACTCAATAGATTCTACCTTCCTGTAACGTTTCAGCCTGATTGGACCTTGTTTTCACACAAATGAACCCAGAATGATGTGAAATTGTGCTTCGTGCAACATAATTCTGGGTGCCATTTAAAAACCATAAGTGCTAATGACTCCATTCCTTTTTGGGGTAATGGGGGCTGTTAATTGGAGTACTCTAAATTAAACCTGACCTCTCTAGGATATTCAGAAGCCAAGTTATAAGCCCACAAAGGTGTAACTGGACTACTTCTTTAAAGTGACACCAGGCCCAGTGACCTTTGGGACATGGTTTGACCCCCTTAGGAATGTGCGATCATCATGAAACATTCAGATCACTTACAACTCAATAGATTCTACCTTCTTGTAACGTTTCAGCCTGATTGGACCTTGTTTTAACACAAATGGACCCAGAATGATGTGAAATTGTGCTTCGTGCAACATAATTCTGGGTGCCATTTACAAACCATAAGTGCTTTTGACTCCATTCCTTTTTGTGGCTGAAGGGGCTGTTGATTGGAGTACACTAAAACAAGCCTGACCTCTCTAGGACATTCAGAAGCCAAGTTATAAGCCCACAAAGGTGTAACTGGACTACTTCTTTAAAGTGACACCAGGCCCGGTGACCTTTGGGACATGGTTTGACCCCCTATAGGAATGTGCGATCATCATGAAACGTTCAGATCACTTACAACTCAATAGATTCTACCTTCTTGTAACGTTTCAGCCTGAATGGACCTTGTTTTCACACAAATGGACCCAGAATGATGTGAAATTGTGCTTCGTGCAACATAATTCTGGGTGCCATTTACAAACCATAAGTGCCAATGACTCCATTCATTTTTGTGGTTGTAGGGGCTGTTGATTGGAGTACACTAAAACAAACCTGACCTCTCTAGGACATTCAGAAGCCAAGTTATAAGCCCACAAATGTGAAACTGGACTACTTCTTTAAAGTGACACCAGGCCCGGTGACCTTTGGGACATGGTTTGACCCCCTATAGGAATGTGCGATCATCATGAAACGTTCAGATCACTTACAACTCAATAGATTCTACCTTCTTGTAACGTTTCAGCCTGATTGGACCTTGTTTTCACACAAATGGAACCAGAATGATGTGAAATTGTGCTTCGTGCAACATAATTCTGGGTGCCATTTAAAAACCATAAGTGCTAATGACTCCATTCCTTTTTGTGGCTGTAGGGGCTGTTGATTGGAGTACACTAAAACAAGCCTGACATCTCTAGGACATTCAGAAGCCAAGTTATAAGCCCACAAAGGTGTAACTGGACTACTTCTTTAAAGTGACACCAGGCCCGGTGACCTTTGGGACATCGTTTGACCCCTTTAAGTAAGTGCTATCATCATGAAACGTTCAGATCACTTACAACTCAATAGATTCTACCTTCCTGTAACGTTTCAGCCTGACTGGACCTTGTTTTCACACAAATGAACCCAGAATGATGTGAAATTGTGCTTCGTGCAACATAATTCTGGGTGCCATTTGAAAACCATAAGTGCTAATGACTCCATTCATTTTTGGGGTAATGGGGGCTGTTGAATGGAGTACTCTAAAACAAACCTGACCTCTCTAGGATATTCAGAAGCCAAGTTATAAGCCCACAAAGGTGTAACTTGACTACATCCTTAAAGTGACACCAGGCCCGGTGACCTTTGGGACATGGTTTGACCCCCTATAGGAATGTGCGATCATCATGAAACGTTCAGATCACTTACAACTCAATAGATTCTACCTTCTTGTAACGTTTCAGCCTGACTGGACCTTGTTTTCACACAAATGGACCCAGAATGATGTGAAATTGTGCTTCGTGCAACATAATTCTGGGTGCCATTTAAAAACCATAAGTGCTAATGACTCCATTCCTTTTTGTGGTTGTAGGGACTGTTGATTGGAGTACACTAAAACAAACCTGATCTCTCTAGGACATTCAGAAGCCAAGTTATAAGCCCACAAATGTGTAACTGGACTACTTCTTTACATTGACACCAGATCCGGTGACCTCTGGGACATGGTTTGATCCCCTTAGGAAAGTGCTATCATCATGAAACGTTCAGATCACTTACAACTCAATAGATTCTACCTTCCTGTAACGTTTCAGCCTGACTGGACCTTGTTTTCACACAAATGGACCCAGAATGATGTGAAATTATGCTTCGTGCAACATAATTCTGGGTGCCATTTAAAAACCATAAGTGCTAATGACTCCATTCCTTTTTGGGGTAAAGGGGGCTGTTATATGGAGTACTCTAAAACAAACCTGACCTCTCTAGGATATTCAGAAGCCAAGTTATAAGCCCACAAAGGTGTAACTGGACTACTTCTTTAAAGTGACACCAGGCCTGGTGACCTTTGGGACATGGTTTGACCCCCTTAGGAAAGTGCTATCATCATGAAACGTTCAGATCACTTACAACTCAATAGATTCTACCTTCTTGTAACGTTTCAGCCTGATTGGACCTTGTTTTCACACAAATGGACCCAGAATGATGTGAAATTGTGCTTCGTGCAACATAATTCTGGGTGCCATTTACAAACCATAAGTGCTAATGACTCCATTCCTTTTTGTGGCTGTAGGGGCTGTTGATTGGAATACACTAAAACAAGCCTCACCTCTCAAGGACATTCAGAAGCCAAGTTATAAGCCCACAAATGTGAAACTGGACTACTTCTTTAAAGTGACACCAGGCCCGGTGACCTTTGGGACATGGTTTGACCACCTATAGGAATGTGCGATCATCATGAAACGTTCAGATCACTTACAACTCAATAGATTCTACCTTCTTGTAACGTTTCAGCCTGATTGGACCTTGTTTTAACACAAATGGACCCAGAATGATGTGAAATTGTGCTTCGTTCAACATAATTCTGGGTGCCATTTAAAAACCATAAGTGCTAATGACTCCATTCCTTTTTGTGGCTGTAGGGGCTGTTGATTGGAGTACACTAAAACAAGCCTGACCTCTCTAGGACATACAGAAGCCAAGTTATAAGCCCACAAAGGTGTAACTGGACTACTTCTTTAAAGTGACACCAGGCCCGGTGACCTTTGGGACATCGTTTGACCCCCTTAGGAAAGTGCTATCATCATGAAACGTTCAGATCACTTACAAACTCAATAGATTCTACCTTCCTGTAACGTTTCAGACTGACTGGACCTTGTTTTCACACAAATGAACCCAGAATGATGTGAAATTGTGCTTCGTGCAACATAATTCTGGGTGCCATTTACAAACCACAAGTGCTAATGACTCCATTCATTTTTGTGGTTGTAGGGGCTGTTGATTGGAGTACACTAAAACAAACCTGACCTCTCTAGGACATTCAGAAGCCAAGTTATAAGCCCACAAATGTGAAACTGGACTACTTGTTTAAAGTGACACCAGGCCCGGTGACCTTTGGGACATGGTTTGACCCCCTATAGGAATGTGCGATCATCATGAAACATTCAGATCACTTATAACTCATTAGATTCTACCTTCTTGTAACGTTTCAGCCTGATTGGACCTTGTTTTCACACAAATGGACCCAGAATGATGTGAAATTGTGCTTCGTGCAACATAATTCTGGGTGCCATTTAAAAACCATAAGTGCTAATGACTAAATTCCTTTTTGGGGTAATGGGGGCTGTTAATTGGAGTACTCTAAATTAAACCTGACCTCTCTAGGATATTCAGAAGCCAAGTTATGAGCCCACAAATGTGTAACTGGACTACTTCTTTAAAGTGACACCAGGCCCGGTGACCTTTGGGACATGGTTTGACCCCCTTAGGAAAGTGCTATCATCATGAAACGTTCAGATCACTTACAACTCAATAGATTCTACCTTCCTGTAACGTTTCAGCCTGATTGGACCTTGTTTTCACACAAATGGACCCAGAATGATGTGAAATTGTGCTTCATGCAACATTATTCTGGGTGCCATTTACAAACCATAAGTGCCAATGACTCCATTCCTTTTTGTGGCTGTAGGGGCTGTTGATTGGAGTACACTAAAACAAGCCTGACCTCTCTAGGACATTCAGAAGCCAAGTTATAAGCCCACAAAGGTGTAACTGGACTACTTCTTTAAAGTGACACCAGGCCCGGTGACCTTTGGGACATGGTTTGACCCCTTTAGGAAAGTGCTATCATCATGAAACGTTCAGATCACTTACAACTCAATAGATTCTACCTTCTTGTAACGTTTCAGACTTAATGGACCTTGTTTTCACACAAATGGACCCAGAATGATGTGAAATTGTGCTTCGTGCAACATAATTCTGGGTGCCATTTACAAACTATAAGTGCTAATGACTCCATTCCTTTTTGTGGTTGTAGGGGCTGTTGATTGGAGTACACTAAAACAAACCTGATCTCTCTAGGACATTCAGAAGCCAAGTTATAAGCCCACAAAGGTGTAACTGGACTACTTCTTTAAAGTGACACCAGGCCCGGTGACCTTTGGGACATGGTTTGACACCCTATAGGAATGTGCGATCATCATGAAACGTTCATATCACTTACAACTCAATAGATTCTACCTTCTTGTAACGTTTCAGCCTGATTGGACCTTGTTTTCACATAAATTGACCCAGAATGATGTGAAATTGTGCTTCGTGCAACATAATTCTGGGTGACATTTACAAACCATAAGTGCTAATGACTCCATTCCTTTTTGTGGCTGTAGGGGCTGTTGATTGGAGTACACTAAAACAAGCCTGACCTCTCTAGGACATTCAGAAGCCAAGTTATAAGCCCACAAAGGTGTTACTGGACTACTTCTTTAAAGTGACACCAGGCCCGGTGACCTTTGGGACATGGTTTGACCCCTTTAGGAAAGTGCTATCATCATGAAACGTTCAGATCACTTACAACTCAATAGATTCTACCTTCCTGTAACGTTTCAGCCTGATTGGACCTTGTTTTCACACAAATGAACCCAGAATGATGTGAAATTGTGCTTCGTGCAACATAATTCTGGGTGCCATTTAAAAACCATAAGTGCTATTGACTCCATTCCTTTTTGTGGTTGTAGGGGCTGTTTATTGAAGTACACTAAAACAAGCCTGGCCTGTCTAGGACATTCAGAAGCCAAGTTATAAGCCCACAAAGGTGTAACTGGACTACATCTTTAAAGTGGCACCAGGCCCGGTGACCTTTGGGACATGGTTTGACCCCCTTAGGAATGTGCTATCGTCATGAAACGTTCAGATCACTTACAACTCAATAGATTCTACCTTCCTGTAACGTTTCAGCCTGATTGGACCTTGTTTTCACACATATGAACCCAGAATGATGTGAAATTGTGCTTCGTGCCACATAATTCTGGGTGCCATTTAAAAACCATAAGTGCTAATGACTCCATTCCTTTTTGTGGTTTTAGGGGCTGTTGATTGGAGTACACTAAAACAAACCTGATCTCTCTAGGACATTCAGAAGCCAAGTTATAAGCCCACAAATGTGTAACTGGACTACTTCTTTAAATTGACACTGATCCGGTGACCTTTGGGACATGGTTTTACCCCCTTAGGAAAGTGCTATCATCATGAAACGTTCAGATCACTTAAAACTCAATAGATTCTACCTTCCTGTAATGTTTCAGCCTGATTGGACCTTGTTTTCACACAAATGAACCCAGAATGATGTGAAATTGTGCTTCGTGCAACATAATTCTGGGTGCCATTTAAAAACCATAAGTGCTAATGACTCCATGCCATTTTGGGGTAATGGGGGCTGTTAAATGGAGTACTCTAAATTAAACATGACCTCTCTAGGATATTCAGAAGCCAAGTTTTAAGCCCACAAAGGTGTATCTGGACTACTTATTTAAAGTGACACCAGGCCCGGTGACCTTTGGGACATGGTTTGACCCCCTTAGGAATATGCGATCATCATGAAACGTTCAGATCACTTACAACTCAATAGATTCTACGTTCTTGTAACGTTTCAGCCTGATTGGACCTTGTTTTCACACAAATGGACCCAGAATGATGTGAAATTGTGCTTAGTGCAACATAATTCTGGGTGCCATTTCCAAACCATAAGTGCTAATGACTTTATTCTTTTTTGTGGTTGTAGGGGCTGTTGATTGGAGTACACTAAAACAAACCTGACCTCTCTAGGATATTCAGAAGCCAAGTTATAAGCCCACAAAGGTGTAACTGGACTTATTCTTTAAAGTGAGACCAGGCCCGGTGACCTTTGGGACATGGTTTGACCCCCTATAGGAATGTGCGATCATCATGAAACGTTCAGATCACTTACAACTCAATAGATTCTACCTTCTTGTAACGTTTCAGCATGATTGGACCATTGTTTTCACACAAATGAACCCAGAATGATGTGAAATTGTGCTTCGTGCAGCATAATTCTGGGTGCCATTTAAAAACCATAATTGCTAATGACTCCATTCCTTTTTGTGGTTGTAGGGGCTGTTGATTGGAGTACACTAAAACAAACCTGATCTCTCTAGGACATTCAGAAGCCAAGTTATAAGCCCACAAATGTGTAACTGGACCACTTCTTTAAATTGACACCAGATCCGGTGACCTTTGGGACATGGTTTGACCCCCTTAGGAAAGTGCTATCATCATGAAACGTTCAGATCACTTACAACTCAATAGATTCTACCTTCTTGTAACGTTTCAGCCTGATTGGACCTTGTTTTCACACAAATGGACCCAGAATGATGTGAAATTGTGCTTCGTGCAACATAATTCTGGGTGCCATTTAAAAACCATAAAAGCTAATGACTCCATTCCTTTTTGGGGTAATGGGGGCTGTTAATTGGAGTACTCTCAAACAAACCTGACCTCTCTAGGATATTCAGAAGCCAAGTTATAAGCCCACAAAGGTGTAACTGGACTACATCTTTAAAGTGACACCAGGCCCTGTGACCTCTGGGACATGGTTTGACCCCCTATAGGAATGTGCGATCATCATGAAACGTTCAGATCACTTACAACTCAATAGATTCTAACTTCTTGTAACGTTTCAGCCTGATTGGACCTTGTTTTCACACAAATGGACCCAGAATGATGTGAAATTGTGCTTCGTGCAAAAAAATTCTGGGTGCCATTTAAAAACCATAAGTGCTAATGACTCCATTCCTTTTTGGGGTAATGGGGGCTGTTAATTGGAGTACTCTCAAACAAACCTGACCTCTCTAGGATATTCAGAAGCCAAGTTCTAAGCCCTCAAAGGTGTAACTGGACTACATCTTTAAAGTGTCACCAGGCCCTGTGACCTTTGGGACATGGTTTGACCCCCTATAGGAATGTGCGATCATCATGAAACGTTCAGATCACTTACAACTCAATAGATTCTACCTTCTTGTAACGTTTCAGCCTGATTGGACCTTGTTTTCACACAAATTAACCCAGAATGATGTGAAATTGTGCTTCGTGCAACATAATTCTGGGTGCCATTTACAAACCATAAGTGCTAATGACTCCATTCATTTTTGTGGTTGTAGGGGCTGTTGATTGGAGTACACTAAAACAAACCTGATCTCTCTAGGACATTCAGAAGCCAAGTTCTAAGCCCACAAAGGTGTAACTGGACTACTTCTTTAAAGTGACACCAGGCCCGGTGACCTTTGGGACATGTTTTGACACCCTATAGGAATGTGCGATCATCATGAAACATTCAGATCACTTACAACTCAATAGAGTCTACCTTCTTGTAACGTTTCAGCCTGATTGGACCTTGTTTTCACACAAATGGACCCAGAATGAGGTGAAGTTGTGCTTCGTGCAACATAATTCTGGGTGCCATTTAAAAACCATAAGTGCTAAAGACTAAATTCCTTTTTGGGGTAATGGGGGCTGTTAATTGGAGTACTCTAAATTAAACCTGACCTCTCTAGGATATTCAAAAGCCAAGTTATAAGCCCACAAATGTGTAACTGGACTACTTCTTTAAAGTGACACCAGGCCCGGTGACCTTTGGGACATGGTTTGACCCCCTTAGGAAAGTGCTCTCATCATGAAACGTTCAGATCACTTACAACTCAATAGATTCTACCTTCTTGTAACGTTTCAGCCTGATTGGACCTTGTTTTCACACAAATGAACCCAGAATGATGTGAAATTGGGCTTTGTGCAACATAATTCTGGGTGCCATTTACAAACCATAAGTGCTAATGACTCCATTCCTTTTTGTGGTTGTAGGGGCTGTTGATTGGAGTACACTAAAACAAACCTGATCTCTCTAGGACATTCAGAAGCCAAGTTATAAGCCCACAAATGTGTAACTGGACTACTTCTTTAAATTGACACTGATCCGGTGACCTTTGGGACATGGTTTTACCCCCTTAGGAAAGTGCTATCATCATGAAACGTTCAGATCACTTAAAACTCAATAGATTCTACCTTCCTGTAATGTTTCAGCCTGATTGGACCTTGTTTTCACACAAATGAACCCAGAATGATGTGAAATTGTGCTTCGTGCAACATAATTCTGGGTGCCATTTAAAAACCATAAGTGCTAATGACTCCATACCATTTTGGGGTAATGGGGGCTGTTAAATGGAGTACTCTAAATTAAACATGACCTCTCTAGGATATTCAGAAGCCAAGTTTTAAGCCCACAAAGGTGTAACTGGACTACTTATTTAAAGTGACACCAGGCCCGGTGACCTTTGGGACATGGTTTGACCCCCTTAGGAATGTGAGATCATCATGAAACGTTCAGATCACTTACAACTCAATAGATTCTTCGTTCTTGTAACGTTTCAGCCTGATTGGACCTTGTTTTCACACAAATGGACCCAGAATGATGTGAAATTGTGCTTCGTGCAACATAATTCTGGGTGCCATTTCCAAACCATAAGTGCTAATGACTTTATTCCTTTTTGTGGTTGTAGGGGCTGTTGATTGGAGTACACTAAAACAAACCTGACCTCTCTAGGATATTCAGAAGCCAAGTTATAAGCCCACAAATGTGTAACTGGACTACTTATTTAAAGTGACACCAGGCCCGGTGACCTTTGGGACATGGTTTGACCCCCTTAGGAAAGTGCTCTCATCATGAAACGTTCAGATCACTTACAACTCAATAGATTCTACCTTCCTGTAACGTTTCAGCCTGATTGGACCTTGTTTTCACACAAATGGACCCAGAATGATGTGAAATTGTGCTTCGTGCAACATAATTCTGGGTGCCATTTAAAAACCATAAGTGCCAATGACTCCATTCCTTTTTGTGGCTGTAGGGGCTGTTGATTGGAGTACACTAAAAAAAAACCTGACCTCTCTAGGACATTCAGAAGCCAAGTTATAAGCCCCCAAAGGTGTAACTGGACTACTTCTTTAAAGTGACACCAGGCCCGGTGACCTTTGGGACATGGTTTGACCCCCTATAGGAATGTGCGATCATCATGAAACGTTCAGATCACTTACAACTCAATAGATTCTACCTTCCTGTAACGTTTCAGCCTGATTGGACCTTGTTTTCAAACAAATGAACCAAGAATGATGTGAAATTGTGCTTCGTGCAACATAATTCTGGGTGCCATTTAAAAACCATAAGTGCTAATGACTCCATTCCTTTTTGGGGTAATGGGGGCTGTTAATTGGAGTACTCTCAAACAAACCTGACCTCTCTAGGATATTCAGAAGCCAAGTTATAAGCCCACAAAGGTGTAACTGGACTACATCTTTAAAGTGACACCAGGCCCTGTGACCTCTGGGACATGGTTTGACCCCCTATAGGAATGTGCGATCATCAAGAAACGTTCAGATCACTTACAACTCAATAGATTCTAACTTCTTGTAACGTTTCAGCCTGATTGGACCTTGTTTTCACACAAATGGACCCAGAATGATGTGAAATTGTGCTTCGTGCAAAAAAATTCTGGGTGCCATTTAAAAACCATAAGTGCTAATGACTCCATTCCTTTTTGGGGTAATGGGGGCTGTTAATTGGAGTACTCTCAAACAAACCTGACCTCTCTAGGATATTCAGAAGCCAAGTTCTAAGCCCTCAAAGGTGTAACTGGACTACATCTTTAAAGTGACACCAGGCCCTGTGACCTTTGGGACATGGTTTGACCCCCTATAGGAATGTGCGATCATCATGAAACGTTCAGATCACTTACAACTCAATAGATTCTACCTTCTTGTAACGTTTCAGCCTGATTGGACCTTGTTTTCACACAAATTAACCCAGAATGATGTGAAATTGTGCTTCGTGCAACATAATTCTGGGTGCCATTTACAAACCATAAGTGCTAATGACTCCATTTATTTTTGTGGTTGTAGGGGCTGTTGATTGGAGTACACTAAAACAAACCTGACCTCTCTAGGACATTCAGAAGCCAAGTTATAAGCCCACAAATGTGAAACTGGACTACTTGTTTAAAGTGACACCAGGCCCGGTGACCTTTGGGACATGGTTTGACCCCCTATAGGAATGTGCGATCATCATGAAACATTCAGATCACTTACAACTCAATAGATTCTACCTTCTTGTAACGTTTCAGCCTGATTGGACCTTGTTTTCACACAAATGGACCCAGAATGAGGTGAAATTGTGCTTCGTGCAACATAATTCTGGGTGCCATTTAAAAACCATAAGTGCTAAAGACTAAATTCCTTTTTGGGGTAATGGGGGCTGTTAATTGGAGTACTCTAAATTAAACCTGACCTCTCTAGGATATTCAAAAGCCAAGTTATAAGCCCACAAATGTGTAACTGGACTACTTCTTTAAAGTGACACCAGGCCCGGTGACCTTTCGGACATGGTTTGACCCCCTTAGGAAAGTGCTCTCATCATGAAATGTTCAGATCACTTACAACTCAATAGATTCTACCTTCCTGTAACGTTTCAGCCTGATTGGACCTTGTTTTCACACAAATGGACCCAGAATGATGTGAAATTGTGCTTCGTGCAACATAATTCTGGGTGCCATTTAAAAACCATAAGTGCCAATGACTCCATTCCTTTTTGTGGCTGTAGGGGCTGTTGATTGGAGTACACTAAAACAAGCCTGACCTCTCTAGGACATTCAGAAGCCAAGTTATAAGCCCACAAAGGTGTAACTGGACTACTTCTTAAAATGTGACACCAGGCCCGGTGACCTTTGGGACATGGTTTGACCCCCTATAGGAATGTGCGATCATCATGAAACGTTCAGATCACTTACAACTCAATAGATTCTACCTTCCTGTAACGTTTCAGCCTGATTGGACCTTGTTTTCACACAAATGAACCCAGAATGATGTGAAATTGTGCTTCGTGCAACATAATTCTGGGTGCCATTTAAAAACCATAAGTGCTAATGACTCCATTTCTTTTTGAGGTAATAGGGGCTGTTAATTGGAGTACTCTAAAACAAACCTGACCTCTCTAGGATATTCAGAAGCCAAGTTATAAGCCCACAAATGTGTAACTGGACTACTTCTTTAAAGTGACACCAGATCCGGTGACCTTTAGGACATGGTTTGACCCCCTTAGGAAAGTGCGATCATCATGAAACGTTCAGATCACTTACAACTCAATAGATTCTACCAACCTGTAACGTTTCAGCCTGATTGGACCTTGTTTTCACACAAATGAACCCAGAATGATGTGAAATTGTGCTTTGTGCAACATAATTCTGGGTGCCATTTAAAAACCATAAGTGCTAATGACTCCATTCCTTTTTGGGGTAATGGGGGCTGTTAATTGGAGTACTCTAAAACAAACCTGACCTCTTTAGGATATTCAGAAGCCAAGTTATAAGCCCACAAAGGTGTTACTGGACTACTTCTTTAAAGTGACACCAGGCCCGGTGACCTTTGGGACATGGTTTGACCCCCTATAGGAATGTGCGATCATCATGAAACGTTCAGATCACTTACAACTCAACAGATTCTACCTTCTTGTAACGTTTCAGCCTGACTTGACCTTGTTTTCACACAAATGGACCCAGAATGATGTGAAATTGTGCTTCGTGCAACATAATTCTGGGTGCCATTTAAAAACCATAAGTGCTAATGACTCCATTCCTTTTTGTGGTTGTAGGGGCTGTTGATTGGAGTACACTAAAACAAACCTGATCTCTCTAGGACATTCTGAAGCCAAGTTATAAGCCCACAAATGTGTAACTGGACTACTTTTTAAATTGACACCGATCCGGTGACCTTTGGGACATGGTTTTACCTCCTTAGGAAAGTGCTATCATCATGAAACGTTCAGATCACTTACAACTCAATAGATTCTACCTTCCTGTAACGTTTCAGCCTGATTGGACCTTGTTTTCACACAAATGAACCCAGAATGATGTGAAATTGTGCTTCGTGCAACATAATTCTGGGTGCCATTTAAAAACCATAAGTGCTAATGACTCCATTCCTTTTTGGGGTAATGGCGGCTGTTGATTGGAGTACACTAAAACAAGCCTGACCTCTCTAGGACATTCAGAAGCCAAGTTATAAGCCCACAAAGGTGTTACTGGACTACTTCTTTAAAGTGACACCAGGCCCGGTGACCTTTGGGACATGGTTTTACCCCCTTAGGAAAGTGCTATCATCATGAAACGTTCAGATCACTTACACCTCAATAGATTCTACCTTCCTGTAACGTTTCAGCCTGATTGGACCTTGTTTTCACACAAATGAACCCAGAATGATGTGAAATTGTGCTTCGTGCAACATAATTCTGGGTGCCATTTAAAAACCATAAGTGCTAATGACTCCATTCCTTTTTGTGGTTGTAGGGGCTGTTTATTGAAGTACACTAAAACAAGCCTGACCTGTCTAGGACATTCAGAAGCCAAGTTATAAGCCCACAAAGGTGTAACTGGACTACTTCTTTAAAGTGGCACCAGGCCCGGTGACCTTTGGGACATGGTTTTACCTCCTTAGGAAAGTGCTATCATCATGAAACGTTCAGATCACTTACAACTCAAAAGATTCTAACTTCCTGTAACGTTTCAGCCTGATTGGACCTTGTTTTCACACAAATGAACCCAGAATGATGTGAAATTGTGCTTCGTGCCACATAATTCTGGGTGCCATTTACAAACCATAAGTGCTAATAACTCCATTCCTTTTTGGGGTTGTAGGGGCTGTTGATTGGAGTACACTAAAACAAACCTGATCTCTCTAGGACATTCAGAAGCCAAGTTATAAGCCCACAAATGTGTAACTGGACTACTTCTTTAAATTGACACTGATCCGGTGACCTTTGGGACATGGTTTTACCCCCTTAGGAAAGTGCTATCATCATGAAACGTTCAGATCACTTAAAACTCAATAGATTCTACCTTCCTGTAATGTTTCAGCCTGATTGGACCTTGTTTTCACACAAATGAACCCAGAATGATGTGTAATTGTGCTTCGTGCAACATAATTCTGGGTGCCATTTAAAAACCATAAGTGCTAATGACTCCATTCCATTTTGGGGTAATGGGGGCTGTTAATTGGAGTACTCTAAATTAAACATGACCTCTCTAGGATATCCAGAAGCCATGTTATAAGCCCACAAAGGTGTAACTGGACTACTTATTTAAAGTGACACCAGGACCGGTGACCTTTGGGACATGGTTTGACCCCCTTAGGAATGTGCGATCATCATGAAACGTTCAGATCACTTACAACTCAATAGATTCTACAATCGTGTAACGTTTCAGCCTGATTGGACCTTGTTTTCACACAAATGGACCCAGAATGATGTGAAATTGTGCTTCGTGCAACATAATTCTGGGTGCCATTTACAAACCATAAGTGCTAATGGCTTTATTCCTTTTTGTGGTTGTAGGGGCTGTTGATTGGAGTACACTAAAACAAACCTGACCTCTCTAGGATATTCAGAAGCCAAGTTATAAGCCCACAAAGGTGTAACTGGACTTTTTCTTTAAAGTGAGACCAGGCCCGGTGACCTTTGGGACATGGTTTGACCCCCTATAGGAATGTGCGATCATCATGAAACGTTCAGATCACTTACAACTCAATAGATTCTACCTTCTTGTAACGTTTCAGCATGATTGGACATTGTTTTCACACAAATGAACTCAGAATGATGTGAAATTGTGCTTCGTGCAACATAATTCTGGGTGACATTTAAAAACCATAAGTGCTAATGACTCCATTCCTTTTTGGGGTAATGGGTGCTGTTAATTGGAGTACTCTCAAACAAACCTGACCTCTCTAGGATATTCAGAAGCCAAGTTATAAGCCCACAAATGTGAAACTGGACTACTTGTTTAAAGTGACACCAGGCCCGGTGACCTTTGGGACATGGTTTGACCCCCTATAGGAATGTGCGATCATCATGAAACATTCAGATCACTTACAACTCAATAGATTCTACCTTCTTGTAACGTTTCAGCCTGATTGGACCTTGTTTTCACACAAATGGACCCAGAATGAGGTGAAATTGTGCTTCGTGCAACATAATTCTGGGTGCCATTTAAAAACCATAAGTGCTAAAGACTAAATTCCTTTTTGGGGTAATGGGGGCTGTTAATTGGAGTACTCTAAATTAAACCTGACCTCTCTAGGATATTCAAAAGCCAAGTTATAAGCCCACAAATGTGTAACTGGACTACTTCTTTAAAGTGACACCAGGCCCGGTGACCTTTGGGACATGGTTTGACCCCCTTAGGAAAGTGCTCTCATCATGAAATGTTCAGATCACTTACAACTCAATAGATTCTACCTTCCTGTAACGTTTCAGCCTGATTGGACCTTGTTTTCACACAAATGGACCCAGAATGATGTGAAATTGTGCTTTGTGCAACATAATTCTGGGTGCCATTTAAAAACCATAAGTGCCAATGACTCCATTCCTTTTTGTGGCTGTAGGGGCTGTTGATTGGAGTACACTAAAACAAGCCTGACCTCTCTAGGACATTCAGAAGCCAAGTTATAAGCCCACAAAGGTGTAACTGGACTACTTCTTTAAAGTGACACCAGGCCCGGTGACCTTTGGGACATGGTTTGACCCCCTATAGGAATGTGCGATCATCATGAAACGTTCAGATCACTTACAACTCAATAGATTCTACCTTCCTGTAACGTTTCAGCCTGATTGGACCTTGTTTTCACACAAATGAACCCAGAATGATGTGAAATTGTGCTTCGTGCAACATAATTCTGGGTGCCATTTAAAAACCATAAGTGCTAATGACTCCATTCCTTTTTGGGGTAATGGGGGCTGTTAATTGGAGTACTCTCAAACAAACCTGACCTCTCTAGGATATTCAGAAGCCAAGTTATAAGCCCAAAAAGGTGTAACTGGACTACATCTTTAAAGTGACACCAGGCCCTGTGACCTTTGGGGCATGGTTTGACCCCCTATAGGAATGTGCGATCATCATGAAACGTTCAGATCACTTACAACTCAATAGATTCTACCTTCTTGTAACGTTTCAGCCTGATTGGACCTTGTTTTCACACAAATGAACCCAGAATGATGTGAAATTGTGCTTTGTGCAACATAATTCTGGGTGCCATTTACAAACCATAAGTGCTAATGACTCCATTCATTTTTGTGGTTGTAGTGGCTGTTGATTGGAGTACACTAAAACAAACCTGACCTCTCTAGGACATTCAGAAGCCAAGTTATAAGCCCACAAATGTGAAACTGGACTACTTGTTTAAAGTGACACCAGGCCCGGTGACCTTTGGGACATGGTTTGACCCCCTATAAGAATGTGCGATCATCATGAAACATTCAGATCACTTACAACTCAATAGATTCTACCTTCTTGTAACGTTTCAGCCTGATTGGACCTTGTTTTCACACAAATGGACCCAGAATGATGTGAAATTGTGCTTCGTGCAACATAATTCTGGGTGCCATTTAAAAACCATTAGTGCTAATGACTAAATTCCTTTTTGGGGTAATGGGGGCTGTTAATTGGAGTACTCTAAATTAAACCTGACCTCTCTAGGATATTCAGAAGCCAAGTTATGAGCCCACAAATGTGTAACTGGACTACTTCTTTAAAGTGACACCAGGCCCGGTGACCTTTGGGACATGGTTTGACCCCCTTAGGAAATTGCTATCATCATGAAACGTTCAGATCACTTACAACTCAATAGATTCTACCTTCCTGTAACGTTTCAGCCTGATTGGACCTTGTTTTCACACAAATGGACCCAGAATGATGTGAAATTGTGCTTCGTGCAACATAATTCTGGGTGCCATTTACAAACCATAAGTGCCAATGACTCCATTCCTTTTTGTGGCTGTAGGGGCTGTTGATTGGAGTACACTAAAACAAGCCTGACCTCTCTAGGACATTCAGAAGCCAAGTTATAAGCCCACAAATGTGTAACTGGACTACTTCTTTAAAGTGACACCAGATCCGGTGACTTTTGGGACATGGTTTGACCCACTTAGGAATGTGCGATCATCATGAAACGTTCAGATCACTTACAACTCAATAGATTCTACCTTCTTGAAACGTTTCAGCCTGATTGGACCTTGTTTTCACACAAATGGACCCAGAATGATGTGAAATTGTGCTTCGTGCAACATAATTCTGGGTGCCATTTAAAAACCATAAGTGCTAATGACTCCATTTCTTTTTGAGGTAATAGGGGCTGTTAATTGGAGTACTCTAAAAAAACCTGACCTCTCTAGGATATTCAGAAGCCAAGTTATAAGCCCACAAATGTGTAACTGGACTACTTCTTTAAAGTGACACCAGATCCGGTGACCTTTAGGACATGGTTTGACCCCCTTAGGAAAGTGCGATCATCATGAAACGTTCAGATCACTTACAACTCAATAGATTCTACCTTCCTGTAACGTTTCAGCCTGATTGGACCTTGTTTTCACACAAATGAACCCAGAATGATGTGAAATTGTGCTTTGTGCAACATAATTCTGGGTGCCATTTAAAAACCATAAGTGCTAATGACTCCATTCCTTTTTGGGGTAATGGGGGCTGTTAATTGGAGTACTCTAAAACAAACCTGACCTCTTTAGGATATTCAGAAGCCAAGTTATAAGCCCACAAAGGTTTAACTGGACTACTTCTTTAAAGTGACACCAGGCCCGGTGACCTTTGGGACATGGTTTGACCCCCTATAGGAATGTGCGATCATCATGAAACGTTCAGATCACTTACAACTCAACAGATTCTACCTTCTTGTAACGTTTCAGCCTGACTGGACCTTGTTTTCACACAAATGGACCCAGAATGATGTGAAATTGTGCTTCGTGCAACATAATTCTGGGTGCCATTTAAAAACCATAAGTGCTAATGACTCCATTCCTTTTTGTGGTTGTAGGGGCTGTTGATTGGAGTACACTAAAACAAACCTGATCTCTCTAGGACATTCAGAAGCCAAGTTATAAGCCCACAAATGTGTAACTGGACTACTTCTTTAAATTAACAACAGATCCGGTGACCTCTGGGACATGGTTTGACCCCCTTAGGAAAGTGCCATCATCATGAAACGTTCGGATCACTTACAACTCAATAGATTCTACCTTCCTGTAACGTTTCAGCCTGATTGGACCTTGTTTTCACACAAATGGACCCAGAATGATGTGAAATTGTGCTTCGTGCAACATAATTCTGGGTGCCATTTAAAAACCATAACTGCTAATGACTCCATTCCTTTTTTTGGTTGTAGGGGCTGTTGATTGGAGTACACTAAAACAAACCTGATCTCTCTAGGACATTCTGAAGCCAAGTTATAAGCCCACAAATGTGTAACTGGACTACTTTTTTAAATTGACACCGATCCGGTGACCTTTGGGACATGGTTTTACCTCCTTAGGAAAGTGCTATCATCATGAAACGTTCAGATCACTTACAACTCAATAGATTCTACCTTCCTGTAACGTTTCAGCCTGATTGGACCTTGTTTTCACACAAATGAACCCAGAATGATGTGAAATTGTGCTTCGTGCCACATAATTCTGGGTGCCATTTACAAACCATGAGTGCTAATGACTCCATTCCTTTTTGTGGTTGTAGGGGCTGTTGATTGGAGTACACTAAAACAAACCTGATCTCTCTAGGACATTCAGAAGCCAAGTTATAAGCCCACAAATGTGTAACTGGACTACTTCTTTAAATTGACACCGATCCGGTGACCTTTGGGACATGGTTTTACCCCCTTAGGAAAGTGCTATCATCATGAAACGTTCAGATCACTTACAACTCAATAGATTCTACCTTCCTGTAACGTTTCAGCCTGATTGGACCTTGTTTTCACACAAATGAACCCAGAATGATGTGAAATTGTGCTTCGTGCAACATAATTCTGGGTGCCATTTAAAAACCATAAGTGCTAATGACTCCATTCCTTTTTGGGGTAATGGGGGCTGTTGATTGGAGTACACTAAAACAAGCCTGACCTCTCTAGGACATTCAGAAGCCAAGTTATAAGCCCACAAAGGTGTTACTGGACTACTTCTTTAAAGTGACACCAGGCCCGGTGACCTTTGGGACATGGTTTTACCCCCTTAGGAAAGTGCTATCATCATGAAACGTTCAGATCACTTACAACTCAATAGATTCTACCTTCCTGTAACGTTTCAGCCTGATTGGACCTTGTTTTCACACAAATGAACCCAGAATGATGTGAAATGGTGCTTCGTGCAACATAATTCTGGGTGCCATTTAAAAACCATAAGTGCTAATGACTCCATTCCTTTTTGTGGTTGTAGGGGCTGTTTATTGAAGTACACTAAAACAAGCCTGACCTGTCTAGGACATTCAGAAGCCAAGTTATAAGCCCACAAAGGTGTAACTGGACTACTTCTTTAAAGTGGCACCAGGCCCGGTGACCTTTGGGACATGGTTTTACCTCCTTAGGAAAGTGCTATCATCATGAAACGTTCAGATCACTTACAACTCAAAAGATTCTAACTTCCTGTAACGTTTCAGCCTGATTGGACCTTGTTTTCACACAAATGAACCCAGAATGATGTGAAATTGTGCTTCGTGCCACATAATTCTGGGTGCCATTTACAAACCATAAGTGCTAATGACTCCATTCCTTTTTGTGGTTGTAGGGGCTGTTTATTGGAGTACACTAAAACAAACCTGATCTCTCTAGGACATTCAGAAGCCAAGTTATAAGCCCACAAATGTGTAACTGGACTACTTATTTAAATTGACACTGATCCGGTGACCTTTGGGACATGGTTTTACCCCCTTAGGAAAGTGCTATCATCATGAAACGTTCAGATCACTTAAAACTCAATAGATTCTACCTTCCTGTAATGTTTCAGCCTGATTGGACCTTGTTTTCACGCAAATGAACCCAGAATGATGTGAAATTGTGCTTCGTGCAACATAATTCTGGGTGCCATTTAAAAACCATAAGTGCTAATGACTCCATTCCATTTTGGGGTAATGGGGGCTGTTAATTGGAGTACTCTAAATTAAACATGACCTCTCTAGGATATCCAGAAGCCATGTTATAAGCCCACAAAGGTGTAACTGGACTACTTATTTAAAGTGACACCAGGACCGGTGACCTTTGGGACATGGTTTGACCCCCTTAGGAATGTGCGATCATCATGAAACGTTCAGATCACTTACAACTCAATAGATTCTACCTTCTTGTAACGTTTCAGCCTGATTGGACCTTGTTTTCACACAAATGGACCCAGAATGATGTGAAATTGTGCTTCGTGCAACATAATTCTGGGTGCCATTTACAAACCATAAGTGCTAATGGCTTTATTCCTTTTTGTGGTTGTAGGGGCTGTTGATTGGAGTACACTAAAACAAACCTGACCTCTCTAGGATATTCAGAAGCCAAGTTATATGCCCACAAAGGTGTAACTGGACTTATTCTTTAAAGTGAGACCAGGCCCGGTGACCTTTGGGACATGGTTTGACCCCCTATAGGAATGTGCGATCATCATGAAACGTTCAGATCACTTACAACTCAATAGATTCTACCTTCTTGTAACGTTTCAGCATGATTGGACATTGTTTTCACACAAATAAACCTAGAATGATGTGAAATTGTGCTTCGTGCAACATAATTCTGGGTGACATTTAAAAACCATAAGTGCTAATGACTCCATTCCTTTTTGGGGTAATGGGTGCTGTTAATTGGAGTACTCTCAAACAAACCTGACCTCTCTAGGATATTCAGAAGCCAAGTTATAAGCCCACAAAGGTGTAACTGGACTACATCTTTAAAGTGACACCAGGCCCTGTGACCTTTGGGACATGGTTTGACCCCCTATAGGAATGTGCGATCATCATGAAACGTTCAGATCACTTACAACTCAATAGATTCTACCTTCTTGTAACGTTTCAGCCTGATTGGGCCTTGTTTTCACACAAATGAACCCAGAATGATGTGAAATTGTGCTTCGTGCAACATAATTCTGGGTGCCATTTACAAACCATAAGTGCTAATGACTCCATTCCTTTTTGTGGTTGTAGGGGCTGTTGATTGGAGTACACCAAAACAAACCTGATCTCTCTAGGACATTCAGAAGCCAAGTTATAAGCCCACAAAGGTGTAACTGGACTACTTCTTTAAATTGACACCAGATCCGGTGACCTTTGGGACATAATTTGACCCCCTTAGGAATGTGCGATCATCATGAAACTTTCAGATCACTTACAACTCAATAGATTCTACCTTCTTGTAACGTTTCAGCCTGATTGGACCTTGTTTTCACACAAATGGACCCAGAATGATGTGAAATTGTGCTTCGTGCAACATAATTCTGGGTGCCATTTAGAAACCATAAGTGCTAATGACTCCATTCCTTTTTGTGGTTGTAGGGGCTGTTGATTGGAGTACACTAAAACAAACCTGATCTCTCTAGGACATTCAGAAGCCAAGTTATAAGCCCACAAAGGTGTAACTGGACTACTTCTTTAAAGTGACACCAGGCCCGGTGACCTTTGGGACATGGTTTGACCCCCTATAGGAATGTGCGATCATCATGAAACGTTCATATCACTTACAACTCAATAGATTCTACCTTCTTGTAACGTTTCAGCCTGATTGGACCTTGTTTTCACACAAATCGACCCAGAATGATGTGAAATTGTGCTTCGTGCAACATAATTCTGGGTGCCATTTACAAACCATAAGTGCTAATGACTCCATTCTTTTTTGTGGTTGTAGGGGCTGTTGATTGGAGTACACTAAAACAAACCTGATCTCTCTAGGGCATTCAGAAGCCAAGTTATAAGCCCACAAATGTGTAACTGGACTACTTCTTTAAAGTGACACCAGATCCGGTGACTTTTGGGACATGGTTTGACCCACTTAGGAATGTGCGATCATCATGAAACATTCAGATCACTTACAACTCAATAGATTCTACCTTCTTGAAACGTTTCAGCCTGATTGGACCATGTTTTCACACAAATGGACCCAGAATGATGTGAAATTGTGCTTCGTGCAACATAATTCTGGGTGCCATTTAAAAACCATAAGTGCTAATGACTCCATTTCTTTTTGAGGTAATAGGGCTGTTAATTGGAGTACTCTAAAACAAACCTGACCTCTCTAGGATATTCAGAAGCCAAGTTATAAGCCCACAAATGTGTAACTGGACTACTTCTTTAAATTGACACCGATCCGGTGACCTTTGGGACATGGTTTTACCCCCTTAGGAAAGTGCTATCATCATGAAACGTTCAGATCACTTACAACTCAATAGATTCTACCTTCCTGTAACGTTTCAGCCTGATTGGACCTTGTTTTCACACAAATGAACCCAGAATGATGTGAAATTGTGCTTCGTGCAACATATTTCTGGGTGCCATTTAAAAACCATAAGTGCTAATGACTAAATTCCTTTTTGGGGTAATGGGGGCTGTTAATTGGAGTACTCTAAATTAAACCTGACCTCTCTAGGATATTCAGAAGCCAAGTTATAAGCCCACAAATGTGTAACTGGACTACTTCTTTAAAGTGACACCAGGCCCGGTGACCTTTGGGACATGGTTTGACCCCCTTAGGAAAGTGCTATCATCATGAAACGTTCAGATCACTTACAACTCAATAGATTCTACCTTCTTGTAACGTTTCAGCCTGATTGGACCTTGTTTTCACACAAATGGACCCAGAATGATGTGAAATTGTGCTTCGTGCAACATAATTCTGGGTGCCATTTACAAACCATAAGTGCCAATCACTCCATTCCTTTTTGTGGCTGTAGGGGCTGTTGATTGGAGTACACTAAAACAAGCCTGACCTCTCTAGGACATTCAGAAGCCAAGTTATAAGCCCACAAAGGTGTAACTGGACTACTTCTTTAAAGTGACACCAGGCCCGGATACCTTTGGGACATGGTTTGACCCCCTATAGGAATGTGCGATCATCATGAAACGTTCAGATCACTTACAACTCAATATATTCTACCTTCTTGTAACGTTTCAGCCTTAATGGACCTTGTTTTCACACAAATGAACCCAGAATGATGTGAAATTGTGCTTCGTGCAACATAATTCTGGGTGCCATTTACAAACCATAAGTGCTAATGACTCCATTCCTTTTTGTGGTTGTAGGGGCTGTTGATTGGAGTACACCAAAACAAACCTGATCTCTCTAGGACATTCAGAAGCCAAGTTATAAGCCCACAAAGGTGTAACTGGACTACTTCTTTAAAGTGACACCAGATCCGGTGACTTTTGGGACATGGTTTGACCCACTTAGGAATGTGCGATCATCATGAAACATTCAGATCACTTACAACTCAATAGATTCTACCTTCTTGAAACGTTTCAGCCTGATTGGACCATGTTTTCACACAAATGGACCCAGAATGATGTGAAATTGTGCTTCGTGCAACATAATTCTGGGTGCCATTTAAAAACCATAAGTGCTAATGACTCCATTTCTTTTTGAGGTAATAGGGCTGTTAATTGGAGTACTCTAAAACAAACCTGACCTCTCTAGGATATTCAGAAGCCAAGTTATAAGCCCACAAATGTGTAACTGGACTACTTCTTTAAATTGACACCGATCCGGTGACCTTTGGGACATGGTTTTACCCCCTTAGGAAAGTGCTATCATCATGAAACGTTCAGATCACTTACAACTCAATAGATTCTACCTTCCTGTAACGTTTCAGCCTGATTGGACCTTGTTTTCACACAAATGAACCCAGAATGATGTGAAATTGTGCTTCGTGCAACATATTTCTGGGTGCCATTTAAAAACCATAAGTGCTAATGACTAAATTCCTTTTTGGGGTAATGGGGGCTGTTAATTGGAGTACTCTAAATTAAACCTGACCTCTCTAGGATATTCAGAAGCCAAGTTATAAGCCCACAAATGTGTAACTGGACTACTTCTTTAAAGTGACACCAGGCCCGGTGACCTTTGGGACATGGTTTGACCCCCTTAGGAAAGTGCTATCATCATGAAACGTTCAGATCACTTACAACTCAATAGATTCTACCTTCTTGTAACGTTTCAGCCTGATTGGACCTTGTTTTCACACAAATGGACCCAGAATGATGTGAAATTGTGCTTCGTGCAACATAATTCTGGGTGCCATTTACAAACCATAAGTGCCAATCACTCCATTCCTTTTTGTGGCTGTAGGGGCTGTTGATTGGAGTACACTAAAACAAGCCTGACCTCTCTAGGACATTCAGAAGCCAAGTTATAAGCCCACAAAGGTGTAACTGGACTACTTCTTTAAAGTGACACCAGGCCCGGATACCTTTGGGACATGGTTTGACCCCCTATAGGAATGTGCGATCATCATGAAACGTTCAGATCACTTACAACTCAATATATTCTACCTTCTTGTAACGTTTCAGCCTTAATGGACCTTGTTTTCACACAAATGAACCCAGAATGATGTGAAATTGTGCTTCGTGCAACATAATTCTGGGTGCCATTTACAAACCATAAGTGCTAATGACTCCATTCCTTTTTGTGGTTGTAGGGGCTGTTGATTGGAGTACACCAAAACAAACCTGATCTCTCTAGGACATTCAGAAGCCAAGTTATAAGCCCACAAAGGTGTAACTGGACTACTTCTTTAAAGTGACACCAGATCCGGTGACCTTTGGGACATCATTTGACCCCTTAGGAATGTGCGATCATCATGAAACGTTCAGATCACTTACAACTCAATAGATTCTACCTTCTTGTAACGTTTCAGCCTGATTGGACCTTGTTTTCACACAAATGGACCCAGAATGATGTGAAATTGTGCTTCGTGCAACATAATTCTGGGTGCCATTTAAAAACCATAAGTGCTAATGACTCCATTTCTTTTTGAGGTAATAGGGGCTGTTAATTGGAGTACTCTAAAACAAACCTGACCTCTCTAGGATATTCAGAAGCCAAGTTATAAGCCCACAAATGTGTAACTGGACTACTTCATTAAAGTGACACCAGATCTGGTGACCTTTAGGACATGGTTTGACCCCCTTAGGAAAGTGCGATCATCATGAAACGTTCAGATCACTTACAACTCAAAGATTCTACCATCCTGTAACGTTTCAGCCTGATTGGACCTTGTTTTCACACAAATGAACCCAGAATGATGTGAAATTGTGCTTTGTGCAACATAATTCTGGGTGCCATTTAAAAACCATAAGTGATAATGACTCCATTCCTTATTGGGGTAATGGGGGCTGTTAATTGGAGTACTCTAAAACATACCTGACCTCTTTAGGATATTCAGAAGCCAAGTTATAAGCCCACAAAGGTTTAACTGGACTACTTCTTTAAAGTGACACCAGGCCCGGTGACCTTTGGGACATGGTTTGACCCCCTATAGGAATGTGCGATCATCATGAAACGTTCAGATCACTTACAACTCAACAGATTCTACCTTCTTGTAACGTTTCAGCCTGACTGGACCTTGTTTTCACACAAATGGACCCAGAATGATGTGAAATTGTGCTTCGTGCAACATAATTCTGGGTGCCATTTAAAAACCATAAGTGCTAATGACTCCATTCCTTTTTGTGGTTGTAGGGGCTGTTGATTGGAGTACACTAAAACAAACCTGATCTCTCTAGGACATTGAGAAGCCAAGTTATAAGCCCACAAATGTGTAACTGGACTACTTCTTTAAATTGACAACAGATCCGGTGACCTCTGGGACATGGTTTGACCCCCTTAGGAAAGTGCTATCATCATGAAACGTTCAGATCACTTACAACTAAATAGATTCTACCTTCCTGTAACGTTTCAGCCTGATTGGACCTTGTTTTCACACAAATGGACCCAGAATGATGTGAAATTGTGCTTCGTGCAACATAATTCTGGGTGCCATTTAAAAACCATAAGTGCTAATGACTCCATTCCTTTTTGTGGTTGTAGGGGCTGTTGATTGGAGTACACTAAAACAAACCTGATCTCTCTAGGACATTCAGAAGCCAAGTTATAAGCCCACAAATGTGTAACTGGACTACTTTTTTAAATTGACACCGATCCGGTGACCTTTGGAACATGGTTTTACCTCCTTAGGAAAGTGTGATCATCATGAAACGTTCAGATCACTTACAACTCAATAGATTCTACCTTCCTGTAACGTTTCAGCCTGATTGGACCTTGTTTTCACACAAATGGACCCAGAATGATGTGAAATTGTGCTTCGTGCAACATAATTCTGGGTGCCATTTACAAACCATAAGTGCTTTTGACTCCATTCCTTTTTGTGGCTGTAGGGGCTGTTGATTGGAGTACACTAAAACAAGCCTGACCTCTCTAGGACATTCAGAAGCCAAGTTATAAGCCCACAAAGGTGTAACTGGACTACTTCTTTAAAGTGACACCAGGCCCGGTGACCTTTGGGACATGGTTTGACCCCCTATAGGAATGTGCGATCAACATGAAACGTTCAGATCACTTACAACTCAATAGATTCTACCTTCTTGTAACGTTTCAGCCTGAATGGACCTTGTTTTCACACAAATGGACCCAGAATGATGTGAAATTGTGCTTCGTGCAACATAATTCTGGGTGCCATTTAAAAACCATAAGTGCTAATGACTCCATTCCTTTTTGTGGTTGTAGGGGCTGTTGATTGGAGTACTCTGAAACAAACCTGATCACTCTAGGACATTCAGAAGCCAAGTTATAAGCCCACAAATGTGTAACTGGACTACTTCTTTAAATTGACACCGATCCGGTGACCTTTGGGACATGGTTTGACCCCCTTAGGAAAGTGCTATCATCGTGAAACGTTCAGATCACTTACAACTCAATAGATTCTACCTTCCTGTAACGTTTCAGCCTGATTGGACCTTGTTTTCACACAAATGGACCCAGAATGATGTGAAATTGTGCTTCGTGCAACATAATTCTGGGTGCCATTTAAAAACCATAAGTGTTAATGACTAAATTCCTTTTTGGGGTAATGGGGGCTGTTAATTGGAGTACTCTAAATTAAACCTGACCTCTCTAGGATATTCAGAAGCCAAGTTATAAGCCCACAAATGTGTAACTGGACTACTTCTTTAAAGTGACACCAGGCCCGGTGACCTTTGGGACATGGTTTGACCCCCTTAGGAAAGTGCTATCATCATGAAACGTTCAGATCACTTACAACTCAATAGATTCTACCTTCCTGTAACGTTTCAGCCTGATTGGACCTTGTTTTCACACAAATGGACCCAGAATGATGTGAAATTGTGCTTCGTGCAACATAATTCTGGGTGCCATTTACAAACCATAAGTGCCAATGACTCCATTCCTTTTTGTGGCTGTAGGGGCTGTTGATTGGAGTACACTAAAACAAGCCTGACCTCTCTAGGACATTCAGAAGCCAAGTTATAAGCCCACAAAGGTGTAACTGGACTACTTCTTTAAAGTGACACCAGGCCCGGATACCTTTGGGACATGGTTTGACCCCCTATAGGAATGTGCGATCATCATGAAACGTTCAGATCACTTACAACTCAATAGATTCTACCTTCTTGTAACGTTTCAGCCTTAATGGACCTTGTTTTCACACAAATGGACCCAGAATGATGTGAAATTGTGCTTCGTGCAACATAATTCTGGGTGCCATTTACAAACCATAAGTGGTAATGACTCCATTCCTTTTTGTGGTTGTAGGGGCTGTTGATTGGAGTACACCAAAACAAACCTGATCTCTCTAGGACATTCAGAAGCCAAGTTATAAGCCCACAAAGGTGTAACTGGACTACTTCTTTAAAGTGACACCAGATCCGGTGACCTTTGGGATATAATTTGACCCCCTTAGGAATGTGCAATCATCATGAAACTTTCAGATCACTTACAACTCAATAGATTCTACCTTCTTGTAACGTTTCAGCCTGATTGGACCTTGTTTTCACACAAATGGACCCAGAATGATGTGAAATTGTGCTTCGTGCAACATAATTCTGGGTGCCATTTACAAACCATAAGTGCTAATGACTCCATTCCTTTTTGTGGTTGTAGGGGCTGTTGATTGGAGTACACTAAAACAAACCTGATCTCTCTAGGACATTCAGAAGCCAAGTTATAAGCCCACAAAAGTGTAACTGGACTACTTCTTTAAAGTGACACCAGGCCCGGTGACCTTTGGGACATGGTTTGACCCCCTATAGGAATGTGCGATCATCATGAAACGTTCAGATCAATTACAACTCAATAGATTCTACCTTCTTGTAACGTTTCAGCCTTAATGGACCTTGTTTTCACACAAATGGACCCAGAATGATGTGAAATTGTGCTTCGTGCAACATAATTCTGGGTGCCATTTACAAACCATAAGTGCTAATGACTCCATTCCTTTTTGTGGTTGTAGGGGCTGTTGATTGGAGTACACTAAAACAAGCCTGATCTCTCTAGGACATTCAGAAGCCAAGTTATAAGCCCACAAAGGTGTAACTGGTCTACTTCTTTAAAGTGACACCAGGCCCGGTGACCTTTGGGACATGGTTTGACCCCCTATAGGAATGTGCGATCATCATGAAACGTTCATATCACTTACAACTCAATAGATTCTACCTTCTTGTAACGTTTCAGCCTGATTGGACCTTGTTTTCACACAAATCGACCCAGAATGATGTGAAATTGTGCTTCGTGCAACATAATTCTGGGTGCCATTTACAAACCATAAGTGCTAATGACTCCATTCCTTTTTGTGGTTGTAGGGGCTGTTGATTGGAGTACACTAAACCAAACCTGATCTCTCTAGGACATTCAGAAGCCAAGTTATAAGCCCACAAATGTGTAACTGGACTACTTCTTTAAAGTGACACCAGATCCGGTGACTTTTGGGACATGGTTTGACCCACTTAGGAATGTGAGATCATCATGAAACGTTCAGATCACTTACAACTCAATAGATTCTACCTTCTTGAAACGTTTCAGCCTGATTGGACCTTGTTTTCACACAAATTGACCCAGAATGATGTGAAATTGTGCTTTGTGCAACATAATTCTGGGTGCCATTTAAAAACCATAAGTGCTAATGACTCCATTTCTTTTTGAGGTAATAGGGGCTGTTAATTGGAGTACTCTAAAACAAACCTGACCTCTCTAGGGTATTCAGAAGCCAAGTTATAAGCCCACAAATATGTAACTGGACTACTTCTTTAAAGTGACACCAGATCCAGTGACCTTTAGGACATGGTTTGAACCCCTTAGGAAAGTGCGATCATCATGAAACGTTCAGATCACTTACAACTCAATAGATTCTACCATCCTGTAACGTTTCAGCCTGATTGGACCTTGTTTTCACACAAATGAACCCAGAATGATGTGAAATTGTGCTTTGTGCAACATAATTCTGGGTGCCATTTAAAAACCATAAGTGCTAATGACTCCATTCCTTTTTGGGGTAATGGGGGCTGTTGATTGGAGTACTCTAAAACAAACCTGACCTCTTTAGGATATTCAGAAGCCAAGTTATAAGCCCACAAATGTTTAACTGGACTACTTCTTTAAAGTGACACCAGGCCCGGTGACCTTTGGGACATGGTTTGACCCCCTATAGGAATGTGCGATCATCATGAAACGTTCAGATCACTTACAACTCAACAGATTCTACCTTCTTGTAACGTTTCAGCCTGACTGGACCTTGTTTTCACACAAATGGACCCAGAATGATGTCAAATTGTGCTTCGTGCAACATAATTCTGGGTGCCATTTAAAAACCATAAGTGCTAATGACTCCATTCCTTTTTGTGGTTGTAGGGGCTGTTGATTGGAGTACACTAAAACAAACCTGATCTCTCTAGGACATTGAGAAGCCAAGTTATAAGCCCACAAATGTGTAACTGGACTACTTCTTTAAATTGACAACAGATCCGGTGACCTCTGGGACATGGTTTGACCCCCTTAGGAAAGTGCTATCATCATGAAACGTTCAGATCACTTACAACTAAATAGATTCTACCTTCCTGTAACGTTTCAGCCTGATTGGACCTTGTTTTCACACAAATGGACCCAGAATGATGTGAAATTGTGCTTCGTGCAACATAATTCTGGGTGCCATTTAAAAACCATAAGTGCCAATGACTCCATTCCTTTTTGTGGTTGTAGGGGCTGTTGATTGGAGTACACTAAAACAAACCTGATCTCTCTAGGACATTCAGAAGCCAAGTTATAAGCCCACAAATGTGTAACTGGACTACTTTTTTAAATTGACACCGATCCGGTGACCTTTGGGACATGGTTTTACCTCCTTAGGAAAGTGCTATCATCATGAAACGTTAAGATCACTTACAACTCAATAGATTCTACCTTCCTGTAACGTTTCAGCCTGATTGGACCTTGTTTTCACACAAATGAACCCAGAATGATGTGAAATTGTGCTTCGTGCCACATAATTCTGGGTGCCATTTACAAACCATGAGTGCTAATGACTCCATTCCTTTTTGTGGTTGTAGGGGCTGTTGATTGGAGTACACTAAAACAAACCTGATCTCTCTAGGACATTCAGAAGCCAAGTCATAAGCCCACAAATGTGTAACTGGACTACTTCTTTAAATTGACACCGATCCGGTGACCTTTGGGACATGGTTTTACCCCCTTAGGAAAGTGCTATCATCATGAAACGTTCAGATCACTTACAACTCAATAGATTCTACCTTCCTGTAACGTTTCAGCCTGATTGGACCTTGTTTTCACACAAATGAACCCAGAATGATGTGAAATTGTGCTTCGTGCAACATAATTCTAGGTGCCATTTAAAAACCATAAGTGCTAATGACTCCATTCCTTTTTGGGGTAAATGGGGCTGTTAATTGGAGTACTCTAAATTAAAACTGACCTCTCTAGGATATTCAGAAGCCAAGTTATAAGCCCACAAAGGTGTAACTGGACTACTTCTTTAAAGTGACACCAGGCCCGGTGACCTTTGGGACATGGTTTGACCCCCTTAGGAATGTGCGATCATCATGAAACGTTCAGATCACCTACAACTCAATAGATTCTACCTTCTTGTAACGTTTCAGCCTGATTGGACCTTGTTTTCACACAAATGGACCCAGAATGATGTGAAATTGTGCTTCGTGCAACATAATTCTAGGTGCCATTTAAAAACCATAAGTGCTAATGACTCCATTCCTTTTTGGGGTAATGGGGGCTGTTAATTGGAGTACTCTAAATTAAAACTGACCTCTCTAGGATATTCAGAAGCCAAGTTATAAGCCCACAAAGGTGTAACTGGAGTACTTCTTTAAAGTGACACCAGGCCCGGTGACCTTTGGGACATGGTTTGACCCCATTAGGAATGTGCGATCATCATGAAACGTTCAGATCACCTACAACTCAATAGATTCTACCTTCTTGTAACGTTTCAGCCTGATTGGACCTTGTTTTCACACAAATGGACCCAGAATGATGTGAAATTGTGCTTCGTGCAACATAATTCTGGGTGCCATTTACAAACCATAAGTGCTTTTGACTCCATTCCTTTTTGTGGCTGTAGGGGCTGTTGATTGGAGTACACTAAAACAAGCCTGACCTCTCTAGGACATTCAGAAGCCAAGTTATAAGCCCACAAAGGTGTAACTGGACTACTTCTTTAAAGTGACACCAGGCCCGGTGACCTTTGGGACATGGTTTGACCCCCTATAGGAATGTGCGATCATCATGAAACGTTAAGATCACTTACAACTCAATAGATTCTACCTTCTTGTAACGTTTCAGCCTGAATGGACCTTGTTTTCACACAAATGGACCCAGAATGATGTGAAATTGTGCTTCGTGCAAAATAATTCTGGGTGCCATTTACAAACCATAAGTGCTAATGACTCCATTCCTTTTTGTGGTTGTAGGGGCTGATGATTGGAGTACTCTGAAACAAACCTGATCACTCTAGGACATTCAGAAGCCAAGTTATAAGCCCACAAATGTGTAACTGGACTACTTCTTTAAATTGACACCGATCCGGTGACCTTTGGGACATGGTTTGACCCCCTTAGGAAAGTGCTATCATCATGAAACGTTCAGATCACTTACAACTCAATAGATTCTACCTTCCTGTAACGTTTCAGCCTTATTGGACCTTGTTTTCACACAAATGGACCCAGAATGATGTGAAATTGTGCTTCGTGCAACATAATTCTGGGTGCCATTTAAAAACCATAAGTGTTAATGACTAAATTCCTTTTTGGGGTAATGGGGGCTGTTAATTGGAGTACTCTAAATTAAACCTGACCTCTCTAGGATATTCAGAAGCCAAGTTATAAGCCCACAAATGTGTAACTGGACTACTTCTTTAAAGTGACACCAGGCCCGGTGACCTTTGGGACATGGTTTGACCCCCTTAGGAAAGTGCTATCATCATGAAACGTTCAGATCACTTACAACTCAATAGATTCTACCTTCCTGTAACGTTTCAGCCTGATAGGACCTTGTTTTCACACAAATGGACCCAGAATGATGTGAAATTGTGCTTCGTGCAACATAATTCTGGGTGCCATTTACAAACCATAAGTGCCAATGACTCCATTCCTTTTTGTGGCTGTAGGGGCTGTTGATTGGAGAACACTAAAACAAGCCTGACCTCTCTAGGACATTCAGAAGCCAAGTTATAAGCCCACAAAAGTGTAACTGGACTACTTCTTTAAAGTGACACCAGGCCCGGATACCTTTGGAACATGGTTTGACCCCCTATAGGAATGTGCGATCATCATGAAACGTTCAGATCACTTACAACTCAATAGATTCTACCTTCTTGTAACGTTTCAGCCTTAATGGACCTTGTTTTCACACAAATGGACCCAGAATGATGTGAAATTGTGCTTCGTGCAACATAATTCTGGGTGCCATTTAAAAACCATAAGTGTTAATGACTAAATTCCTTTTTGGGGTAATGGGGGCTGTTAATTGGAGTACTCTAAATTAAACCTGACCTCTCTAGGATATTCAGAAGCCAAGTTATAAGCCCACAAATGTGTAACTGGACTACTTCTTTAAAGTGACACCAGGCCCGGTGACCTTTGGGACATGGTTTGACCCCCTTAGGAAAGTGCTATCATCATGAAACGTTCAGATCACTTACAACTCAATAGATTCTACCTTCCTGTAACGTTTCAGCCTGATTGGACCTTGTTTTCACACAAATGGACCCAGAATGATGTGAAATTGTGCTTCGTGCAACATAATTCTGGGTGCCATTTACAAACCATAAGTGCCAATGACTCCATTCCTTTTTGTGGCTGTAGGGGCTGTTGATTGGAGTACACTAAAACAAGCCTGACCTCTCTAGGACATTCAGAAGCCAAGTTATAAGCCCACAAAGGTGTAACTGGACTACTTCTTTAAAGTGACACCAGGCCCGGATACCTTTGGGACATGGTTTGACCCCCTATAGGAATGTGCGATCATCATGAAACGTTCAGATCACTTACAACTCAATAGATTCTACCTTCTTGTAACGTTTCAGCCTTAATGGACCTTGTTTTCACACAAATGGACCCAGAATGATGTGAAATTGTGCTTCGTGCAACATAATTCTGGGTGCCATTTACAAACCATAAGTG
The DNA here is from genome assembly GCF_043380555.1 of Nothobranchius furzeri. Taxonomy (NCBI): domain Eukaryota; kingdom Metazoa; phylum Chordata; class Actinopteri; order Cyprinodontiformes; family Nothobranchiidae; genus Nothobranchius; species Nothobranchius furzeri. Next base: position 16,169,460 of record NC_091747.1, on the reverse strand, counting down.
GTAATGACTCCATTCCTTTTTGTGGTTGTAGGGGCTGTTTATTGGAGTACACCAAAACAAACCTGATCTCTCTAGGACATTCAGAAGCCAAGTTATAAGCCCACAAAGGTGTAACTGGACTACTTCTTTAAAGTGACACCAGATCCGGTGACCTTTGGGATATAATTTGACCCCCTTAGGAATGTGCAATCATCATGAAACTTTCAGATCACTTACAACTCAATAGATTCTACCTTCTTGTAACGTTTCAGCCTGATTGGACCTTGTTTTCACACAAATGGACCCAGAATGATGTGAAATTGTGCTTCGTGCAACATAATTCTGGGTGCCATTTACAAACCATAAGTGCTAATGACTCCATTCCTTTTTGTGGTTGTAGGGGCTGTTGATTGGAGTACACTAAAACAAACCTGATCTCTCTAGGACATTCAGAAGCCAAGTTATAAGCCCACAAAAGTGTAACTGGACTACTTCTTTAAAGTGACACCAGGCCCGGTGACCTTTGGGACATGGTTTGACCCCCTATAGGAATGTGCGATCATCATGAAACGTTCAGATCAATTACAACTCAATAGATTCTACCTTCTTGTAACGTTTCAGCCTTAATGGACCTTGTTTTCACACAAATGGACCCAGAATGATGTGAAATTGTGCTTCGTGCAACATAATTCTGGGTGCCATTTACAAACCATAAGTGCTAATGACTCCATTCCTTTTTGTGGTTGTAGGGGCTGTTGATTGGAGTACACTAAAACAAGCCTGATCTCTCTAGGACATTCAGAAGCCAAGTTATAAGCCCACAAAGGTGTAACTGGTCTACTTCTTTAAAGTGACACCAGGCCCGGTGACCTTTGGGACATGGTTTGACCCCCTATAGGAATGTGCGATCATCATGAAACGTTCATATCACTTACAACTCAATAGATTCTACCTTCTTGTAACGTTTCAGCCTGATTGGACCTTGTTTTCACACAAATCGACCCAGAATGATGTGAAATTGTGCTTCGTGCAACATAATTCTGGGTGCCATTTACAAACCATAAGTGCTAATGACTCCATTCCTTTTTGTGGTTGTAGGGGCTGTTGATTGGAGTACACTAAACCAAACCTGATCTCTCTAGGACATTCAGAAGCCAAGTTATAAGCCCACAAATGTGTAACTGGACTACTTCTTTAAAGTGACACCAGATCCGGTGACTTTTGGGACATGGTTTGACCCACTTAGGAATGTGAGATCATCATGAAACGTTCAGATCACTTACAACTCAATAGATTCTACCTTCTTGAAACGTTTCAGCCTGATTGGACCTTGTTTTCACACAAATTGACCCAGAATGATGTGAAATTGTGCTTTGTGCAACATAATTCTGGGTGCCATTTAAAAACCATAAGTGCTAATGACTCCATTTCTTTTTGAGGTAATAGGGGCTGTTAATTGGAGTACTCTAAAACAAACCTGACCTCTCTAGGGTATTCAGAAGCCAAGTTATAAGCCCACAAATATGTAACTGGACTACTTCTTTAAAGTGACACCAGATCCAGTGACCTTTAGGACATGGTTTGAACCCCTTAGGAAAGTGCGATCATCATGAAACGTTCAGATCACTTACAACTCAATAGATTCTACCATCCTGTAACGTTTCAGCCTGATTGGACCTTGTTTTCACACAAATGAACCCAGAATGATGTGAAATTGTGCTTTGTGCAACATAATTCTGGGTGCCATTTAAAAACCATAAGTGCTAATGACTCCATTCCTTTTTGGGGTAATGGGGGCTGTTGATTGGAGTACTCTAAAACAAACCTGACCTCTTTAGGATATTCAGAAGCCAAGTTATAAGCCCACAAATGTTTAACTGGACTACTTCTTTAAAGTGACACCAGGCCCGGTGACCTTTGGGACATGGTTTGACCCCCTATAGGAATGTGCGATCATCATGAAACGTTCAGATCACTTACAACTCAACAGATTCTACCTTCTTGTAACGTTTCAGCCTGACTGGACCTTGTTTTCACACAAATGGACCCAGAATGATGTCAAATTGTGCTTCGTGCAACATAATTCTGGGTGCCATTTAAAAACCATAAGTGCTAATGACTCCATTCCTTTTTGTGGTTGTAGGGGCTGTTGATTGGAGTACACTAAAACAAACCTGATCTCTCTAGGACATTGAGAAGCCAAGTTATAAGCCCACAAATGTGTAACTGGACTACTTCTTTAAATTGACAACAGATCCGGTGACCTCTGGGACATGGTTTGACCCCCTTAGGAAAGTGCTATCATCATGAAACGTTCAGATCACTTACAACTAAATAGATTCTACCTTCCTGTAACGTTTCAGCCTGATTGGACCTTGTTTTCACACAAATGGACCCAGAATGATGTGAAATTGTGCTTCGTGCAACATAATTCTGGGTGCCATTTAAAAACCATAAGTGCCAATGACTCCATTCCTTTTTGTGGTTGTAGGGGCTGTTGATTGGAGTACACTAAAACAAACCTGATCTCTCTAGGACATTCAGAAGCCAAGTTATAAGCCCACAAATGTGTAACTGGACTACTTTTTTAAATTGACACCGATCCGGTGACCTTTGGGACATGGTTTTACCTCCTTAGGAAAGTGCTATCATCATGAAACGTTCAGATCACTTACAACTCAATAGATTCTACCTTCCTGTAACGTTTCAGCCTGATTGGACCTTGTTTTCACACAAATGAACCCAGAATGATGTGAAATTGTGCTTCGTGCCACATAATTCTGGGTGCCATTTACAAACCATGAGTGCTAATGACTCCATTCCTTTTTGTGGTTGTAGGGGCTGTTGATTGGAGTACACTAAAACAAACCTGATCTCTCTAGGACATTCAGAAGCCAAGTCATAAGCCCACAAATGTGTAACTGGACTACTTCTTTAAATTGACACCGATCCGGTGACCTTTGGGACATGGTTTTACCCCCTTAGGAAAGTGCTATCATCATGAAACGTTCAGATCACTTACAACTCAATAGATTCTACCTTCCTGTAACGTTTCAGCCTGATTGGACCTTGTTTTCACACAAATGAACCCAGAATGATGTGAAATTGTGCTTCGTGCAACATAATTCTAGGTGCCATTTAAAAACCATAAGTGCTAATGACTCCATTCCTTTTTGGGGTAAATGGGGCTGTTAATTGGAGTACTCTAAATTAAAACTGACCTCTCTAGGATATTCAGAAGCCAAGTTATAAGCCCACAAAGGTGTAACTGGACTACTTCTTTAAAGTGACACCAGGCCCGGTGACCTTTGGGACATGGTTTGACCCCCTTAGGAATGTGCGATCATCATGAAACGTTCAGATCACCTACAACTCAATAGATTCTACCTTCTTGTAACGTTTCAGCCTGATTGGACCTTGTTTTCACACAAATGGACCCAGAATGATGTGAAATTGTGCTTCGTGCAACATAATTCTAGGTGCCATTTAAAAACCATAAGTGCTAATGACTCCATTCCTTTTTGGGGTAATGGGGGCTGTTAATTGGAGTACTCTAAATTAAAACTGACCTCTCTAGGATATTCAGAAGCCAAGTTATAAGCCCACAAAGGTGTAACTGGAGTACTTCTTTAAAGTGACACCAGGCCCGGTGACCTTTGGGACATGGTTTGACCCCATTAGGAATGTGCGATCATCATGAAACGTTCAGATCACCTACAACTCAATAGATTCTACCTTCTTGTAACGTTTCAGCCTGATTGGACCTTGTTTTCACACAAATGGACCCAGAATGATGTGAAATTGTGCTTCGTGCAACATAATTCTGGGTGCCATTTACAAACCATAAGTGCTTTTGACTCCATTCCTTTTTGTGGCTGTAGGGGCTGTTGATTGGAGTACACTAAAACAAGCCTGACCTCTCTAGGACATTCAGAAGCCAAGTTATAAGCCCACAAAGGTGTAACTGGACTACTTCTTTAAAGTGACACCAGGCCCGGTGACCTTTGGGACATGGTTTGACCCCCTATAGGAATGTGCGATCATCATGAAACGTTAAGATCACTTACAACTCAATAGATTCTACCTTCTTGTAACGTTTCAGCCTGAATGGACCTTGTTTTCACACAAATGGACCCAGAATGATGTGAAATTGTGCTTCGTGCAAAATAATTCTGGGTGCCATTTACAAACCATAAGTGCTAATGACTCCATTCCTTTTTGTGGTTGTAGGGGCTGATGATTGGAGTACTCTGAAACAAACCTGATCACTCTAGGACATTCAGAAGCCAAGTTATAAGCCCACAAATGTGTAACTGGACTACTTCTTTAAATTGACACCGATCCGGTGACCTTTGGGACATGGTTTGACCCCCTTAGGAAAGTGCTATCATCATGAAACGTTCAGATCACTTACAACTCAATAGATTCTACCTTCCTGTAACGTTTCAGCCTTATTGGACCTTGTTTTCACACAAATGGACCCAGAATGATGTGAAATTGTGCTTCGTGCAACATAATTCTGGGTGCCATTTAAAAACCATAAGTGTTAATGACTAAATTCCTTTTTGGGGTAATGGGGGCTGTTAATTGGAGTACTCTAAATTAAACCTGACCTCTCTAGGATATTCAGAAGCCAAGTTATAAGCCCACAAATGTGTAACTGGACTACTTCTTTAAAGTGACACCAGGCCCGGTGACCTTTGGGACATGGTTTGACCCCCTTAGGAAAGTGCTATCATCATGAAACGTTCAGATCACTTACAACTCAATAGATTCTACCTTCCTGTAACGTTTCAGCCTGATAGGACCTTGTTTTCACACAAATGGACCCAGAATGATGTGAAATTGTGCTTCGTGCAACATAATTCTGGGTGCCATTTACAAACCATAAGTGACAATGACTCCATTCCTTTTTGTGGCTGTAGGGGCTGTTGATTGGAGAACACTAAAACAAGCCTGACCTCTCTAGGACATTCAGAAGCCAAGTTATAAGCCCACAAAAGTGTAACTGGACTACTTCTTTAAAGTGACACCAGGCCCGGATACCTTTGGAACATGGTTTGACCCCCTATAGGAATGTGCGATCATCATGAAACGTTCAGATCACTTACAACTCAATAGATTCTACCTTCTTGTAACGTTTCAGCCTTAATGGACCTTGTTTTCACACAAATGGACCCAGAATGATGTGAAATTGTGCTTCGTGCAACATAATTCTGGGTGCCATTTACAAACCATAAGTGCTAATGACTCCATTCCTTTTTGTGGTTGTAGGGGCTGTTGATTGGAGTACACCAAAACAAACCTGATCTCTCTAGGACATTCAGAAGCCAAGTTATAAGCCCACAAAGGTGTAACTGGACTACTTCTTTAAAGTGACACCAGATCCGGTGACCTTTGGGACATAACTTGACCCCCTTAGGAATGTGCGATCATCATGAAACTTTCAGATCACTTACAACTCAATAGATTCTACCTTCTTTAACGTTTCAGCCTGATTGGACCTTGTTTTCACACAAATGGACCCAGAATGATGTGAAATTGTGCTTCGTGCAACATAATTCTGGGTGCCATTTACAAACCATAAGTGCTAATGACTCCATTCCTTTTTGTGGTTGTAGGGGCTGTTGATTGGAGTACACTAAAACAAACCTGATCTTTCTAGGACATTCAGAAGCCAAGTTATAAGCCCACAAAGGTGTAACTGGACTACTTCTTTAAAGTGACACCAGGCCCGGTGACCTTTGGGACATGGTTTGACCCCCTATAGGAATGTGCGATCATCATGAAACGTTCATATCACTTACAACTCAATAGATTCTACCTTCTTGTAACATTTCAGCCTGATTGGACCTTGTTTTCACACAAATCGACCCAGAATGATGTGAAATTGTGCTTCGTGCAACATAATTCTGGGTGCCATTTACAAACCATAAGTGCTAATGACTCCATTCTTTTTGTGGTTGTAGGGGCTGTTGATTGGAGTACACTAAAACAAACCTGATCTCTCTAGGACATTCAGAAGCCAAGTTATAAGCCCACAAATGTGTAACTGGACTACTTCTTTAAAGTGACACCAGATCCGGTGACTTTTGGGACATGGTTTGACCCACTTAGGAATGTGAGATCATCATGAAACGTTCAGATCACTGACAACTCAATAGATTCTACCTTCTTGAAACGTTTCAGCCTGATTGGACCTTGTTTTCACACAAATGGACCCAGAATGATGTGAAATTGTGCTTTGTGCAACATAATTCTGGGTGCCATTTAAAAACCATAAGTGCTAATGACTCCATTTCTTTTTGAGGTAATAGGGGCTGTCAATTGGAGTACTCTAAAACAAACCTGACCTCTCTAGGATATTCAGAAGCCAAATTATAAGCCCACAAATATGTAACTGGACTACTTCTTTAAAGTGACACCAGATCCGGTGACCTTTAGGACATGGTTTGAACCCCTTAGGAAAGTGCGATCATCATGAAACGTTCAGATCACTTACAACTCAATAGATTCTACGATCCTGTAACGTTTCAGCCTGATTGGACCTTGTTTTCACACAAATGAACCCGGAATGATGTGAAATTGTGCTTTGTGCAACATAATTCTGGGTGCCATTTAAAAACCATAAGTGCTAATGACTCCATTCCTTTTTGGGGTAATGGGGGCTGTTGATTGGAGTACTCTAAAACAAACCTGACCTCTTTAGGATATTCAGAAGCCAAGTTATAAGCCCACAAAGGTTTGACTGGACTACTTCTTTAAAGTGACACCAGGCCCGGTGACCTTTGGGACATGGTTTGACCCCATTAGGAATGTGCGATCATCATGAAACGTTCAGATCACCTACAACTCAATAGATTCTACCTTCTTGTAACGTTTCAGCCTGATTGGACCTTGTTTTCACACAAATGGACCCAGAATGATGTGAAATTGTGCTTCGTGCAACATAATTCTGGGTGCCATTTACAAACCATAAGTGCTTTTGACTCCATTCCTTTTTGTGGCTGTAGGGGCTGTTGATTGGAGTACACTAAAACAAGCCTGACCTCTCTAGGACATTCAGAAGCCAAGTTATAAGCCCACAAAGGTGTAACTGGACTACTTCTTTAAAGTGACACCAGGCCCGGTGACCTTTGGGACATGGTTTGACCCCCTATAGGAATGTGCGATCATCATGAAACGTTCAGATCACTTACAACTCAATAGATTCTACCTTCTTGTAACGTTTCAGCCTGAATGGACCTTGTTTTCACACAAATGGACCCAGAATGATGTGAAATTGTGCTTCGTGCAACATAATTCTGGGTGCCATTTACAAACCATAAGTGCTAATGACTCCATTCCTTTTTGTGGTTGTAGGGGCTGTTGATTGGAGTACTCTGAAACAAACCTGATCACTCTAGGACATTCAGAAGCCAAGTTATAAGCCCACAAATGTGTAACTGGACTACTTCTTTAAATTGACACCGATCCGGTGACCTTTGGGACATGGTTTGACCCCCTTAGGAAAGTGCTATCATCATGAAACGTTCAGATCACTTACAACTCAATAGATTCTACCTTCCTGTAACGTTTCAGCCTGATTGGACCTTGTTTTCACACAAATGGACCCAGAATGATGTGAAATTGTGCTTCGTGCAACATAATTCTGGGTGCCATTTAAAAACCATAAGTGTTAATGACTAAATTCCTTTTTGGGGTAATGGGGGCTGTTAATTGGAGTACTCTAAATTAAACCTGACCTCTCTAGGATATTCAGAAGCCAAGTTATAAGCCCACAAATGTGTAACTGGACTACTTCTTTAAAGTGACACCAGGCCCGGTGACCTTTGGGACATGGTTTGACCCCCTTAGGAAAGTGCTATCATCATGAAACGTTCAGATCACTTACAACTCAATAGATTCTACCTTCCTGTAACGTTTCAGCCTGATTGAACCTTGTTTTCACACAAATGGACCCAGAATGATGTGAAATTGTGCTTCGTGCAACATAATTCTGGGTGCCATTTACAAACCATAAGTGCCAATGACTCCATTCCTTTTTGTGGCTGTAGGGGCTGTTGATTGGAGAACACTAAAACAAGCCTGACCTCTCTAGGACATTCAGAAGCCAAGTTATAAGCCCACAAAGGTGTAACTGGACTACTTCTTTAAAGTGACACCAGGCCCGGATACCTTTGGGACATGGTTTGACCCCCTATAGGAATGTGCGATCATCATGAAACGTTCAGATCACTTACAACTCAATAGATTCTACCTTCTTGTAACGTTTCAGCCTTAATGGACCTTGTTTTCACACAAATGGACCCAGAATGATGTGAAATTGTGCTTCGTGCAACATAATTCTGGGTGCCATTTACAAACCATAAGTGCTAATGACTCCATTCCTTTTTGTGGTTGTAGGGGCTGTTGATTGGAGTACACCAAAACAAACCTGATCTCTCTAGGACATTCAGAAGCCAAGTTATAAGCCCACAAAGGTGTAACTGGACTACTTCTTTAAAGTGACACCAGATCCAGTGACATTTGGGACATAACTTGACCCCCTTAGGAATGTGCGATCATCATGAAACTTTCAGATCACTTACAACTCAATAGATTCTACCTTCTTGTAACGTTTCAGCCTGATTGGACCTTGTTTTCACACAAATGGACCCAGAATGATGTGAAATTGTGCTTCGTGCAACATAATTCTGGGTGCCATTTACAAACCATAAGTGCTAATGACTCCATTCCTTTTTGTGGTTGTAGGGGCTGTTGATTGGAGTACACTAAAACAAACCTGATCTCTCTAGGACATTCAGAAGCCAAGTTATAAGCCCACAAAGGTGTAACTGGACTACTTCTTTAAAGTGACACCAGGCCCGGTGACCTTTGGGACATGGTTTGACCCCCTATAGGAATGTGCGATCATCATGAAACGTTCATATCACTTACAACTCAATAGATTCTACCTTCTTGTAACATTTCAGCCTGATTGGACCTTGTTTTCACACAAATCGACCCAGAATGATGTGAAATTGTGCTTCGTGCAACATAATTCTGGGTGCCATTTACAAACCATAAGTGCTAATGACTCCATTCTTTTTTGTGGTTGTAGGGGCTGTTGATTGGAGTACACTAAAACAAACCTGATCTCTCTAGGACATTCAGAAGCCAAGTTATAAGCCCACAAATGTGTAACTGGACTACTTCTTTAAAGTGACACCAGATCCGGTGACTTTTGGGACATGGTTTGACCCACTTAGGAATGTGAGATCATCATGAAACGTTCAGATCACTTACAACTCAATAGATTCTACCTTCTTGAAACGTTTCAGCCTGATTGGACCTTGTTTTCACACAAATGGACCCAGAATGATGTGAAATTGTGCTTTGTGCAACATAATTCTGGGTGCCATTTAAAAACCATAAGTGCTAATGACTCCATTTCTTTTTGAGGTAATAGGGGCTGTTAATTGGAGTACTCTAAAACAAACCTGACCTCTCTAGGATATTCAGAAGCCAAGTTATAAGCCCACAAATATGTAACTGGACTACTTCTTTAAAGTGACACCAGATCCGGTGACCTTTAGGACATGGTTTGAACCCCTTAGGAAAGTGCGATCATCATGAAACGTTCAGATCACTTACAACTCAATAGATTCTACGATCCTGTAACGTTTCAGCCTGATTGGACCTTGTTTTCACACAAATGAACCCGGAATGATGTGAAATTGTGCTTTGTGCAACATAATTCTGGGTGCCATTTAAAAACCATAAGTGCTAATGACTCCATTCCTTTTTGGGGTAATGGGGGCTGTTGATTGGAGTACTCTAAAACAAACCTGACCTCTTTAGGATATTCAGAAGCCAAGTTATAAGCCCACAAAGGTTTAACTGGACTACTTCTTTAAAGTGACACCAGGCCCGGTGACCTTTGGGACATGGTTTGACCCCCTAAAGGAATGTGCGATCATCATGAAACGTTCAGATCACTTACAACTCAACAGATTCTACCTTCTTGTAACGTTTCAGCCTGACTGGACCTTGTTTTCACACAAATGGACCCAGAATGATGTGAAATTGTGCTTCGTGCAACATAATTCTGGGTGCCATTTAAAAACCATAAGTGCTAATGACTCCATTCCTTTTTGTCGTTGTAGGGGCTGTTGATTGGAGTACACTAAAACAAACCTGATCTCTCTAGGACATTTAGAAGCCAAGTTATAAGCCCACAAATGTGTAACTGGACTACTTCTTTAAATTGACAACAGATCCGGTGACCTCTGGGACATGGTTTGACCCCCTTAGGAAAGTGCTATCATCATGAAACGTTCAGATCACTTACAACTCAATAGATTCTACCTTCCTGTAACGTTTCAGCCTGACTGGACCTTGTTTTCGCACAAATTGACACAGAATGATGTAAAATTGTGCTTCGTGCAACATAATTCTGGGTGCCATTTAAAAACCATAAGTGCTAATGACTCCATTCCTTTTTGTGGTTGTAGGGGCTGTTGATTGGAGTACACTAAAACAAACCTGATCTCTCTAGGACATTCAGAAGCCAAGTTATAAGCCCACAAAGGTGTAACTGGACTACTTCTTTAAATTGACAACAGATCCGGTGACCTTTGGGACATGGTTTGACCCCCTTAGGAAAGTGCTATCATCATGAAACGTTCAGATCACTTACAACTCAATAGATTCTACCTTCCTGTAACGTTTCAGCCTGATTGGACCTTGTTTTCACACAAATGGACCCAGAATGATGTGAAATTGTGCTTCGTGCAACATAATTCTGGGTGCCATTTAAAAACCATAAGTGCTAATGACTCCATTCCTTTTTGTGGTTGTAGGGGCTGTTGATTGGAGTACACTAAAACAAGCCTGATCTCTCTAGGACATTCAGAAGCCAAGTTATAAGCCCACAAATGTGTAACTGGACTACTTTTTTAAATTGACACCGATCCGGTGACCTTTGGGACATGGTTTTACCTCCTTAGGAAAGTGCTATCATCATGAAACGTTCAGATCACTTACAACTCAATAGATTCTACCTTGCTGTAACGTTTCAGCCTGATTGGACCTTGTTTTCACACAAATGAACCCACAATGATGTGAAATTGTGCTTCGTGCCACATAATTCTGGGTGCCATTTACAAACCATGAGTGCTAATGACTCCATTCCTTTTTGTTGGTTTAGAAGCTGTTGATTGGAGTACACTAAAACAAACCTGATCTCTCTAGGACATTCAGAAGCCAAGTTATAAGCCCACAAATGTGTAACTGGACTACTTCTTTAACTTGACACCGATCTGGTGACCTTTGGGACATGGTTTTACCTCCTTTGGAAAGTGCTATCATCATGAAACGTTCAGATCACTTACAACTCAATGGATTCTACCTTCCTGTAACGTTTCAGCCTGATTGGACCTTGTTTTCACACAAATGAACCCAGAATGATGTGAAATTGTGCTTCGTGCAACATAATTCTGGGTGCCATTTAAAAACCATAAGTGCTAATGACTCCATTCCTTTTTGGGGTAATGGGGGCTGTTAATTGGAGTACTCTAAATTGAACCTGACCTCTCTAGGATATTCAGAAGCTAAGTTATAAGCCCACAAAGGTGTAACTGGACTACTTCTTTAAAGTGACACCAGGCCCGGTGACCTTTGGGACATGGTTTGACCCCCTATAGGAATGTGCGATCATCATGAAACGTTCAGATCACTTACAACTCAATAGATTCTACCTTCTTGTAACGTTTCAGCCTGATTGGACCTTGTTTTCACACAAATGGACCCAGAATGATGTGAAATTGTGCTTCGTGCAACATAATTCTGGGTGCCATTTACAAACCATAAGTGCTAATGACTCCATTCCTTTTTGTGGTTGTAGGGGCTGTTGATTGGAGTACTCTGAAACAAACCTGATCACTCTAGGACATTCAGAAGCCAAGTTATAAGCCCACAAATGTGTAACTGGACTACTTCTTTAAATTGACACCGATCCGGTGACCTTTGGGACATGGTTTGACCCCCTTAGGAAAGTGCTATCATCATGAAACGTTCTGATCACTTACAACTCAATAGATTCTACCTTCTTGTAACGTTTCAGCCTGAATGGACCTTGTTTTCACACAAATGGACCCAGAATGATGTGAAATTGTGCTTCGTGCAACATAATTCTGGGTGCCATTTACAAACCATAAGTGCTAATGACTCCATTCCTTTTTGTGGTTGTAGGGGCTGTTGATTGGAGTACTCTGAAACAAACCTGATCACTCTAGGACATTCAGAAGCCAAGTTATAAGCCCACAAATGTGTAACTGGACTACTTTAAATTGACACCGATCCGGTGACCTTTGGGACATGGTTTGACCCCCTTAGGAAAGTGCTATCATCATGAAACGTTCAGATCACTTACAACTCAATAGATTCTACCTTCTTGTAACGTTTCAGCCTGATTGGACCTTGTTTTCACACAAATGGACCCAGAATGATGTGAAATTGTGCTTCGTTTAACATAATTCTGGGTGCCATTTACAAACCATAAGTGCTAATGACTCCATTCATTTTTGTAGTTGTAGGGGCTGTTGATTGGAGTACACTAAAACAAACCTGATCTCTCTAGGACATTCAGAAGCCAAGTTATAAGGCCACAAAGGTGTAACTGGACTACTTCTTTAAAGTGACACCAGGCCCGGTGACCTTTGGGACATGGTTTGACCCCCTATAGGAATGTGCGATCATCATGAAACGTTCATATCACTTACAACTCAATAGATTCTACCTTCTTGTAACGTTTCAGCCTGATTGGACCTTGTTTTCACACAAATGGACCCAGAATGATGTGAAATTGTGCTTCGTGCAACATAATTCTGGGTGCCATTTACAAACCATAAGTGCTAATGACTGAATTCTTTTTTGTGGTTGTAGGGGCTGTTGATTGGAGTGCACTAAAACAAACCTGATCTCTCTAGGACATTCAGAAGCCAAGTTATAAGCCCACAAATGTGTAACTGGACTACTTCTTTAAAGTGACACCAGATCCGGTGACTTTTGGGACATGGTTTGACCCACTTAGGAATGTGCGATCATCATGAAACGTTCAGATCACTTACAACTCAATAGATTCTACCTTCTTGTAACGTTTCAGCCTGATTGGACATTGTTTTCACACAAATGGACCCAGAATGATGTGAAATTGTGCTTCGTGCAACATAATTCTGGGTGCCATTTAAAAACCATAAGTGCTAATGACTCCATTCCTTTTTGAGGTAATAGGGGCTGTTAATTGGAGTACTCTAAAACAAACCTGACCTCTTTAGGATATTCAGAAGCCAAGTTATAAGCCCACAAATGTGTAACTGGACTACTTCTTTAAAGTGACACCAGGCCCGGTGACCTTTGGGACATGGTTTGACCCCCTATAGGAATGTGCGATCATCATGAAACTTTCAGATCACTTACAACTCAACAGATTCTACCTTCTTGTAACGTTTCAGCCTGACTGGACCTTGTTTTCACACAAATGGACCCAGAATGATGTGAAATTGTGCTTCGTGCAACATAATTCTGGGTGCCATTTAAAAACCATAAGTGCTAATGACTCCATTCCATTTTGTGGTTGTAGGGGCTGTTGATTGGAGTACACTAAAACAAACCTGATCTCTCTAGGACATTCAGAAGCCAAGTTATAAGCCCACAAATGTGTAACTGGACTACTTCTTTAAATTGACACCAGATCCGGTGACCTCTGGGACATGGTTTGACCCCCTTAGGAAAGTGCAATCATCATGAAACGTTCAGATCACTTACAACTCAATAGATTCTACCTTCCTGTAACTTTTCAGCCTGATTGGACCTTGTTTTCACACAAATGAACCCAGAATGATGTGAAATTGTGCTTTGTGCAACATAATTCTGGGTGCCATTTAAAAACCATAAGTGCTAATGACTCCATTCCTTTTTGGGGTAATGGGGGCTGTTAATTGGAGTACTCTAAAACAAACCTGACCTCTGTAGGATATTCAGAAGCCAAGTTATAAGCCCACAAAGGTGAAACTGGACTACTTCTTTAAAGTGACACCAGGCCCGGTGACCTTTGGGACATGGTTTGACCCCCTTAAGAATGTGAGATCATCATGAAACTTTCAGATCACTTACAACTCAACAGATTCTACCTTCTTGTAACGTTTCAGCCTGAATGGACCTTGTTTTCACACAAATGGACCCAGAATGATGTGAAATTGTGCTTCGTGCAACATAATTCTGGGTGCCATTTAAAAGCCATAAGTGCTAATGACTCCATTCCTTTTTGTGGTTGTAGGGGCTGTTGATTGGAGTACACTAAAACAAACCCGACCTCTCTAGGACATTCAGAAGCCAAGTTATAAGCCCACAAATGTGTAACTGGACTACTTCTTTAAAGTGGCACCAGGCCCGGTGACCTTCTGGACATGGTTTGACCCCCTTTGGAATGTGCTATCATCATGAAACGTTCAGATCACTTACAACTCAATAGATTCTACCTTCCTGTAACGTTTCAGCCTGATTGGACCTTGTTTTCACACAAATGAACCCAGAATGATGTGAAATTGTGCTTCGTGCAACATAATTCTGGGTGCCATTTAAAAACCACAAGTGCTAATGACTCCATTCCTTTTTGGGGTAATGGGGGCTGTTAATTGGAGTACTCTAAAACAAACCTGATCTCTCTAGGACATTCAGAAGCCAAGTTATAAGCCCACAAATGTGTAACTGGACTACTTTTTTAAATTGACACCGATCCGGTGACCTTTGGGTCATGGTTTTACCTCCTTAGGAAAGTGCTATCATCATGAAACGTACAGACCACTTACAACTCAATAGATTCTACCTTCTTGTAACGTTTCAGCCTAATTGGACCTTGTTTTCACACAAATGGACCCAGAATGATGTGAAATTGTGCTTCGTGCAACATAATTCTGGGTGCCATTTACAAACCATAAGTTCTAATGACTCCATTCTTTTTTGTGGTTGTAGGGGCTGTTGATTGGAGTACACTAAAACAAACCTGATCTCTCTAGGACATTCAGAAGCCAAGTTATAAGCCCACAAATGTGTAACTGGACTACTTCTTTAAAGTGACACCAGATCCGGTGACCTTTGGTACATGGTTTGACCCACTTAGGAATGTGCGATCATCATGAAACGTTCAGATCACTTACAACTCAATAGATTCTACCTTCTTGTAACGTTTCAGCCTGATTGGACCTTGTTTTCACCCAAATGGACCCAGAATGATGTGAAATTGTGCTTCGTGCAACATAATTCTGGGTGCCATTTAAAAACCACAAGTGCTAATGACTCCATTCCTTTTTGGGGTAATGGGGGCTGTTAATTGGAGTACTCTAAAACAAACCTGACCTCTGTAGGATATTCAGAAGCCAAGTTATAAGCCCACAAAGGTGTAACTGGACTACTTCTTTAAAGTGAAACCAGGCCCGGTGACCTTTGGGACATGGTTTGACCCCCTATAGGAATGTGCGATCATCATGAAACTTTCAGATCACTTACAACTCAACAGATTCTACCTTCTTGTAACGTTTCAGCCTGACTGGACCTTGTTTTCACACAAATGGACCCAGAATGATGTGAAATTGTGCTTCGTGCAACATAATTCTGGGTGCCATTTAAAAGCCATAAGTGCTAATGACTCCATTCCTTTTTGTGGTTGTAGGGGCTGTTGATTGGAGTACACTAAAACAAACCTGATCTCTCTAGGACATTCAGAAGCCAAGTTATAAGCCCACAAATGTGTAACTGGACTACATCTTTAAATTGACACCAGATCCGGTGACCTCTGGGACATGGTTTGACCCCTTTAGGAAAGTGCTATCATCATGAAACGTTCAGATCACTTACAACTCAATAGATTCTACCTTCCTGTAACGTTTCAGCCTGATTGGACCTTGTTTTCAGACAAATGAACCCAGAATGATGTGAAATTGTGCTTTGTGCAACATAATTCTGGGTGCCATTTAAAAACCATAAGTGCTAATGACTCCATTCCTTTTTGTGGTTGTAGGGGCTGTTTATTGAAGTACACTAAAACAAGCCTGACCTCTCTAGGACATTCAGAAGCCAAGTTATAAGCCCACAAAGGTGTAACTGGACTACTTCTTTAAAGTGGTACCAGGCCCGGTGACCTTTGGGACATGGTTTGACCCCCTTTGGAATGTGCTATCATCATGAAACGTTCAGATCACTTACAACTCAATAGATTCTACCTTCCTGTAACGTTTCAGCCTGATTGGACCTTGTTTTCACACAAATGAACCCAGAATGATGTGAAATTGTGCTTCATGCAACATAATTCTGGGTGCCATTTACAAACTATAATGACTCCATTCCTTTTTGTGGTTGTAGGGGCTGTTGATTGGAGTACACTAAAACAAACCTGATCTCTCTAGGACATTCAGAAGCCAAGTTATAAGCCCACAAAGGTGTAACTGGACTACTTCTTTAAAGTGACACCAGGCCCGGTGACCTTTGGGACATGGTTTGACCCCCTATAGGAATGTGCGATCATCATGAAACGTTCAGATCACTTAAAACTCAATTGTTTCTACCTTCTTGTAACGTTTCAGCCTGATTGGACCTTGTTTTCACACAAATGGACCCAGAATGATGTGAAATTGTGCTTCGTGCAACATAATTCTGGGTGCCATTTAAAAACCATAAGTGCTAATGACTCCATTCCTTTTTGAGGTAATAGGGGCTGTTAATTTGAGTACTCTAAAACAAACCTGAGCTCTCTAGGATATTCAGAAGCCAAGTTATAAGCCCACAAATGTGTAACTGGACTACTTCTTTAAAGTGACACCAGATCCGGTGACCTTTAGGACATGGATTGACACCCTTAGGAAAGTGCTATCATCATGAAACGTTCAGATCACTTACAACTCAATAGATTCTACCTTCCTGTAACGTTTCAGCCTGATTGGACCTTGTTTTCACACAAATGAACCCAGAATGATGTGAAATTGTGCTTTGTGCAACATAATTCTGGGTGCCATTTAACAACCATAAGTGCTAATGACTCCATTCCTTTTTGTGGTTGTAGGGGCTGTTGATTGGAGTACACTAAAACAAACCTGATCTCTCTAGGACATTCAGAAGCCAAGTTATAAGCCCACAAATGTGTAACTGGACTACTTCTTTAAATTGACAACAGATCCGGTGACCTCTGGGACATGGTTTGACCCCCTTAGGAAAGTGCTATCATCATGAAACGTTCAGATCACTTACAACTCAAAGATTCTACCTTCCTGTAACGTTTCAGCCTGATTGGACCTTGTTTTCACACAAATGGACCCAGAATGATGTGAAATTGTGCTTCGTGCAACATAATTCTGGGTGCCATTTAAAAACCATAAGTGCTAATGACTCCATTCCTTTTTGAGGCTGTAGGGGCTGTTGATTGGAGTACAATAAAACAAACCTGACCTCTCTTGGACATTCAGAAGCCAAGTTATAAGCCCACAAATGTGTAACTGGACTACTTCTTTAAAGTGACACCAGGCCCGGTGACCTTTGGGACATGGTTTGACCCCCTATAGGAATGTGCGATCATCATGAAACGTTCAGATCACTTACAACTCAATAGATTCTACTTTCTTGTAACGTTTCAGCCTGAATGGACCTTGTTTTCACACAAATGGACCCAGAATGATGTGAAATTGTGCTTCGTGCAACATAATTCTGGGTGCCATTTACAAACCATAAGTGCTAATGACTCCATTCCTTTTTGTGGTTGTAGGGGCTGTTGATTGGACTACTCTGAAACAAACCTGATCACTCTAGGACATTCAGAAGCCAAGTTATAAGCCCACAAATGTGTAACTGGACTACTTCTTTAAATTGACACCGATCCGGTGACCTTTGGGACATGGTTTGACCCCCTTAGGAAAGTGCTATCATCATGAAACGTTCAGATCACTTACAACTCAATAGATTCTACCTTCCTGTAACGGTTCAGCCTGATTGGACCTTGTTTTCACACAAATGAACCCAGAATGATGTGAAATTGTGCTTTGTGCAACATAATTCTGGGTGCCATTTACAAACCATAAGTGCTAATGACTCCAGTCCTTTTTGTGTTTGTAGGGGCTGTTGATTGGAGTACACTAAAACAAACCTGATCTCTCTAGGACATTCAGAAGCCAAGTTATAAGCCCACAAAGGTGTAACTGGACTACTTCTTTAAAGTGACACCAGGCCCGGTGACCTTTGGGACATGGTTTGACCCCCTATAGGAATGTGCGATCATCATGAAACATTCAGATCACTTACAACTCAATAGATTCTACCTTCTTGTAACGTTTCAGCCTGACTGGACCTTGTTTTCACACAAATGGACCCAGAATGATGTGAAATTGTGCTTAATTCAACATATTTCTGGGTGCCATTTAAAAACCATAAGTGCTAATGACTCCATTCCTTTTTGTGGTTGTAGGGGCTGTTGATTGGAGTACACTAAAACAAACCTGATCTCTCTAGGAAATTCAGAAGCCAAGTTATAAGCCCACAAATGTGTAACTGGACTACTTCTTTAAAGTGACACCAGATCCGGTGACATTTGGGACATGGTTTGACCCACTTAAGAATGTGCGATCATCATGAAACGTTCAGATCACTTACAACTCAATAGATTCTACCTTCTTGTAACGATTCAGCCTGATTGGACCTTGTTTTCACACAAATGGACCCAGAATGATGTGAAATTGTGCTTCGTGCAACATAATTCTGGGTGCCATTTAAAAACCATAAGTGCTAATGACTCCATTCCTTTTTGAGGTAATATGGGCTGTTAATTGGAGTACTCTAAAACAAACCTGACCTCTCTAGGATATTCAGAAGCCAAGTTATAAGCCCACAAATGTGTAACTGGACTACTTCTTTAAAGTGACACCAGATCCGGTGACCTTTAGGACATGGTTTGACCCCCTTAGGAAAGTGCTATCATCATGAAATGTTCAGATCACTTACAACTCAATAGATTCTACCTTCCTGTAACGTTTCAGCCTGATTGGACCTTGTTTTCACACAAATGAACCCAGAATGATGTGAAATTGTGCTTTGTGCAACATAATTCTGGGTGCCATTTAAAAGCCATAAGTGCTAATGACTCCATTCCTTTTTGTGGTTGTAGGGGCTGTTGATTGGAGTACACTAAAACAAACCTGATCTCTCTAGGACATTCAGAAGCCAAGTTATAAGCCCACAAATGTGTAACTGGACTACTTTTTTAAATTGACACCGATCCGGTGACCTTTGGGACATGGTTTTACCTCCTTAGGAAAGTTCTATCATCATGAAACGTTCAGATCACTTACAACTCAATAGATTCTACCTTCTTGTAACGTTTCAGCCTGACTGGACCTTGTTTTCACACAAATGGACCCAGAATGATGTGAAATTGCGCTTCGTGCAACATAATTCTGGGTGCCATTTACAAACCATAAGTTCTAATGACTCCATTCTTTTTTGTGGTTGTAGGGGCTGTTGATTGGAGTACACTAAAACAAACCTGATCTCTCTAGGACATTCAGAAGCCAAGTTATAAGCCCACAAATGTGTAACTGGACTACTTCTTTAAAGTGACACCAGATCCGGTGACCTTTGGTACATGGTTTGACCCACTTAGGAATGTGCGATCATCATGAAACGTTCAGATCACTTACAACTCAATAGATTCTACCTTCTTGTAACGTTTCAGCCTGATTGGACCTTGTTTTCACCCAAATGGACCCAGAATGATGTGAAATTGTGCTTCGTGCAACATAATTCTGGGTGCCATTTAAAAACCATAAGTGCTAATGACTCCATTCCTTTTTGAGGTAATAGGGGCTGTTAATTGGAGTACTATAAAACAAACCTGACCTCTCTAGGATATTCAGAAGCCAAGTTATAAGCCCACAAATGTGTAACTGGACTACTTCTTTAAAGTGACACCAGATCCGGTGACCTTTAGGACATGGATTGACACCCTTAGGAAACTGCTATCATCATGAAACATTCAGATCACTTACAACTCAATAGATTCTACCTTCCTGTAACGTTTCAGCCTGATTGGACCTTGTTTTCACACAAATGAACCCAGAATGATGTGAAATTGTGCTTTGTGCAACATAATTCTGGGTGCCATTTAAAAACCATAAGTGCTAATGACTCCATTCCTTTTTGGGGTAATGGGGGCTGTTAATTGGAGTACTCTAAAACAAACCTGACCTCTTTAGGATATTCAGAAGCCAAGTTATAAGCCCACAAAGGTGTAACTGGACTACTTCTTTAAAGTGACACCAGGCCCGGTGACCTTTGGGACATGGTTTGACCCCCTGTAGGAATGTGCGATCATCATGAAACGTTCAGATCACTTACAACTCAATAGATTCTACCTTCTTGTAACGTTTCAGCCTGATTGGACCTTGTTTTCACACGAATGAACCCAGAATCATGTGAAATTGTGCTTCGTGCCACATAATTCTGGGTGCCATTTACAAACCATGAGTGCTAATGACTCTATTCCTTTTTGTGGTTGTAGGGGCTGTTGATTGGAGTACACTAAATTAAACCTGATCTCTCTAGGACATTCAGAAGCCAAGTTATAAGCCCACAAATGTGTAACTGGACTACTTCTTTAAATTTACACCGATCCAGTGACCTTTGGGACATGGTTTGACCCCCTATAGGAAAGTGCTATCATCATGAAACGTTCAGATCACTTACAACTCAATAGATTCTACCTTCCTGTAACGTTTCAGCCTGATTGGACCTTGTTTTCACACAAATGAACCCAGAATGATGTGAAATTGTGCTTCGTGCAACATAATTCTGGGTGCCATTTAAAAACCATAAGTTCTAATGACTCCATTCCTTTTTGGGGTAATGGGGGCTGTTAATTGGAGTACTCTAAATTAAACCTGACCTCTCTAGGATATTCAGAAGCCAAGTTATAAGCCCACAAAGGTGTAACTGGACTACTTCTTTAAAGTGACACCAGGCCCGGTGACCTTTGGGACATGGTTTGACCCCCTTAGGAATGTGCGATCATCATGAAACGTTCAGATCACTTACAACTCAATAGATTCTACCATCTTGTAACGTTTCAGCCTGATTGGACCTTGTTTTCACACAAATGGACCCAGAATGATGTGAAATTGTGCTTCATGCAACATAATTCTGGGTGCCATTTACAAACCATAATGACTCCATTCCTTTTTGTGGTTGTAGGGGCTGTTGATTGGAGTACACTAAAACAAACCTGATCTCTCTAGGACATTCAGAAGCCAAGTTATAAGCCCACAAAGGTGTAACTGGACTACTTCTTTAAAGTGACACCAGGCCCGGTGACCTTTGGGACATGGTTTGACCCCCTATAGGAATGTGCGATCATCATGAAACGTTCATATCACTTAAAACTCAATTGATTCTACCTTCTTGTAACGTTTCAGCCTGATTGGACCTTGTTTTCACACAAATGAACCCAGAATGATGTGAAATTGTGCTTTGTGCAACATAATTCTGTTTGCCATTTAAAAACCATAAGTGCTAATGACTCCATTCCTTTTTGGGGTAATGGGGGCTGTTAATTGGAGTACTCTAAAAAACACCTGACCTCTGTAGGATATTCAGAAGCCAAGTTATAAGCCCACAAAGGTGTAACTGGACTACTTCTTTAAAGTGACACCAGGCCCGGTGACCTTTGGTACATGGTTTGACCCACTTAGGAATGTGCGATCATCATGAAACGTTCAGATCACTTACAACTCAATAGATCCTACCTTCTTGTAACGTTTCAGCCTGATTGGACCTTGTTTTCACCCAAATGGACCCAGAATGATGTGAAATTGTGCTTCGTGCAACATAATTCTGGGTGCCATTTAAAAACCATAAGTGCTAATGACTCCATTCCTTTTTGAGGTAATAAGGGCTGTTAATTGGAGTACTATAAAACAAACCTGACCCCTCTAGGATATTCAGAAGCCAAGTTATAAGCCCACAAATGTGTAACTGGACTACTTCTTTAAAGTGACACCAGATCCGGTGACCTTTAGGACATGGATTGACACCCTTAGGAAACTGCTATCATCATGAAACGTTCAGATCACTTACAACTCAATAGATTCTACCTTCCTGTGACGTTTCAGCCTGATTGGACCTTGTTTTCACACAAATGAACCCAGAATGATGTGAAATTGTGCTTTGTGCAACATAATTCTGGGTGCCATTTAAAAACCATAAGTGCTAATGACTCCATTCCTTTTTGGGGTAATGGGGGCTGTTAATTGGAGTACTCTAAAACAAACCTGACCTCTTTAGGATATTTAGAAGCCAAGTTATAAGCCCACAAAGGTGTAACTGGACTACTTCTTTAAAGTGACACCAGGCCCGGTGACCTTTGGGACATGGTTTGACCCCCTGTAGGAATGTGCGATCATCATGAAACGTTCAGATCACTTACAACTCAATAGATTCTACCTTCTTGTAACGTTTCAGCCTGATTGGACCTTGTTTTCACACGAATGGACCCAGAATTATGTGAAATTGTGCTTCGTGCCACATAATTTTGGGTGCCATTTACAAACCATAAGTGCTAATGACTCTATTCCTTTTTGTGGTTGTAGGGGCTGTTGATTGGAGTACACTAAATTAAACCTGATCTCTCTAGGACATTCAGAAGCCAAGTTATAAGCCCACAAATGTGTAACTGGACTACTTCTTTAAATTTACACCGATCCAGTGACCTTTGGGACATGGTTTGACCCCCTATAGGAAAGTGCTATCATCATGAAACGTTCAGATCACTTACATCTCAATAGATTCTACCTTCCTGTAACGTTTCAGCCTGATTGGACCTTTTTTTCACACAAATGAACCCAGAATGATGTGAAATTGTGCTTCGTGCAACATAATTCTGGGTGCCATTTAAAAACCATAAGTTCTAATGACTCCATTCCTTTTTGGGGTAATGGGGGCTGTTAATTGGAGTACTCTAAATTAAACCTGACCTCTCTAGGATATTCAGAAGCCAAGTTATAAGCCCACAAAGGTGTAACTGGACTACTTCTTTAAAGTCACACCAGGCCCGGTGACCTTTGGGACATGGTTTGACCCCCTTAGGAATGTGCGATCATCATGAAACGTTCAGATCACTTACAACTCAATAGATTCTACCTTCTTGTAACGTTTCAGCCTGATTGGACCTTGTTTTCACACAAATGGACCCAGAATGATGTGAAATTGTGCTTCATGCAACATAATTCTGGGTGCCATTTACAAACCATAATGACTCCATTCCTTTTTGTGGTTGTAGGGGCTGTTGATTGGAGTACACTAAAACAAACCTGATCTCTCTAGGACATTCAGAAGCCAAGTTATAAGCCCACAAAGGTGTAACTGGACTACTTCTTTAAAGTGACACCAGGCCCGGTGACCTTTGGGACATGGTTTGACCCCCTATAGGAATGTGCGATCATCATGAAACGTTCATATCACTTAAAACTCAATTGATTCTACCTTCTTGTAACGTTTCAGCCTGACTGGACCTTGTTTTCACACAAATGAACCCAGAATGATTTGAAATTGTGCTTTGTGCAACATAATTCTGTTTGCCATTTAAAAACCATAAGTGCTAATGACTCCATTCCTTTTTGGGGTAATGGGGGCTGTTAATTGGAGTACTCTAAAACAAACCTGACCTCTGTAGGATATTCAGAAGCCAAGTTATAAGCCCACAAAGGTGTAACTGGACTACTTCTTTAAAGTGACACCAGGCCCGGTGACCTTTGGGACATGGTTTGACCCCTGTAGGAATGTGCGATCATCATGAAACTTTCAGATCACTTACAACTCAACAGATTCCACCTTCTTGTAACGTTTCAGCCTGACTGGACCTTGTTTTCACACAAATGGACCCAGAATGATGTGAAATTGTGCTTCGTGCAACATAATTCTGGGTGCCATTTAAAAGCCATAAGTGCTAATGACTCCATTCCTTTTTGTGGTTGTAGGGGCTGTTGATTGGAGTACACTAAAACAAACCTGATCTCTCTAGGACATTCAGAAGCCAAGTTATAGGCCCACAAATGTGTAACTGGACTACTTCTTTAAAGTGACACCAGATCCGGTGACCTTTGGGACATGGTTTGACCCACTTAGGAATGTGCGATCATCATGAAACTTTCAGATCACTTACAACTCAATAGATTCTACCTTCTTGTAACGTTTCAGCCTGATTGGACCTTGTTTTCACACAAATGGACCCAGAATGATGTGAAATTGTGCTTCGTTTAACATAATTCTGGGTGCCATTTACAAACCATAAGTGCTAATGACTCCATTCCTTTTTGTAGTTGTAGGGGCTGTTGATTGGAGTACACTAAAACAAACCTGATCTCTCTAGGACATTCAGAAGCCAGGTTATAAAGCCACAAATGTGTAACTGGACTACTTCTTTAAATTGACACCAGGCCCGGTGACCTTTGGGACATGGTTTGACCACCTATAGGAATGTGCGATCATCATGAAACGTTCATATCAATTACAACTCAATAGATTCTACCTTCTTGTAACGTTTCAGCCTGATTGGACCTTGTTTTCACACAAATGGACCCAGAATGATGTGAAATTGTGCTTCGTGCAACATAATTCTGGGTGCCATTTACAAACCATAAGTGCTAATGACTGAATTCTTTTTTGTGGTTGTAGGGGCTGTTGATTGGAGTGCACTAAAACAAACCTGATCTCTATAGGACATTCAGAAGCCAAGTTATGAGCCCACAAATGTGTAACTGGACTACTTCTTTAAAGTGACACAAGATCCGGTGACTTTTGGGACATGGTTTGACCCACTTAGGAATGTGCGATCATCATGAAACGTTCAGATCACTTACAACTCAATAGATTCTACCTTCTTGTAACGTTTCAGCCTGATTGGACATTGTTTTCACACAAATGGACCCAGAATGATGTGAAATTGTGCTTCGTGCAACATAATTCTGGGTGCCATTTAAAAACCATAAGTGCTAATGACTCCATTCCTTTTTGAGGTAATAGGGGCTGTTAATTGGAGTACTCTAAAACAAACCTGACCTCTTTAGGATATTCAGAAGCCAAGTTATAAGCCCACAAAGGTGTAACTGGACTACTTCTTTAAAGTCACACCAGGCCCGGTGACCTTTGGGACATGGTTTGACCCCCTATAGGAATGTGCGATCATCATGAAACTTTCAGATCACTTACAACTCAACAGATTCTACCTTCATGTAACGTTTCAGCCTGACTGGACCTTGTTTTCACACAAATGGACCCAGAATGATGTGAAATTGTGCTTCGTGCAACATAATTCTGGGTGCCATTTAAAAACCATAAGTGCTAATGACTCCATTCCTTTTTGTGGTTGTAGGGGCTGTTGATTGGAGTACACTAAAACAAACCTGATCTCTCTAGGAAATTCAGAAGCCAAGTTATAAGCCCACAAATGTGTAACTGGACTACTTCTTTAAAGTGACACAAGATCCGGTGACATTTGGGACATGGTTTGACCCACTTAAGAATGTGCGATCATCATGAAACGTTCAGATTACTTACAACTCAATAGATTCTACCTTCTTGTAACGTTTCAGCCTGATTGGACCTTGTTTTCACACAAATGGACCCAGAATGATGTGAAATTGTGCTTCGTGCAACATAATTCTGGGTGCCATTTAAAAACCATAAGTGCTAATGACTCCATTCCTTTTTGAGGTAATATGGGCTGTTAATTGGAGTACTCTAAAACAAACCTGACCTCTCTAGGATATTCAGAAGCCAAGTTATAAGCCCACAAATGTGTAACTGGACTACTTCTTTAAAGTGACACCAGGCCCGGTGACCTTTGGGACATGGTTTGACCCCCTATAGGAATGTGATATCATCATGAAACTTTCAGATCACTTACAACTCAACAGATTCTACCTTCTTGTAACGTTTCAGCCTGACTGGACCTTGTTTTCACACAAATGGACCCAGAATGATGTGAAATTGTGCTTCGTGCAACATAATTCTGGGCGCCATTTAAAAGCCATAAGTGCTAATGACTCCATTCCTTTTTGTGGTTGTAGGGGCTGTTGATTGGAGTACACTAAAACAAACCTGATCTCTCTAAGACATTCAGAAGCCAAGTTATAAGCCCACAAATGTGTAACTGGACTACTTCTTTAAATTGACAACAGATCCGGTGACCTCTGGGACATGGTTTGACCCCCTTAGGAAAGTGCTATCATCATGAAACTTTCAGATCACTTACAACTCAATAGATTCTACCTTCCTGTAACGTTTCAGCCTGATTGGACCTTGTTTTCACACAAATGAACCCAGAATGATGTGAAATTGTGCTTCGTGCAACATAATTCTGGGTGCCATTTAAAAACCATAAGTGCTAATGACTCCATTCCTTTTTGTGGTTGTAGGGGCTGTTTATTGAAGTACACTAAAACAAGCCTGACCTCTCTAGGACATTCAGAAGCCAAGTTATAAGCCCACAAAGGTGTAACTGGACTACTTCTTTAAAGTGGCACCAGGCCCGGTGACCTTTGGGACACGGTTTGACCCCCTTTGGAATGTGCTATCATCATGAAACGTTCAGATCACTTACAACTCAATAGATTCTACCTTCCTGTAACGTTTCAGCCTGATTGGACCTTGTTTTCACACAAATGAACCCAGAATGATGTGAAATTGTGCTTCGTGCAACATAATTCTGGGTGCCATTTAAAAACCATAAGTGCTAATGACTCCATTCCTTTTTGTGATTGTAGGGGCTGTTGATTGGAGTACACTAAAACAAACCTGATCTCTCTAGGACATCCAGAAGCCAAGTTATAAGCCCACAAATGTGTAACTGGACTACTTTTTTAAATTGACACCGATCCGGTGACCTTTGGGACATGGTTTTACCTCCTTAGGAAAGTGCTATCATCATGAAACGTTCAGATCACTTACAACTCAATAGATTCTACCTTCTTGTAACGTTTCAGCCTGATTGGACCTTGTTTTCACACAAATGGACCCAGAATGATGTGAAATTGTGCTTCGTGCAACATAATTCTGGGTGCCATTTACAAACCATAAGTTCTAATGACTCCATTCTTTTTTGTGGTTGTAGGGGCTGTTGATTGGAGTACACTAAAACAAACCTGATCTCTCTAGGACATTCAGAAGCCAAGTTATAAGCCCACAAATGTGTAACTGGACTACTTCTTTAAAGTGACACCAGATCCGGTGACCTTTGGTACATGGTTTGACCCACTTAGGAATGTGCGATCATCATGAAACGTTCAGATCACTTACAACTCAATAGATTCTACCTTCTTGTAACGTTTCAGCCTGATTGGACCTTGTTTTCACCCAAATGGACCCAGAATGATGTGAAATTGTGCTTCGTGCAACATAATTCTGGGTGCCATTTAAAAACCATAAGTGCTAATGACTCCATTCCTTTTTGAGTTAATAGGGGCTGTTAATTGGAGTACTATAAAACAAACCTGACCTCTCTAGGATATTCAGAAGCCAAGTTATAAGCCCACAAATGTGTAACTGGACTACTTCTTTAAAGTGACACCAGATCCGGTGACCTTTAGGACATGGATTGACACCCTTAGGAAACTGCTATCATCATGAAACGTTCAGATCACTTACAACTCAATAGATTCTACCTTCCTGTAACGTTTCAGCCTGATTGGACCTTGTTTTCACACAAATGAACCCAGAATGATGTGAAATTGTGCTTTGTGCAACATAATTCTGGGTGCCATTTAAAAACCATAAGCGCTAATGACTCCATTCCTTTTTGGGGTAATGGGGGCTGTTAATTGGAGTACTCTAAAACAAACCTGACCTCTTTAGGATATTTAGAAGCCAAGTTATAAGCCCACAAAGGTGTAACTGGACTACTTCTTTAAAGTGACACCAGGCCCGGTGACCTTTGGGACATGGTTTGACCCCCTGTAGGAATGTGCGATCATCATGAAACGTTCAGATCACTTACAACTCAATAGATTCTACCTTCTTGTAACGTTTCAGCCTGATTGGACCTTGTTTTCACACGAATGGACCCAGAATTATGTGAAATTGTGCTTCGTGCCACATAATTTTGGGTGCCATTTACAAACCATAAGTGCTAATGACTCTATTCCTTTTTGTGGTTGTAGGGGCTGTTGATTGGAGTACACTAAATTAAACCTGATCTCTCTAGGACATTCAGAAGCCAAGTTATAAGCCCACAAATGTGTAACTGGACTACTTCTTTAAATTTACACCGATCCAGTGACCTTTGGGACATGGTTTGACCCCCTATAGGAAAGTGCTATCATCATGAAACGTTCAGATCACTTACATCTCAATAGATTCTACCTTCCTGTAACGTTTCAGCCTGATTGGACCTTTTTTTCACACAAATGAACCCAGAATGATGTGAAATTGTGCTTCGTGCAACATAATTCTGGGTGCCATTTAAAAACCATAAGTTCTAATGACTCCATTCCTTTTTGGGGTAATGGGGGCTGTTAATTGGAGTACTCTAAATTAAACCTGACCTCTCTAGGATATTCAGAAGCCAAGTTATAAGCCCACAAAGGTGTAACTGGACTACTTCTTTAAAGTCACACCAGGCCCGGTGACCTTTGGGACATGGTTTGACCCCCTTAGGAATGTGCGATCATCATGAAACGTTCAGATCACTTACAACTCAATAGATTCTACCTTCTTGTAACGTTTCAGCCTGATTGGACCTTGTTTTCACACAAATGGACCCAGAATGATGTGAAATTGTGCTTCATGCAACATAATTCTGGGTGCCATTTACAAACCATAATGACTCCATTCCTTTTTGTGGTTGTAGGGGCTGTTGATTGGAGTACACTAAAACAAACCTGATCTCTCTAGGACATTCAGAAGCCAAGTTATAAGCCCACAAAGGTGTAACTGGACTACTTCTTTAAAGTGACACCAGGCCCGGTGACCTTTGGGACATGGTTTGACCCCCTATAGGAATGTGCGATCATCATGAAACGTTCATATCACTTAAAACTCAATTGATTCTACCTTCTTGTAACGTTTCAGCCTGACTGGACCTTGTTTTCACACAAATGAACCCAGAATGATTTGAAATTGTGCTTTGTGCAACATAATTCTGTTTGCCATTTAAAAACCATAAGTGCTAATGACTCCATTCCTTTTTGGGGTAATGGGGGCTGTTAATTGGAGTACTCTAAAACAAACCTGACCTCTGTAGGATATTCAGAAGCCAAGTTATAAGCCCACAAAGGTGTAACTGGACTACTTCTTTAAAGTGACACCAGGCCCGGTGACCTTTGGGACATGGTTTGACCCCTGTAGGAATGTGCGATCATCATGAAACTTTCAGATCACTTACAACTCAACAGATTCCACCTTCTTGTAACGTTTCAGCCTGACTGGACCTTGTTTTCACACAAATGGACCCAGAATGATGTGAAATTGTGCTTCGTGCAACATAATTCTGGGTGCCATTTAAAAGCCATAAGTGCTAATGACTCCATTCCTTTTTGTGGTTGTAGGGGCTGTTGATTGGAGTACACTAAAACAAACCTGATCTCTCTAGGACATTCAGAAGCCAAGTTATAGGCCCACAAATGTGTAACTGGACTACTTCTTTAAAGTGACACCAGATCCGGTGACCTTTGGGACATGGTTTGACCCACTTAGGAATGTGCGATCATCATGAAACTTTCAGATCACTTACAACTCAATAGATTCTACCTTCTTGTAACGTTTCAGCCTGATTGGACCTTGTTTTCACACAAATGGACCCAGAATGATGTGAAATTGTGCTTCGTTTAACATAATTCTGGGTGCCATTTACAAACCATAAGTGCTAATGACTCCATTCCTTTTTGTAGTTGTAGGGGCTGTTGATTGGAGTACACTAAAACAAACCTGATCTCTCTAGGACATTCAGAAGCCAGGTTATAAAGCCACAAATGTGTAACTGGACTACTTCTTTAA
The DNA here is from genome assembly GCF_043380555.1 of Nothobranchius furzeri. Taxonomy (NCBI): domain Eukaryota; kingdom Metazoa; phylum Chordata; class Actinopteri; order Cyprinodontiformes; family Nothobranchiidae; genus Nothobranchius; species Nothobranchius furzeri. Next base: position 16,139,421 of record NC_091747.1, on the reverse strand, counting down.
ATTGACACCAGGCCCGGTGACCTTTGGGACATGGTTTGACCACCTATAGGAATGTGCGATCATCATGAAACGTTCATATCAATTACAACTCAATAGATTCTACCTTCTTGTAACGTTTCAGCCTGATTGGACCTTGTTTTCACACAAATGGACCCAGAATGATGTGAAATTGTGCTTCGTGCAACATAATTCTGGGTGCCATTTACAAACCATAAGTGCTAATGACTGAATTCTTTTTTGTGGTTGTAGGGGCTGTTGATTGGAGTGCACTAAAACAAACCTGATCTCTATAGGACATTCAGAAGCCAAGTTATGAGCCCACAAATGTGTAACTGGACTACTTCTTTAAAGTGACACAAGATCCGGTGACTTTTGGGACATGGTTTGACCCACTTAGGAATGTGCGATCATCATGAAACGTTCAGATCACTTACAACTCAATAGATTCTACCTTCTTGTAACGTTTCAGCCTGATTGGACATTGTTTTCACACAAATGGACCCAGAATGATGTGAAATTGTGCTTCGTGCAACATAATTCTGGGTGCCATTTAAAAACCATAAGTGCTAATGACTCCATTCCTTTTTGAGGTAATAGGGGCTGTTAATTGGAGTACTCTAAAACAAACCTGACCTCTTTAGGATATTCAGAAGCCAAGTTATAAGCCCACAAAGGTGTAACTGGACTACTTCTTTAAAGTCACACCAGGCCCGGTGACCTTTGGGACATGGTTTGACCCCCTATAGGAATGTGCGATCATCATGAAACTTTCAGATCACTTACAACTCAACAGATTCTACCTTCATGTAACGTTTCAGCCTGACTGGACCTTGTTTTCACACAAATGGACCCAGAATGATGTGAAATTGTGCTTCGTGCAACATAATTCTGGGTGCCATTTAAAAACCATAAGTGCTAATGACTCCATTCCTTTTTGTGGTTGTAGGGGCTGTTGATTGGAGTACACTAAAACAAACCTGATCTCTCTAGGAAATTCAGAAGCCAAGTTATAAGCCCACAAATGTGTAACTGGACTACTTCTTTAAAGTGACACAAGATCCGGTGACATTTGGGACATGGTTTGACCCACTTAAGAATGTGCGATCATCATGAAACGTTCAGATTACTTACAACTCAATAGATTCTACCTTCTTGTAACGTTTCAGCCTGATTGGACCTTGTTTTCACACAAATGGACCCAGAATGATGTGAAATTGTGCTTCGTGCAACATAATTCTGGGTGCCATTTAAAAACCATAAGTGCTAATGACTCCATTCCTTTTTGAGGTAATATGGGCTGTTAATTGGAGTACTCTAAAACAAACCTGACCTCTCTAGGATATTCAGAAGCCAAGTTATAAGCCCACAAATGTGTAACTGGACTACTTCTTTAAAGTGACACCAGGCCCGGTGACCTTTGGGACATGGTTTGACCCCCTATAGGAATGTGATATCATCATGAAACTTTCAGATCACTTACAACTCAACAGATTCTACCTTCTTGTAACGTTTCAGCCTGACTGGACCTTGTTTTCACACAAATGGACCCAGAATGATGTGAAATTGTGCTTCGTGCAACATAATTCTGGGCGCCATTTAAAAGCCATAAGTGCTAATGACTCCATTCCTTTTTGTGGTTGTAGGGGCTGTTGATTGGAGTACACTAAAACAAACCTGATCTCTCTAAGACATTCAGAAGCCAAGTTATAAGCCCACAAATGTGTAACTGGACTACTTCTTTAAATTGACAACAGATCCGGTGACCTCTGGGACATGGTTTGACCCCCTTAGGAAAGTGCTATCATCATGAAACTTTCAGATCACTTACAACTCAATAGATTCTACCTTCCTGTAACGTTTCAGCCTGATTGGACCTTGTTTTCACACAAATGAACCCAGAATGATGTGAAATTGTGCTTCGTGCAACATAATTCTGGGTGCCATTTAAAAACCATAAGTGCTAATGACTCCATTCCTTTTTGTGGTTGTAGGGGCTGTTTATTGAAGTACACTAAAACAAGCCTGACCTCTCTAGGACATTCAGAAGCCAAGTTATAAGCCCACAAAGGTGTAACTGGACTACTTCTTTAAAGTGGCACCAGGCCCGGTGACCTTTGGGACACGGTTTGACCCCCTTTGGAATGTGCTATCATCATGAAACGTTCAGATCACTTACAACTCAATAGATTCTACCTTCCTGTAACGTTTCAGCCTGATTGGACCTTGTTTTCACACAAATGAACCCAGAATGATGTGAAATTGTGCTTCGTGCAACATAATTCTGGGTGCCATTTAAAAACCATAAGTGCTAATGACTCCATTCCTTTTTGTGATTGTAGGGGCTGTTGATTGGAGTACACTAAAACAAACCTGATCTCTCTAGGACATCCAGAAGCCAAGTTATAAGCCCACAAATGTGTAACTGGACTACTTTTTTAAATTGACACCGATCCGGTGACCTTTGGGACATGGTTTTACCTCCTTAGGAAAGTGCTATCATCATGAAACGTTCAGATCACTTACAACTCAATAGATTCTACCTTCTTGTAACGTTTCAGCCTGATTGGACCTTGTTTTCACACAAATGGACCCAGAATGATGTGAAATTGTGCTTCGTGCAACATAATTCTGGGTGCCATTTACAAACCATAAGTTCTAATGACTCCATTCTTTTTTGTGGTTGTAGGGGCTGTTGATTGGAGTACACTAAAACAAACCTGATCTCTCTAGGACATTCAGAAGCCAAGTTATAAGCCCACAAATGTGTAACTGGACTACTTCTTTAAAGTGACACCAGATCCGGTGACCTTTGGTACATGGTTTGACCCACTTAGGAATGTGCGATCATCATGAAACGTTCAGATCACTTACAACTCAATAGATTCTACCTTCTTGTAACGTTTCAGCCTGATTGGACCTTGTTTTCACCCAAATGGACCCAGAATGATGTGAAATTGTGCTTCGTGCAACATAATTCTGGGTGCCATTTAAAAACCATAAGTGCTAATGACTCCATTCCTTTTTGAGTTAATAGGGGCTGTTAATTGGAGTACTATAAAACAAACCTGACCTCTCTAGGATATTCAGAAGCCAAGTTATAAGCCCACAAATGTGTAACTGGACTACTTCTTTAAAGTGACACCAGATCCGGTGACCTTTAGGACATGGATTGACACCCTTAGGAAACTGCTATCATCATGAAACGTTCAGATCACTTACAACTCAATAGATTCTACCTTCCTGTAACGTTTCAGCCTGATTGGACCTTGTTTTCACACAAATGAACCCAGAATGATGTGAAATTGTGCTTTGTGCAACATAATTCTGGGTGCCATTTAAAAACCATAAGCGCTAATGACTCCATTCCTTTTTGGGGTAATGGGGGCTGTTAATTGGAGTACTCTAAAACAAACCTGACCTCTTTAGGATATTCAGAAGCCAAGTTATAAGCCCACAAAGGTGTAACTGGACTACTTCTTTAAAGTGACACCAGGCCCGGTGACCTTTGGGACATGGTTTGACCCCCTGTAGGAATGTGCGATCATCATGAAACGTTCAGATCACTTACAACTCAATAGATTCTACCTTCTTGTAACGTTTCAGCCTGATTGGACCTTGTTTTCACACGAATGGACCCAGAATGATGTGAAATTGTGCTTCGTGCCACATAATTCTGGGTGCCATTTACAAACCATAAGTGCTAATGACTCTATTCCTTTTTGTGGTTGTAGGGGCTGTTGATTGGAGTACACTAAATTAAACCTGATCTCTCTAGGACATTCAGAAGCCAAGTTATAAGCCCACAAATGTGTAACTGGACTACTTCTTTAAATTTACACCGATCCAGTGACCTTTGGGACATGGTTTGACCCCCTATAGGAAAGTGCTATCATCATAAAACGTTCAGATCACTTACAACTCAATAGATTCTACCTTCCTGTAACGTTTCAGCCTGATTGGACCTTGTTTTCACACAAATGAACCCAGAATGATGTGAAATTGTGCTTCGTGCAACATAATTCTGGGTGCCATTTAAAAACCATAAGTTCTAATGACTCCATTCCTTTTTGGGGTAATGGGGGCTGTTAATTGGAGTACTCTAAATTAAACCTGACCTCTCTAGGATATTCAGAAGCCAAGTTATAAGCCCACAAAGGTGTAACTGGACTACTTCTTTAAAGTGACACCAGGCCCGGTGACCTTTGGGACATGGTTTGACCCCCTTAGGAATGTGCGATCATCATGAAACATTCAGATCACTTACAACTCAATAGATTCTACCTTCTTGTAATGTTTCAGCCTGATTGGACCTTGTTTTCACACAAATGGACCCAGAATGATGTGAAATTGTGCTTCATGCAACATAATTCTGGGTGCCATTTACAAACCATAATGACTCCATTCCTTTTTGTGGTTGTAGGGGCTGTTGATTGGAGTACACTAAAACAAACCTGATCTCTCTAGGACATTCAGAAGCCAAGTTATAAGCCCACAAAGGTGTAACTGGACTACTTCTTTAAAGTGACACCAGGCCCGGTGACCTTTGGGACATGGTTTGACCCCCTATAGGAATGTGCCATCATCATGAAACGTTCATATCACTTAAAACTCAATTTATTCTACCTTCTTGTAACGTTTCAGCCTGATTGGACCTTGTTTTCACACAAATGAACCCAGAATGATGTGAAATTGTGCTTTGTGCAACATAATTCTGTTTGCCATTTAAAAACCATAAGTGCTAATGACTCCATTCCTTTTTGGGGTAATGGGGGCTGTTAATTGGAGTACTCTAAAACAAACCTGACCTCTGTAGGATATTCAGAAGCCAAGTTATAAGCCCACAAAGGTGTAACTGGACTACTTCTTTAAAGTGACACCAGGGCCGGTGAACTTTGGTACATGGTTTGACCCACTTAGGAATGTGCGATCATCATGAAACGTTCAGATCACTTACAACTCAATAGATTCTACCTTCTTGTAACGTTTCAGCCTGATTGGACCTTGGTTTCACCCAAATGGACCCAGAATGATGTGAAATTGTGCTTCGTGCAACATAATTCTGGGTGCCATTTAAAAACCATGAGTGCTAATGACTCCATTCCTTTTTGAGGTAATAGGGGCTGTTAATTGGAGTACTATAAAACAAACCTGACCTCTCTAGGATATTCAGAAGCCAAGTTATAAGCCCACAAATGTGTAACTGGACTACTTCTTTAAAGTGACACCAGATCCGGTGACCTTTAGGACATGGATTGACACCCTTAGGAAACTGCTATCATCATGAAACGTTCAGATCACTTACAACTCAATAGATTCTACCTTCCTGTAACGTTTCAGCCTGATTGGACCTTGTTTTCACACAAATGAACCCAGAATGATGTGAAATTGTGCTTTGTGCAACATAATTCTGGGTGCCATTTAAAAACCATAAGTGCTAATGACTCCATTCCTTTTTGGGGTGATGGGGGCTGTTAATTGGAGTACTCTAAAACAAACCTGACCTCTTTAGGATATTCAGAAGCCAAGTTATAAGCCCACAAAGGTGTAACTGGACTACTTCTTTAAAGTGACACCAGGCCCGGTGACCTTTGGGACATGGTTTGACCCCCTGTAGGAATGTGCGATCATCATGAAACGTTCAGATCACTTACAACTCAATAGATTCTACCTTCTTGTAACGTTTCAGCCTGATCTGACCTTGTTTTCACACGAATGGACCCAGAATGATGTGAAATTGTGCTTCGTGCCACATAATTCTGGGTGCCATTTACAAACCATAAGTGCTAATGACTCTATTCCTTTTTGTGGTTGTAGGGGCTGTTGATTGGAGTACACTAAATTAAACCTGATCTCTCTAGGACATTCAGAAGCCAAGTTATAAGCCCACAAATGTGTAACTGGACTACTTCTTTAAATTTACACCGATCCAGTGACCTTTGGGACATGGTTTGACCCCCTATAGGAAAGTGCTATCATCATGAAACGTTCAGATCACTTACAACTCAATAGATTCTACCTTCCTGTAACGTTTCAGCCTGATTGGACCTTGTTTTCACACAAATGAACCCAGAATGATGTGAAATTGTGCTTCGTGCAACATAATTCTGGGTGCCATTTAAAAACCATAAGTTCTAATGACTCCATTCCTTTTTGGGGTAATGGGGGCTGTTAATTGGAGTACTCTAAATTAAACCTGACCTCTCTAGGATATTCAGAAGCCAAGTTATAAGCCCACAAAGGTGTAACTGGACTACTTCTTTAAAGTGACACCAGGCCCGGTGACCTTTGGGACATGGTTTGACCCCCTTAGGAATGTGCGATCATCATGAAACGTTCAGATCACTTACAACTCAATAGATTCTACCTTCTTGTAACGTTTCAGCCTGATTGGACCTTGTTTTCACACAAATGGACCCAGAATGATGTGAAATTGTGCTTCATGCAACATAATTCTGGGTGCCATTTACAAACCATAATGACTCCATTCCTTTTTGTGGTTGTAGGGGCTGTTGATTGGAGTACACTAAAACAAACCTGATTTCTCTAGGACATTCAGAAGCCAAGTTATAAGCCCACAAAGGTGTAACTGGACTACTTCTTTAAAGTGACACCAGGCCCGGTGACCTTTGGGACATGGTTTGACCCCCTATAGGAATGTGCTATCATCATGAAACGTTCATATCACTTAAAACTCAATTGATTCTACCTTCTTGTAACGTTTCAGCCTGATTGGACCTTGTTTTCACACAAATGAACCCAGAATGATGTGAAATTGTGCTTTGTGCAACATAATTCTGTTTGCCATTTAAAAACCATAAGTGCTAATGACTCCATTCCTTTTTGGGGTAATGGGGGCTGTTAATTGGAGTACTCTGAAACAAACCTGACCTCTGTAGGATATTCAGAAGCCAAGTTATAAGCCCACAAAGGTGTAACTGGACTACTTCTTTAAAGTGACACCAGGCCCGGTGACCTTTGGGACATGGTTTGACCCCCTGTAGGAATGTGCGATCATCATGAAACTTTCAGATCACTTACAACTCAACAGATTCTACCTTCTTGTAACGTTTCAGCCTGACTGGACCTTGTTTTCACACAAATGGACCCAGAATGATGTGAAATTGTGCTTCGTGCAACATAATTCTGGGTGCCATTTAAAAGCCATAAGTGCTAATGACTCCATTCCTTTTTGTGGTTGTAGGGGCTGTTGATTGGAGTACACTAAAACAAACCTGATCTCTCTAGGACATTCAGAAGCCAAGTTATAAGCCCACAAATGTGTAACTGGACTACTTCTTTAAATTGACACCCTATCCGGTGACCTCTGGGATATGGTTTGACCCACTTAGGAAAGTGCTATCATCATGAAACGTTCAGATCACTTACAACTCAATAGATTCTACCTTCCTGTAACGTTTCAGCCTGATTGGACCTTGTTTTCACACAAATGAACCCAGAATGATGTGAAATTGTGCTTTGTGCAACATAATTCTGGGTGCCATTTAAAAACCATAAGTGCTAATGACTCCATTCCTTTTTGTGGTTGTAGGGGCTGTTTATTGAAGTACACTAAAACAAGCCTGACCTCTCTAGGACATTCAGAAGCCAAGTTATAAGCCCACAAATGTGTAACTGGACTACTTTTTTAAATTGACACCGATCCGGTGACCTTTGGGACATGGTTTTACCTCCTTAGGAAAGTGCTATCATCATGAAACGTTCAGATCACTTACAACTCAATAGATTCTACCTTCCTGTAACGTTTCACCCTGATTGGACCTTGTTTTCACACAAATGAACCCAGAATGATGTGAAATTTTGCTTCGTGCCACTCTCCTGGAGGTGCTCAGTCAGACCCAGAGATGACATGTGGCAAGACGCTCCTCGGGCCTCTCTCCTGGAGGAGCTCAGTAAGACCCAGTGTTGACATGTGGCAAGACGCTCCTCGGGTCACGTCTTGCTTGGGCCTCTCTCCTGGAGGCGCTCAGTCAGACCCAGTGTTGACCTGTGGCAAGACGCTCCTCGGGGCGCGTCTTGCTTGGGCCTCTCTCCTGGAGGTGCTCAGTCAGACCCAGTGTTGACATGTGGCAAGACGCTTCTCGGGGCGCGTCTTGCTGGGGCTTCTCTCATGGAGGCACTCAGTCAGACCCAGTGTTGACATGTGGCAAGATGCTCCTCGGGGCACGTCTTGCTTGGGCCTCTCTCCTGGAGGCGCTCAGTCAGACCCAGAGGAGACATGTGTCAAGACGATCCTCGGGGCACGTCTTGCTTGGGCCTCTCTCCTGGAGGCGCTCAGTCAGACCGAATGCTGACATGTGGCAAGACGCTCCTCCGGGCGCGTCTTGCTTGGGCCTCTCTCCTGGAGGCGCTCAGTCAGACCCAGTGTTCACATGTGGCAAGACGCTCCTCGGGGCGCGTCTTGCTTAGGCCTCTCTCCTGGAGGCGCTCAGTCAGACCGAGTGCTGACATGTCGCAAGACGCTCCTCGGGGCGCGTCTTGCTTGGGCTTCTCTCCTGGAGGCCCTCAGTCAGACCCATTGTTGACATGTGGCAAGACGCTCCTCGGGGTGCGTCTTATTTGGGCCTCTCTCCTGGAGGCCCTCAGTCAGACCCAGTGTTGACATGTGGCAAGACGCTCCTCGGAGCGCGTCTTGCTTGGGCCTCTCTCCTGGAGGCGCTCAGTCAGACAGAGTAGTGACATGTGGCAAGACGCTCCTCGGGGCGCGTCTTGCTTGGACCTCCCTCCTGGAGGCGCTCAGTCAGACCGAGTAGTGACATGTGGCAAGACGCTCCTCGGGGCGCGTCTTGCTTGGACCTCTCTCCTGGAGGCGCTAAGTTAAACCGAGTAGTGACATGTGGCAAGACGCTCCTCGGGGCGCGTCTTGCTGGGGCCTCTCTCCTGGAGGAACTCAGTCAGACCCAATGTTGACATGTTGCAAGACGCTCCTCGGGACGCGTCTTGCTTGGGCCTCTCTCCTGGAGGTGCTCAGTCAGACCCAGTGTTGACATGTGGCAAGACGCTTCTCGGGGCGCGTCTTGCTGGGGCTTCTCTCATGGAGGCACTCAGTCAGACCCAGTGTTGACATGTGGCAAGATGCTCCTCGGGGCACGTCTTGCTTGGGCCTCTCTCCTGGAGGCGCTCAGTCAGACCCAGAGGAGACATGTGTCAAGACGCTCCTCGGGGCGCGTCTTGCTTGGGCCTCTCTCCTGGAGGCGCTCAGTCAGACCGAGTGCTGACATGTGGCAAGACGCTCCTCTGGGCGCGTCTTGCTTGGGCCTCTCTCCTGGAGGCGCTCAGTCAGACCCAGTGTTCACATGTGGCAAGACGCTCCTCGGGGCGCGTCTTGCTTGTGCCTCTCTCCTGGAGGCGCTCAGTCAGACCGAGTGCTGACATGTGGCAAGACGCTCTTCGGGGCGCGTCTTGCTTGGGCTTCTCTCCTGGATGCCCTCAGTCAGACCCATTGTTGACATGTGGCAAGACGCTCCTCGGGGTGCGTCTTATTTGGGCCTCTCTCCTGGAGGCCCTCAGTCAGACCCAGTGTTGACATGTGGCAAGACGCTCCTCGGGGCGCGTCTTGCTTGGGCTTCTCTCCTGGAGGCCCTCAGTCAGACCCATTGTTGACATGTGGCAAGACGCTCCTCGGGGCACGTCTTGCTTGGGCCTCTCTCCTGGAGGCGCTCAGTCAGACAGAGTAGTGACATGTTGCAAGACGCTCCTCGGGGCGCGTCTTGCTTGGACCTCCCTCCTGGAGGCGTTCAGTCAGACCGAGTAGTGACATGTGGCAAGACGCTCCTCGGGGCGCGTCTTGCTTGGACCTCTCTCCTGGAGGCGCTCAGTTAAACCGAGTAGTGACATGTGGCAAGACGCTCCTCGGGGCGCGTCTTAATGGGGCCTCTCTCCTGGAGGAACTCAGTCAGACCCAGTGGTGACACGTGGCAAGACGCTCCTCGGGGCGCATCTTGCTTGGGCCTCTCTCCTGGAGGAGCTCGGTCAGACCCAGTGGTGACACGTGGCAAGACGCTCCTCGGGGCGCATCTTGCTTGGGCCTCTCTCCTGGAGGCGCTAAGTCAGACCCAGTGTTGACACGTGGCAAGACGCTCCTCGGGGCGCGTCTTATTTGGGCCTCTCTCCTGGAGGCCCTCAGTCAGACCCAGTGTTGACATGTGGCAAGACGCTCCTCGGGGCGCGTCTTGCTTGGGCTTCTCTCCTGGAGGCCCTCAGTCAGACCCATTGTTGACATGTGGCAAGACGCTCCTCGGGGCACGTCTTGCTTGGGCCTCTCTCCTGGAGGCGCTCAGTCAGACAGAGTAGTGACATGTTGCAAGACGCTCCTCGGGGCGCGTCTTGCTTGGACCTCCCTCCTGGAGGCGTTCAGTCAGACCGAGTAGTGACATGTGGCAAGACGCTCCTCGGGGCGCGTCTTGCTTGGACCTCTCTCCTGGAGGCGCTCAGTTAAACCGAGTAGTGACATGTGGCAAGACGCTCCTCGGGGCGCATCTTAATGGGGCCTCTCTCCTGGAGGAACTCAGTCAGACCCAGTGGTGACACGTGGCAAGACGCTCCTCGGGGCGCATCTTGCTTGGGCCTCTCTCCTGGAGGAGCTCGGTCAGACCCAGTGGTGACACGTGGCAAGACGCTCCTCGGGGCGCATCTTGCTTGGGCCTCTCTCCTGGAGGCGCTAAGTCAGACCCAGTGTTGACACGTGGCAAGACGCTCCTCGGGGCGCGTCTTGCTTGGGCCTGTCACCTGGAGGCGCTCAGTCAGACCCAGTGTTGACATGTGGCAAGACACTCCTCGGGGCGTGTCTTGCTTGGGCCTCTCTCATGGAGGCCCTCTGTCAGACCCAGTGTTGACATGTGTCAAGACGCTCCTCGGGGCGCATCTTGCTTTGGCCTCTCTCCTGGAGGCGCTCAGTCAGACCGAGTGCTGACATGTGGCAAGAAGCTCCTCGGGGCACGTCTTCCTTGGGCTTCTCTCCTGGAGGCACTCAGTCAGACCCAGTGTTGACATGTGGCAAGACGCTCCTCGGGGCGCGTGTTGCTTGGACCTCTCTCCTGGAAGCGCTCAGTCAGACCCAGTGTTGACATGTGTCAAGACGCTCCTCGGGCGTTTCTTGCTTGGGCCTCTCTCCTGGAGCCGCTCAGTCAGACCCAGAGGTGACATGTGGCAAGACGCTCCTCGGGCCTCTCTCCTGGAGGCGCTCAGTCAGACCGAGTGCTGACATGTGGCAAGACGCTCCTCCGGGCGCGTCTTGCTTGGGCCTCTCTCCTGGAGGTGCTCAGTCAGACCGAGTGCTGACATAAGGCAAGACGCTCCTCGGGGCACGTCTTGCTGGGGCCTCTCTCCTGGAGGTGCTGAATCAGACCCAGTGGTGACACATGGCAAGACGCTCCTCGGGGCGCGTCTTGCTTGGGCCTGTCTCCTGGAGGAGCTCAGTCAGACCCAGTGGTGACACGTGGCAAGACGCTCCTCGGGGCGCATCTTGCTTGGGCCTCTCTCCTGGAGGCGCTAAGTCAGACCCAGTGTTGACACGTGGCAAGACGCTCCTCGGGGCGCGTCTTGCTTGGGCCTCTCTCCTGGAGGCGCTCAGTCAGACCCAGTGTTGACATGTGGCAAGACACTCCTCGGGGTGCGTCTTGCTTGGGCCTCTCTCATGGAGGCCCTCTGTCAGACCCAGTGTTGACATGTGTCAAGACGCTCCTCGGGGCGCGTCTTGCTTTGGCCTCTCCTGGAGGCGCTCAGTCAGACCGAGTGCTGACATGTGTCAAGAAGCTCCACGGGGCGCGTCTTGCTTGGGCTTCTCTCCTGGAGCCCCTCAGTCAGACCCATTTTTGACATGTGGCAAGACGCTCCTCGGGGTGCGTCTTGCTTGGGCCTCTATCCAGAAGGCCCTCAATCAGACCCAGTGTTGACACGTGGCAAAACGCTCCTCGGGGCGCTTCTTGCTTGGGCCTCTCTCCTGGAGGCGCTCAGTCAGACCCAGTGGTGACATGTGGCAAGACGCTCCTCGGGGCCCGTATTGCTTGGGGCTCTCTCCTGGATGCCCTCTGTCAGACCCAGTGTTGACATGTGGCAAGACTCTCCTCGGGGCGCGTCTTGCTTGGGCTTCTCTCATTGATGCCCTCAGTCAGACCCAGTGTTGACATGTGTCAAGACGCTCCTCGGGGCGTGTCTTGCTTGGGCCTCTCTCCTGGAGGCGCTCAGTCAGACCCAGTGTTGACATGTGGCAAGACGCTCCTCGGGGCGCTTCTTGCTTGGGCTTCTCTCCTGAAGGCCCTCAGTCAGACCCATTGTTGTCATATGGCAAGACGCTCCTCGGGGCACGTCTTTCTTGGGCCTCTCTCCTGGAGGCACTCAGTCAGACCGAGTAGTGACATGTGACAAGACGCTCCTGGGGGCGCGTCTTGCTTGGGCTTCTCTCCTGGAGGTGCTCAGTCAGACCCAGTGTTGACATGTGGCAAGACGCTCCTCGGGGCGCGTCTTGCTTGGGCCTCTCTCCTAGAGGTTCTCAGTCAGACCCAGTGTTGACATGTGGCAAGATGCTCCTCGGGGCGCGTCTTGCTTGGGCCTCTCTCCTGGAGGCGCTCAGTCAGACCCAGTGTTCACATGTGGCAAGACGCTCCTCGGGGCGAGTCTTGTTTGGACCTCTCTCCTGGAGGCGCTCAGTTAAACCGAGTAGTGACATGTGGCAAGATGCTCCTCGGGGCGCGTCTTGCTGGGGCCTCTCTCCTGGAGGAGCTCAGTCAGACCCAGTGGTGACACATGGCAAGACGCTCCTCGGGGCGCATCTTGCTTGGGCCTCTCTCCTGGAGGCGCTAAGTCAGACCCAGTGTTTACACGTGGCAAGACGCTCCTCGGCGCGCGTCTTGCTTGGGCCTCTCTCCTGGAGGCGCTCAGTCAGACCCAGTGTTGACATGTTTGCAAGACACTCCTCGGGGCGTGTCTTGCTTTGGCCTCTGCTGGAGGCGCTCAGTCAGACCGAGTGCTGACATGTGGCAAGAAGCTCCTCGGGGCGCGTCTTGCTTGGGCCTGTCTCCTGGAGAAGCTCAGTCAGACCCAGTGGTGACACGTGGCAAGACGCTCCTCGGGGCGCATCTTGCTTGGGCCTCTCTCCTGGAGGCGCTAAGTCAGACCCAGTGTTGACACGTGGCAAGACGCTCCTCGGGGCGCGTCTTGCTTGGGCCTCTCTCCTGGAGGCGCTCAGTCAGACCCAGTGTTGACATGTGGCAAGACACTCCTCGGGGTGCGTCTTGCTTGGGCCTCTCTCATGGAGGCCCTCTGTCAGACCCAGTGTTGACATGTGTCAAGACGCTCCTCGGGGCGCGTCTTGCTTTGGCCTCTCCTGGAGGCGCTCAGTCAGACCGAGTGCTGACATGTGTCAAGAAGCTCCACGGGGCGCGTCTTGCTTGGGCTTCTCTCCTGGAGCCCCTCAGTCAGACCCATTTTTGACATGTGGCAAGACGCTCCTCGGGGTGCGTCTTGCTTGGGCCTCTATCCAGAAGGCCCTCAATCAGACCCAGTGTTGACACGTGGCAAAACGCTCCTCGGGGCGCTTCTTGCTTGGGCCTCTCTCCTGGAGGCGCTCAGTCAGACCCAGTGGTGACATGTGGCAAGACGCTCCTCGGGGCCCGTATTGCTTGGGGCTCTCTCCTGGATGCCCTCTGTCAGACCCAGTGTTGACATGTGGCAAGACTCTCCTCGGGGCGCGTCTTGCTTGGGCTTCTCTCATTGAGGCCCTCAGTCAGACCCAGTGTTGACATGTGTCAAGACGCTCCTCGGGGCGTGTCTTGCTTGGGCCTCTCTCCTGGAGGCGCTCAGTCAGACCCAGTGTTGACATGTGGCAAGACGCTCCTCGGGGCGCTTCTTGCTTGGGCTTCTCTCCTGAAGGCCCTCAGTCAGACCCATTGTTGTCATATGGCAAGACGCTCCTCGGGGCACGTCTTTCTTGGGCCTCTCTCCTGGAGGCACTCAGTCAGACCGAGTAGTGACATGTGACAAGACGCTCCTGGGGGCGCGTCTTGCTTGGGCTTCTCTCCTGGAGGTGCTCAGTCAGACCCAGTGTTGACATGTGGCAAGACGCTCCTCGGGGCGCGTCTTGCTTGGGCCTCTCTCCTAGAGGTTCTCAGTCAGACCCAGTGTTGACATGTGGCAAGATGCTCCTCGGGGCGCGTCTTGCTTGGGCCTCTCTCCTGGAGGCGCTCAGTCAGACCCAGTGTTCACATGTGGCAAGACGCTCCTCGGGGCGAGTCTTGTTTGGACCTCTCTCCTGGAGGCGCTCAGTTAAACCGAGTAGTGACATGTGGCAAGATGCTCCTCGGGGCGCGTCTTGCTGGGGCCTCTCTCCTGGAGGAGCTCAGTCAGACCCAGTGGTGACACATGGCAAGACGCTCCTCGGGGCGCATCTTGCTTGGGCCTCTCTCCTGGAGGCGCTAAGTCAGACCCAGTGTTTACACGTGGCAAGACGCTCCTCGGCGCGCGTCTTGCTTGGGCCTCTCTCCTGGAGGCGCTCAGTCAGACCCAGTGTTGACATGTTTGCAAGACACTCCTCGGGGCGTGTCTTGCTTTGGCCTCTGCTGGAGGCGCTCAGTCAGACCGAGTGCTGACATGTGGCAAGAAGCTCCTCGGGGCGCGTCTTGCTTGGGCCTGTCTCCTGGAGAAGCTCAGTCAGACCCAGTGGTGACACGTGGCAAGACGCTCCTCGGGGCGCATCTTGCTTGGGCCTCTCTCCTGGAGGCGCTAAGTCAGACCCAGTGTTGACACGTGGCAAGACGCTCCTCGGGGCGCGTCTTGCTTGGGCCTCTCTCCTGGAGGCGCTCAGTCAGACCCAGTGTTGACATGTGGCAAGACACTCCTCGGGGCGCGTCTTGCTTGGGCCTCTCTCATGGAGGCCCTCTGTCAGACCCAGTGTTGACATGTGTCAAGACGCTCCTCTGGGCGCGTCTTGCTTTGGCCTCTCCTGGAGGCGCTCAGTCAGACCGAGTGCAGACATGTGGCAAGAAGCTCCTCAGGGCGCGTCTTGCTTGGGCTTCTCTCCTGGAGCCCCTCAGTCAGACCCATTGTTGACATGTGGCAAGACGCTCCTCGGGGCGCGTCTTGCTTGGGCCTCTCTCCAGAAGGCCCTCAATCAGACCCAGTGTTGACACGTGGCAAGACGCTCCTCGGGGCGCGTCTTGCTTGGGCCTCTCTCCAGAAGGCCCTCAATCAGACCCAGTGTTGACACGTGGCAAGACGCTCCTCGGGGCGCTTCTTGCTTGGGCCTCTCTCCTGGAGGCGCTCAGTCAGACCCAGTGGTGACATGTGACAAGACGCTCCTGGGGGCGCGTCTTGCTTGGGCTTCTCTCCTGGAGGCGCTCAGTCAGACCCAGTGTTGACATGTGGCAAGACGCTCCTCGGGGCGCGTCTTGCTTGGGCCTCTCTCCTGGAGGTTCTCAGTCAGACCCAGTGTTGACATGTGGCAAGATGCTCCTCGGGGCGCGTCTTGCTTGGGCCTCTCTCCTGGAGGCGCTCAGTCAGACCCAGTGTTCACATGTGGCAAGACGCTCCTCGGGGCGCGTCTTGTTTGGACCTCTCTCCTGGAGGCGCTCAGTTAAACCGAGTAGTGACATGTGGCAAGATGCTCCTCGGGGCGCGTCTTGCTGGGGCCTCTCTCCTGGAGGAGCTCAGTCAGACCCAGTGGTGACACATGGCAAGACGCTCCTCGGGGCGCATCTTGCTTGGGCCTCTCTCCTGGAGGCGCTAAGTCAGACCCAGTGTTTACACGTGGCAAGACGCTCCTCGGCGCGCGTCTTGCTTGGGCCTCTCTCCTGGAGGCGCTCAGTCAGACCCAGTGTTGACATGTTTGCAAGACACTCCTCGGGGCGTGTCTTGCTTTGGCCTCTGCTGGAGGCGCTCAGTCAGACCGAGTGCTGACATGTGGCAAGAAGCTCCTCGGGGCGCGTCTTGCTTGGGCCTGTCTCCTGGAGAAGCTCAGTCAGACCCAGTGGTGACACGTGGCAAGACGCTCCTCGGGGCGCATCTTGCTTGGGCCTCTCTCCTGGAGGCGCTAAGTCAGACCCAGTGTTGACACGTGGCAAGACGCTCCTCGGGGCGCGTCTTGCTTGGGCCTCTCTCCTGGAGGCGCTCAGTCAGACCCAGTGTTGACATGTGGCAAGACACTCCTCGGGGCACGTCTTGCTTGGGCCTCTCTCATGGAGGCCCTCTGTCAGACCCAGTGTTGACATGTGTCAAGACGCTCCTCTGGGCGCGTCTTGCTTTGGCCTCTCCTGGAGGCGCTCAGTCAGACCGAGTGCAGACATGTGGCAAGAAGCTCCTCAGGGCGCGTCTTGCTTGGGCTTCTCTCCTGGAGCCCCTCAGTCAGACCCATTGTTGACATGTGGCAAGACGCTCCTCGGGGCGCGTTTTGCTTGGGCCTCTCTCCAGAAGGCCCTCAATCAGACCCAGTGTTGACACGTGGCAAGACGCTCCTCGGGGCGCTTCTTGCTTGGGCCTCTCTCCTGGAGGCGCTCAGTCAGACCCAGTGGTGACATGTGGCAAGACGCTCCTCGGGGCGCGTATTGCTTGGGGCTCTCTCCTGGATGCCCTCTGTCAGACCCAGTGTTGACATGTGGCAAGACACTGCTCGGGGCGCGTCTTGCTTGGGCTTCTCTCATGGAGGCCCTCAGTCAGACCCAGTGTTGACATGTGTCAAGACGCTCCTCGGGGCGTGTCTTGCTTGGGCCTCTCTCCTGGAGGCGCTCAGTCAGACCCAGTGTTGACATGTGGCAAGACGCTCCTCGGGGCACGTCTTGCTTGGGCCTCTCTCCTGGAGGCACTCAGTCAGACCGAGTAGTGACATGTGACAAGACGCTCCTCGGGGCGCGTCTTGCTTGGGCCTCTCTCCTGGAGGCGCTCAGTCAGACCCAGTGTTGACATGTGGCAAGACGCTCCTCGGGGCGCGTCTTGCTTGGGCCTCTCTCCTGGAGGCGCTCAGTCAGACCCAGTGTTCACATGTGGCAAGACGCTCCTCGGGGCGCGTCTTGCTTGGACCTCCCTCCTGGATGTGCTCAGTCAGACCGAGTAGTGACATGTGGCAAGACACTCCTCGGGGCGCGTCTTGCTTGGACCTCTCTCCTGGAGGCGCTCAGTTAAACCGAGTAGTGACATGTGGCAAGATGCTCCTCGGGGCGCGTCTTGCTGGGGCCTCTCTCCTGGAGGAGCTCAGTCAGACCCATTGGTGACACGTGGCAAGACGCTCCTCGGGGCGCATCTTGCTTGGGCCTCTCTCCTGGAGGCGCTAAGTCAGACCCAGTGTTGACACGTGGCAAGACGCTCCTCGGGGCGCGTCTTGCTTGGGCCTGTCACCTGGAGGCGCTCAGTCAGACCCAGTGTTGACATGTGGCAAGACACTCCTCGGGGCGTGTCTTGCTTGGGCCTCTCTCATGGAGGCCCTCTGTCAGACCCAGTGCTGACATGTGTCAAGACGCTCCTCGGGGCGCATCTTGCTTTGGCCTCTCTCCTGGAGGCGCTCAGTCAGACCGAGTGCTGACATGTGGCAAGAAGCTCCTCGGGGCACGTCTTCCTTGGGCTTCTCTCCTGGAGGCACTCCGTCAGACCCAGTGTTGACATGTGTCAAGACGCTCCTCGGGCGTTTCTTGCTTGGGCCTCTCTCCTGGAGCCGCTCAGTCAGACCCAGAGGTGACATGTGGCAAGACGCTCCTCGGGCTTCTCTCATGGAGGCACTCAGTCAGACCCAGTGTTGACATGTGGCAAGATGCTCCTCGGGGCGCATGTTGCTTGGACCTCTCTCCTGGAAGCGCTCAGTCAGACCCAGTGTTGACATGTGTCAAGACGCTCCTCGGGCGTTTCTTGCTTGGGCTTCTCTCCTGGAGCCGCTCAGTCAGACCCAGAGGTGACATGTGGCAAGACGCTCCTAGGGCCTCTCTCCTGGAGGCGCTCAGTCAGACCGAGTGCTTACATGTGGCAAGACGCTCCTCCGGGCGCGTCTTGCTTGGGCCTCTCTCCTGGAGGTGCTCAGTCAGACCGAGTGCTGACATAAGGCAAGACGCTCCTCGGGGCACGTCTTGCTGGGGCCTCTCTCCTGGAGGTGCTGAATCAGACCCAGTGGTGACACATGGCAAGACGCTCCTCGGGGCGCGTCTTGCTTGGGCCTCTCTCC
The DNA here is from genome assembly GCF_043380555.1 of Nothobranchius furzeri. Taxonomy (NCBI): domain Eukaryota; kingdom Metazoa; phylum Chordata; class Actinopteri; order Cyprinodontiformes; family Nothobranchiidae; genus Nothobranchius; species Nothobranchius furzeri. The sequence continues at coordinate 16,121,267 of NC_091747.1, read as the reverse complement.
TGGAGGCGCTCAGTCAGACCCAGTGTTGACATGTGGCAAGACGCTCCTCGGGGCGCTTCTTGCTTGGGCTTCTCTCCTGAAGGCCCTCAGTCAGACCCATTGTTGTCATATGGCAAGACGCTCCTCGGGGCACGTCTTTCTTGGGCCTCTCTCCTGGAGGCACTCAGTCAGACCGAGTAGTGACATGTGACAAGACGCTCCTGGGGGCGCGTCTTGCTTGGGCCTCTCTCCTGGAGGCGCTCAGTCAGACCCAGTGTTGACATGTGGCAAGACGCTCCTCGGGGCGCGTCTTGCTTGGGCCTCTCTCCTGGAGGTTCTCAGTCAGACCCAGTGTTGACATGTGGCAAGATGCTCCTCGGGGCGCGTCTTGCTTGGGCCTCTCTCCTGGAGGCGCTCAGTCAGACCCAGTGTTCACATGTGGCAAGACGCTCCTCGGGGCGCGTCTTGCTTGGACCTCTCTCCTGGAGGCGCTCAGTTAAACCGAGTAGTGACATGTGGCAAGATGCTCCTCGGGGCGCGTCTTGCTGGGGCCTCTCTCCTGGAGGAGCTCAGTCAGACCCAGTGGTGACACATGGCAAGACGCTCCTCGGGGCGCATCTTGCTTGGGCCTCTCTCCTGGAGGCGCTAAGTCAGACCCAGTGTTTACACGTGGCAAGACGCTCCTCGGCGCGCGTCTTGCTTGGGCCTCTCTCCTGGAGGCGCTCAGTCAGACCCAGTGTTGACATGTGGCAAGACACTCCTCGGGGCGTGTCTTGCTTTGGCCTCTCCTGGAGGCGCTCAGTCAGACCGAGTGCTGACATGTGGCAAGAAGCTCCTCGGGGCGCGTCTTGCTTGGGCCTGTCTCCTGGAGAAGCTCAGTCAGACCCAGTGGTGACACGTGGCAAGACGCTCCTCGGGGCGCATCTTGCTTGGGCCTCTCTCCTGGAGGCGCTAAGTCAGACCCAGTGTTGACACGTGGCAAGACGCTCCTCGGGGCGCGTCTTGCTTGGGCCTCTCTCCTGGAGGCGCTCAGTCAGACCCAGTGTTGACATGTGGCAAGACACTCCTCGGGGCGCGTCCTGCTTGGGCCTCTCTCATGGAGGCCCTCTGTCAGACCCAGTGTTGACATGTGTCAAGACGCTCCTTGGGGCGCGTCTTGCTTTGGCCTCTCCTGGAGGCGCTCAGTCAGACCGAGTGCTGACATGTGTCAAGAAGCTCCACGGGGCGCGTCTTGCTTGGGCTTCTCTCCTGGAGCCCCTCAGTCAGACCCATTTTTGACATGTGGCAAGACGTTCCTCGGGGTGCGTCTTGCTTGGGCCTCTCTCCAGAAGGCCCTCAATCAGACCCAGTGTTGACACGTGGCAAGACGCTCCTCGGGGCGCTTCTTGCTTGGGCCTCTCTCCTGGAGGCGCTCAGTCAGACCCAGTGGTGACATGTGGCAAGACGCTCCTCGGGGCGCTTATTGCTTGGGGCTCTCTCCTGGATGCCCTCTGTCAGACCCAGTGTTGACATGTGGCAAGACTCTCCTCGGGGCGCGTCTTGCTTGGGCTTCTCTCATTGAGGCCCTCAGTCAGACCCAGTGTTGACATGTGTCAAGACGCTCCTCGGGGCGTGTCTTGCTTGGGCCTCTCTCCTGGAGGCGCTCAGTCAGACCCAGTGTTGACATGTGGCAAGACGCTCCTCGGGGCGCTTCTTGCTTGGGCTTCTCTCCTGAAGGCCCTCAGTCAGACCCATTGTTGTCATATGGCAAGACGCTCCTCGGGGCACGTCTTTCTTGGGCCTCTCTCCTGGAGGCACTCAGTCAGACCGAGTAGTGACATGTGACAAGACGCTCCTGGGGGCGCGTCTTGCTTGGGCCTCTCTCCTGGAGGCGCTCAGTCAGACCCAGTGTTGACATGTGGCAAGACGCTCCTCGGGGCGCGTCTTGCTTGGGCCTCTCTCCTGGAGGTTCTCAGTCAGACCCAGTGTTGACATGTGGCAAGATGCTCCTCGGGGCGCGTCTTGCTTGGGCCTCTCTCCTGGAGGCGCTCAGTCAGACCCGTGTTCACATGTGGCAAGACGCTCCTCGGGGCGCGTCTTGCTTGGACCTCTCTCCTGGAGGCGCTCAGTTAAACCGAGTAGTGACATGTGGCAAGATGCTCCTCGGGGCGCGTCTTGCTGGGGCCTCTCTCCTGGAGGAGCTCAGTCAGACCCAGTGGTGACACATGGCAAGACGCTCCTCGGGGCGCATCTTGCTTGGGCCTCTCTCCTGGAGGCGCTAAGTCAGACCCAGTGTTTACACGTGGCAAGACGCTCCTCGGCGCGCGTCTTGCTTGGGCCTCTCTCCTGGAGGCGCTCAGTCAGACCCAGTGTTGACATGTGGCAAGACACTCCTCGGGGCGTGTCTTGCTTTGGCCTCTCCTGGAGGCGCTCAGTCAGACCGAGTGCTGACATGTGGCAAGAAGCTCCTCGGGGCACGTCTTGCTTGGGCCTGTCTCCTGGAGAAGCTCAGTCAGACCCAGTGGTGACACGTGGCAAGACGCTCCTCGGGGCGCATCTTGCTTGGGCCTCTCTCCTGGAGGCGCTAAGTCAGACCCAGTGTTGACACGTGGCAAGACGCTCCTCGGGGCGCGTCTTGCTTGGGCCTCTCTCCTGGAGGCGCTCAGTCAGACCCAGTGTTGACATGTGGCAAGACACTCCTCGGGGCGCGTCTTGCTTGGGCCTCTCTCATGGAGGCCCTCTGTCAGACCCAGTGTTGACATGTGTCAAGACGCTCCTCTGGGCGCGTCTTGCTTTGGCCTCTCCTGGAGGCGCTCAGTCAGACCGAGTGCAGACATGTGGCAAGAAGCTCCTCGGGGCGCGTCTTGCTTGGGCTTCTCTCCTGGAGCCCCTCAGTCAGACCCATTGTTGACATGTGGCAAGACGCTCCTCGGGGCGCGTCTTGCTTGGGCCTCTCTCCAGAAGGCCCTCAATCAGACCCAGTGTTGACACGTGGCAAGACGCTCCTCGGGGCGCTTCTTGCTTGGGCCTCTCTCCTGGAGGCGCTCAGTCAGACCCAGTGGTGACATGTGGCAAGACGCTCCTCGGGGCGCGTATTGCTTGGGGCTCTCTCCTGGATGCCCTCTGTCAGACCCAGTGTTGACATGTGGCAAGACACTGCTCGGGGCGCGTCTTGCTTGGGCTTCTCTCATGGAGGCCCTCAGTCAGACCCAGTGTTGACATGTGTCAAGACGCTCCTCGGGGCGTGTCTTGCTTGGGCCTCTCTCCTGGAGGCGCTCAGTCAGACCCAGTGTTGACATGTGGCAAGACGCTCCTCGGGGCACGTCTTGCTTGGGCCTCTCTCCTGGAGGCACTCAGTCAGACCGAGTAGTGACATGTGACAAGACGCTCCTCGGGGCGCGTCTTGCTTGGGCCTCTCTCCTGGAGGCGCTCAGTCAGACCCAGTGTTGACATGTGGCAAGACGCTCCTCGGGGCGCGTCTTGCTTGGGCCTCTCTCCTGGAGGCGCTCAGTCAGACCCAGTGTTCACATGTGGCAAGACGCTCCTCGGGGCGCGTCTTGCTTGGACCTCCCTCCTGGAGGTGCTCAGTCAGACCGAGTAGTGACATGTGGCAAGACGCTCCTCGGGGCGCGTCTTGCTTGGACCTCTCTCCTGGAGGCGCTCAGTTAAACCGAGTAGTGACATGTGGCAAGATGCTCCTCGGGGCGCGTCTTGCTGGGGCCTCTCTCCTGGAGGAGCTCAGTCAGACCCAGTGGTGACACGTGGCAAGACGCTCCTCGGGGCGCATCTTGCTTGGGCCTCTCTCCTGGAGGCGCTAAGTCAGACCAAGTGTTTACACGTGGCAAGACGCTCCTCGGGGCGCATCTTGCTTGGGCCTCTCTCCTGGAGGCGCTCAGTCAGACCCAGTGTTGACATGTGGCAAGACACTCCTCAGGGCGTGTCTTGCTTTGGCCTCTCCTGGAGGCGCTCAGTCAGACCGAGTGCTGACATGTGGCAAGAAGCTCCTCGGGGCGCGTCTTGCTTGGGCTTATCTCCTGGAGGCGCTCAGTCAGACCCAGTGTTGACATGTGGCAAGACACTCCTCGGGGCGTGTCTTGCTTTGGCCTCTCCTGGAGGCGCTCAGTCAGACCGAGTGCTGACATGTGGCAAGAAGCTCCTCGGGGCGCGTCTTGCTTGGGCTTCTCTCCTGGATGCCCTCAGTCAGACCCATTGTTGACATGTGGCAAGACGCTCCTCGGGGCGCGTCTTGCTTGGGCCTCTCTCCAGAAGGTCCTCAATCAGACCCAGTGTTGACACGTGGCAAGACGCTCCTCGGGGCGCTTCTTGCTTGGGCCTCTCTCCTAGAGGCGCTCAGTCAGACCCAGTGGTGACATGTGGCAAGACGCTCCTTGGGGCGCGTACTGCTTGGGGCTCTCTCCTGGATGCCCTCTGTCAGACCCAGTGTTGACATGTGGCAAGACTCTCCTCGGGGCGCGTCTTGCTTGGGCTTTTCTCATGGAGGCCCTCAGTCAGACCCAGTGTTGACATGTGGCAAGACACTCCTCGGGGCCTGTCTTGCTTTGGCCTCTCCTGGAGGTGCTCAGTCAGACCGAGTGCTGACATGTGGCAAGAAGCTCCTCGGGGCGCGTCTTGCTTGGGCTTCTCTCCTGGAGGCCCTCAGTCAGACCCATTGTTGACATGTGGCAAGACGCTCCTCGGGGCACGTCTTGCTTGGGCCTCTCTCCAGAAGGCCCTCAATCAGACCCAGTGTTGACACGTGGCAAGACGCTCCTCGGGGCGCTTCTTGCTTGGGCCTCTCTCCTGGAGGTGCTCAGTCAGACCCAGTGGTGACATGTGGCAAGACGCTCCTTGGGGCGCGTACTGCTTGGGGCTCTCTCCTGGATGCCCTCTGTCAGACCCATTGTTGACATGTGGCAAGACTCTCCTCGGGGCGCGTCTTGCTTGGGCTTCTCTCATGGAGGCCCTCAGTCAGACCCAGTGTTGACATGTGTCAAGACGCTCCTCGGGGCGTGTCTTGCTTGGGCCTCTCTCCTGGAGGTGCTTAGTCAGACCCAGTGTTGACATGTGGCAAGACGCTCCTCGGGGCGCGTCTTGCTTGGGCTTCTCTCATGGAGGCCCTCAGTCAGACCCAGTGTTGACATGTGGCAAGACACTCCTCGGGGCGCGTCTTGCTTGGGCCTCTCTCATGGAGGCCCTCTGTCAGACCCAGTGTTGACATGTGTCAAGACGCTCCTCGGGGCGCGTCTTGCTTTGGCCTCTCCTGGAGGCGCTCAGTCAGACCGAGTGCTGACATGTGGCAAGAAGCTCCACGGGGCGCGTCTTGCTTGGGCTTCTCTCCTGGAGCCCCTCAGTCAGACCCATTTTTGACATGTGGCAAGACGCTCCTCGGGGCGCGTCTTGCTTGGGCCTCTCTCCTGGAGGCGATCAGTCAGACCCAGTGTTGACATGTGGCAAGACGCTCCTCGGGGCGCGTCTTGCTTGGGCCTCTCTCCAGAAGGCCCTCAATCAGACCCAGTGTTGACATGTGGCAAGACGCTCCTCGGGGCGCTTCTTGCTTGGGCCTCTCTCCTGGAGGCGCTCAGTCAGACCCAGTGGTGACATGTGGCAAGACGCTCCTCGGGGCGCGTATTGCTTGGGGCTCTCTCCTGGATGCCCTCTGTCAGACCCAGTGTTGACATGTGTCAAGATGCTCCTCGGGGCGTGTCTTGCTTAGGCCTCTCTCCTGGAGGCGCTCAGTCAGACCCAGTGTTGACATGTGGCAAGATGCTCCTCGGGGCGCTTCTTGCTTGTGCTTCTCTCCTGAAGGCCCTCAGTCAGACCCATTGTTGACATGTGGCAAGACGCTCCTCGGGGCACGTCTTTCTTGGGCCTCTCTCCTGGAGGCACTCAGTCAGACCGAGTAGTGACATGTGACAAGACACTCCTCGGGGCGCGTCTTGCTTGGGCCTCTCTCCTGGAGGCGCTCAGTCAGACCCAGTGTTGACATGTGGCAAGACGCTCCTCGGGGCGCGTCTTGCTTGGGCCTCTCTCCTGGAGGTTCCCAGTCAGACCCAGTGTTGACATGTGGCAAGACGCTCCTCGGGGCGCGTCTTGCTTGGGCCTCTCTCCTGGAGGCGCTCAGTCAGACCCAGTGTTCACATTTGGCAAGACGCTCCTCGGGGCGCGTCTTGCTTGGGCCTCTCTCCTGGAGGCGCTCAGTCAGACCGAGTAGTGACATGTGGCAAGACGCTCCTCGGGGCGCGTCTTGCTTGGACCTCTCTCCTGGAGGCGCTCAGTTAAACCGAGTAGTGACATGTGGCAAGATGCTCCTCGGCGCGCGTCTTGCTTGGGCCTCTCTCCTGGAGGCGCTCAGTCAGACCCAGTGTTGACATGTGGCAAGACGCTCCTCGGGGCGCGTCTTGCTTGGGCCTCTCTCCTGGAGGTTCCCAGTCAGACCCAGTGTTGACATGTGGCAAGACGCTCCTCGGGGCGCGTCTTGCTTGGGCCTCTCTCCTGGAGGCGCTCAGTCAGACCCAGTGTTCACATTTGGCAAGACGCTCCTCGGGGCGCGTCTTGCTTGGGCCTCTCTCCTGGAGGAGCTCAGTCAGACCCAGTGGTGACACGTGGCAAGACGCTCCTCGGGGCGCATCTTGCTTGGGCCTCTCTCCGGGAGGCGCTAAGTCAGACCCAGTGTTTACACGTGGCAAGACGCTCCTCGGCGCGCGTCTTGCTTGGGCCTCTCTCCTGGAGGCGCTCAGTCAGACCCAGTGTTGACATGTGGCAAGACACTCCTCGGGGCGTGTCTTGCTTTGGCCTCTCCTGGAGGCGCTCAGTCAGACAAAGTGCTGACATGTGGCAAGAAGCTCCTCGGGGCGCGTCTTGCTTGGGCCTGTCTCCTGGAGAAGCTCAGTCAGACCCAGTGGTGACACGTGGCAAGACGCTCCTCGGGGCGCATCTTGCTTGGGCCTCTCTCCTGGAGGCGCTAAGTCAGACCCAGTGTTGACACGTGGCAAGACGCTCCTCGGGGCGCGTCTTGCTTGGGCCTCTCTCCTGGAGGCGCTCAGTCAGACCCAGTGTTGACATGTGGCAAGACACTCCTCGGGGCACGTCTTGCTTGGGCCTCTCTCATGGAGGCCCTCTGTCAGACCCAGTGTTGACATGTGTCAAGACGCTCCTCTGGGCGCCTCTTGCTTTGGCCTCTCCTGGAGGCGCTCAGTCAGACCGAGTGCTGACATGTGGCAAGAAGCTCCTCGGGGCGCGTCTTGCTTGGGCTTCTCTCCTGGAGCCCCTCAGTCAGACCCATTGTTGACATGTGGCAAGACGCTCCTCGGGGCGCGTCTTGCTTGGGCCTCTCTCCAGAAGGCCCTCAATCAGACCCAGTGTTGACACGTGGCAAGACGCTCCTCGGGGCGCTTCTTGCTTGGGCCTCTCTCCTGGAGGCGCTCAGTCAGACCCAGTGGTGACATGTGGCAAGACGCTCCTCGGGGCGCGTATTGCTTGGGGCTCTCTCCTGGATGCCCTCTGTCAGACCCAGTGTTGACATGTGGCAAGACTCTGCTCGGGGCGCGTCTTGCTTGGGCTTCTCTCATGGAGGCCCTCAGTCAGACCCAGTGTTGACATGTGTCAAGACGCTCCTCGGGGCGTGTCTTGCTTGGGCCTCTCTCCTGGAGGCGCTCAGTCAGACCCAGTGTTGACATGTGGCAAGACGCTCCTCGGGGCGCTTCTTGCTTGGGCTTCTCTCCTGGAGGCCCTCAGTCAGACCCATTGTTGACATGTGGCAAGACGCTCCTCGGGGCGCTTCTTGCTTGGGCCTCTCTCCTGGAGGCGCTCAGTCAGACCCAGTGGTGACATGTGGCAAGACGCTCCTCGGGGCGCGTATTGCTTGGGCCTCTCTCCTGGAGGCACTCAGTAAGACCGAGTAGTGACATGTGACAAGACGCTCCTCGGGGCGCGTCTTGCTTGGGCCTCTCTCCTGGAGGAGCTCAGTCAGACCCAGTGTTGACATGTGGCAAGACGCTCCTCGGGGCGCGTCTTGCTTGGGCCTCTCTCCTGGAGGCGCTCAGTCAGACCCAGTGTTCACATGTGGCAAGACGCTCCTCGGGGCGCGTCTTGCTTGGACCTCCCTCCTGGAGGTGCTCAGTCAGACCGAGTAGTGACATGTGGCAAGATGCTCCTCGGGGCGCGTCTTGCTGGGGCCTCTCTCCTGGAGGAGCTCAGTCAGACCCAGTGGTGACACGTTGCAAGACGCTCCTCGGGGCGCATCTTGCTTGGGCCTCTCTCCTGGAGGCGCTAAGTCAGACCCAGTGTTTACACGTGGCAAGACGCTCCTCGGGGCGCGTCTTGCTTGGGCCTCTCTCCTGGAGGCGCTCAGTCAGACCCAGTGTTGACATGTGGCAAGACACTCCTCGGGGCGTGTCTTGCTTTGGCCTCTCCTGGAGGCGCTCAGTCAGACCGAGTGCTGACATGTGGCAAGAAGCTCCTCGGGGCGCGTCTTGCTTGGGCTTCTCTCCTGGAGGCCCTCAGTCAGACCCATTGTTGACATGTGGCAAGACGCTCCTCGGGGCGCGTCTTGCTTGGGCCTCTCTCCAGAAGGCCCTCAATCAGACCCAGTGTTGACACGTGGCAAGACGCTCCTCGGGGCGCTTCTTGCTTGGGCCTCTCTCCTGGAGGCGCTCAGTCAGACCCAGTGGTGACATGTGGCAAGACGCTCCTTGGGGCGCGTACTGCTTGGGGCTCTCTCCTGGATGCCCTCTGTCAGACCCAGTGTTGACATGTGGCAAGACTCTCCTCGGGGCGCGTCTTGCTTGGGCTTCTCTCATGGAGGCCCTCAGTCAGACCCAGTGTTGACATGTGTCAAGACGCTCCTCGGGGCGTGTCTTGCTTGGGCCTCTCTCCTGGAGGCGCTCAGTCAGACCCAGTGTTGACATGTGGCAAGACGCTCCTCGGGGCGCTTCTTGCTTGGGCTTCTCTCCTGGAGGCCCTCAGTCAGACCCATTGTTGACATGTGGCAAGACGCTCCTCGGGGCACGTCTTGCTTGGGCCTCTCTCCTGGAGGCACTCAGTCAGACCGAGTAGTGACATGTGACAAGACGCTCCTCGGGGCGCGTCTTGCTTGGGCCTCTCTCCTGGAGGCGCTCAATCAGACCCAGTGTTGACATGTGGCAAGACGCTCCCCGGGGCGCGTCTTGCTTGGGCCTCTCTCCTGGAGGTTCTCAGTCAGACCCAGTGTTGACATGTGGCAAGATGCTCCTCGGGGCGCGTCTTGCTTGGGCCTCTCTCCTGGAGGCGCTCAGTCAGACCCAGTGTTCACATGTGGCAAGACGCTCTTCGGGGCGCGTCTTGCTTGGACCTCCCTCCTGGAGGCGCTCAGTCAGACCGAGTAGTGACATGTGGCAAGACGCTCCTCGGGGCGCGTCTTGCTTGGACCTCTCTCCTGGAGGCGCTCAGTTAAACCGAGTAGTGACATGTGGCAAGACGCTCCTCGGGGCGCGTCTTGCTGTGGCCTCTCTCCTGGAGGAGCTCAGTCAGACCCAGTGGTGACACGTGGCAAGACGCTCCTCGGGGCGCATCTTGCTTGGGCCTCTCTCCTGGAGGCGCTAAGTCAGACCCAGTGTTGACACGTGGCAAGACGCTCCTCGGGGCGCGTCTTGCTTGGGCCTCTCTCCTGGAGGTGCTCAGTCAGACCCAGTGTTGACATGTGGCAAGACACTCCTCGGGGCGTGTCTTGCTTGGGCCTCTCTCCTGGAGGCGCTCAGTCAGACCGAGTGCTGACATGTGGCAAGAAGCTCCTCGGGGCACGTCTTCCTTGGGCTTCTCTCCTGGAGGCCCTCAGTCAGACCCATTGTTGACATGTGGCAAGACGCTCCTCGGGGCGCGTATTGCTTGGGCCTCTCTCCTGGATGCCCTCTGTCAGACCCAGTGTTGACATGTGGCAAGACTCTCCTCGGGGCGCGTCTTGCTTGGGCTTCTCACATGGAGGCCCTCAGTCAGACCCAGTGTTGACATGTGTCAAGACGCTCCTTGGGGCGTGTCTTGCTTGGGCCTCTCTCCTGGAGGCGCTCAGTCAGACCCAGTGTTGACATGTGGCAAGACGCTCCTCGGGGCGCTTCTTGCTTGGGCTTCTCTCCTGGAGGCCCTCAGTCAGACCCATTGTTGACATGTGTCAAGACGCTCCTCGGGGCACGTCTTGCTTTGGCCTCTCTCCTGGAAGCGCTCAGTCAGACCGAGTAGTGACATGTGACAAGACGCTCCTCGGGGCGCGTCTTGCTGGGGCTTCTCTCATGGAGGCACTCAGTCAGACCCAGTGTTGACATGTGGCAAGACGCTCCTCGGCGCGCTTGTTGATTGGACCTCTCTCCTGGAAGCGCTCAGTCAGACCCAGTGTTGACATGTGTCAAGACGCTCCTCGGGCGTTTCTTGCTTGGGCCTCTCTCCTGGAGGTGCTCAGTCAGACCCAGAGGTGACATGTGGCAAGACGCTCCTCGGGCCTCTCTCCTGGAGGCGCTCAGTCAGACCCAGTGTTGACATGTGGCAAGACGCTCCTCGGGGGGCGTCTTGCTTGGGCCTCTCTCCTGGAGGTGCTCAGTCAGACCCAGTGTTGACATGTGGCAAGACGCTCCTCGGGGCAGGTCTTGCTTTGGCCTCTCTCCTGGAGGTGCTCAGTCAGACCGAGTGCTGACATAAGGCAAGACGATCCTCGGGCCTCTCTCCTGGAGGCGCTCAGTCAGACCCAGTGTTGACATGTGGCAAGACGCTCCTCGGGGAGCGTCTTTCTGGGGCCTCTCTCCTGGAGGTGCTCAATCAGACCCAGTGGTGACACGTGGCAAGACGCTCCTCGGGGCGCGTCTTGCTTGGGCCTGTCTCCTGGAGGAGCTCAGTCAGACCCAGTGGTGACACGTGGCAAGACGCTCCTCGGGGCGCATCTTGCTTGGGCCTCTCTCCTGGAGGCGCTAAGTCAGACCCAGTGTTGACACGTGGCAAGACGCTCCTCGGGGCGCGTCTTGCTTGGGCCTCTCTCCTGGAGGCGCTCAGTCAGACCCAGTGTTGACATGTGGCAAGACGCTCCTCGGGGCGCTTCTTGCTTGGGCTTCTCTCCTGGAGGCCCTCAGTCAGACCCATTGTTGACATGTGGCAAGACGCTCCTCGGGGCACGTCTTGCTTGGGCCTCTCTCCTGGAGGCGCTCAGTCAGACCGAGTAGTGACATGTGACAAGACGCTCCTCGGGGCGCGTCTTGCTGGGGCTTCTCTCATGGAGGCACTCAGTCAGACCCAGTGTTGACATGTGGCAAGACGCTCCTCGGGGCGCGTGTTGATTGGACCTCTCTCCTGGAAGCGCTAAGTCAGACCCAGTGTTGACATGTGGCAAGACTCTCCTCGGGGCGCGTCTTGCTTGGGCTTCTCTCATGGAGGCCCTCAGTCAGACCCAGTGTTGACATGTGTCAAGACTCTCCTCGGGGCGCGTCTTGCTTGGGCTTCTCTCATGGAGGCCCTCAGTCAGACCCAGTGTTGACATGTGTCAAGACGCTCCTCGGGGCGTGTCTTGCTTGGGCCTCTCTCCTGGAGGCGCTCAGTCAGACCCAGTGTTGACATGTGGCAAGACGCTCCTCGGGGCGCTTCTTGCTTGGGCTTCTCTCCTGGAGGCCGTCAGTCAGACCCATTGTTGACATGTGGCAAGACGCTCCTCGGGGCACGTCTTGCTTGGGCCTCTCTCCTGGAGGCACTCAGTCAGACCGAGTAGTGACATGTGACAAGACGCTCCTCGGGGCGCGTCTTGCTTGGGCCTCTCTCCTGGAGGCGCTCAATCAGACCCAGTGTTGACATGTGGCAAGACGCTCCCCGGGGCGCGTCTTGCTTGGGCCTCTCTCCTGGAGGTTCTCAGTCAGACCCAGTGTTGACATGTGGCAAGATGCTCCTCGGGGCGCGTCTTGCTTGGGCCTCTCTCCTGGAGGCGCTCAGTCAGACCCAGTGTTCACATGTGGCAAGACGCTCTTCGGGGCGCGTCTTGCTTGGACCTCCCTCCTTGAGGCGCTCAGTCAGACCGAGTAGTGACATGTGGCAAGACGCTCCTCGGGGCGCGTCTTGCTTGGACCTCTCTCCTGGAGGCGCTCAGTTAAACCGAGTAGTGACATGTGGCAAGACGCTCCTCGGGGCGCGTCTTGCTGTGGCCTCTCTCCTGGAGGAGCTCAGTCAGACCCAGTGGTGACACGTGGCAAGACGCTCCTCGGGGCGCATCTTGCTTGGGCCTCTCTCCTGGAGGCGCTAAGTCAGACCCAGTGTTGACACGTGGCAAGACGCTCCTCGGGGCGCGTCTTGCTTGGGCCTCTCTCCTGGAGGTGCTCAGTCAGACCCAGTGTTGACATGTGGCAAGACACTCCTCGGGGCGTGTCTTGCTTGGGCCTCTCTCCTGGAGGCGCTCAGTCAGACCGAGTGCTGACATGTGGCAAGAAGCTCCTCGGGGCACGTCTTCCTTGGGCTTCTCTCCTGGAGGCCCTCAGTCAGACCCATTGTTGACATGTGGCAAGACGCTCCTCGGGGCGCGTATTGCTTGGGCCTCTCTCCTGGATGCCCTCTGTCAGACCCAGTGTTGACATGTGGCAAGACGCTCCTCGGGGAGCGTCTTTCTGGGGCCTCTCTCCTGGAGGTGCTCAATCAGACCCAGTGGTGACACGTGGCAAGACGCTCCTCGGGGCGCGTCTTGCTTGGGCCTCTCTCCTGGAGGCGCTCAGTCAGACCCAGTGTTGACATGTGGCAAGACGCTCCTCGGGGCGCTTCTTGCTTGGGCTTCTCTCCTGGAGGCCCTCAGTCAGACCCATTGTTGACATGTGGCAAGACGCTCCTCGGGGCACGTCTTGCTTGGGCCTCTCTCCTGGAGGCGCTCAGTCAGACCGAGTAGTGACATGTGACAAGACGCTCCTCGGGGCGCGTCTTGCTGGGGCTTCTCTCATGGAGGCACTCAGTCAGACCCAGTGTTGACATGTGGCAAGACGCTCCTCGGGGCGCGTGTTGATTGGACCTCTCTCCTGGAAGCGCTAAGTCAGACCCAGTGTTGACATGTGGCAAGACTCTCCTCGGGGCGCGTCTTGCTTGGGCTTCTCTCATGGAGGCCCTCAGTCAGACCCAGTGTTGACATGTGTCAAGACTCTCCTCGGGGCGCGTCTTGCTTGGGCTTCTCTCATGGAGGCCCTCAGTCAGACCCAGTGTTGACATGTGTCAAGACGCTCCTCGGGGCGTGTCTTGCTTGGGCCTCTCTCCTGGAGGCGCTCAGTCAGACCCAGTGTTGACATGTGGCAAGACGCTCCTCGGGGCGCTTCTTGCTTGGGCTTCTCTCCTGGAGGCCGTCAGTCAGACCCATTGTTGACATGTGGCAAGACGCTCCTCGGGGCACGTCTTGCTTGGGCCTCTCTCCTGGAGGCACTCAGTCAGACCGAGTAGTGACATGTGACAAGACGCTCCTCGGGGCGCGTCTTGCTTGGGCCTCTCTCCTGGAGGCGCTCAATCAGACCCAGTGTTGACATGTGGCAAGACGCTCCCCGGGGCGCGTCTTGCTTGGGCCTCTCTCCTGGAGGTTCTCAGTCAGACCCAGTGTTGACATGTGGCAAGATGCTCCTCGGGGCGCGTCTTGCTTGGGCCTCTCTCCTGGAGGCGCTCAGTCAGACCCAGTGTTCACATGTGGCAAGACGCTCTTCGGGGCGCGTCTTGCTTGGACCTCCCTCCTGGAGGCGCTCAGTCAGACCGAGTAGTGACATGTGGCAAGACGCTCCTCGGGGCGCGTCTTGCTTGGACCTCTCTCCTGGAGGCGCTCAGTTAAACCGAGTAGTGACATGTGGCAAGACGCTCCTCGGGGCGCGTCTTGCTGTGGCCTCTCTCCTGGAGGAGCTCAGTCAGACCCAGTGGTGACACGTGGCAAGACGCTCCTCGGGGCGCATCTTGCTTGGGCCTCTCTCCTGGAGGCGCTAAGTCAGACCCAGTGTTGACACGTGGCAAGACGCTCCTCGGGGCGCGTCTTGCTTGGGCCTCTCTCCTGGAGGTGCTCAGTCAGACCCAGTGTTGACATGTGGCAAGACACTCCTCGGGGCGTGTCTTGCTTGGGCCTCTCTCCTGGAGGCGCTCAGTCAGACCGGGTGCTGACATGTGGCAAGAAGCTCCTCGGGGCACGTCTTCCTTGGGCTTCTCTCCTGGAGGCCCTCAGTCAGACCCATTGTTGACATGTGGCAAGACGCTCCTCGGGGCGCGTATTGCTTGGGCCTCTCTCCTGGATGCCCTCTGTCAGACCCAGTGTTGACATGTGGCAAGACTCTCCTCGGGGCGCGTCTTGCTTGGGCTTCTCACATGGAGGCCCTCAGTCAGACCCAGTGTTGACATGTGTCAAGACGCTCCTTGGGGCGTGTCTTGCTTGGGCCTCTCTCCTGGAGGCGCTCAGTCAGACCCAGTGTTGACATGTGGCAAGACGCTCCTCGGGGCGCTTCTTGCTTGGGCTTCTCTCCTGGAGGCCCTCAGTCAGACCCATTGTTGACATGTGTCAAGACGCTCCTCGGGGCACGTCTTGCTTGGGCCTCTCTCCTGGAGGCGCTCAGTCAGACCGAGTAGTGACATGTGACAAGACGCTCCTCGGGGCGCGTCTTGCTGGGGCTTCTCTCATGGAGGCACTCAGTCAGACCCAGTGTTGACATGTGGCAAGACGCTCCTCGGCGCGCGTGTTGATTGGACCTCTCTCCTGGAAGCGCTCAGTCAGACCCAGTGTTGACATGTGTCAAGACGCTCCTCGGGCGTTTCTTGCTTGGGCCTCTCTCCTGGAGGTGCTCAGTCAGACCCAGAGGTGACATGTGGCAAGACGCTCCTCGGGCCTCTCTCCTGGAGGCGCTCAGTCAGACCCAGTGTTGACATGTGTCAAGACGCTCCTCGGGGCACGTCTTGCTTGGGCCTCTCTCCTGGAGGCGCTCAGTCAGACCGAGTAGTGACATGTGACAAGACGCTCCTCGGGGCGCGTCTTGCTGGGGCTTCTCTCATGGAGGCACTCAGTCAGACCCAGTGTTGACATGTGGCAAGACGCTCCTCGGCGCGCGTGTTGATTGGACCTCTCTCCTGGAAGCGCTCAGTCAGACCCAGTGTTGACATGTGTCAAGACGCTCCTCGGGCGTTTCTTGCTTGGGCCTCTCTCCTGGAGGTGCTCAGTCAGACCCAGTGTTGACATGTGGCAAGACGCTCCTCGGGGCAGGTCTTGCTTTGGCCTCTCTCCTGGAGGTGCCAGTCAGACCGAGTGCTGACATAAGGCAAGACGATCCTCGGGCCTCTCTCCTGGAGGCGCTCAGTCAGACCCAGTGTTGACATGTGGCAAGACGCTCCTCGGGGAGCGTCTTGCTTGGGCCTCTCTCCTGGAGGCGCTCAGTCAGACCGAGTGCTGACATAAGGCAAGACGCTCCTCGGGGCGTGTCTTTCTGGGGCCTCTCTCCTGGAGGTGCTCAATCAGACCCAGTGGTGACACGTGGCAAGACGCTCCTCGGGGCGCGTCTTGCTTGGGCCTGTCTCCTGGAGGAGCTCAGTCAGACCCAGTGGTGACACGTGGCAAGACGCTCCTCGGGGCGCATCTTGCTTGGGCCTCTCTCCTGGAGGCGCTAAGTCAGACCCAGTGTTGACACATGGCAAGACGCTCCTCGGGGCGCGTCTTGCTTGGGCCTCTCTCCTGGAGGCGCTCAGTCAGACCCAGTGTTGACATGTGGCAAGACGCTCCTCGGGGCGCTTCTTGCTTGGGCTTCTCTCCTGGAGGCCCTCAGTCAGACCCATTGTTGACATGTGGCAAGACGCTCCTCGGGGCACGTCTTGCTTGGGCCTCTCTCCTGGAGGCGCTCAGTCAGACCGAGTAGTGACATGTGACAAGACGCTCCTCGGGGCGCGTCTTGCTGGGGCTTCTCTCATGGAGGCACTCAGTCAGACCCAGTGTTGACATGTGGCAAGACGCTCCTCGGGGCGCGTGTTGATTGGACCTCTCTCCTGGAAGCGCTCAGTCAGTCTCTCCAGGAAGCGCTCAGTCAGACCCAGTGTTGGCATGTGTCAAGACGCTCCTTGGGGTGTGTCTTGCTTGGGCCTCTCTCCTGGAGGCGCTCAGTCAGACCCAGTGTTGACATGTGTCAAGACGCTCCATGGGGCGTGTCTTGCTTGGGCCTCTCTCCTGGAGGCGCTTAGTCAGACCCAGTGTTGACATGTGGCAAGACGCTCCTCGGGGCGCTTCTTGCTTGGGCTTCTCTCCTGGAGGCCCTCAGTCAGACCCATTGTTGACATGTGGCAAGACGCTCCTCGGGGCACGTCTTGCTTGGGCCTCTCTCCTGGAGGCGCTCAGTCAGACCGAGTAGTGACATGTGACAAGACGCTCCTCGGGGCGCGTCTTGCTGGGGCTTCTCTCATGGAGGCACTCAGTCAGACCCAGTGTTGACATGTGGCAAGACGCTCCTCTGGGCGCGTGTTGATTGGACCTCTCTCCTGGAAGCGCTCAGTCAGTCTCTCCTGGAAGCGCTCATTCAGACCCAGTGTTGGCATGTGTCAAGACGCTCCTCGGGCGTTTCTTGCTTGGGCCTCTCTCCTGGAGGCGCTCAGTCAGACCCAGAGGTGACAGGTGGCAAGACTCTCCTCGGGCCTCTCTCCTGGAGGCGCTCAGTCAGACCCAGTGTTGACATGTGGCAAGACGCTCCTCGGGGCGCGTCTTGCTTGGGCCTCTCTCCTGGAGGTGCTCAGTCAGACCCAGTGTTGACATGTGGCAAGACGCTCCTCGGGCCGCGTCTTGCTTGGGCCTCTCTCCTGGAGGCGCTCAGTCAGACCGAGTGCTGACATAAGGCAAGACGCTCCTCGGGCCTCTCTCCTGGAGGCGCTCAGTCAGACCCAGTGTTGACATGTGGCAAGACGCTCCTCGGGGCGCGTCTTGCTTGGGCCTCTCTCCTGGAGGCGCTCAGTCAGACCGAGTGCTGACATAAGGCAAGACGCTCCTCGGGGCGTGTCTTGCTGGGGCCTCTCTCCTGGAGGTGCTCAATCAGACCCAGTGGTGACACGTGGCAAGACGCTCCTCGGGGCGCGTCTTGATTGGGCCTGTCTCCTGGAGGCGCTAAGTCAGACCCAGTGTTGACACGTGGCAAGACGCTCCTCGGGGCGCGTCTTGCTTGGGCCTCTCTCCTGGAGGCGCTCAGTCAGACCCAGTGTTGACATGTGGCAAGACACTCCTCGGGGCGCGTCTTGCTTGGGCCTCTCTCATGGAGGCCCTCTGTCAGACAGAGTGTTGACATGTGTCAAGACGCTCCTCGGGGCGCGTCTTGCTTTGGCCTCTCCTGGAGGCGCTCAGTCAGACCGAGTGCTGACATGTGGCAAGAAGCTTCTCGGGGCGCATCTTGCTTGGGCTTCTCTCCTGGAGGCCCTCAGTCAGACCCATTGTTGACATGTGGCAAGACGCTCCTCGGGGCGCGTCTTGCTTGGGCCTCTCTCCAGAAGGCCCTCAATCAGACCCAGTGTTGACACGTGGCAAGACGCTCCTCGGGGCGCTTATTGCTTCGGGCTCTCTCCTGGATGCCCTCTGTCAGACCCAGTGTTGACATGTGGCAAGACTCTCCTCGGGGCGCGTCTTGCTTGGGCTTCTCTCATGGAGGCCCTCAGTCAGACCCAGTGTTGACATGTGTCAAGACGCTCCTCGGGGCGTGTCTTGCTTGGGCCTCTCTCCTGGAGGCGCTCAGTCAGACCCAGTGTTGACATGTGGCAAGACGCTCCTCGGGGTGCTTCTTGCTTGGGCTTCTCTCCTGGAGGCCCTCAGTCAGACCCATTGTTGACATGTGGCAAGACGCTCCTCGGGGCACGTCTTGCTTAAGCCTCTCTCCTGGAGGCACTCAGTCAGACCGAGTAGTGACATGTGACAAGACGCTCCTCGGGGCGCGTCTTGATTGGGCCTCTCTCCTGGAGGCGCTCAGTCAGACCCAGTGTTGACATGTGGCAAGACGCTCCTCGGGGCGCGTCTTTCTTGGGCCTCTCTCCTGGAGGTTCTCAGTCAGACCCAGTGTTGACATGTGGCAAGATGCTCCTCGGGGCGCGTCTTGCTTGGGCCTCTCTCCTGGAGGCGCTCAGTCAGACCCAGTGTTCACATGTGGCAAGACGCTCCTCGGGGCGCGTCTTGCTTGGGCCTCTCTCCTGGAGGCGCTCAGTCAGACCCATTGTTGACATGTGGCAAGACGCTCCTCGGGGCACGTCTTGCTTGGGCCTCTCTCCTGGAGGCGCTCAGTCAGACCGAGTTCTGACAAGTGGCAAGACGCTCCTCGGGGCGCGTCTTGCTTGGGCTTCTCTCCTGGAGGACCTCAGTCAGACCCATTCTTGACATGTGGCAAGACGCTCCTCGGGGCGCGTCTTATTTGGGCCTCTCTCCTGGAGGCGCTCAGTAAGACCGAGTGCTGACATGTGGCAAGACGCTCCTCGGGGCGCTTCTTGCTTGGGCTTCTCTCCTGTAGGCCCTCAGTCAGACCCATTGTTGACATGTGGCAAGATGCTCCTCGGGGCGCATCTTGCTTGGGCCTCTCTCCTTGAGGCCCTCTGTCAGACCCAGTGTTGACATGTGGCAAAACGCTCCTCCTGGCGCGTCTTGCTTGGGCCTCTCTCCTGGAGGCGCTCAGTCAGACCCAGTGTTGACATGTGGCAAGACGCACCTTGCGGCGCGTCTTGCTTGGGCCTCTCTCCTGGAGACGCTCAGTCAGACCGAGTGCTGACATGTGGCAAGACGCTCCTTGGGGCGCATCTTGCTGGGGCTTCTCTCATGGAGGCACTCAGTCAGACCCAGTGTTGACATGTGGCAAGACGCTCCTCAGGGCGCGTCTTGCTTGGGCCTCTCTCCTGGGGAGGCGATCAGTCAGACCCAGTGTTGACATGTTTCAAGACGCTCCTCGGGCGTTTCTTGCTTGGGCCTCTCTCCTGGAGGCGCTCAGTCAGACCCAGTGTTGACATGTGACAAGACGCTCCTCGGGGCGCGTCTTGCTTGGGCCTCTCTCCTGGAGGTGCTCAGTCAGACCCAGAGGTGACATGTGGCAAGACGCTCCTCGGGGCGCGTCTTGCTTGGGCCTCTCTCCTGGAGAAGCTCAGTCAGACCCAGTGTTGACATGTGGCAAGACGCTCCTCGGGGCACGTCTTGCTTGGGCCTCTCTCCTGGAGGCGCTCAGTCAGACCGAGTGCTGACATGTGGCAAGACGCTCCTTGGGGCGCGTCTTGCTTGGGCTTCTCTCCTGGAGGCCCTCAGTCAGACCCATTGTTGACATGTGGCAAGATGCTCCTCGGGGCGCGTCTTGCTTGGGCCTCTCTCCTGGAGGCCCTCTGTCAAACCCAGTGTTGACATGTGGCAAGATGCTCCTCGGGGCGCATCTTGCTTGGGACTCTCTCCTGGGGCGGCGATCAGTCAGACCCAGCGCGTCTTGCTTGGGCCTCTCTCCAGAAGGCCCTCAATCAGACCCAGTGTTGACACGTGGCAAGACGCTCCTCCGGGCGCGTCTTGCTTGGGCCTCTCACCTGGAGGCGCTCAGTCAGACCCAGTGTTGACATATGGCAGGACGCTCCTCGGGGCGCGTCTTGCTTGGGACTCTCTCCTGGGGCGGCGATCAGTCAGACCCAGTGTTGACATGTGTCAAGACGCTCCTCGGGCGTTTCTTGCTTGGGCCTCTGTCCTGGAGGCGCCCAGTCAGACCCAGTGTTGACATGTGGCAAGACGCTCCTCCGGGCGCGTCTTGCTTGGGCCTCTCTCCTGGAGGCGCTCAGTCAGACCTAGTGCTGACATGTGGCAAGACGCTCCTCGGGGCGCGTCTTGCTTGGGCTTCTCTCCTGGAGGCCCTAAGTCAGACCCTTCGTTGACATGTGGCAAGACGCTCCTCGGGGCGCATCTTGCTTGGGCTTCTCTCCTGGAGGCCCTCAGTCAGACCCATTGTTGACATGTGGCAAGACGCTCCTCCGGGCGCATCTTGCTTGGGCCTCTCTCCTGGAGGCGCTCAGTCAGACCGAGTGCTGACATGTGGCAAGACGCTCCTCGGGGCACGTCTTGCTGGGGCTTCTCTCCTGGAGGCGCTCAGTCAGACCCAGTGTTGACATGTGACAAGACGTTCCTCGGGGCGCGTCTTGCTTGGGCCTCTCTCCTGGAGGCGCTCAGTCAGACCCAGAGGTGACATGTGGCAAGACGCTCCTCGGGGCGCGTCTTGCTTGGGCCTCTCTCCTGGAGGCCCTCTGTCAAACCCAGTGTTGACATGTGGCAAGATGCTCCTCGGGGCGCATCTTGCTTGGGACTCTCTCCTGGGGCGGCGATCAGTCAGACCCAGCGCGTCTTGCTTGGGCCTCTCTCCAGAAGGCCCTCAATCAGACCCAGTGTTGACACGTGGCAAGACGCTCCTCGGGGCGCTTCTTGCTTGGGCCTCTCTCCTGGAGGCGCTCAGTCAGACCCAGTGGTGACATGTGGCAAGACGCTCCTTGGGGCGCGTACTGCTTGGGGCTCTCTCCTGGATGCCCTCTGGCAAACCCAGTGTTGACATGTGGCAAGATGCTCCTCGGGGCGCATCTTGCTTGGGCCTCTCTCCTGGAGCCGCTCAGTCAGACCGAGTGCGGACATGTGGCAAGAAGCTCCTCGGGGCGCGTCTTCCTTGGGCTTCTCTCCTGGAGGCCCTCAGTCAGACCCATTGTTGACATGTGGCAAGACACTCCTCGGGGCGCGTATTGCTTGGGCCTCTCGCCTGGATGCCCTCTGTCAGACCCAGTGTTGACATGTGGCAAGACTCTCCTCGGGGCGCGTCTTGCTTGAGCTTCTCACATGGAGGCCCTCAGTCAGACCCAGTGTTGACATGTGTCAAGACGCTCCTTGGGGCGTGTCTTGCTTGGGCCTCTCTCCTGGAGGCGCTCAGTCAGACCCAGTGTTGACATGTGGCAAGACGCTCCTCGGGGCGCTTCTTGCTTGGGCTTCTCTCCTGGAGGCCCTCAGTCAGACCCATTGTTGACATGTGGCAAGACGCTCCTCGGGGCACATCTTGCTTGGGCCTCTCTCCAGGAGGCGCTCAGTCAGACCGAGTAGTGACATGTGTCAAGACGCTCCTCGGGGCGTGTCTTGCTGGGGCTTCTCTCATGGAGGCACTCAGTCAGACCCAGTGTTGACATGTGGCAAGACGCTCCTCGGGGCGCGTGTTGCTTGGACCTCTCTCCCTGAAGCGCTCAGTCAGACCCAGTGTTGACATGTGTCAAGACGCTCCTCGGGCGTTTCTTGCATGGGCCTCTCTCCTGGAGGCGCTCAGTCAGACCCAGAGGTGACATGTTTTCAAGACGCTCCTCGGGCCTCTCTCCTGGAGGCGCTCAGTCAGACCCAGTGTTGACATGTGGCAAGAAGCTCCTCGGGGCGCGTCTTGCTTGGGCCTCTCTCCTGGAGGTGCTCAGTCAGACCCAGTGTTGACATGTGGCAAGACGCTCCTCGGGGCGCGTCTTGCTTGGGCCTCTCTCCTGGAGGCGCTCAGTCAGACCGAGTGCTGACATAAGGCAAGACGCTCCTCGGGCCTCTATCCTGGAGGCGCTCAGTCAGACCCAGTGTTGACATGTGGCAAGACGCTCCTCGGGGCGCGTCTTGCTTGGGCCTCTCTCCTGGAGGCGCTCAGTCAGACCCAGTGTTGACATGTGGCAAGACCCTCCTCGGGGCACGTCTTGCTTGGGCCTTTCTTATGGAGGCCCTCTGTCAGACCCAGTGTTGACATGTGTCAAGACGCTCCTCGGGGCGCGTCTTGCTTTGGCCTCTCCTGGAGGCGCTCAGTCAGACTGAGTGCTGACATGTGGCAAGAAGCTTCTCGGGGCGCGTCTTGCTTGGGCTTCTCTCCTGGATGCCCTCAGTCAGACCCATTGTTGACATGTGGCCAGACGCTCCTCGGGGCGCGTCTTGCTTGGGCCTCTCTCCCTGAAGCGCTCAGTCAGACCCAGTGTTGACATGTGTCAAGACGCTCCTCGGGCGTTTCTTGCATGGGCCTTTCTCCTGGAGGCGCTCAGTCAGACCCAGTGTTGACATGTGGCAAGACGCTCCTCGGGGCGCTTCTTGCTTGGGCTTCTCTCCTGGAGGCCCTCAGTCAGACCCATTGTTGACATGTGGCAAGACGCTCCTCGGGGCACGTCTTGCTTGGGCCTCTCTCCAGGAGGCGCTCAGTCAGACCGAGTAGTGACATGTGACAAGACGCTCCTCGGGGCGTGTCTTGCTGGGGCTTCTCTCATGGAAGCACTCAGTAAGACCCAGTGTTGACATGTGGCAAGACGCTCCTCGGGGCGCGTGTTGCTTGGACCTCTCTCCCTGAAGCGCTCAGTCAGACCCAGTGTTGACATGTGTCAAGACGCTCCTCGGGCGTTTCTTGCATGGGCCTCTCTCCTGGAGGCGCTCAGTCAGACCCAGTGTTGACATGTGGCAAGACGCTCCTCGGGGCGCGTCTTGCTTGGGCCTCTCTCCTGGAGGTGCTCAGTCAGACCCAGTGTTGACATGTGGCCAGACGCTCCTCGGGGCGCGTCTTGCTTGGGCCTCTCTCCTGGAGGCGCTCAGTCAGACCGAGTGCTGACATAAGGCCAGACGCTCCTCGGGCCTCTATCCTGGAGGCGCTCAGTCAGACCCAGTGTTGACATGTGGCAAGACGCTCCTCGGGGCGCGTCTTGCTTGGGCCTGTCTCCTGGAGGAGCTCAGCCAGACCCAGTGGTGACACGTGGCAAGACGCTCCTCGGGGCGCATCTTGCTTGGGCCTCTCTCTCTGAGGCGCTAAGTCAGACCCAGTGTTGACACGTGGCAAGACGCTCCTCGGGGCGCTTCTTGCTTGGGCCTCTCTCCTGGAGGCGCTCAGTCAGACCCAGTGTTGACATGTGGAAAGACCCTCCACGGGGCGCGTCTTGCTTGGGCCTTTCTCATGGAGGCCCTCTGTCAGACCCAGTGTTGACATGTGTCAAGACGCTCCTCGGGGCGCGTCTTGCTTTGGCCTCTCCTGGAGGCGCTCAGTCAGACTGAGTGCTGACATGTGGCAAGAAGCTTCTCGGGGCGCGTCTTGCTTGGGCTTCTCTCCTGGAGGCCCTCAGTCAGACCCATTGTTGACATGTGGCAAGACGCTCCTCGGTGCGCGTCTTGCTTGGGCCTCTCTCCAGAAGGCCCTCAATCAGACCCAGTGTTGACACGTGGCAAGACGCTCCTCGGGGCGCTTCTTGCTTGGGCCTCTCTCCTGGATGACCTCTGTCAGACCCAGTGTTGACATGTGGCAAGACTCTCCTCGGGGCACGTCTTGCTTGGGCTTCTCTCATGGAGGCCCTTAGTCAGACCCAGTGTTGACATGTGTCAAGACGCTCCTCGGGGCGTGTCTTGCTTGGGCCTCTCTCCTGGAGGCGCTCAGTCAGACCCAGTGTTGACATGTGGCAAGACGCTCCTCGGGGCGCTTCTTGCTTGGGCTTCTCTCCTGGAGGCCCTCACTCAGACCCATTGTTGACATGTGGCAAGACGCTCCTCGGGGCACGTCTTGCTTGGGCCTCTCTCCTGGAGGCACTCAGTCAGACCGAGTAGTGACATATGACAAGACGCTCCTCGGGGCGCGTCTTGATTGGGCCTCTCTCTTGGAGGCGCTCAGTCAGACCCAGTGTTGACATGTGGCAAGACGCTCCTCGGGGCGCGTCTTGCTTGGGCCTCTCTCCTGGAGGTTCTCAGTCAGACCCAGTGTTGACATGTGGCAAGATGCTCCTTGGGGCGCGTCTTGCTTGGGCCTCTCTCCTGGAGGCGCTCAGTCAGACCCAGTGTTCAC
This sequence comes from Nothobranchius furzeri, assembly GCF_043380555.1. NCBI lineage: Eukaryota > Metazoa > Chordata > Actinopteri > Cyprinodontiformes > Nothobranchiidae > Nothobranchius > Nothobranchius furzeri. Next base: position 16,097,553 of record NC_091747.1, on the reverse strand, counting down.
ATGTGGCAAGACGCTCCTCGGGGCGCGTCTTGCTTGGGCCTCTCTCCTGGAGGCGCTCAGTCAGACCCATTGTTGACATGTGGCAAGACGCTCCTCGGGGCACGTCTTGCTTGGGCCTCTCTCCTGGAGGCGCTCAGTCAGACCGAGTTCTGACATGTGGCAAGACGCTCCTCGGGGCGCGTCTTGCTTGGGCTTCTCTCCTGGAGGCCCTCAGTCAGACCCATTCTTGACATGTGGCAAGACGCTCCTCGGGGCGCAACTTATTTGGGCATCTCTCCTGGAGGCGCTCAGTAAGACCGAGTGCTGACATGTGGCAAGACGCTCCTCGGGGCGCTTCTTGCTTGGGTTTCTCTCCTGTAGGCCCTCAGTCAGACCCATTGTTGACATGTGGCAAGATGCTCCTCGGGGCGCATCTTGCTTGGGCCTCTCTCCTTGAGGCCCTCTGTCAGACCCAGTGTTGACATGTGGCAAAACGGTCCTCCTGGCGCGTCTTGCTTGGGCCTCTCTCCTGGAGGCGCTCAGTCAGACCGAGTGCTGACATGTGGCAAGACGCTCCTTGGGGCGCGTCTTGCTTGGGCCTCTCTCCTGGAGGCGCTCAGTCAGACCGAGTGCTGACATGTGGCAAGACGCTCCTCGGGGCGCGTCTTGCTGGGGCTTCTCTCATGGAGGCACTCAGTCAGACCCAGTGTTGACATGTGGCAAGACGCTCCTCAGGGCACGTCTTGCTTGGGCCTCTCTCATGGGGAGGCGATCAGTCAGACCCAGTGTTGACATGTGTCAAGACGCTCCTCGGGCGTTTCTTGCTCGGGCCTCTCTCCTGGAGTCGCTCAGTCAGACCCAGTGTTGACATGTGACAAGACGCTCCTCGGGGCGCGTCTTGCTTGGGCCTCTCTCCTGGAGGCGCTCAGTCAGACCGACTGCTGACATGTGGCAAGAAGCTCCTCGGGGCACATCTTGCTCGGGCTTCTCTCCTGGAGGCTCTCAGTCAGACCCATTGTTGTCATGTGGCAAGACGCTCCTCGGGGCGCGTCTTGCTTGGGCCTCTCTCCTGGAGGCGCTCAGTCAGACCGAGTGCTGACATGTGGCAAGACGCTCCTCCGGGCGCGTCTTGCTTGGATTTCTCACCTGGAGGCGCTCAGTCAGACCCAGTGTTGACATGTGGCAAGACGCTCCTCAGGGCGCGTCTTGCTTGGGCCTCTCTCCTGGGGCGGCGATCAGTCAGACCCAGTGTTGACATGTGTCAAGACGCTCCTCGGGCGTTTCTTGCTTGGGCCTCTCTCCTGGAGGCGCTCAGTCACACCCAGTGTTGACATGTGGCAAGACGCTCCTCGGGGCGCTTCTTGCTTGGGCCTCTCTCCTTGAGGCGCTAAGTCAGACCGAGTGCTGACATAAGGCAAGACGCTCCGCGGGGCGCGTCTTGCTGGTGCCTCTCTCCTGGAGGTGCTCAATCAGACCCAGTGGTGACACGTGGCAAGACGCTCCTCGGGGCGCGTCTTGCTTGGGCCTCTCTCATGGAGGCCCTCAGTCAGACCCATTGTTGACATGTGGCAAGACGCTCCTCGGGGCACGTCTTGCTTGGGCCTCTCTCCTGGAGGCGCTCAGTCAGACCGAGTAGTGACATGTGACAAGACGCTCCTCGGGGCGCGTCTTACTGGGGCTTCTCTCATGGAGGCACTCAGTCAGACCCAGTGTTGACATGTGGCAAGACGTTCCTCGGGGCGCATGTTGCTTGGACCTCTCTCCTGGAAGCGCTCAGTCAGACCCAGTGTTGACATGTGTCAAGACGCTCCTCGGGCGTTTCTTGCTTGGGCTTCTCTCCTGGAGCCGCTCAGTCAGACCCAGAGGTGACATGTGGCAAGACGCTCCTCGGGCCTCTCTCCTGGAGGCGCTCAGTCAGACCGAGTGCTTACATGTGGCAAGACGCTCCTCCGGGCGCGTCTTGCTTGGGCCTCTCTCCTGGAGGTTCTCAGTCAGACCCAGTGTTGACATGTGGCAAGATGCTCCTTGGGGCGCGTCTTGCTTGGGCCTCTCTCCTGGAGGCGCTCAGTCAGACCCAGTGTTCATATGTGGCAAGACGCTCCTCGGGGCGCGTCTTGCTTGGGCCTCTCTCCTGGAGGCGCTCAGTCAGACCCATTGTTGACATGTGGCAAGACGCTCCTCGGGGCACGTCTTGCTTGGGCCTCTCTCCTGGAGGCGCTCAGTCAGACCGAGTTCTGACTTGTGGCAAGACGCTCCTCGGGGCGCGTCTTGCTTGGGCTTCTCTCCTGGAGGCCCTCAGTCAGACCCATTCTTGACATGTGGCAAGACGCTCCTCGGGGCGCGTCTTATTTGGGCCTCTCTCCTGGAGGCGCTCAGTAAGACCGAGTGCTGACATGTGGCAAGACGCTCCTCGGGGCGCTTCTTGCTTGGGCTTCTCTCCTGTAGGCCCTCAGTCAGACCCGTTGTTGACATGTGGCAAGATGCTCCTCGGGGCGCATCTTGCTTGGGCCTCTCTCCTTGAGGCCCTCTGTCAGACCCAGTGTTGACATGTGGCAAAACGGTCCTCCTGGCGCGTCTTGCTTGGGCCTCTCTCCTGGAGGCGCTCAGTCAGACCGAGTGCTGACATGTGGCAAGACGCTCCTTGGGGCGCGTCTTGCTTGGGCCTCTCTCCTGGAGGCGCTCAGTCAGACCGAGTGCTGACATGTGGCAAGACGCTCCTCGAGGCGCGTCTTGCTGGGGCTTCTCTCATGGAGGCACTCAGTCAGACCCAGTGTTGACATGTGGCAAGACGCTCCTCAGGGCGCGTCTTGCTTGGGCCTCTCTCATGGGGAGGCGATCAGTCAGACCCAGTGTTGACATGTGTCAAGACGCTCCTCGGGCGTTTCTTGCTCGGGCCTCTCTCCTGGAGTCGCTCAGTCAGACCCAGTGTTGACATGTGACAAGACGCTCCTCGGGGCGCGTCTTGCTTGGGCCTCTCTCCTGGAGGCGCTCAGTCAGACCCAGTGTTGACATGTGGCAAGATGCTCCTCGGGGCGCTTCTTGCTTGGGCTTCTCTCCTGAAGGCCCTCAGTCAGACCCATTGTTGACATGTGGCAAGACGCTCCTCGGGGCACGTCTTTCTTGGGCCTCTCTCCTGGAGGCACTCAGTCAGACCGAGTAGTGACATGTGACAAGACGCTCCTCGGGGCGCGTCTTGCTTGGGCCTCTCTCCTGGAGGCGCTCAGTCAGACCCAGTGTTGACATGTGGCAAGACGCTCCTCGGGGCGCGTCTTGCTTGGGCCTCTCTCCTGGAGTTTCTCAGTCAGACCCAGTGTTGACATGTGGCAAGATGCTCCTCGGGGCGCGTCTTGCTTGGGCCTCTCTCCTGGAGGCGCTCAGTCAGACCCAGTGTTCACATGTGGCAAGACGCTCCTCGGGGCGCGTCTTGCTTGGACCTCCCTCCTGGAGGCGCTCAGTCAGACCGAGTAGTGACATGTGGCAAGACGCTCCTCGGGGCGCGTCTTGCTTGGACCTCTCTCCTGGAGGCGCTTAGTTAAACCGAGTAGTGACATGTGGCAAGATGCTCCTCGGGGCGCGTCTTGCTGGGGCCTCTCTCCTGGAGGAGCTCAGTCAGACCCAGTGGTGACACGTGGCAAGACGCTCCTCGGGGCGCATCTTGCTTGGGCCTCTCTCCTGGAGGCGCTAAGTCAGACCCAGTGTTTACACGTGGCAAGACGCTCCTCGGCGCGCGTCTTGCTTGGGCCTCTCTCCTGGAGGCGCTCAGTCAGACCCAGTGTTGACATGTGGCAAGACATTCCTCGGGGCGTGTCTTGCTTTGGCCTCTCCTGGAGGCGCTCAGTCAGACCGAGTGCTGAAATGTGGCAAGAAGCTCCTCGGGGCGCGTCTTGCTTGGGCCTGTCTCCTGGAAAAGCACAGTCAGACCCAGTGGTGACACGTGGCAAGACGCTCCTCGGGGCGCATCTTGCTTGGGCCTCTCTCCTGGAGGCGCTAAGTCAGACCCAGTGTTGACACGTGGCAAGACGCTCCTCGGGGCGCGTCTTGCTTGGGCCTCTCTCCTGGAGGCGCTCAGTCAGACCCACGGTTGACACGTGGCAAGACACTCCTCGGGGCACGTCTTGCTTGGGCCTCTCTCATGGAGGCCCTCTGTCAGACCCAGTGTTGACATGTGTCAAGACGCTCCTCTGGGAGCGTCTTGCTTTGGCCTCTCCTGGAGGCGCTCAGTCAGACCGAGTGCTGACATGTGGCAAGAAGCTCCTCGGGGCGCGTCTTGCTTGGGCTTCTCTCCTGGAGCCCCTCAGTCAGACCCATTGTTGACATGTGGCAAGACGCTCCTCGGAGCGCGTCTTGATTGGGCCTCTCTCCAGCAGGCCCTCAATCAGACCCAGTGTTGACACGTGGCAAGACGCTCCTCGGGGCGCTTCTTGCTTGGGCCTCTCTCCTGGAGGCGCTCAGTCAGACCCAGTGGTGACATGTGGCAAGACGCTCCTCGGGGCGCGTCTTGCTTGGGCCTCTCTCATGGAGGCCCTCTGTCAGACCCAGTGTTGACATGTGTCAAGACGCTCCTCGGGGCGCGTCTTGCTTTGGCCTCTCCTGGAGGCGCTCAGTCAGACCGAGTGCTGACATGTGGCAAGAAGCTCCTCGGGGCGCGTCTTGCTTGGGCCTCTCTCCAGAAGGCCCTCAATCAGACCCAGTGTTGACACGTGGCAAGACGCTCCTCGGGGCGCTTCTTGCTTGGGCCTCTCTCCTGGAGGCGCTCAGTCAGACCCAGTGTTGACATGTGGCAAGACGCTCCTCGGGGCGCGTATTGCTTGGGGCTCTCTCCTGGATGCCCTTTGTCAGACCCAGTGTTGACATGTAGCAAGACTCTCCTCGGGGCGCGTCTTGCTTGGGCTTCTCTCATGGAGGCCCTCAGTCAGACCCAGTGTTGACATGTGTCAAGACGCTCCTCGGGGCGTGTCTTGCTTGGGCCTCTCTCCTGGAGGCGCTCAGTCAGACCCAGTGTTGACATGTGGCAAGACGCTCCTCGGGGCGCTTCTTGCTTGGGCTTCTCTCCTTAAGGCCCTCAGTCAGACCCATTGTTGACATGTGGCAAGACGCTCCTCGGGGCACGTCTTTCTTGGGCCTCTCTCTTGGAGGCACTCAGTCAGACCGAGTAGTGACATGTGACAAGACGCTCCTCGGGGCGCGTCTTGCTTGGGCCTCTCTCCTGGAGGCGCTCAGTCAGACCCAGTGTTGACATGTGGCAAGACGCTCCTCGGGGCGCGTCTTGCTTGGGCCTCTCTCCTGGAGGTTCTCAGTCAGACCCAGTGTTGACATGTGGCAAGATGCTCCTCGGGGCGCGTCTTGCTTGGGCCTCTCTCCTGGAGGCGCTCAGTCAGACCCAGTGTTCACATGTGGCAAGACGCTCCTCGGGGCGCGTCTTGCTTGGACCTCCCTCCTGGAGGCGCTCAGTCAGACCGAGTAGTGACATGTGGCAAGACGCTCCTCGGGGCGCGTCTTGCTTGGACCTCTCTCCTGGAGGCGCTTAGTTAAACCGAGTAGTGACATGTGGCAAGATGCTCCTCGGGGCGCGTCTTGCTGGGGCCTCTCTCCTGGAGGAGCTCAGTCAGACCCTGTGGTGACACGTGGCAAGACGTTCCTCGGGGCGCTTCTTGCTTGGGCCTCTCTCCTGGAGGCGCTAAGTCAGACCCAGTGTTTACACGTGGCAAGACGCTCCTCGGCGCGCGTCTTGCTTGGGCCTCTCTCCTGGAGGCGCTCAGTCAGACCCAGTGTTGACATGTGGCAAGACACTCCTCGGGGCGTGTCTTGCTTTGGCCTCTCCTGGAGGCGCTCAGTCAGACCGAGTGCTGACATGTGGCAAGAAGCTCCTCGGGGCGCGTCTTGCTTGGGCCTGTCTCCTGGAAAAGCTCAGTCAGACCCAGTGGTGACACGTGGCAAGACGCTCCTCGGGGCGCATCTTGCTTGGGCCTCTCTCCTGGAGGCGCTAAGTCAGACCCAGTGTTGACACGTGGCAAGACGCTCCTCGGGGCGCGTCTTGCTTGGGCCTCTCTCCTGGAGGCGCTCAGTCAGACCCACGGTTGACATGTGGCAAGACACTCCTCGGGGCACGTCTTGCTTGGGCCTCTCTCATGGAGGCCCTCTGTCAGACCCAGTGTTGACATGTGTCAAGACGCTCCTCTGGGAGCGTCTTGCTTTGGCCTCTCCTGGAGGCGCTCAGTCAGACCGAGTGCTGACATGTGGCAAGAAGCTCCTCGGGGCGCGTCTTGCTTGGGCTTCTCTCCTGGAGCCCCTCAGTCAGACCCATTGTTGACATGTGGCAAGACGCTCCTCGGAGCGCGTCTTGATTGGGCCTCTTTCCAGCAGGCCCTCAATCAGACCCAGTGTTGACATGTGGCAAGACTCTGCTCGGGGCGCGTCTTGCTTGGGCTTCTCTCATGGAGGCCCTCAGTCAGACCCAGTGTTGACATGTGTCAAGACGCTCCTCGGGGCGTGTCTTGCTTGGGCCTCTCTCCTGGAGGCGCTCAGTCAGACCCAGAGTTGACATGTGGCAAGACGCTCCTCGGGGCGCTTCTTGCTTGGGCTTCTCTCCTGGAGGCCCTCAGTCAGACCCATTGTTGACAGGTGGCAAGACGCTCCTCGGGGCACGTCTTGCTTGGGCCTCTCTCCTGGAGGCACTCAGTCAGACCGAGTAGTGACATGTGACAAGACGCTCCTCGAGGCGCGTCTTGCTTGGGCCTCTCTCCTGGAGGCGCTCAGTCAGACCCAGTGTTGACATGTGGCAAGACGCTCCTCGAGGCGCGTCTTGCTTGGGCCTCTCTCCTGGAGGCGCTCAGTCAGACCCAGTGTTGACATGTGGCAAGACGCTCCTCGGGGCGCGTCTTGCTTGGACCTCTCTCCTGGAGGCGCTCAGTTAAACCGAGTAGTGACATGTGGCAAGATGCTCCTCGGGGCGCGTCTTGCTGGGGCCTCTCTCCTGGAGGAGCTCAGTCAGACCCAGTGGTGACACGTGGCAAGACGCTCCTCGGGGCGCATCTTGCTTGGGCCTCTCTCCTGGAGGCGCTAAGTAAGACCCAGTGTTTACACGTGGCAAGACGCTCCTCGGGGCGCGTCTTGCTTGGGCCTCTCTCCTGGAGGCGCTCAGTCGGACCCAGTGGTGACATGTGGCAAGACGCTCCTTGGGGCGCGTACTGCTTGGGGCTCTCTCCTGGATGCCCTCTGTCAGACCCAGTGTTGACATGTGGCAAGACTCTCCTCGGGGCGCGTCTTGCTTGGGCTTCTCTCATGGAGGCCCTCAGTCAGACCCAGTGTTAACATGTGGCAAGACGCTCCTCGGGGCGCTTCTTGCTTGGGCTTCTCTCCTGGAGGCCCTCAGACAGACCCATTGTTGACATGTGGCAAGATGCTCCTCGGGGCACGTCTTGCTTGGGCCTCTCTCCTGGAGGCACTCAGTCAGACCGAGTAGTGACATGTGACAAGACGCTCCTCGGGGCGCGTCCTGCTTGGGCCTCTCTCCTGGAGGCGCTCAATCAGACCCAGTGTTGACATGTGGCAAGACGCTCCTCGGGGCGCGTCTTGCTTGGGCCTCTCTCCTGGAGGTTCTCAGTCAGACCCAGTGTTGACATGTGGCAAGATGCTCCTCGGGGCGCGTCTTGCTTGGGCCTCTCTCCTGGAGGCGCTCAGTCAGACCCAGTGTTCACATGTGGCAAGACGCTCATCGGGGCGCGTCTTGCTTGGACCTCTCTCCTGGAGGCGCTCAGTTAAACCGAGTAGTGACATGTGGCAAGACGCTCCTCGGGGCGCGTCTTGCTGTGGCCTCTCTCCTGGAGGAGCTCAGTCAGACCCAGTGGTGACACGTGGCAAGACGCTCCTCGGGGCGCATCTTGCTTGGGCCTCTCTCCTGGAGGCGCTAAGTCAGACCCAGTGTTGACACGTGGCAAGACGCTCCTCGGGGCGCGTCTTGCTTGGGCCTCTCTCCTGGAGGTGCTCAGTCAGACCCAGTGTTGACATGTGGCAAGACACTCCTCGGGGCGTGTCTTGCTTGGGCCTCTCTCATGGAGGCCCTCTGTCAGACCCAGTGTTGACATGTGTCAAGACGCTCCTCGGGGCGCATCTTGCTTTGGCCTCTCTCCTGGAGGCGCTCAGTCAGACCGAGTGTTGACATGTGGCAAGAAGCTCCTCGGGGCACGTCTTCCTTGGGCTTCTCTCCTGGAGGCCCTCAGTCAGACCCATTGTTGACATGTGGCAAGATGCTCCTCGGGGCGCGTATTGCTTGGGCCTCTCTCCTGGATGCCCTCTGTCAGACCCAGTGTTGACATGTGGCAAGACTCTCCTCGGGGCGCGTCTTGCTTGGGCTTCTCACATGGAGGCTCTCAGTCAGACCCAGTGTTGACATGTGGCAAGACGCTCCTCGGGGCGCTTCTTGCTTGGGCTTCTCTCCTGGAGGCCCTCAGTCAGACCCATTGTTGACATGTGGCAAGACTCTCCTCGGGGCGCGTCTTGCTTGGGCTTCTCACATGGAGGCGCTCAGTCAGACCCAGTGTTGACATGTGACAAGACGCTCCTCGGGGCGCGTCTTGCTGGGCTTCTCTCATGGAGGCACTCAGTCAGACCCAGTCTTGACATGTGGCAAGACGCTCCTCGGGGCGCGTGTTGATTGGACCTCTCTCCTGGAAGCGCTCAGTCAGACCCAGTGTTGACATGTGTCAAGACGCTCCTCGGGCGTTTCTTGCTTGGGCCTCTCTCCTGGAGGCGCTCAGTCAGACCCAGAGGTGACAGGTGGCAAGACGCTCCTCGGGCCTCTCTCCTGGAGGCGCTCAGTCAGACCCAGTGTTGACATGTGGCAAGACGCTCCTCGGGGCGCGTCTTGCTTGGGCCTCTCTCCTGGAGGTGCTCAGTCAGACCCAGTGTTGACATGTGGCAAGACGCTCCTCGGGCCGCGTCTTGCTTGGGCCTCTCTCCTGGAGGCGCTCAGTCAGACCGAGTGCTGAGATAAGGCAAGACGCTCCTCGGGCCTCTCTCCTGGAGGCGCTCAGTCAGACCCAGTGTTGACATGTGGCAAGACGCTCCTCGGGGCGCGTCTTGCTTGGGCCTCTCTCCTGGAGGCGCTCAGTCAGACCGAGTGCTGACATAAGGCAATACGCTCCTCGGGGCGTGTCTTGCTGGGGGCTCTCTCCTGGAGGTGCTCAATCAGACCCAGTGGTGACACGTGGCAAGACGCTCCTCGGGGTGCGTCTTGATTGGGCCTGTCTCCTGGAGGAGCTCAGTCAGACCCAGTGGTGACACGTGGCAAGATGCTCCTCGGGGCGCATCTTGCTTGGGCCTCTCTCCTGGAGGCGCTAAGTCAGACCCAGTGTTGACACGTGGCAAGACGCTCCTCGGGGCGCGTCTTGCTTGGGCCTCTCTCCTTGAGGCGCTCAGTCAGACCCAGTGTTGACATGTGGCAAGACACTCCTCGGGGCGCGTCTTGCTTGGGCCTCTCTCATGGAGGCCCTCTGTCAGACAGAGTGTTGACATGTGTCAAGACGCTCCTCGGGGCGCGTCTTGCTTTGGCCTCTCCTGGAGGCGCTCAGTCAGACCGAGTGCTGACATGTGGCAAGAAGCTTCTCGGGGCGCGTCTTGCTTGGGCTTCTCTCCTGGAGGCCCTCAGTCAGACCCATTGTTGACATGTGGCAAGACGCTCCTCGGGGCGCGTCTTGCTTGGGCCTCTCTCCAGAAGGCCCTCAATCAGACCCAGTGTTGACACGTGGCAAGACGCTCCTCGGGGCGCTTCTTGCTTGGGGCTCTCTCCTGGATGCCCTCTGTCAGACCCAGTGTTGACATGTGGCAAGACTCTCCTCGGGGCGCGTCTTGCTTGGGCTTCTCTCATGGAGGCCCTCAGTCAGACCCAGTGTTGACATGTGTCAAGACGCTCCTCGGGGCGTGTCTTGCTTGGGCCTCTCTCCTGGAGGCGCTCAGTCAGACCCAGTGTTGACATGTGGCAAGACGCTCCTCGGGGCGCTTCTTGATTGGGCTTCTCTCCTGGAGGCCCTCACTCAGACCCATTGTTGACATGTGGCAAGACGCTCCTCGGGGCACGTCTTGCTTGGGCCTCTCTCCTGGAGGCACTCAGTCAGACCGAGTAGTGACATGTGACAAGACGCTCCTCGGGGCGCGTCTTGATTGGGCCTCTCTCCTGGAGGCGCTCAGTCAGACCCAGTGTTGACATGTGGCAAGACGTTCCTGGGGGCGCGTCTTTCTTGGGCCTCTCTCCTGGAGGTTCTCAGTCAGACCCAGTGTTGACATGTGGCAAGATGCTCCTCGGGGCACGTCTTGCTTGGGCCTCTCTCCTGGAGGCGCTCAGTCAGACCCAGTGTTCACATGTGGCAAGACGCTCCTCGGGGCGCGTCTTGCTTGGGCCTCTCTCCTGGAGGCGCTCAGTCAGACCCATTGTTGACATGTGGCAAGACGCTCCTCGGGGCACGTCTTGCTTGGGCCTCTCTCCTGGAGGCGCTCAGTCAGACCCATTGTTGACATGTGGCAAGACGCTCCTCGGGGCACGTCTTGCTTGGGCCTCTCTCCTGGAGGCGCTCAGTCAGACCGAGTTCTGACATGTGGCAAGACGCTCCTCGGGGCGCGTCTTGCTTGGGCTTCTCTCCTGTAGGCCCTCTGTCAGACCCAGTGATGACATGTGGCAAAACGCTCCTCCTGGCGCGTCTTGCTTGGGCCTCTCTCCTGGAGGCGCTCAGTCAGACCCAGTGTTGACATGTGGCAAGACGCTCCTTGGGGCGCGTCTTGCTTGGGCCTCTCTCCTGGAGGCGCTCAGTCAGACCGAGTGCTGACATGTGGCAAGACGCTCCTCGGGGCGCATCTTGCTGGGGCTTCTCTCATGGAGGCACTCAGTCAGACCCAGTGTTGACATGTGGCAAGACGCTCCTCAGGGCGCGTCTTGCTTGGGCCTCTCTCCTGGGGAGGCGATCAGTCAGACCCAGTGTTGACATGTTTCAAGACGCTCCTCGGGCGTTTCTTGCTTGGGCCTCTCTCCTGGAGGCGCTCAGTCAGACCCAGTGTTGACATGTGACAAGACGCTCCTCGGGGCGCGTCTTGCTTGGGCCTCTCTCCTGGAGGTGCTCAGTCAGACCCAGAGGTGACATGTGGCAAGACGCTCCTCGGGGCGCGTCTTGCTTGGGCCTCTCTCCTGGAGAAGCTCAGTCAGACCCAGTGTTGACATGTGGCAAGACGCTCCTCGGGGCACGTCTTGCTTGGGCCTCTCTCCTGGAGGCGCTCAGTCAGACCGAGTGCTGACATGTGGCAAGACGCTCCTTGGGGCGCGTCTTGCTTGGGCTTCTCTCCTGGAGGCCCTCAGTCAGACCCATTGTTGACATGTGGCAAGATGCTCCTCGGGGCGCGTCTTGCTTGGGCCTCTCTCCTGGAGGCGCTCAGTCAGACCGAGTGCTGACATGTGGCAAGACGCTCCTCGGGGCGCATCTTGCTTGGGCTTCTCTCCTGGAGGCTCTCAGTCAGACCCATTGTTGTCATGTGGCAAGACGCTCCTCGGGGCGCGTCTTGCTTGGGCCTCTCTCCTGGAGGCCCTCTGTCAGACCCAGTGTTGACATGTGGCAAGACGCTCCTCCGGGCGCGTCTTGCTTGGGCCTCTCACCTGGAGGCGCTCAGTCAGACCCAGTGTTGACATGTGTCAAGACGCTCCTCGGGGCGCGTCTTGCTTTGGCCTCTCCTGGAGGCGCTCAGTCAGACCGAGTGCTGACATGTGGCAAGAAGCTTCTCGGGGCGCGTCTTGCTTGGGCTTCTCTCCTGGAGGCCCTCAGTCAGACCCATTGTTGACATGTGGCAAGACGCTCCTCGGGGCGCGTCTTGCTTGGGCCTCTCTCCAGAAGGCCCTCAATCAGACCCAGTGTTGACACGTGGCAAGACGCTCCTCGGGGCGCTTCTTGCTTGGGGCTCTCTCCTGGATGCCCTCTGTCAGACCCAGTGTTGACATGTGGCAAGACTCTCCTCGGGGCGCGTCTTGCTTGGGCTTCTCTCATGGAGGCCCTCAGTCAGACCCAGTGTTGACATGTGTCAAGACGCTCCTCGGGGCGTGTCTTGCTTGGGCCTCTCTCCTGGAGGCGCTCAGTCAGACCCAGTGTTGACATGTGGCAAGACGCTCCTCGGGGCGCTTCTTGATTGGGCTTCTCTCCTGGAGGCCCTCACTCAGACCCATTGTTGACATGTGGCAAGACGCTCCTCGGGGCACGTCTTGCTTGGGCCTCTCTCCTGGAGGCACTCAGTCAGACCGAGTAGTGACATGTGACAAGACGCTCCTCGGGGCGCGTCTTGATTGGGCCTCTCTCCTGGAGGCGCTCAGTCAGACCCAGTGTTGACATGTGGCAAGACGTTCCTGGGGGCGCGTCTTTCTTGGGCCTCTCTCCTGGAGGTTCTCAGTCAGACCCAGTGTTGACATGTGGCAAGATGCTCCTCGGGGCACGTCTTGCTTGGGCCTCTCTCCTGGAGGCGCTCAGTCAGACCCAGTGTTCACATGTGGCAAGACGCTCCTCGGGGCGCGTCTTGCTTGGGCCTCTCTCCTGGAGGCGCTCAGTCAGACCCATTGTTGACATGTGGCAAGACGCTCCTCGGGGCACGTCTTGCTTGGGCCTCTCTCCTGGAGGCGCTCAGTCAGACCGAGTTCTGACATGTGGCAAGACGCTCCTCGGGGCGCGTCTTGCTTGGGCTTCTCTCCTGGAGGCCCTCAGTCAGACCCATTCTTGACATGTGGCAAGACGCTCCTCGGGGCGCGTCTTATTTGGGCCTCTCTCCTGGAGGCGCTCAGTAAGACCGAGTGCTGACATGTGGCAAGACGCTCCTCGGGGCGCTTCTTGCTTGGGCTTCTCTCCTGTAGGCCCTCTGTCAGACCCAGTGATGACATGTGGCAAAACGCTCCTCCTGGCGCGTCTTGCTTGGGCTTCTCTCCTGGAGGCGCTCAGTCAGACCCAGTGTTGACATGTGGCAAGACGCTCCTTGGGGCGCGTCTTGCTTGGGCCTCTCTCCTGGAGGCGCTCAGTCAGACCGAGTGCTGACATGTGGCAAGACGCTCCTCGGGGCGCATCTTGCTGGGGCTTCTCTCATGGAGGCACTCAGTCAGACCCAGTGTTGACATGTGGCAAGACGCTCCTCAGGGCGCGTCTTGCTTGGGCCTCTCTCCTGGGGAGGCGATCAGTCAGACCCAGTGTTGACATGTTTCAAGACGCTCCTCGGGCGTTTCTTGCTTGGGCCTCTCTCCTGGAGGCGCTCAGTCAGACCCAGTGTTGACATGTGACAAGACGCTCCTCGGGGCGCGTCTTGCTTGGGCCTCTCTCCTGGAGGTGCTCAGTCAGACCCAGAGGTGACATGTGGCAAGACGCTCCTCGGGGCGCGTCTTGCTTGGGCCTCTCTCCTGGAGAAGCTCAGTCAGACCCAGTGTTGACATGTGGCAAGACGCTCCTCGGGGCACGTCTTGCTTGGGCCTCTCTCCTGGAGGCGCTCAGTCAGACCGAGTGCTGACATGTGGCAAGACGCTCCTTGGGGCGCGTCTTGCTTGGGCTTCTCTCCTGGAGGCCCTCAGTCAGACCCATTGTTGACATGTGGCATGATGCTCCTCGGGGCGCGTCTTGCTTGGGCCTCTCTCCTGGAGGCGCTCAGTCAGACCGAGTGCTGACATGTGGCAAGACGCTCCTCGGGGCGCGTCTTGCTTGGGCTTCTCTCCTGGAGGCTCTCAGTCAGACCCATTGTTGTCATGTGGCAAGACGCTCCTCGGGGCGCGTCTTGCTTGGGCCTCTCTCCTGGAGGCCCTCTGTCAGACCCAGTGTTGACATGTGGCAAGACGCTCCTCCGGGCGCGTCTTGCTTGGGCCTCTCACCTGGAGGCGCTCAGTCAGACCCAGTGTTGACATGTGGCAAGACGCTCCTCGGGGCGCGTCTTGCTTGGGCCTCTCTCCTGGGGCGGCGATCCGTCAGACCCAGTGTTGACATGTGTCAAGACGCTCCTCGGGCGTTTCTTGCTTTGGCCTCTGTCCTGGAGGCGCTCAGTCAGACCCATTGTTGACATGTGGCAAGACGCTCCTCCGGGCGCGTCTTGCTTGGGCCTCTCTCCTGGAGGCGCTCAGTCAGACCTAGTGCTGACATGTGGCAAGACGCTCCTCGGGGCGCGTCTTGCTTGGGCTTCTCTCCTGGAGGCCCTCAGTCAGACCCTTCGTTGACATGTGGCAAGACGCTCCTCGGGGCGCATCTTGCTTGGGCTTCTCTCCTGGAGGCCCTCAGTCAGACCCATTGTTGACATGTGGCAAGACGCTCCTCCGGGCGCATCTTGCTTGGGCCTCTCTCCTGGAGGCGCTCAGTCAGACCGAGTGCTGACATGTGGCAAGACGCTCCTCGGGGCACGTCTTGCTGGGGCTTCTCTCCTGGAGGCGCTCAGTCAGACCCAGTGTTGACATGTGACAAGACGCTCCTCGGGGCGCGTCTTGCTTGGGCCTCTCTCCTGGAGGCGCTCAGTCAGACCCAGAGGTGACATGTGGCAAGACGCTCCTCGGGGCGCGTCTTGCTTGGGCCTCTCTCCTGGAGGCCCTCTGTCAAACCCAGTGTTGACATGTGGCAAGATGCTCCTCGGGGCGCATCTTGCTTGGGCCTCTCTCCTGTAGGAGCTCAGTCAGACCGAGTGCGGACATGTGGCAAGAAGCTCCTCGGGGCGCGTCTTCCTTGGGCTTCTCTCCTGGAGGCCCTCAGTCAGACCCATTGTTGACATGTGGCAAGACGCTCCTCGGGGCGCGTATTGCTTGGGCCTCTCTCCTGGATGCCCTCTGTCAGACCCAGTGTTGACATGTGGCAAGACTCTCCTCGGGGCGCGTCTTGCTTGGGCTTCTCACATGGAGGCCCTCAGTCAGACCCAGTGTTGACATGTGTCAAGACGCTCCTTGGGGCGTGTCTTGCTTGGGCCTCTCTCCTGGAGGCGCTCAGTCAGACCCAGTGTTGACATGTGGCAAGACGCTCCTCGGGGCGCTTCTTGCTTGGGCTTCTCTCCTGGAGGCCCTCAGTCAGACCCATTGTTGACATGTGGCAAGACGCTCCTCGGGGCACGTCTTGCTTGGGCCTCTCTCCAGGAGGTGCTCAGTCAGACCGAGTAGTGACATGTGACAAGACGCTCCTCGGGGCGTGTCTTGCTGGGGCTTCTCTCATGGAGGCACTCAGTCAGACCCAGTGTTGACATGTGGCAAGATGCTCCTCGGGGCGCGTGTTGCTTGGACCTCTCTCCCTGAAGCGCTCAGTCAGACCCAGTGTTGACATGTGTCAAGACGCTCCTCGGGCGTTTCTTGCATGGGCCTCTCTCCTGGAGGCGCTCAGTCAGACCCAGAGGTGACATGTTTTCAAGACGCTCCTCGGGCCTCTCTCCTGGAGGCGCTCAGTCAGACCCAGTGTTGACATGTGGCAAGACGCTCCTCGGGGCGCGTCTTGCTTGGGCCTCTCTCCTGGAGGTGCTCAGTCAGACCCAGTGTTGACATGTGGCAAGACGCTCCTCGGGGCGCGTCTTGCTTGGGCCTCTCTCCTGGAGGCGCTCAGTCAGACCGAGTGCTGACATAAGGCAAGACGCTCCTCGGGCCTCTATCCTGGAGGCGCTCAGTCAGACCCAGTGTTGACATGTGGCAAGAGGCTCCTCGGGGCGCGTCTTGCTTGGGCCTGTCTCCTGGAGGAGCTCAGCCAGACCCAGTGGTGACACGTGGCAAGACGCTCCTCGGGGCGCATCTTGCTTGGGCCTCTCTCTCTGAGGCGCTAAGTCAGACCCAGTGTTGACACGTGGCAAGACGCTCCTCGGGGCGCTTCTTGCTTGGGCCTCTCTCCTGGAGGCGCTCAGTCAGACCCAGTGTTGACATGTGGCAAGACCCTCCTCGGGGCGCGTCTTGCTTGGGCCTTTCTCATGGAGGCCCTCTGTCAGACCCAGTGTTGACATGTGTCAAGACGCTCCTCGGCGCGAGTCTTGCTTTGGCCTCTCCTGGAGGCGCTCAGTCAGACTGAGTGCTGACATGTGGCAAGAAACTTCTCGGGGCGCGTCTTGCTTGGGCTTCTCTCCTGGAGGCCCTCAGTCAGACCCATTGTTGACATGTGGCAAGACGCTCCTCGGGGCGCTTCTTGCTTGGGCCTCTCTCCTGGATGCCCTCTGTCAGACCCAGTGTTGACATGTGGCAAGACTCTCCTCGGGGCGCGTCTTGCTTGGGCTTCTCTCATGGAGGCCCTTAGTCAGACCCAGTGTTGACATGTGTCAAGACGCTCCTCGGGGCGTGTCTTGCTTGGGCCTCTCTCCTGGAGGCGCTCAGTCAGACCCAGTGTTGACATGTGGCAAGACGCTCCTCGGGGCGCTTCTTGCTTGGGCTTCTCTCCTGGAGGCCCTCACTCAGACCCATTGTTGACATGTGGCAAGACGCTCCTCGGGGCACGTCTTGCTTGGGCCTCTCTCCTGGAGGCACTCAGTCAGACCGAGTAGTGACATGTGACAAGACGCTCCTCGGGGCGCGTCTTGATTTGGCCTCTCTCCTGGAGGCACTCAGTCAGACCCAGTGTTGACATGTGGCAAGACGCTCCTCGGGGCGCGTCATGCTTGGGCCTCTCTCCTGGAGGTTCTCAGTCAGACCCAGTGTTGACATGTGGCAAGATGCTCCTTGGGGCGCGTCTTGCTTGGGCCTCTCTCCTGGAGGCGCTCAGTCAGACCCAGTGTTCACATGTGGCAAGACGCTCCTCGGGGCGCGTCTTGCTTGGGCCTCTCTCCTGGAGGCGCTCAGTCAGACCCATTGTTGACATGTGGCAAGACGCTCATCGGGGCACGTCTTGCTTGGGCCTCTCTCCTGGAGGCGCTCAGTCAGACCGAGTTCTGACATGTGGCAAGACGCTCCTCGGGGCGCGTCTTGCTTGGGCTTCTCTCCTGGAGGCCCTCAGTCAGACCCATTCTTGACATGTGGCAAGACGCTCCTCGGGGCGCGTCTTATTTGGGCCTCTCTCCTGGAGGCGCTCAGTAAGACCGAGTGCTGACATGTGGCAAGACGCTCCTCGGGGCGCTTCTTGCTTGGGCTTCTCTCCTGTAGGCCCTCAGTCAGACCCATTGTTGACATGTGGCAAGATGCTCCTCGGGGCGCATCTTTCTTGGGCCTCTCTCCTTGAGGCCCTCTGTCAGACCCAGTGTTGACATGTGGCAAAACGGTCCTCCTGGCGCGTCTTGCTTGGGCCTCTCTCCTGGAGGCGCTCAGTCAGACCGAGTGCTGACATGTGGCAAGACGCTCCTTGGGGCGAGTCTTGCTTGGGCCTCTCTCCTGGAGGCGCTCAGTCAGACCGAGTGCTGACATGTGGCAAGACGCTCCTCGGGGCGCGTCTTGCTGGGGCTTCTCTCATGGAGGCACTCAGTCAGACCCAGTGTTGACATGTGGCAAGACGCTCCTCAGGGCGCGTCTTGCTCGGGCCTCTCTCCTGGATGCGCTCAGTCAGACCCAGTGTTGACATGTGACAAGACGCTCCTCGGGGCGCGTCTTGCTTGGGCCTCTCTCCTTGAGGCGCTCAGTCAGACCGAGTGCTGACATGTGGCAAGACGCTCCTCGGGGCGCATCTTGCTCGGGCTTCTCTCCTGGAGGCTCTCAGTCAGACCCATTGTTGTCATGTGGCAAGACGCTCCTCGGGGCGCGTCTTGCTTGGGCCTCTCTCCTGGAGGCCCTCTGTCAGACCCAGTGTTGACATGTGGCAAGACGCTCCTCCGGGCGCGTCTTGCTTGGATTTCTCACCTGGGGGCGCTCAGTCAGACCCAGTGTTGACATGTGGCAAGACGCTCCTCGGGGCGCGTCTTGCTTGGCCCTCTCTCCTGGAGGCGCTCAGTCAGACCGAGTGCTGACATGTGGCAAGACGCTCCTCGGGGCGCTTCTTGCTTGGGCTTCTCTCCTGGAGGCTCTCAGTCAGACCCAGTGTTGACATGTGACAAGACGCTCCTCGGGGCGCGTCTTGCTTGGGCCTCTCTCCTGGAGGCGCTCAGTAAGACCCAGAGGTGACATGTGGCAAGACGCTCCTCGGGGCGCGTCTTGCTTGGGCCTCTCTCCTGGAGGCCCTCTGTCAAACCCAGTGTTGACATGTGGCAAGATGCTCCTCGGGGCGCATCTTGCTTGGGCCTCTCTCCTGGAGGCGCTAAGTCAGACCGAGTGCTGACATGTGGCAAGACGCTCCTCGGGGCACGTCTTGCTGGGGCTTCTCTCCTGGAGGCGCTCAGTCAGACCCAGTGTTGACATGTGACAAGACGCTCCTCGGGACGCGTCTTGCTTGGGCCTCTCTCCTGGAGGCGCTCAGTCAGACCCAGTGTTGACATGTGGCAAGACACTCCTCGGGGCGCATCTTGCTTGGGCCTCTCTCATGGAGGCCCTCTGTCAGACCCAGTGTTGACATGTGTCAAGACGCTCCTCGGGGCGCATCTTGCTTTGGCCTCTCTCCTGGAGGTGCTCAGTCAGACCGAGTGCTGACATGTGGCAAGAAGCTCCTCGGGGCGCGTCTTCCTTGGGCTTCTCTCCTGGAGGCCCTCAGTCAGACCCATTGTTGACATGTGGCAAGACGCTCCTTGGGGCGCGTATTGCTTGGGCCTCTCTCCTGGATGCCCTCTGTCAGACCCAGTGTTGACATGTGGCAAGACTCTCCTCGGGGCGCGTCTTGCTTGGGCTTCTCACATGGAGGCCCTCAGTCAGACCCAGTGTTGACATGTGTCAAGACACTCCTCGGGGCGTGTCTTGCTTGGGCCTCTCTCCTGGAGGCGCTCAGTCAGACCCAGTGTTGACATGTGGCAAGACGCTCCTCGGGGCGCTTCTTGCTTGGGCTTCTCTCCTGGAGGCCCTCAGTCAGACCCATTGTTGACATGTGACAAGACGCTCCTCGGGGCACGTCTTGCTTGGGCCTCTCTCCTGGAGGCGCTCAGTCAGACCGAGTAGTGACATGTGACAAGACGCTCCTCGGGGCACGTCTTGCTGGGGCTTCTCTCATGGAGGCACTCAGTCAGACCCAGTGTTGACATTTGGCAAGACGCTCCTCGGGGCGTGTGTTGCTTGGACCTCTCTCCTGGAGGCGCTCAGTCAGACCCAGTGTTGACATGTGTCAAGACGCTCCTCGGGCGTTTCTTGCTTGGGCCTCTCTCCTGGAGGTGCTCAGTCAGACCCAGAGGTGACATGTGGCAAGACGCTCCTCGGGCCTCTCTCCTGGAGGTGCTCAGTCAGACCCAGTGTTGACATGTGGCAAGATGCTCCTCGGGGCGCGTCTTGCTTGGGCCTCTCTCATGGAGGCACTCAGTCAGACCCAGTGTTGACATGTGGCAAGACGCTCCTCGGGGCACGTCTTGCTTGGGCCTCTCTCCTGGAGGCGCTCAGTCAGACCCAGAGGAGACATGTGTCAAGACGCTCCTCGGGGCGCGTCTTGCTTGGGCCTCTCTCCTGGAGGCGCTCATTCAGACCGAGGGCTGACATGTGGCAAGACGCTCCTCCGGGCGCGTCTTGCTTGGGCCTCTCTCCTGGAGGCGCTCAGTCAGACCGAGTGCTGACATAAGGCAAGATGCTCCTCAGGGCGTCTCTTGCTGGGGCCTCTCTCCTGGAGGTGCTCAATCAGACCCAGTGGTGACACGTGGCAAGACGCTCCTCGGGGCGCGTCTTGCTTCGGCCTGTCTCCTGGAGGAGCTCAGTCAGACCCAGTGGTGACACGTGGCAAGACACTCCTCGGGGCACATCTTGCTTGGGCCTCTCTCCTGGAGGCGCTCAGTCAGACCCATTGTTGACATGTGGCAAGACACTCCTCGGGGCGCGTCTTGCTTGGGCCTCTCTCATGGAGGCCCTCTGTCAGACCCAGTGTTGACATGTGTCAAGACGCACCTCGGGGCACGTCTTGCTTTGGCCTCTCTCCTGGAGGCGCTCAGTCAGACCGAGTGCTGACATGTGGCAAGAAGCTCCTCGGGGCGCGTCTTGCTTGGGCTTCTCTCCTGGAGGCCCTCAGTCAGAACCATTGTTGACATGTGGCAAGACGCTCCTCGGGGCACGTCTTGCTTGGGCCTCTCTCCAGAAGGCCCTAAATCAGACCCAGTGTTGACACATGGCAAGACGCTCCTCGGGGCGCTTCTTGCTTGGGCCTCTCTCCTGGAGGCGCTCAGTCAGACCCAGTGGTGACATGTGGCAAGACGCTCCTCGGGGAGCGTATTGCTTGGGCCTCTCTCCTGGATGCCCTCTGTCAGACCCGCTCCTCGGGGCGCGTATTGCTTGGGCCTCTCTCCTGGATGCCCTCTGTCAGACCCAGTGTTGACATGTGGCAAGACGCTCCTCGGGGCGTGTCTTGCTTGGGCCTCTCTCCAGAAGTGCCTCAATGAGACCCAGTGTTGACACGTGGCAAGACGCTCCTCGGGGCGCTTCTTGCTTGGGCCTCTCTCCTGGAGGCGCTCAGTCAGACCCAGTGGTGACATGTGGCAAGATGCTCCTCGGGGCACGTCTTGCTTGGGCCTCTCTCGTGGAGGCGCTCAGTCAGACCGAGTAGTGACATGTGACAAGACGCTCCTCGGGGCACGTCTTGCTTGGGCCTCTCTCCTGGAGGCGCTCAGTCAGACCCAGTGTTGACACGTGGCAAGACGCTCCTCGGGGCGCGTCTTGCTTGGGCCTCTCTCCTGGAGGTTCTCAGTCAGACCCAGTGTTGACATGTGGCAAGACGCTCCTCGGGGCACGTCTTGCTTGGGCCTCTCTCCTGGAGGCACTCAGTCAGACCGAGTAGTGACATGTGACAAGACGCTCCTAGGGGCGCGTCTTGCTTGGGCCTCTCTCCTGGAGGCGCTCAGTCAGACCCAGTGTTGACATGTGGCAAGACGCTCCTCGGGGCGCGTCGTGCTTGGGCCTCTCTCCTGGAGGTTCTCAGTCAGACCCAGTGTTGACATGTGGCAAGATGCTCCTCGGGGCGCGTCTTGCTTGGGCCTCTCTCCTGGAGGCGCTCAGTCAGACCCAGTGTTCACATGTGGCAAGAGGCTCCTCGGGGCACGTCTTGCTTGGGCCTCTCTCCTGGAGGCGCTCAGTCAGACCGATTTCTGACATGTGGCAAGACGCTCCTCGGGGCGCGTCTTGCTTGGGCTTCTCTCCTGGAGGCCCTCAGTCAGAACCATTCTTGACATGTGGCAAGACGCTCCTCGGGGCGCGTCTTATTTGGGCCTCTCTCCTGGAGGCGCTCAGTGAGACCGAGTGCTGACATGTGGCAAGACGCTCCTCGGGGCGTGTATTGCTTGGGCCTCTCTCCTGGATGCCCTCTGTCCGACCCAGTGTTGACATGTGGCAAGACGGTCCTCGGGGCGCGTCTTGCTTGGGCCTCTCTCCAGAAGGCCCTCAATCAGACCCAGTGTTGACACGTGGCAAGACGCTCCTCGGGGCGCTTCTTGCTTGGGCCTCTCTCCTGGAGGCGCTCAGTCAGACCCAGTGGTGACATGTGGCAAGATGCTCCTCGGGGCACGTCTTGCTTGGGCCTCTCTCGTGGAGGCGCTCAGTCAGACCGAGTAGTGACATGTGACAAGACGCTCCTCGGGGCGCGTCTTGCTTGGGCCTCTCTCCTGGAGGCGCTCAGTCAGACCCAGTGTTGACATGTGGCAAGATGCTCCTCGGGGCGCGTCTTGCTTGGGCCCCTCTCCTGGAGGCGCTCAGTCAGACCCAGTGTTCACATGTGGCAAGACGCTCCTCGGGGCACGTCTTGCTTGGGCCTCTCTCCTGGAGGCGCTCAGTCAGACCGAGTTCTGACATGTGGCAAGACGCTCCTCGGGCGCGTCTTATTTGGGCCTCTCTCCTGGAGGCGCTCAGTAAGACCGAGTGCTGACATGTGGCAAGACGCTCCTCGGGGCGCTTCTTGCTTGGGCTTCTCTCCTGTAGGCCCTCAGTCAGACCCATTGTTGACATGTGGCAAGATGCTCCTCGGGGCGCATCTTGCTTGGGCCTCTCTCCTTGAGGCCCTCTGTCAGACCCAGTGTTGACATGTGGCAAAACGCTCCTCCTGGCGTGTCTTGCTTGGGCTTCTCACCTGGAGTCGCACAGTCAGACCCAGTGTTGACATGTCGCAAGACGCTCCTCGGGGCGCGTCTTGCTTGGGCCTCTCTCCTGGGGCGGCGATCAGTCAGACCCATTGTTGACATGTGTCAAGACGCTCCTCGGGCGTTTCTTGCTTGGGCCTCTCTCCTGGAGGCGCTCAGTCAGACCCAGTGTTGACATGTGGCAAGACGCTCCTCGGGGCGCGTCTTGCTTGGGCCTCTCTCCTGGAGGCGCTCAGTCAGACCTAGTGCTGACATGTGGCAAGACGCTCCTCGGGGCGCGTCTTGCTTGGGCTTCTCTCCTGGAGGCCCTCAGTCAGACCCTTCGTTGACATGTGGCAAGACGCTCCTCGGGGCGCGTCTTGCTTGGGCCTCTCTCCTGGAGGCGCTCAGTCAGACCTAGTGCTGACATGTGGCAAGACGCTCCTCGGGGCGCATCTTGCTTGGGCTTCTCTCCTGGAGGCCCTCAGTCAGACCCATTGTTGACATGTGGAAAGACGCTCCTCCGGGTGCATCTTGCTTGGGCCTCTCTCCTGGAGGCGCTCAGTCAGACCGAGTGCTGACATGTGGCAAGACGCTCCTCGGGGCACGTCTTGCTGGGGCTTCTCTCCTGGAGGCCCTCTGTCAGACCCAGTGTTGACATGTGGCAAGACGCTCCTCCGGGCGCATCTTGCTTGGGCCTCTCTCCTGGAGGCCCTCTGTCAGACCCAGTGTTGACATGTGGCAAGACTCTCCTCGGGGCGCGTCTTGCTTGGGCTTCTCACATGGAGGCCCTCAGTCAGACCCAGTGTTGACATGTGTCAAGACACTCCTCGGGGCGTGTCTTGCTTGGGCCTCTCTCCTGGAGGCGCTCAGTCAGACCCAGTGTTGACATGTGGCAAGACGCTCCTCGGGGCGCTTCTTGCTTGGGCTTCTCTCCTGGAGGCCCTCAGTCAGACCCATTGTTGACATGTGACAAGACGCTCCTCGGGGCACGTCTTGCTTGGGCCTATCTCCTGGAGGCGCTCAGTCAGACCGAGTAGTGACATGTGACAAGACGCTCCTCGGGGCGCGTCTTGCTGGGGCTTCTCTCATGGAGGCACTCAGTCAGACCCAGTGTTGACATTTGGCAAGACGCTCCTCGGGGCGTGTGTTGCTTGGACCTCTCTCCTGGAGGCGCTCAGTCAGACCCAGTGTTGACATGTGTCAAGACGCTCCTCGGGCGTTTCTTGCTTGGGCCTCTCTCCTGGAGGCGCTCAGTCAGACCCAGAGGTGACATGTGGCAAGACGCTCCTCGGGCCTCTCTCCTGGAGGTGCTCAGTCAGACCCAGTGTTGACATGTGGCAAGATGCTCCTCGGGGCGCGTCTTGCTGGGGCTTCTCTCATGGAGGCACTCAGTCAGACCCAGTGTTGACATGTGGCAAGACGCTCCTCGGGGCACGTCTTGCTTGGGCCTCTCTCCTGGAGGCGCTCAGTCAGACCCAGAGGAGACATGTGTCAAGACGCTCCTCGGGGCGCGTCTTGCTTGGGCCTCTCTCCTGGAGGCAATCATTCAGACCGAGGGCTGACATGTGGCAAGACGCTCCTCCGGGCGCGTCTTGCTTGGGCCTCTCTCCTGGAGGCGCTCAGTCAGACCGAGTGCTGACATAAGGCAAGATGCTCCTCAGGGCGTCTCTTGCTGGGGCCTCTCTCCTGGAGGTGCTCAATCAGACCCAGTGGTGACACGTGGCAAGACGCTCCTCGGGGCGCGTCTTGCTTCGGCCTGTCTCCTGGAGGAGCTCAGTCAGACCCAGTGGTGACACGTGGCAAGACGCTCCTCGGGGCACATCTTGCTTGGGCCTCTCTCCTGGAGGCGCTCAGTCAGACCCATTGTTGACATGTGGCAAGACACTCCTCGGGGCGCGTCTTGCTTGGGCCTCTCTCATGGAGGCCCTCTGTCAGACCCAGTGTTGACATGTGTCAAGACGCACCTCGGGGCACGTCTTGCTTTGGCCTCTCTCCTGGAGGCGCTCAGTCAGACCGAGTGCTGACATGTGGCAAGAAGCTCCTCGGGGCGCGTCTTGCTTGGGCTTCTCTCCTGGAGGCCCTCAGTCAGAACCATTGTTGACATGTGGCAAGACGCTCCTCGGGGCACGTCTTGCTTGGGCCTCTCTCCAGAAGGCCCTAAATCAGACCCAGTGTTGACACGTGGCAAGACGCTCCTCGGGGCGCTTCCTGCTTGGGCCTCTCTCCTGGAGGCGCTCAGTCAGACCCAGTGGTGACATGTGGCAAGACGCTCCTCGGGGTGCGTATTGCTTGGGCCTCTCTCCTGGATGCCCTCTGTCAGACCCGCTCCTCGGGGCGCGTATTGCTTGGGCCTCTCTCCTGGATGCCCTCTGTCAGACCCAGTGTTGACATGTGGCAAGACGCTCCTCGGGGCGTGTCTTGCTTGGGCCTCTCTCCAGAAGTGCCTCAATGAGACCCAGTGTTGACACGTGGCAAGACGCTCCTCGGGGCGCTTCTTGCTTGGGCCTCTCTCCTGGAGGCGTTCAGTCAGACCCAGTGGTGACATGTGGCAAGATGCTCCTCGGGGCACGTCTTGCTTGGGCCTCTCTCGTGGAGGCGCTCAGTCAGACCGAGTAGTGACATGTGACAAGACGCTCCTCGGGGCGCGTCTTGCTTGGGCCTCTCTCCTGGAGGCGCTCAGTCAGACCCAGTGTTGACACGTGGCAAGACGCTCCTCGGGGCGCGTCTTGCTTGGGCCTCTCTCCTGGAGGTTCTCAGTCAGACCCAGTGTTGACATGTGGCAAGACGCTCCTCGGGGCACGTCTTGCTTGGGCCTCTCTCCTGGAGGCACTCAGTCAGACCGAGTAGTGACATGTAACAAGACGCTCCTAGGGGCGCGTCTTGCTTGGGCCTCTCTCCTGGAGGCGCTCAGTCAGACCCAGTTTTGACATGTGGCAAGACGCTCCTCGGGGCGCGTCGTGCTTGGGCCTCTCTCCTGGAGGTTCTCAGTCAGACCCAGTGTTGACATGTGGCAAGATGCTCCTCGGGGCGCGTCTTGCTTGGGCCTCTCTCCTTGAGGCGCTCAGTCAGACCCAGTGTTCACATGTGGCAAGAGGCTCCTCGGGGCACGTCTTGCTTGGGCCTCTCTCCTGGAGGCGCTCAGTCAGACCGATTTCTGACATGTGGCAAGACGCTCCTCGGGGCGCGTCTTGCTTGGGCTTCTCTCCTGGAGGCCCTCAGTCAGAACCATTCTTGACATGTGGCAAGACGCTCCTCGGGGCGCGTCTTATTTGGGCCTCTCTCCTGGAGGCGCTCAGTGAGACCGAGTGCTGACATGTGGCAAGACGCTCCTCGGGGCGTGTATTGCTTGGGCCTCTCTCCTGGATGCCCTCTGTCAGACCCAGTGTTGACATGTGGCAAGACGGTCCTCGGGGCGCGTGTTGCTTGGGCCTCTCTCCAGAAGGCCCTCAATCAGACCCAGTGTTGACACGTGGCAAGACGCTCCTCGGGGCGCTTCTTGCTTGGGCCTCTCTCCTGGAGGCGCTCAGTCAGACCCAGTGGTGACATGTGGCAAGATGCTCCTCGGGGCACGTCTTGCTTGGGCCTCTCTCGTGGAGGCGCCCGGTCAGACCGAGTAGTGACATGTGACAAGACGCTCCTCGGGGCGCGTCTTGCTTGGGCCTCTCTCCTGGAGGCGCTCAGTCAGACCCAGTGTTGACATGTGGCAAGATGCTCCTCGGGGCGCGTCTTGCTTGGGCCCCTCTCCTGGAGGCGCTCAGTCAGACCCAGTGTTCACATGTGGCAAGACGCTCCTCGGGGCACGTCTTGCTTGGGCCTCTCTCCTGGAGGCGCTCAGTCAGACCGAGTGCTGACATGTGGCAAAACGCTCCTCCTGGCGTGTCTTGCTTGGGCTTCTCACCTGGAGTCGCACAGTCAGACCCAGTGTTGACATGTCGCAAGACGCTCCTCGGGGCGCGTCTTGCTTGGGCCTCTCTCCTGGGGCGGCGATCAGTCAGACCCAGTGTTGACATGTGTCAAGACGCTCCTCGGGCGTTTCTTGCTTGGGCCTCTCTCCTGGAGGCGCTCAGTCAGACCCAGTGTTGACATGTTGCAAGACGCTCCTTGGGGCGCGTCTTGCTTGGGCCCCTCTCCTGGAGGCGCTCAGTCAGACCCAGTGTTCACATGTGGCAAGACGCTCCTCGGGGCACGTCTTGCTTGGGCCTCTCTCCTGGAGGCGCTCAGTCAGACCGAGTGCTGACATGTGGCAAAACGCTCCTCCTGGCGTGTCTTGCTTGGGCTTCTCACCTGGAGTCGCACAGTCAGACCCAGTGTTGACATGTCGCAAGACGCTCCTCGGGGCGCGTCTTGCTTGGGCCTCTCTCCTGGGGCGGCGATCAGTCAGACCCAGTGTTGACATGTGTCAAGACGCTCCTCGGGCGTTTCTTGCTTGGGCCTCTCTCCTGGAGGCGCTCAGTCAGACCCAGTGTTGACATGTGGCAAGACGCTCCTCGGGGCGCGTCTTGCTTGGGCTTCTCTCCTGGAGGCCCTCAGTCAGACCCTTCGTTGACATGTGGCAAGACGCTCCTCGGGGCGCGTCTTGCTTGGGCCTCTCTCCTGGAGGCGCTCAGTCAGACCTAGTGCTGACATGTGGCAAGACGCTCCTCGGGGCGCATCTTGCTTGGGCTTCTCTCCTGGAGGCCCTCAGTCAGACCCATTGTTGACATGTGGAAAGACGCTCCTCCGGGCGCATCTTGCTTGGGCCTCTCTCCTGGAGGCGCTCAGTC
Organism: Nothobranchius furzeri; assembly: GCF_043380555.1. Lineage (NCBI taxonomy): Eukaryota > Metazoa > Chordata > Actinopteri > Cyprinodontiformes > Nothobranchiidae > Nothobranchius > Nothobranchius furzeri. The sequence goes on along the minus strand of NC_091747.1, from coordinate 16,070,785 downwards.
AGACCGAGTGCTGACATGTGGCAAGACGCTCCTCGGGGCACGTCTTGCTGGGGCTTCTCTCCTGGAGGCGCTCAGTCAGACCCAGTGTTGACATGTGACAAGACGCTCCTCGGGGCGCGTCTTGCTTGGGCCTCTCTCCTGGAGGCGCTCAGTCAGACCCAGAGGTGACATGTGGCAAGACGCTCCTCGGGGCACGTCTTGCTTGGGCCTCTCTCCTGGAGGCCCTCTGTCAAACACAGTGTTGACATGTGGCAAGATGCTCCTCGGGGCGCATCTTGCTTGGGCCTCTCTCCTGGAGGCGCTCAGTCAGACCGAGAACTGACATGTGTCAAGACGCTCCTCGGGGCACGTCTTGCTGGGGCTTCTCTCCTGGAGGCGCTCAGTCAGACCCAGTGTTGACATTTGACAAGACGCTCCTCGGGGCGCGTCTTGCTGGGGCCTCTCTCCTGGAGGCGCTCAGTCAGACCCAGTGTTGACATGTGGCAAGACGCTCCTCGGGGCGCTTCTTGCTTGGGCTTCTCTCCTGGAGGCCCTCAGTCAGACCCATTGTTGACATGTGACAAGACGCTCCTCGGGGCACGTCTTGCTTGGGCCTCTCTCCTGGAGGCGCTCAGTCAGACCGAGTAGTGACATGTGACAAGACGCTCCTCGGGGCGCGTCTTGCTGGGGCTTCTCTCATGGAGGCGCTCAGTCAGACCCAGTGTTGACATTTGGCAAGACGCTCCTCGGGGCGTGTGTTGCTTGGACCTCTCTCCTGGAGGCGCTCAGTCAGACCCAGTGTTGACATGTGTCAAGACGCTCCTCGGGCGTTTCTTGCTTGGGCCTCTCTCCTGGAGGCGCTCAGTCAGACCCAGAGGTGACATGTTGCAAGACGCTCCTCGGGCCTCTCTCCTGGAGGCGCTCAGTCAGACCCAGTGTTGACATGTGGCAAGACGCTCCTCGGGGCGCGTCTTGCTGGGGCTTCTCTCATGGAGGCACTCAGTCAGACCCAGTGTTGACATGTGGCAAGACGCTCCTCGGGGAACGTCTTGCTTGGGCCTCTCTCCTGGAGGCGCTCAGTCAGACCCAGAGGAGACATGTGTCAAGACGCTCCTCGGGGCGCGTCTTGCTTGGGCCTCTCTCCTGGAGGCGCTCAGTCAGACCGAGGGCTGACATGTGGCAAGACGCTCCTCCGGGTGCGTCTTGCTTGGGCCTCTCTCCTGGAGGCGCTCAGTCAGACCGAGTGCTGACATAAGGCAAGATGCTCCTCAGGGCGTGTCTTGCTTGGGCCTCTCTCCTGGAGGTGCTCAATCAGACCCAGTGGTGACACGTGGCAAGACGCTCCTCGGGGCGCGTCTTGCTTCGGCCTGTCTCCTGGAGGAGCTCAGTCAGACCCAGTGTTGACACGTGGCAAGACGCTCCTCGGGGCGCGTCTTGCTTGGGCCTCTCTCCTGGAGGCGCTCAGTCAGACCCATTGTTGACATGTGGCAAGACACTCCTCGGGGCGCGTCTTGCTTGGGCCTCTCTCATGGAGGCCCTCTGTCAGACCCAGTGTTGACATGTGTCAAGACGCACCTCGGGGCACGTCTTGCTTTGGCCTCTCTCCTGGAGGCGCTCAGTCAGACCGAGTGCTGACATGTGGCAAGAAGCTCCTCGGGGCGCGTCTTGCTTGGGCTTCTCTCCTGGAGGCCCTCAGTCAGACCCATTGTTGACATGTGGCAAGACGCTCCTCGGGGCGCGTCTTGCTTGGGCCTCTCTCCAGAAGGCCCTAAATCAGACCCAGTGTTGACACGTGGCAAGACGCTCCTCGGGGCGCTTCTTGCTTGGGCCTCTCTCCTGGAGGCGCTCAGTCAGACCCAGTGGTGACATGTGGCAAGACGCTCCTCGGGGCGCGTATTGCTTGGGCCTCTCTCCTGGATGCCCTCTGTCAGACCCGCTCCTCGGGGCGCGTATTGCTTGGGCCTCTCTCCTGGATGCCCTCTGTCAGACCCAGTGTTGACATGTGGCAAGACGCTCCTCGGGGCGTGTCTTGCTTGGGCCTCTCTCCAGAAGGCCCTCAATGAGACCCAGTGTTGACACGTGGCAAGACGCTCCTCGGGGCGCTTCTTGCTTGGGCCTCTCTCCTGGAGGCGCTCAGTCAGACCCAGTGGTGACATGTGGCAAGATGCTCCTCGGGGCACGTCTTGCTTGGGCCTCTCTCGTGGAGGCGCTCAGTCAGACCGAGTAGTGACATGTGACAAGACGCTCCTCGGGGCGCGTCTTGCTTGGGCCTCTCTCCTGGAGGCGCTCAGTCAGACCCAGTGTTGACACGTGGCAAGACGCTCCTCGGGGCGCGTCTTGCTTGGGCCTCTCTCCTGGAGGTTCTCAGTCAGACCCAGTGTTGACATGTGGCAAGACGCTCCTCGGGGCACGTCTTGCTTGGGCCTCTCTCCTGGAGGCACTCAGTCAGACCGAGTAGTGACATGTGACAAGACGCTCCTCGGGGTGCGTCTTGCTTTGGCCTCTCTCCTGGAGGCGCTCAGTCAGACCCAGTGTTGACATGTGGCAAGACGCTCCTCGGGGCGCGTCGTGCTTGGGCCTCTCTCCTGGAGGTTCTCAGTCAGACCCAGTGTTGACATGTGGCAAGATGCTCCTCGGGGCGCGTCTTGCTTGGGCCTCTCTCCTGGAGGCGCTCAGTCAGACCCAGTGTTCACATGTGGCAAGAGGCTCCTCGGGGCACGTCTTGCTTGGGCCTCTCTCCTGGAGGCGCTCAGTCAGACCGATTTCTGACATGTGGCAAGACGCTCCTCGGGGCGCGTCTTGCTTGGGCTTCTCTCCTGGAGGCCCTCAGTCAGACCCATTCTTGACATGTGGCAAGACGCTCCTCGGGGCGCGTCTTATTTGGGCCTCTCTCCTGGAGGCGCTCAGTGAGACCGAGTGCTGACATGTGGCAAGACGCTCCTCGGGGCGTGTATTGCTTGGGCCTCTCTCCTGGATGCCCTCTGTCAGACCCAGTGTTGACATGTGGCAAGACGGTCCTCGGGGCGCGTCTTGCTTGGGCCTCTCTCCAGAAGGCCCTCAATCAGACCCAGTGTTGACACGTGGCAAGACGCTCCTCGGGGCGCTTCTTGCTTGGGCCTCTCTCCTGGAGGCGCTCAGTCAGACCCAGTGGTGACATGTGGCAAGATGCTCCTCGGGGCACGTCTTGCTTGGGCCTCTCTCGTGGAGGCGCTCAGTCAGACCGAGTAGTGACATGTGACAAGACGCTCCTCGGGGCACGTCTTGCTTGGGCCTCTCTCCTGGAGGCGCTCAGTCAGACCCAGTGTTGACATGTGGCAAGACGCTCCTCGAGGCGCGTCTTGCTTGGGCCTCTCTCCTGGAGGTTCTCAGTCAGACCCAGTGTTGACATGTGGCAAGATGCTCCTCGGGTCGCGTCTTGCTTGGGCCTCTCTCCTGGAGGCGCTCAGTCAGACCCAGTGTTCACATGTGGCAAGACGCTCCTCGGGGCACGTCTTGCTTGGGCCTCTCTCCTGGAGGCGCTCAGTCAGACCGAGTTCTGACATGTGGCAAGACGCTCCTCGGGCGCGTCTTATTTGGGCCTCTCTCCTGGAGGCGCTCAGTAAGACCGAGTGCTGACATGTGGCAAGACGCTCCTCGGGGCGCTTCTTGCTTGGGCTTCTCTCCTGTAGGCCCTCAGTCAGACCCATTGTTGACATGTGGCAAGATGCTCCTCGGGGCGCATCTTGCTTGGGCCTCTCTCCTGGAGGCCCTCTGTCAGACCCAGTGTTGACATGTGGCAAAACACTCCTCCTGGCGCGTCTTGCTTGGGCTTCTCACCTGGAGGCGCTCAGTCAGACCCAGTGTTGACATGTCGCAAGACGCTCCTCGGGGCGCGTCTTGCTTGGGCCTCTCTCCTGGGGCGGCGATCAGTCAGACCCAGTGTTGACATGTGTCAAGACGCTCCTCGAGCGTTTCTTGCTTGGGCCTCTCTCCTGGAGGCGCTCAGTCAGACCCAGTGTTGACATGTGGCAAGACGCTCCTCGGGGCGCGTCTTGCTTGGGCCTCTCTCCTGGAGGCGCTCAGTCAGACCTAGTGCTGACATGTGGCAAGACGCTCCTCGGGGCGCGTCTTGCTTGGGCTTCTCTCCTGGAGGCCCTCAGTCAGACCCTTCGTTGACATGTGGCAAGACGCTCCTCGGGGCGCGTCTTGCTTGGCCCTCTCTCCTGGAGGCGCTCAGTCAGACCGAGTGCTGACATGTGGCAAGACGCTCCTCGGGGCGCATCTTGCTTGGGCTTCTCTCCTGGAGGCCCTCAGTCAGACCCATTGTTGACATGTGGCAAGACGCTCCTCCGGGCGCATCTTGCTTGGGCCTCTCTCCTGGAGGCGCTCAGTCAGACCGAGTGCTGACATGTGGCAAGACGCTCCTCGGGGCACATCTTGCTGGGGCTTCTCTCCTGGAGGCGCTCAGTCAGACCCAGTGTTGACATGTGACAAGACGCTCCTCGGGGCGCGTCTTGCTGGGGCCTCTCTCCTGGAGGCGCTCAGTCAGACCCAGTGTTGACATGTGGCAAGACACTCCTCGGGGCGCATCTTGCTTGGGCCTCTCTAATGGAGGCCTTCTGTCAGACCCAGTGTTGACATGTGTCAAGACGCTCCTCGGGGCGCATCTTGCTTTGGCCTCTCTCCTGGAGGCGCTCAGTCAGACCGAGTGCTGACATGTGGCAAGAAGCTCCTCGGGGCGCGTCTTCCTTGGGCTTCTCTCCTGGAGGCCCTCAGTCAGACCCATTGTTGACATGTGGCAAGACGCTCCTCGGGGCGCGTATTGCTTGGGCCTCTCTCCTGGATGCCCTCTGTCAGACCCAGTGTTGACATGTGGCAAGACTCTCCTCGGGGCGCGTCTTGCTTGGGCTTCTCACATGGAGGCCCTCAGTCAGACCCAGTGTTGACATGTGTCAAGACGCTCCTCGGGGCGTGTCTTGCTTGGGCCTCTCTCCTGGAGGCGCTCAGTCAGACCCAGTGTTGACATGTGGCAAGACGCTCCTCGGGGCGCTTCTTGCTTGGGCTTCTCTACTGGAGGCCCTCAGTCAGACCCATTGTTGACATGTGACAAGACGCTCCTCGGGGCACGTCTTGTTTGGGCCTCTCTCCTGGAGCCGCTCAGTCAGACCGAGTAGTGACATGTGACAAGACGCTCCTCGGGGCGCGTGTTGCTTGGACCTCTCTCCTGGAGGCGCTCAGTCAGACCCAGTGTTGACATGTGTCAAGACGCTCCTCGGGCGTTTCTTGCTTGGGCCTCTCTCCTGGAGGCGCTCAGTCAGACCGAGGGCTGACATGTGGCAAGACGCTCCTCGGGGCGCGTCTTGCTTGGGCCTCTCTCCAGAAGGCTCTCAATCAGACCCAGTGTTGACACGTGGCAATACGCTCCTCGGGGCGCTTCTTGCTTGGGCCTCTCTCCTGGAGGCGCTCAGTCAGACCCAGTGGTGACATGTGGCAAGACGCTCCTCGGGGCGCGTATTGCTTGGGCCTCTCTCCTGGATGCCCTCTGTCAGACCGAGTAGTGACATGTGACAAGACGCTCCTCGGGGCGCTTCTTGCTTGGGCCTCTCTCCTGGAGGCGCTCAGTCAGACCCAGTGGTGACATGTGGCAAGACGCTCCTCGGGGCACGTCTTGCTTGGGCCTCTCTCGTGGAGGCGCTCAGTCAGACCGAGTAGTGACATGTGACAAGACGCTCCTCGGGGCGCGTCTTGCTTGGGCCTCTCTCCTGGAGGAGCTCAGTCAGACCCAGTGTTGACATGTGGCAAGACGCTCCTCAGGGCGCGTCTTGCTTGGGCCTCTCTCCTGGAGGTTCTCAGTCAGACCCAGTGTTGACATGTGGCAAGATGCTCCTCGGGGCGCGTCTTGCTTGGGCCTCTCTCCTGGAGGAGCTCAGTCAGACCCAGTGTTCACATGTGGCAAGACGCTCCTCGGGGCGCATCTTGCTTGGGCGTCTCTCCTGGAGGCGCTCAGTCAGACCCATTGTTGACATGTGGCAAGACGCTCCTCGGGGCACGTCTTGCTTGGGCCTCTCTCCTGGAGGCGCTCAGTCAGACCGAGTTCTGACATGTGGCAAGACGCTCCTCGAGGCGCGTCTTGCTTGGGCTTCTCTCCTGGAGGCCCTCAGTCAGACCCATTGTTGACATGTGGCAAGACGCTCCTCGGGGCGCGTCTTATTTGGGCCTCTCTCCTGGAGGCGCTCAGTAAGACCGAGTGCTGACATGTGGCAAGACGCTCCTCGGGGCGCTTCTTGCTTGGGCTTCTCTCCTGGAGGCCCTCAGTCAGACCCATTGTTGACATGTGGCAAGATGCTCCTCGGGGTGCATCTTGCTTGGGCCTCTCTCCTTGAGGCCCTCTGTCAGACCCAGTGTTGACATGTGGCAAAACGCTCCTCCGGGCGCGTCTTGCTTGGGCCTCTCTCCTGGAGGCGCTCAGTCAGACCCAGTGTTGACATGTGGCAAGACGCTCCTTGGGGCGCGTCTTGCTTGGGCCTCTCTCCTGGAGGCGCTCAGTCAGACCGAGTGCTGACATGTGGCAAGACGCTACCGACGCGGTCTTTAGCGTTTGCGTATATAAAGAAGGTCGATGACATTTACAGACCCGGCGGCGTGGGCACCACAGTAGAACAACAAGGTGCTCTCAAGCGCACACAGATACTGAACGCATTGTCACTCGTGATGTCTATACTGACATGCCCGATTCTAATTTCTATGTATATTAAATTATGACAAGAGCTACTTTAGGTGGTTACAATTACACTCTGACCACGTGCATTAGTTTCTGCTAGTGCCCTTTAAATACATTTGCCCACTTGCTCTAACTGCCATTAAACCCACACGTACAACATCCAAGAAAAACAATGATCTCGCTGTCTGTACTGGGTGTATTCTCAGTAGTCGCAGTTGCTCAGGCCATGGTGGTACTCTCACATAACGCCTCTGAGATACGTCCCATCACACCACCTCCTAGACTACTCGCGAAAGAGTATTCAACACCCCCCTTGTACGAAGACAACCATTATAACGAGCACAGCACAACGCTTGCCGCACACAAAGACAACTTGCAGGAGACAACGCTACCACCTGTTATGAGAACAACGGATTCGAGTGACAACGATCGCGACTATGACGAGCACATTACAGCACCCTCTGTGCACGAAGACCAGGTGCAGGAGACAATGCTACCACCTGTCATGAGAAACAAGAGTTTGGTTAACAATGATCATCGTCGTGTCCCATTGAAAACGGGCGCACCATCGCACACATCGTACATGTGTGTTAACCCACCTGCGACAGACTTTGTGTGTTGCATCTCATCGAGATGTATTGACGTCTGTGTCAATACAGGAGTCTATAAGCTGGGAGCTGGACGCTAACGACCCGTGCATGCGCCACACAAAAGGTAACTCGACTAACTACAAAACGCATATTGTGATGTAGAAAGTTGGCTCAACTGTTTGAATCAGCTGCAGCTGCGGTTTACTCACGACGTGAATTGCACGCTTGTTAGAAGTACATTCGGAGCACTTAAAAAATACATCGCTCTCATCGAGTTCCGTCTCAGTGTTCACCGGCTGATGTGCAAGAGCGTGACATGGGATCGCCAGGAACTTACTTAAGGACTATCATCTCATTTGGCATTTACTCACGGACCCAAGAAACCAGTTCCGAAAAATGGTCGAGAATTATAACTTGTCTAATAGCAACTGGAAGATATGTTGCGTCATAAGCCTCTGATGGTTCACAAGGTGCACGGTCCACTCGAAATCCTAATGCTGTATTTGTAGTACATACACTAAGTCTTCTCTGTTGATGTCAGACTAGAGTTTTATTAGAGTTTTACTTTGCAACAATGGGATTCGAGCAATTGATGTGTATATTTTTAATAGTGCACAATGCTACTATTCCTAGGCTGAATGTATGACATGGCTCTTATGTATCATTATGTATCGTTTCCATTAAGTACTAATTTAAATAAAGTCCCTCTGTCCTCAGTGCTAGGTTGTGGGTTTAATACACATTATTATGATCAACCTGTTGAATAGTATAATAACAATATTCCTGTAAAAGTCATTTAGTAATGAACAACCTCAGTTCTGTGAAAGAACATCATGTCTCTGATGTGTACACTGCAGGCCTGACCGGGGTTTGCACGCAAGGGCCTGTGTGTGTGTGTGTGTGTGTGCGTGCGTGCGTGCGTGCGTGCGTGCGTGTGTGTGTGTGTGTGTGTGTGTGTGTGTGTGAAACAAATAAAGATAAATATAGCGAGTGCGGCCACGAGCGGTCGTGCAGGGTAGAGGCTGCGCGAAAACACCTCTAAAACAAGCGCGTGCCCACGCCCGATCCGTGGAAGCACGTAGAACTAGCCAACGTACTAGCAGAAATCAATGATCGCACACGGGTCATTGAGTGTGTACAGGGTTCGTCTGCGTGTGTGGCATTGGGCAATCTAGCGGCAACCGAGTGGCCTGAAGGCGGAACCGGCCAACCCGTAGCCCTCACCATCGTTGCTCTTCGAGATGAACTATTGCTAAAGATGATCGTCCTCATCAACCACGGCGCTACCAGAGTATATCGTAACGAAGACCCTCTCCGCGACCTCGCGGCCAGTGTGCGCAGTGTACAGCAAATGACAAACGATGTTGCGAGCGATATATCGGAAAAACTTTGCACTGACGCGAAGGTCGCCACTGCAGGTTGTGTGAGTCTCGCGCAAAGTGCCATATCAAACGTGCGCAAGCTAGTGACAAGCAACTTCACCAGATCCGTAGATTCTGCATACGCTCGGATACCAATGAAAGTATCGAGAGATAACACCGACACGAGTTGCGCGACGGCGCTGGCTGCAGTCGCTACAACACTGGATTTATTAATCAACGTAATTGTGATCTTAATGGCTTATCGAGTGTGAACCAGAAACTACAACCAGTACTACAGAAAACTGGCATGAGGGTCGCGGTCTAACGTTATGTTGGTGTCTCGCATCGACCGTCGACGGCCGTTTGCCAGCAGCTGAAAATGGCACAGTTGACGAAATGGAAACGCCGACCGTCGATAGTGCACTCTCGCAAGTTCCAACCGCACCATCTCAGGAGACAGACCACAGAGTCATATTAGCGGAGGGTAGATAGAAAATGCGCAAACCGCCGCAACCGCCCATATACATACTATACGAGTTCAACATAGAGTGGAGTAAGAAGTTACCACCGATTGTATTTCCAACGTGCAAGCAGCTGGTGTGTGACGCTTTACTTGAGTATTACAGAGGTTGCGATGTCCTGTGTTCCACGAGCGCATGGAAACAAGTGAACGAACTTCTACGGACCGTACTGTTGGGGTATGAGCGAGCTGTAAAATCAATACACGCTAGACACGCGGACTTTGCCGCGTTACTGGACACGCATATCGCCACAACAAAACCGGGTCAAGTGTTCGGGGCGTCACCGCGCTCGACTATACACGTCTTGGCCTACCACGAGTACATGAGCCCACAGATCCTAAGCGAGGTCGAAGCCGTTGTGTCTACCCAACGCAAATTCAGCACAGCCGTGCGCGCTAAGACAAGTCCCTCTAGACTGCTGGAAACTTTGGAAACGTGGAAGGCTGGCGTGTACGCGCTTTCTACACATCTCAACGGTATGATCGCGATACTCTCAGCCGCACAACAACTAATGGTCATGTGTTCGGAAGGTCTGATCAGGTCTGACATGACCGGTTGTCAATCCACGTCGAGCGTGCACTCACACACGGATATCCTGTCGTACAGTAAAGCGACGGCGACCTCTACGCTCACGTTGATCGCCGATGTTTAGAAGGGCAATTGAGTGTGTTGGCTGACAAAAGCTATGGTGACCGACGGTCGCGTCGACTACAATGTGCCTCACTGCGACTGGAGAGGCGTATGTGATCCTTTGCAAATCGACAACACCACCGCGGTCGAGTGCGAAGTCACGGTCGGCGGCGTGTTGTCCTTACTGTGCCCCATACAATGTGACGGTCCGTGTCACGGACCGGTGTGTTACGACCCGACTAACGAAACGTACCAGGTGATAACATTCCATCCGCCCATTACAGCGGAGCGAGCGTTTCGCCACACTCCCAAACCAAGGTTAATAGTTGTAGCGCACGCCCTTTCAGACCTCGGTGCACGCGAAACACTGGCGTACGCTCACAACATCACGCTCGAGACAGCTCAAGCGTTACGCGAAACAAAGGACGTGTTCAAATCCATAGAGAATATACGGTCTTTAGCGTATGCGTATATAAAGAAGGTCGATGACATTTGCAGACCCGGCGGCGTGGGCACCACAGTAGAACAACAAGGTGCTCTCAAGCGCACACAGTTACTGGCCGCATTATCACTCGCGATGTCTATCCTGACATGCCCGTTTCTGATTTCTATGTATATTAAATTATGACAAGAGCTACGGTGGTTACGATTACACTCTGACCACGTGCCTTAGTTTCTGCTAGTGACCTATAAATACATTTGCCCACTTGCTCCCACTGCCATTAAAGCGGCTGTACCCACACAAACAACACCCAAGAAAAAAAATGATCTTGCTGTCTGTACTGGGTGTACTCTCAGTAGTCGCAGTTGCTCAGGCCATGGTGGTACGCTCACATAACGCCTCTGAGATACGTCCCATCACACCACCTCCTAGACTACTCGCGAAGGAGTATTCAACACCCCCTTTGTACGAAGACAACCATTATAACGAGCACAGCAAAACGCTTGCCGCACGCGAAGACAACATGCAGGAGACAACGCTACCACCTGTCGTGAGAACAACGGATTCGAGTGACAACGATCGCGACTATGACGAGCACATTACAGCACCCTCTGTGCACGAAGACCAGGTGCAGGAGACAACGCTACCACCTGTCGTGAGAAACAAGAGTTTGGTTAACAATGATCATCGTCGTGTCCCATTGTAAACGGGCGCGCCATCGCACACATCGTACATGTGTGTTAACCCACCTGTATGCGACAGACTTTGTGTGTTGCATGACATCGAGATGTATTGACGTCTGTGTCAATACAGGACTCTCTATAAGCCGGGAGCTGGACGCTAACGACCCGTGCATGCGCCACACAAAAGGTATCGTACATATGTTAACCCACCTGTATGCGACAGACTTTGTGTGTTGCATGACATCGAGATGTATTGACGTCTGTGTCAATACAGGACTCTCTAAGCTGGGAGCTGGACGCTAACGACCCGTGCATGCGCCACACAAAAGGTAACTCGACTAACTACAAAACGCATATTGTGATGTAGAAAGTTGGCTCGACTGTTTGAATCAGCTGCAGCTGCGGTTTACTCACGAAGTGAATCGCACGCTTGTTAGAAGTACATTCGGAGCACTTAAAAAATACATCGCTCTCATCGAGTTCCGTCTCAGCGTTCACCGGCAGATGGGCAAGAGCGTGACATGGGATCGCCAGGAACTTACTTAAGGACTATCATCTCATTTGGCATTTACTCACGGACCCAAGAAACCAGTTCCGAAAAATGGTCGAGAATTATAACTTGTCTAATAGCAACTGGAAGATATGTTGCGTCATAAGCCTCTGATGGTTCACAAGGTGCACGGTCCACTCGAAATCCTAATGCTGTATTTGTAGTACATACACTAAGTCTTCTCTGTTGATGTCTGACTAGAGTTTTATTAGAGTTTTACTTTGCAACAATGGGATTCGAGCAATTGATGTGTATATTTTTAATAGTGCACAATGCTACTATTCCTAGGCTGAATGTATGACATGGCTCTTATGTATCATTATGTATCGTTTCCATTAAGTACTAATTTAAATAAAGTCCCTCTGTCCTCAGTGCTAGGTTGTGGGTTTAATACACATTATTATGATCAACCTGTTGAATAGTATAATAACAATGATCCTGTAAAAGTCATTTAGTAATGAACAACCTCAGTTCTGTGAAAGAACATCATGTCTCTGATGTGTACACTGCAGGCCTGACCGGGGTTTGCATGCAAGGGCCTGTGTGTGTGTGTGTGTGTGTGTGTGTGTGTGTGTGTATGTGTGTGTGTGTGTGTTTGTGTGTGTGTGTGTGTGTGTGTGTGTGTGTGTGTGTGTGTGTGTGTGTGTGTGTGTGTGTGTGTGTGTGTGTGTGTGTGTGTGTGTGTGAAACAAATAAAGATAAAAATAGCTAGTGTGGCCACGAGCGGTCGTGCAGGGTAGAGGCTGCGCGAAAACGCCTCTAAAACAAGCGCGTGCCCACACCCGATCCGTGGAAGCACGTAGAACTAGCAAACGTACTAGCAGAAATCAACGATCGCACACGGGTCATTGAGTGTGTACAGGGTTCGTCTATGTGTGTGGCATTGGGCAATCTAGCGGCAACCGAGTGGCCTGAAGGTGGAACCGGCCAACCCGTCGCCCTCACCATCGTTGCGCTTCGAGATGAACTATTGCTAAAGATGATCGTCTTCGTCAACCACGGCGTTACCAGAGTTACCACGACATGCGCCTTAAAAGCGTTCTCGTTTGGGTCAGCGCCACCAGAATTGAATTGGCAAGTCAGCGGATATTACACAACTCGTAACGAAGACCCTCTCCGCGACCTCGCGGCCAGTGTGCGCAGTGTACAGCAAATGACAAACGATGTTGCGAGCGATATATCGGAAAAACTTTGCACTGACGCGACGGTCGCCACTGCAGGTTGTGTGAGTCTCACGCAAAGTGCCATATCAAACGTGCGCAAGCTAGTGACAAGCAACTTCACCAGATCCGTAGATTCTGCATACCCTCGGATACGAATGAAAGTATCGAGAGATAACACCGACACGAGTTGCGCGACGGCGCTTGCTGCAGTCGCTACAACACTGGATTTATTAATCAACGTAATTGTGATCGTAATGGCGTTTCGAGTGTGCACCAGAAACTACAACCAGTACTACAGAAAACTGGCATGAGGGTCGCGGTCTAACGTTATGTTGGTGTCTCGCATCGACCGTCGACGGCCGTTTGCCAGCGGCTGAAAATGCCACAGTTGACGAAATGGAAACGCCGACCGTCGATAGCGCACTCTCGCAAGTTCCAACCGCACCATCTCAGGAGACAGACCACAGAGTCATATTAGCGGAGGGTAGATAGAAAATGCGCAAACCGCCGCAACCGCCCATATACATACTATACGAGTTCAACATAGAGTGGAGTAAGAAGTTACTACCGATTGTATTTCCAACGTGCAAGCAGCTGGTGTGTGACGCTTTACTTGAGTATCACAGAGGTTGTGATGTCCTGTGTTCAACGAGCGCATGGAAACAAGTGAACGAACTTCTACCGACGGTACTATTGGGGTATGAGCGAGCTGTAAAATCAATACAAGCTAGGCACGCGGACTTTGCCGTGTTACTGGACACGCATATCGCAACAACAAAACCGGGTCAAGTGTTCGGGGCGTCACCGCGCTCGACTATACATGTCTTGGCCTACCACGAGTACATGAGCCCACAAGATCCTAAGCGAGGTCGAAGCCGTTGTGTCTACCCAACGCAAATTCAGCACAGCCGTGCGCGCTAAGACAAGTCCCTCTAGACTGCTGGAAACTTTGGAAACGTGGAATGCTGGCGTGTACGCGCTTCCTACACATCTCAACGGTATGATCGCGATACTCTCGGCCGCACAACAACTAATGGTCATGTGTTCGGAAGGTCTGATCAGGTCTGACATGACCGGTTGTCAATCGACGTCGAGCGTGCACTCACACACGGATATCCTGGCGTACAGTAAAACGACAGCGACCTCTATGCTCAGGTTGATCGCCGATGTAATAGATTCTACCTTCTTGTAACGTTTCAGCATGATTGGACCTTGTTTTCACACAAATGAACCCAGAATGATGTGAAATTGTGCTTCGTGCAACATAATTCTGGGTGCCATTTAAAAACCATAAGTGCTAATGACTCCATTCCTTTTTGTGGTTGTAGGGGCTGTTGATTGGAGTACACTAAAACAAACCTGATCTCTATAGGACATTCAGAAGCCAAGTTATAAGCCCACAAATGTGAAACTGGACTACTTCTTTAAAGTGACACCAGGCCCGGTGACCTTTGGGACATGGTTTGACCCCCTATAGGAATGTGCGATCATCATGAAACGTTCAGATCACTTACAACTCAATAGATTCTACCTTCTTGTAACGTTTCAGCCTGACTGGACCTTGTTTTCACACAAATGGACCCAGAATGATGTGAAATTGTGCTTCGTACAACATAATTCTGGGTGCCATTTAAAAAACATAAGTGCTAATGACTCCATTCCTTTTTGTGGTTGTAGGGGCTGTTGATTGGAGTACACTAAAACAAACCTGATCTCTCTAGGACATTCAGAAGCCAAGTTATAAGCCCACAAATGTGTAACTGGACTACTTCTTTACATTGACACCAGATCCGGTGACCTCTGGGACATGGTTTGACCCCCTTAGGAAAGTGCTATCATCATGAAACGTTCAGATCACTTACAACTCAATAGATTCTACCTTCCTGTAACGTTTCAGCCTTATTGGACCTTGTTTTCACACAAATGAACCCAGAATGATGTGAAATTGTGCTTCGTGCAACATAATTCTGGGTGCCATTTACAAACCATAAGTGCTAATGACTCCATTCCTTTTTGTGGCTGTAGGGGCTGTTGATTGGAGTACACTAAAACAAGCCTGACCTCTCTAGGACATTCAGAAGCCAAGTTATAAGCCCACAAAGGTGTAACTGGACTACTTCTTTAAAGTGACACCAGGCCCGGTGACCTTTGGGACATGGTTTGACCCCCTTAGGAAAGTGCTATCATCATGAAACGTTCAGATCACTTACAACTCAATAGATTCTACCTTCTTGTAACGTTTCAGCCTGATTGGACCTTGTTTTCACTCAAATGGACCCAGAATGATGTGAAATTGTGCTTCGTGCAACATAATTCTGGGTGCCATTTACAAACCATAAGTGCTAATGACTCCATTCCTTTTTGTGGCTGTAGGGGCTGTTGATTGGAGTACACTAAAACAAGCCTGACCTCTCTAGGACATTCAGAAGCCAAGTTATAAGCCCACAAAGGTGTAACTGGACTACTTCTTTAAAGTTACACCAGGCCCGGTGACCTTTGGGACATGGTTTGACCCCCTTAGGAAAGTGCTATCATCATGAAACGTTCAAATCACTTACAACTCAATAGATTCTACCTTCCTGTAACGTTTCAGCCTGACTGGATCTTGTTTTCACACAAATGAACCCAGAATGATGTGAAATTGTGCTTCGTGCAACATAATTCTGGGTACCATTTGAAAACCATAAGTGCTAATGACTCCATTCCTTTTTGGGGTAATGGGGGCTGTCAAACGGAGTACTCTAAAACAAACCTGACCTCTCTAGGATATTCAGAAGCCAAGTTATAAGCCCACAAAGGTGTAACTGGACTACATCTTTAAAGTGACACCAGGCCCGGTGACCTTTGGGACATGGTTTGACCCCCTATAGGAATGTGCGATCATCATGAAACGTTCAGATCACTTACAACTCAATAGATTCTACCTTCTTGTAACGTTTCAGCCTGATTGGACCTTGTTTTCACACAAATGAACCCAGAATGATGTGAAATTGTGCTTCGTGCAACATAATTCTGGGTACCATTTGAAAACCATAAGTGCTAATGACTCCATTCCTTTTTGGGGTAATGGGGGCTGTTAAATGGAGTACTCTAAAACAAACCTGACCTCTCTAGGATATTCAGAAGCCAAGTTATAAGCCCACAAAGGTGTAACTGGACTACTTCTTTAAAGTGACTCCAGGCCCGGTGACCTTTGGGACATGGTTTGACCCCCTATGGGAATGTGCGATCATCATGAAACGTTCAGATCACTTACAACTCAATAGATTCTACCTTCTTGTAACGTGTCAGCCTTAATGGACCTTGTTTTCACACAAATGAACCCAGAATGATGTGAAATTGTGCTTCGTGCAACATAATTCTGGGTGCCATTTACAAACCATAAGTGCTAATGACTCCATTCCTTTTTGTGGCTGTAGGGGCTGTTGATTGGAGTACACTAAAACAAGCCTGACCTCTCTAGGACATTCAGAAGCCAAGTTATAAGCCCACAAAGGTGTAACTGGACTACTTCTTTAAAGTGACACCAGGCCCGGTGACCTTTGGGACATGGTTTGACCCCCTTAGGAAAGTGCTATGATCATGAAACGTACAAATCACTTACAACTCAATAGATTCTACCTTCCTGTAACGTTTCAGCCTGACTGGACCTTGTTTTCACACAAATGAACCCAGAATGATGTGAAATTGTGCTTCGTGCAACATAATTCTGGGTACCATTTGAAAACCATAAGTGCTAATGACTCCATTCCTTTTTGGGGTAATGGGGGCTGTTAAATGGAGTACTCTAAAACAAACCTGACCTCTCTAGGATATTCAGAAGCCAAGTTATAAGCCCACAAAGGTGTAACTGGACTACATCTTTAAAGTGACACCAGGCCCGGTGACCTTTGGGACATGGTTTGACCCCCTATAGGAATGTGCGATCATCATGAAACGTTCAGATCACTTACAACTCAATAGATTCTACCTTCTTGTAACGTTTCAGCCTGATTGGACCTTGTTTTCACTCAAATGGACCCAGAATGATGTGAAATTGTGCTTCGTGCAACATAATTCTGGGTGCCATTTACAAACCATAAGTGCTAATGACTCCATTCCTTTTTGTGGCTGTAGGGGCTGTTGATTGGAGTACACTAAAACAAGCCTGACCTCTCTAGGACATTCAGAAGCCAAGTTATAAGCCCACAAAGGTGTAACTGGACTACTTCTTTAAAGTTACACCAGGCCCGGTGACCTTTGGGACATGGTTTGACCCCCTTAGGAAAGTGCTATCATCATGAAACGTTCAAATCACTTACAACTCAATAGATTCTACCTTCCTGTAACGTTTCAGCCTGACTGGATCTTGTTTTCACACAAATGAACCCAGAATGATGTGAAATTGTGCTTCGTGCAACATAATTCTGGGTACCATTTGAAAACCATAAGTGCTAATGACTCCATTCCTTTTTGGGGTAATGGGGGCTGTCAAATGGAGTACTCTAAAACAAACCTGACCTCTCTAGGATATTCAGAAGCCAAGTTATAAGCCCACAAAGGTGTAACTGGACTACATCTTTAAAGTGACACCAGGCCCGGTGACCTTTGGGACATGGTTTGACCCCCTATAGGAATGTGCGATCATCATGAAACGTTCAGATCACTTACAACTCAATAGATTCTACCTTCTTGTAACGTTTCAGCCTGATTGGACCTTGTTTTCACACAAATGAACCCAGAATGATGTGAAATTGTGCTTCGTGCAACATAATTCTGGGTACCATTTGAAAACCATAAGTGCTAATGACTCCATTCCTTTTTGGGGTAATGGGGGCTGTTAAATGGAGTACTCTAAAACAAACCTGACCTCTCTAGGATATTCAGAAGCCAAGTTATAAGCCCACAAAGGTGTAACTGGACTACTTCTTTAAAGTGACTCCAGGCCCGGTGACCTTTGGGACATGGTTTGACCCCCTATGGGAATGTGCGATCATCATGAAACGTTCAGATCACTTACAACTCAATAGATTCTACCTTCTTGTAACGTTTCAGCCTTAATGGACCTTGTTTTCACACAAATGAACCCAGAATGATGTGAAATTGTGCTTCGTGCAACATAATTCTGGGTGCCATTTACAAACCATAAGTGCTAATGACTCCATTCCTTTTTGTGGCTGTAGGGGCTGTTGATTGGAGTACACTAAAACAAGCCTGACCTCTCTAGGACATTCAGAAGCCAAGTTATAAGCCCACAAAGGTGTAACTGGACTACTTCTTTAAAGTGACACCAGGCCCGGTGACCTTTGGGACATGGTTTGACCCCCTTAGGAAAGTGCTATGATCATGAAACGTACAAATCACTTACAACTCAATAGATTCTACCTTCCTGTAACGTTTCAGCCTGACTGGACCTTGTTTTCACACAAATGAACCCAGAATGATGTGAAATTGTGCTTCGTGCAACATAATTCTGGGTACCATTTGAAAACCATAAGTGCTAATGACTCCATTCCTTTTTGGGGTAATGGGGGCTGTTAAATGGAGTACTCTAAAACAAACCTGACCTCTCTAGGATATTCAGAAGCCAAGTTATAAGCCCACAAAGGTGTAACTGGACTACATCTTTAAAGTGACACCAGGCCCGGTGACCTTTGGGACATGGTTTGACCCCCTATAGGAATGTGCGATCATCATGAAACGTTCAGATCACTTACAACTCAATAGATTCTACCTTCTTGTAACGTTTCAGCCTGATTGGACCTTGTTTTCACACAAATGAACCCGGAATGATGTGAAATTGTGCTTCGTGCAACATAATTCTGGGTACCATTGGAAAACCATAAGTGCTAATGACTCCACTCCTCTTTGGGGTAATGGGGGCTGTTAAATGGAGTACTCTAAAACAAACCTGACCTCTCTAGGATATTCAGAAGCCAAGTTATAAGCCCACAAAGGTGTAACTGGACTACATCTTTAAAGTGACACCAGGCCAGGTGACCTTTGGGACATGGTTTGACCCCCTATAGGAATGTGCGATCATCATGAAACGTTCAGATCACTTACAACTCAATAGATTCTACCTTCTTGTAACGTTTCAGCCTGATTGGACCTTGTTTTCACACAAATGAACCCAGAATGATGTGAAATTGTGCTTCGTGCAACATAATTCTGGGTGCCATTTACAAACCATAAGTGCTAATGACTCCATTCATTTTTGTGGTTGTAGGGGCTGTTGATTGGAGTACACTAAAACAAAACTGACCTCTCTAGGACATTCAGAAGCCAAGGTATAAGCCCACAAATGTGAAACTGGACTACTTCTTTAAAGTGACACCAGGCCCGGTGACCTTTGGGACATGGTTTGACCCCCTATAGGAATGTGCGATCATCATGAAACGTTCAGATCACTTACAACTCAATAGATTCTACCTTCTTGTAACGTTTCAGCCTGACTGGACCTTGTTTTCACACAAATGGACCCAGAATGATGTGAAATTGTGCTTCGTGCAACATAATTCTGGGTGCCATTTAAAAACCATAAGTGCTAATGACTCCATTCCTTTTTGTGGTTGTAGGGGCTGTTGATTGGAGTACACTAAAACAAACCTGATCTCTCTTGGACATTCAGAAGCCAAGTTATAAGCCCACAAATGTGTAACTGGACTACTTCTTTACATTGACACCAGATCCGGTGACCTCTGGGACATGGTTTGACCCCCTTAGGAAAGTGCAATCTTCATGAAACGTTCAGATCACTTACAACTCAATAGATTCTACCTTCCTGTAACATTTCAGCCTGATTGGACCTTGTTTTCACACAAATGGACCCAGAATGATGTGAAATTGTGCTTTGTGCAACATAATTCTGGGTGCCATTTAAAAACCATAAGTGCTAATGACTCCATTCCTTTTTGGGGTAATGGGGGCTGTTAATTGGAGTACTCTAAAACAAACCTGACCTCTCTAGGATATTCAGAAGCCAAGTTATAAGCCCACAAAGGTGTAACTGGACTACTTCTTTAAAGTGACACCAGGCCCGGTGACCTTTGGGACATGGTTTGACCCCCTATAGGAATGTGCGATCATCATGAAACGTTCAGATCACTTACAACTCAATAGATTCTACCTTCTTGTAACGTTTCAGCCTTAATGGACCTTGTTTTCACACAAATGAACCCAGAATGATGTGAAATTGTGCTTCGTGCAACATAATTCTGGGTGCCATTTACAAACCATAAGTGCTAATGACTCCATTCCTTTTTGTGGCTGTAGGGGCTGTTGATTGGAGTACACTAAAACAAGCCTGACCTCTCTAGGACATTCAGAAGCCTAGTTATAAGCCCACAAAGGTGTAACTGGACTACTTCTTTAAAGTGACACCAGGCCCGGTGACCTTTGGGACATGGTTTGACCCCCTTAGGAAAGTGCTATCATCATGAAACATTCAGATCACTTACAACTCAATAGATTCTACCTTCCTGTAACGTTTCAGCCTGACTGGACCTTGTTTTCACACAAATGAACCCAGAATGATGTGAAATTGTGCTTCGTGCAACATAATTCTGGGTGCCATTTGAAAACCATAAGTGCTAATGACTCCATTCCTTTTTGGGGTAATGGGGGCTGTTAAATGGAGTACTCTAAAACAAACCTGACCTCTCTAGGATATTCAGAAGCCAAGTTATAAGCCCACAAAGGTGTAACTGGACTACTTCTTTAAAGTGACACCAGGCCCGGTGACCTTTGGGACATGGTTTGACCCCCTATAGGAATGTGCGATCATCATGAAACGTTCAGATCACTTACAACTCAATAGATTCTACCTTCCTGTAACGTTTCAGCCTGAATGGACCTTGTTTTCACACAAATGAACCCAGAATGATGTGAAATTGTGCTTCGTGCAAAATAATTCTGGGTGCCATTTACAAAACATAAGTGCTAATGACTCCATTCCTTTTTGTGGTTGTAGGGGCTGTTGATTGGAGTACACTAAAACAAACTTGACCTCTCTAGGACATTCAGAAGCCAAGTTATAAGCCCACAAAGGTGTAACTGGACTACATCTTTAAAGTGACACCAGGCCCGGTGACCTTTGGGACATGGTTTGGCACCCTATAGGAATGTGCGATCATCATGAAACATTCAGATCACTTACAACTCAATAGATTCTACCTTCTTGTAATGTTTCAGCCTGATTGGACCTTGTTTTCACACCAATGAACCCAGAATGATGTGAAATTGTGCTTCGTGCAGCATAATTCTGGGTGCAATTTACAAACCATAAGTGCTAATGACTCCATTCATTTTTGTGGTTGTAGGGGCTGTTGATTGGAGTACACTAAAACAAACCTGACCTCTCTAGGACATTTAGAAGCCAAGTTATAAGCCCACAAATGTGAAACTGGACTACTTGTTTAAAGTGACACCAGGCCCGGTGACCTTTGGGACATGGTTTGACCCCCTATAGGAATGTGCGATCATCATGAAACATTCAGATCACTTACAACTCAATAGATTCTACCTTCTTGTAACGTTTCAGCCTGATTGGACCTTGTTTTCACACAAATGGACCCAGAATGATGTAAAATAGTGCTTCGTGCAACATAATTCTGGGTGCCATTTAAAAACCATAAGTGCTAATGACTAAATTCCTTTTTGGGGTAATGGGGGCTGTTAATTGGAGTACTCTAAATTAAACCTGACCTCTCTAGGATATTCAGAAGCCAAGTTATAAGCCCACAAATGTGTAACAGGACTACTTCTTTAAAGTGACACCAGGCCCGGTGACCTTTGGGACATGGTTTGACCCCCTTAGGAAAGTGCTCTCATCATGAAACGTTCAGATCACTTACAACTCAATAGATTCTACCTTCCTGTAACGTTTCAGCTTGATTGGACCTTGTTTTCACACAAATGGACCCAGAATGATGTGAAATTGTGCTTCGTGCAACATAATTCTGGGTGCCATTTACAAACCATAAGTGCCAATGACTCCATTCCTTTTTGTGGCTGTAGGGGCTGTTGATTGGAGTACACTAAAACAAGCCTGACCTCTCTAGGACATTCAGAAGCCAAGTTATAAGCCCACAAAGGTGTAACTGGACTACTTCTTTAAAGTGACACCAGGCCCGGTGACCTTTGGGACATGGTTTGACCCCCTATAGGAATGTGCGATCATCATGAAACGTTCAGATCACTTACAACTCAATAGATTCTACCTTCTTGTAACGTTTCAGCCTTAATGGACCTTGTTTTCACACAAATGGACCCAGAATGATGTGAAATTGTGCTTCGTGCAACATAATTCTGGGTGCCATTTACAAACCATAAGTGCTAATGACTCCATTCCTTTTTGTGGTTGTAGGGGCTGTTGATTGAAGTACTCTGAAACAAACCTGATCTCTCTAGGATATTCAGAAGCCAAGTTATAAGCCCACAAATGTGTAACTGGACTACTTCTTTAAATTGACACCAGATCCGGTGACCTTTGGGACATGGTTTGACCCCCTTAGGAAAGTGCTATCATCATGAAAGGTTCAGATCACTTACAACTCAATAGATTCTACCTTCCTGTAACGTTTCAGCCTGATTGGACCTTGTTTTCACACAAATGAACCCAGAATGATGTGAAATTGTGCTTCGTGCAACATAATTCTGGGTGCCATTTACCAACCATAAGTGCTAATGACTCCATTCCTTTTTGTGGTTGTAGGGGCTGTTGATTGGAGTACACCAAAACAAACCTGATCT
Organism: Nothobranchius furzeri; assembly: GCF_043380555.1. Classification (NCBI taxonomy): domain Eukaryota; kingdom Metazoa; phylum Chordata; class Actinopteri; order Cyprinodontiformes; family Nothobranchiidae; genus Nothobranchius; species Nothobranchius furzeri. The sequence continues at coordinate 16,048,434 of NC_091747.1, read as the reverse complement.
TTCTAGGACATTCAGAAGCCAAGTTATAAGCCCACAAAGGTGTAACTGGACTACTTCTTTAAAGTGACACCAGATCCGGTGACCTTTGGGACATAATTTGACCCCCTTAGGAATGTGAGATCATCATGAAACTTTCAGATCAATTAAACTCAATAGATTGTACCTTCTTGTAACGTTTCAGCCTGATTGGACCTTGTTTTCACACAAATGGACCCAGAATGATGTGAAATTGTGCTTCGTGCAACATAATTCTGGGTGCCATTTACAAACCATAAGTGCTAATGACTCCATTCCTTTTTGTGGTTGTAGGGGCTGTTGATTGGAGTACACTAAAACAAACCTGATCTCTCTAGGACATTCAGAAGCCAAGTTATAAGCCCACAAATGTGTAACTGGACTACTTCTTTAAAGTGACACCAGATCCGGTGACTTTTGGGACATGGTTTGACCCACTTAGGAATGTGCGATCATCATGAAACATTCAGATCACTTACAACTCAATAGATTCTACCTTCTTGAAACGTTTCAGCCTTATTGGACCTTGTTTTCACACAAATGGACCCAGAATGATGTGAAATTGTGCTTCGTGCAACATAATTCTGGGTGCCATTTAAAAACCATAAGTGCTAATGACTCCATTTCTTTTTGAGGTAATAGGGGCTGTTAATTGGAGTACTCCAAAACAAACCTGACCTCTCTAGGATATTCAGAAGCCAAGTTATAAGCCCACAAATGTGTAACTGGACTACTTCTTTAAAGTGACACCAGATCCGGTGACCTTTAGGACATGGTTTGACCCCCTTAGGAAAGTGCGATCATCATGAAACGTTCAGATCACTTACAACTCAATAGATTCTACCATCCTGTAACGTTTCAGCCTGATTGGACCTTGTTTTCACACAAATGAACCCAGAATGATGTGAAATTGTGCTTTGTGCAACATAATTCTGGGTGCCATTTAAAAACCATAAGTGCTAATGACTCCATTCCTTTTTGGGGTAATGGGGGCTGTTAATTGGAGTACTCTAAAACAAACCTGACCTCTTTAGGATATTCAGAAGCCAAGTTATAAGCCCACAAATGTGTAACTGGACTACTTCTTTAAATTGACAACAGATCCGGTGACCTCTGGGACATGGTTTGACCCCCTTAGGAAAGTGCTATCATCATGAAACGTTCAGATCACTTACAACTCAATAGATTCTACCTTCCTGTAACGTTTCAGCCTGATTGGACCTTGTTTTCACACAAATGGACCCAGAATGATGTGAAATTGTGCTTCGTGCAACATAATTCTGGGTGCCATTTAAAAACCATAAGTGCTAATGACTCAATTCCTTTTTGTGGTTGTAGGGGCTGTTGATTGGAGTACACTAAAACAAACCTGATCTCTCTAGGACATTCAGAAGCCAAGTTATAAGCCCACAAATGTGTAACTGGACTACTTTTTTAAATTGACACCGATCCGGTGACCTTTGGGACATGGTTTTACCTCCTTAGGAAAGTGCTATCATCATGAAACGTTCAGATCACTTACAACTCAATAGATTCTACCTTCCTGTAACGTTTCAGCCTGATTGGACCTTGTTTTCACACAAATGAACCCAGAATGATGTGAAATTGTGCTTTGTGCCACATAATTCTGGGTGCCATTTACAAACCATGAGTGCTAATGACTCCATTCCTTTTTGTGGTTGTAGGGGCTGTTGATTGGAGTACACTAAAACAAACCTGATCTCTCTAGGACATTCAGAAGCCAAGTTATAAGCCCACAAATGTGTAACTGGACTACTTCTTTAAAGTGACACCAGATCCGGTGACTTTTGGGACATGGTTTGACCCACTTAGGAATGTGCGATCATCATGAAACGTTCAGATCACTTACAACTCAATAGATTCTACCTTCTTGAAACGTTTCAGCCTTATTGGACCTTGTTTTCACACAAATGGACCCAGAATGATGTGAAATTGTGCTTCGTGCAACATAATTCTGGGTGCCATTTAAAAACCATAAGTGCTAATGACTCCATTTCTTTTTGAGGTAATAGGGGCTGTTAATTGGAGTACTCCAAAACAAACCTGACCTCTCTAGGATATTCAGAAGCCAAGTTATAAGCCCACAAAGGTGTAACTGGACTACTTCTTTAAAGTGACACCAGGCCCGGTGACCTTTGGGACATGGTTTGACCCCCTATAGGAATGTGCGATCATCAAGAAACGTTCAGATCACTTACAACTCAACAGATTCTACCTTCTTGTAACGTTTCAGCCTGACTGGACCTTGTTTTCACACAAATGGACCCAGAATGATGTGAAATTGTGCTTCGTGCATCATAATTCTGGGTGCCATTTAAAAGCCATAAGTGCTAATGACTCCATTACTTTTTGTGGTTGTAGGGGCTGTTGATTGGAGTACACTAAAACAAACCTGATCTCTCTAGGACATTCAGAAGCCAAGTTATAAGCCCACAAATGTGTAACTGGACTACTTCTTTAAATTGACAACAGATCCGGTGACCTCTGGGACATGGTTTGACCCCCTTAGGAAAGTGCTATCATCATGAAACGTTCAGATCACTTACAACTCAATAGATTCTACCTTCTTGTAACGTTTCAGCCTTAATGGACCTTGTTTTCACACAAATGAACCCAGAATGATGTGAAATTGTGCTTCGTGCAACATATTTCTGGGTGCCATTTACAAACCATAAGTGCTAATGACTCCATTCCATTTTGTGGCTGTAGGGGCTGTTGATTGGAGTACACTAAAACAAGCCTGACCTCTCTAGGACATTCAGAAGCCAAGTTATAAGCCCACAAAGGTGTAACTGGACTACTTCTTTAAAGTGACACCAGGCCCGGTGACCTTTGGGACATGGTTTGACCCCCTTAGGAAAGTTCTATCATCATGAAACGTTCAGATCACTTACAACTCAATAGATTCTACCTTCTTGTAACGTTTCAGCCTGATTGGACCTTGTTTTCACACAAATGGACCCAGAATGATGTGAAATTGTGCTTCGTGCAACATAATTCTGGGTGCCATTTACAAACCATAAGTGCTAATGACTCCATTCCTTTTTGTGGCTGTAGGGGCTGTTGATTGGAGTACACTAAAACAAGCCTGACCTCTCAAGGACATTCAGAAGCCAAGTTATAAGCCCACAAATGTGAAACTGGACTACTTCTTTAAAGTGACACCAGGCCCGGTGACCTTTGGGACATGGTTTGACCCCCTATAGGAATGTGCGATCATCATGAAACGTTCAGATCACTTACAACTCAATAGATTCTACCGTCTTGTAACGTTTCAGCCTGATTGGAGCTTGTTTTCACACAAATGGACCCAGAATGATGTGAAATTGTGCTTCGTGCAACATAATTCTGGGTGCCATTTAAAAACCATAAGTGCTAATGACTCCATTCCTTTTTGTGGCTGTAGGGGCTGTTGATTGGAGTACACTAAAACAAGCCTGACCTCTCTAGGACATTCAGAAGCCAAGTTATAAGCCCACAAATGTGTAACTGGACTACTTTTTGAAATTGACAATGATCCGGTGACCTTTGGGACATGGTTTTACCTCCTTAGGAAAGTGCTATCATCATGAAACGTTCAGATCACTTACAACTCAAAAGATTCTAACTTCCTGTAACGTTTCAGCCTGATTGGACCTTGTTTTCACACAAATGAACCCAGAATGATGTGAAATTGTGCTTCGTGCCACATAATTCTGGGTGCCATTTACAAACCATAAGTGCTAATGACTCCATTCCTTTTTGTGGTTGTAGGGGCTGTTGATTGGAGTACACTAAAACAAACCTGATCTCTCTAGGACATTCAGAAGCCAAGTTATAAGCCCACAAATGTGTAACTGGACTACTTCTTTAAATTGACACTGATCCGGTGACCTTTGGGACATGGTTTAACCCCCTTAGGAAAGTGCTATCATCATGAAACGTTCAGATCACTTAAAACTCAATAGATTCTACCTTCCTGTAATGTTTCAGCCTGATTGGACCTTGTTTTCACACAAATGGACCCAGAATGATGTGAAATTGTGCTTCGTGCAACATAATTCTGGGTGCCATTTAAAAACCATAAGTGCTAATGACTCCATACCATTTTGGGGTAATGGGGGCTGTTAATTGGAGTACTCTAAATTAAACATGACCTCTCTAGGATATTCAGAAGCCATGTTATAAGCCCACAAAGGTGTAACTGGACTACTTATTTAAAGTGACACCAGGCCCGGTGACCTTTGGGACATGGTTTGACCCCCTTAGGAATGTGAGATCATCATGAAACGTTCAGATCACTTACAACTCAATAGATTCTACGTTCTTGTAACGTTTCAGCCTGATTGGACCTTGTTTTCACACAAATGGACCCAGAATGATGTGAAATTGTGCTTCGTGCAACATAATTCTGGGTGCCATTTCCAAACCATAAGTGCTAATGACTTTATTCCTTTTTGTGGTTGTAGGGGCTGTTGATTGGAGTACACTAAAACAAACCTGACCTCTCTAGGATATTCAGAAGCCAAGTTATAAGCCCACAAATGTGAAACTGGACTTATTCTTTAAAGTGAGACCAGGCCCGGTGACCTTTGGGACATGGTTTGACCCCCTATAGGAATGTGCGATCATCATGAAACGTTCAGATCACTTACAACTCAATAGATTCTACCTTCTTGTAACGTTTCAGCATGATTGGACCATTGTTTTCACACAAATGTACCCAGAATGATGTGAAATTGTGCTTCGTGCAACATAATTCTGGGTGCCATTTAAAAACCATAATTGCTAATGACTCCATTCCTTTTTGTGGTTGTAGGGGCTGTTGATTGGAGTACACTAAAACAAACCTGATCTCTCTAGGACATTCAGAAGCCAAGTTATAAGCCCACAAATGTGTAACTGGACCACTTCTTTAAATTGACACCAGATCCGGTGACCTTTGGGACATGGTTTGACCCCCTTAGGAAAGTGCTATCATCATGAAACGTTCAGATCACTTACAACTCAATAGATTCTACCTTCCTGTAACGTTTCAGCCTGATTGGACCTTGTTTTCACACAAATGAACCCAGAATGATGTGAAATTGTGCTTCGTGCAACAAAATTCTGGGTGGCATTTAAAAACCATAAGTGCTAATGACTCCATTCCTTTTTGGGGTAATGGGGGCTGTTAATTGGAGTACTCTCAAACAAACCTGACCTCTCTAGGATATTCAGAAGCCAAGTTCTAAGCCCTCAAAGGTGTAACTGGACTACATCTTTAAAGTGACACCAGGCCCTGTGACCTTTGGGACATGGTTTGACCCCCTATAGGAATGTGCGATCATCATGAAACGTTCAGATCACTTACAACTCAATAGATTCTACCTTCTTGTAACGTTACAGCCTGATTGGACCTTGTTTTCACACAAATGAACCCAGAATGATGTGAAATTGTGCTTCGTGCAACATAATTCTGGGTGCCATTTACAAACCATAAGTGCTAATGACTCCATTCATTTTTGTGGTTGTAGGGGCTGTTGATTGGAGTACACTAAAACAAACCTGACCTCTCTAGGACATTCAGAAGCCAAGTTATAAGCCCACAAATGTGAAACTGGACTACTTGTTTAAAGTGACACCAGGCCCGGTGACCTTTGGGACATGGTTTGACCCCCTATAGGAATGTGCGATCATCATGAAACATTCAGATCACTTACAACTCAATAGATTCTACCTTCTTGTAACGTTTCAGCCTGATTGGACCTTGTTTTCACACAAATGGACCCAGAATGAGGTGAAATTGTGCTTCGTGCAACATAATTCTGGGTGCCATTTAAAAACCATAAGTTCTAATGACTAAATTCCTTTTTGGGGTAATGGGGGCTGTTAATTGGAGTACTCTAAATTAAACCTGACCTCTCTAGGATATTCAGAAGCCAAGTTATAAGCCCACAAATGTGTAACTGGACTACTTATTTAAAGTGACACCAGGCCCGGTGACCTTTGGGACATGGTTTGACCCCCTTAGGAAAGTGCTCTCATCATGAAACGTTCAGATCACTTACAACTCAATAGATTCTACCTTCCTGTAACGTTTCAGCCTGATTGGAACTTGTTTTCACACAAATGGACCCAGAATGATGTGAAATTGTGCTTCGTGCAACATAATTCTGGGTGCCATTTAAAAACCATAAGTGCCAATGACTCCATTCCTTTTTGTGGCTGTAGGGGCTGTTGATTGGAGTACACTAAAACAAGCCTGACCTCTCTAGGACATTCAGAAGCCAAGTTATAAGTCCACAAAGGTGTAACTGGACTACTTCTTTAAAGTGACACCAGGACCGGTGACCTCTGGGACATGGTTTGACCCCCTATAGGAATGTGCGATCATCATGAAACGTTCAGATCACTTACAACTCAATAGATTCTACCTTCCTGTAACGTTTCAGCCTGATTGGACCTTGTTTTCACACAAATGAACCCAGAATGATGTGAAATTGTGCTTCGTGCAACATAATTCTGGGTGCCATTTAAAAACCATAAGTGCTAATGACTCCATTCCTTTTTGGGGTAATGGGGGCTGTTAATTGGAGTACTCTCAAACAAACCTGACCTCTCTAGGACATCCAGAAGCCAAGTTATAAGCCCACAAAGGTGTAACTGGACTACATCTTTAAAGTGACACGAGGCCCTGTGACCTCTGGGACATGGTTTGACCCCCTATAGGAATGTGCGATCATCATGAAACGTTCAGATCACTTACAACTCAATAGATTCTAACTTCTTGTAACGTTTCAGCCTGATTGGACCTTGTTTTCACACAAATGAACCCAGAATGATGTGAAATTGTGCTTCGTGCAACATAATTCTGGGTGCCATTTACAAACCATAAGTGCTAATGACTCCATTCATTTTTGTGGTTGTAGGGGCTGTTGATTGGAGTACACTAAAACAAACCTGACCTCTCTAGGACATTCAGAAGCCAAGTTATAAGCCCACAAATGTGAAACTGGACTACTTGTTTAAAGTGACACCAGGCCCGGTGACCTTTGGGACATGGTTTGACCCCCTATAGGAATGTGCGATCATCATGAAACATTCAGATCACTTACAACTCAATAGATTCTACCTTCTTGTAACGTTTCAGCCTGATTGGACCTTGTTTTCACACAAATGGACCCAGAATGATGTGAAATTGTGCTTCGTGCAAAAAAATTCTGGGTGCCATTTAAAAACCATAAGTGCTAATGACTCCATTCCTTTTTGGGGTAATGGGGGCTGTTAACTGGAGTACTCTCAAACAAACCTGACCTCTCTAGGATATTCAGAAGCCAAGTTCTAAGCCCTCAAAGGTGTAACTGGACTACATCTTTAAAGTGACACCAGGCCCTGTGACCTTTGGGACATGGTTTGACCCCCTATAGGAATGTGTGATCATCATGAAACGTTCAGATCACTTACAACTCAATAGATTCTACCTTCTTGTAACGTTTCAGCCTGATTGGACCTTGTTTTCACACAAATGGACCCAGAATGATGTGAAATTGTGCTTCGTGCAACATAATTCTGGGTGCCATTTCCAAACCATAAGTGCTAATGACTTTATTCCTTTTTGTGGTTGTAGGGGCTGTTGATTGGAGTACACTAAAACAAACCTGACCTCTCTAGGATATTCAGAAGCCAAGTTATAAGCCCACAAATGTGAAACTGGACTTATTCTTTAAAGTGAGACCAGGCCCGGTGACCTTTGGGACATGGTTTGACCCCCTATAGGAATGTGCGATCATCATGAAACGTTCAGATCACTTACAACTCAATAGATTCTACCTTCTTGTAACGTTTCAGCATGATTGGACCATTGTTTTCACACAAATGTACCCAGAATGATGTGAAATTGTGCTTCGTGCAACATAATTCTGGGTGCCATTTAAAAACCATAATTGCTAATGACTCCATTCCTTTTTGTGGTTGTAGGGGCTGTTGATTGGAGTACACTAAAACAAACCTGATCTCTCTAGGACATTCAGAAGCCAAGTTATAAGCCCACAAATGTGTAACTGGACCACTTCTTTAAATTGACACCAGATCCGGTGACCTTTGGGACATGGTTTGACCCCCTTAGGAAAGTGCTATCATCATGAAACGTTCAGATCACTTACAACTCAATAGATTCTACCTTCCTGTAACGTTTCAGCCTGATTGGACCTTGTTTTCACACAAATGAACCCAGAATGATGTGAAATTGTGCTTCGTGCAACAAAATTCTGGGTGGCATTTAAAAACCATAAGTGCTAATGACTCCATTCCTTTTTGGGGTAATGGGGGCTGTTAATTGGAGTACTCTCAAACAAACCTGACCTCTCTAGGATATTCAGAAGCCAAGTTCTAAGCCCTCAAAGGTGTAACTGGACTACATCTTTAAAGTGACACCAGGCCCTGTGACCTTTGGGACATGGTTTGACCCCCTATAGGAATGTGCGATCATCATGAAACGTTCAGATCACTTACAACTCAATAGATTCTACCTTCTTGTAACGTTTCAGCCTGATTGGACCTTGTTTTCACACAAATGAACCCAGAATGATGTGAAATTGTGCTTCGTGCAACATAATTCTGGGTGCCATTTACAAACCATAAGTGCTAATGACTCCATTCATTTTTGTGGTTGTAGGGGCTGTTGATTGGAGTACACTAAAACAAACCTGACCTCTCTAGGACATTCAGAAGCCAAGTTATAAGCCCACAAATGTGAAACTGGACTACTTGTTTAAAGTGACACCAGGCCCGGTGACCTTTGGGACATGGTTTGACCCCCTATAGGAATGTGCGATCATCATGAAACATTCAGATCACTTACAACTCAATAGATTCTACCTTCTTGTAACGTTTCAGCCTGATTGGACCTTGTTTTCACACAAATGGACCCAGAATGAGGTGAAATTGTGCTTCGTGCAACATAATTCTGGGTGCCATTTAAAAACCATAAGTTCTAATGACTAAATTCCTTTTTGGGGTAATGGGGGCTGTTAATTGGAGTACTCTAAATTAAACCTGACCTCTCTAGGATATTCAGAAGCCAAGTTATAAGCCCACAAATGTGTAACTGGACTACTTATTTAAAGTGACACCAGGCCCGGTGACCTTTGGGACATGGTTTGACCCCCTTAGGAAAGTGCTCTCATCATGAAACGTTCAGATCACTTACAACTCAATAGATTCTACCTTCCTGTAACGTTTCAGCCTGATTGGAACTTGTTTTCACACAAATGGACCCAGAATGATGTGAAATTGTGCTTCGTGCAACATAATTCTGGGTGCCATTTAAAAACCATAAGTGCCAATGACTCCATTCCTTTTTGTGGCTGTAGGGGCTGTTGATTGGAGTACACTAAAACAAGCCTGACCTCTCTAGGACATTCAGAAGCCAAGTTATAAGTCCACAAAGGTGTAACTGGACTACTTCTTTAAAGTGACACCAGGACCGGTGACCTCTGGGACATGGTTTGACCCCCTATAGGAATGTGCGATCATCATGAAACGTTCAGATCACTTACAACTCAATAGATTCTACCTTCCTGTAACGTTTCAGCCTGATTGGACCTTGTTTTCACACAAATGAACCCAGAATGATGTGAAATTGTGCTTCGTGCAACATAATTCTGGGTGCCATTTAAAAACCATAAGTGCTAATGACTCCATTCCTTTTTGGGGTAATGGGGGCTGTTAATTGGAGTACTCTCAAACAAACCTGACCTCTCTAGGACATCCAGAAGCCAAGTTATAAGCCCACAAAGGTGTAACTGGACTACATCTTTAAAGTGACACGAGGCCCTGTGACCTCTGGGACATGGTTTGACCCCCTATAGGAATGTGCGATCATCATGAAACGTTCAGATCACTTACAACTCAATAGATTCTAACTTCTTGTAACGTTTCAGCCTGATTGGACCTTGTTTTCACACAAATGAACCCAGAATGATGTGAAATTGTGCTTCGTGCAACATAATTCTGGGTGCCATTTACAAACCATAAGTGCTAATGACTCCATTCATTTTTGTGGTTGTAGGGGCTGTTGATTGGAGTACACTAAAACAAACCTGACCTCTCTAGGACATTCAGAAGCCAAGTTATAAGCCCACAAATGTGAAACTGGACTACTTGTTTAAAGTGACACCAGGCCCGGTGACCTTTGGGACATGGTTTGACCCCCTATAGGAATGTGCGATCATCATGAAACATTCAGATCACTTACAACTCAATAGATTCTACCTTCTTGTAACGTTTCAGCCTGATTGGACCTTGTTTTCACACAAATGGACCCAGAATGATGTGAAATTGTGCTTCGTGCAAAAAAATTCTGGGTGCCATTTAAAAACCATTAAGTGCTAATGACTCCATTCCTTTTTGGGGTAATGGGGGCTGTTAACTGGAGTACTCTCAAACAAACCTGACCTCTCTAGGATATTCAGAAGCCAAGTTCTAAGCCCTCAAAGGTGTAACTGGACTACATCTTTAAAGTGACACCAGGCCCTGTGACCTTTGGGACATGGTTTGACCCCCTATAGGAATGTGTGATCATCATGAAACGTTCAGATCACTTACAACTCAATAGATTCTACCTTCTTGTAACGTTTCAGCCTGATTGGACCTTGTTTTCACACAAATGGACCCAGAATGAGGTGAAATTGTGCTTCGTGCAACATAATTCTGGGTGCCATTTAAAAACCATAAGTGCTAATGACTAAATTCCTTTTTGGGGTAATGGGGGCTGTTAATTGGAGTACTCTAAATTAAACCTGACCTCTCTAGGATATTCAGAAGCCAAGTTATAAGCCCACAAATGTGTAACTGGACTACTTATTTAAAGTGACACCAGGCCCGGTGACCTTTGGGACATGGTTTGACCCCCTTAGGAAAGTGCTCTCATCATGAAACGTTCAGATCACTTACAACTCAATAGATTCTACCTTCCTGTAACGTTTCAGCCTGACTGGAACTTGTTTTCACACAAATGGACCCAGAATGATGTGAAATTGTGCTTCGTGCAACATAATTCTGGGTGCCATTTAAAAACCATAAGTGCCAATGACTCCATTCCTTTTTGTGGCTGTAGGGGCTGTTGATTGGAGTACACTAAAACAAGCCTGACCTCTCTAGGACATTCAGAAGCCAAGTTATAAGCCCACAAAGGTGTAACTGGACTACTTCTTTAAAGTGACACCAGGACCGGTGACCTCTGGGACATGGTTTGACCCCCTATAGGAATGTGCGATCATCATGAAACGTTCAGATCACTTACAACTCAATAGATTCTACCTTCCTGTAACGTTTCAGCCTGATTGGACCTTGTTTTCACACAAATGAACCCAGAATGATGTGAAATTGTGCTTCGTGCAACATAATTCTGGGTGCCAGTTAAAAACCATAAGTGCTAATGACTCCATTCCTTTTTGGGGTAATGGGGGCTGTTAATTGGAGTACTCTCAAACAAACCTGACCTCTCTAGGACATTCAGAAGCCAAGTTATAAGCCCACAAAGGTGTAACTGGACTACATCTTTAAAGTGACACCAGGCCCTGTGACCTCTGGGACATGGTTTGACCCCCTATAGGAATGTGCGATCATCATGAAACGTTCAGATCACTTACAACTCAATAGATTCTAACTTCTTGTAACGTTTCAGCCTGATTGGACCTTGTTTTCACACAAATGAACCCAGAATGATGTGAAATTGTGCTTCGTGCAACATAATTCTGGGTGCCATTTACAAACCACAAGTGCTAATGACTCCATTCATTTTTGTGGTTGTAGGGGCTGTTGATTGGAGTACACTAAAACAAACCTGACCTCTCTAGGACATTCAGAAGCCAAGTTATAAGCCCACAAATGTGAAACTGGACTACTTGTTTAAAGTGACACCAGGCCCGGTGACCTTTGGGACATGGTTTGACCCCCTATAGGAATGTGCGATCATCATGAAACATTCAGATCACTTACAACTCAATAGATTCTACCTTCTTGTAACGTTTCAGCCTGATTGGACCTTGTTTTCACACAAATGGACCCAGAATGATGTGAAATTGTGCTTCGTGCAAAAAAATTCTGGGTGCCATTTAAAAACCATAAGTGCTAATGACTCCATTCCTTTTTGGGGTAATGGGGGCTGTTAATTGGAGTACTCTCAAACAAACCTGACCTCTCTAGGATATTCAGAAGCCAAGTTCTAAGCCCTCAAAGGTGTAACTGGACTACATCTTTAAAGTGACACCAGGCCCTGTGACCTTTGGGACATGGTTTGACCCCCTATAGGAATGTGCGATCATCATGAAACGTTCAGATCACTTACAACTCAATAGATTCTACCTTCTTGTAACGTTTGAGCCTGATTGGACCTTGTTTTCACACAAATGAACCCAGAATGATGTGAAATTGTGCTTCGTGCAACATAATTCTGGGTGCCATTTACAAACCATAAGTGCTAATGACTCCATTCCTTTTTGTGGTTGTAGGGGCTGTTGATTGGAGTACACTAAAACAAACCTGACCTCTCTAGGACATTCAGAAGCCAAGTTATAAGCCCACAAATGTGAAACTGGACTACTTGTTTAAAGTGACACCAGGCCCGGTGACCTTTGGGACATGGTTTAACCCCCTATAGGAATGTGCGATCATCATGAAACATTCAGATCACTTACAACTCAATAGATTCTACCTTCTTGTAACGTTTCAGCCTGATTGGACCTTGTTTTCACACAAATGGACCCAGAATGAGGTGAAATTGTGCTTCGTGCAACATAATTCTGGGTGCCATTTAAAAACCATAAGTGCTAATGACTAAATTCCTTTTTGGGGTAATGGGGGCTGTTAATTGGAGTACTCAAATTAAACCTGACCTCTCTAGGATATTCAAAAGCCAAGTTATAAGCCCACAAATGTGTAACTGGACTACTTCTTTAAAGTGACACCAGGCCCGGTGACCTTTGGGACATGGTTTGAACCCCTTAGGAAAGTGCTCTCATCATGAAACGTTCAGATCACATACAACTCAATAGATTCTACCTTCCTGTAACGTTTCAGCCTGATTGGACCTTGTTTTCACACAAATGAACCCAGAATGATGTGAAATTGTGCTTCGTGCAACATAATTCTGGGTGCCATTTAAAAACCATAAGTGCTAATGACTCCATTCCTTTTTGGGGTAATGGGGGCTGTTAATTGGAGTACTCTCAAACAAACCTGACCTCTCTAGGATATTCAGAAGCCAAGTTATAAGCCCAAAAAGGTGTAACTGGACTACTTGTTTAAAGTGACACCAGGCCCGGTGACCTTTGGGTCATGGTTTGACCCCCTATATAAATGTGCGATCATCATGAAACATTCAGATCACTTACAACTCAATAGATTCTACCTTCTTGTAACGTTTCAGCCTGATTGGACCTTGTTTTCACACAAATGGACCCAGAATGAGGTGAAATTGTGCTTCGTGCAACATAATTCTGGGTGCCATTTAAAAACCATAAGTGCTAATGACTCCATTCATTTTTGTGGTTGTAGGGGCTGTTGATTGGAGTACACTAAAACAAACCTGACCTCTCTAGGACATTCAGAAGCCAAGTTATAAGCCCACAAATGTGAAACTGGACTACTTGTTTAAAGTGACACCAGGCCCGGTGACCTTTGGGACATGGTTTGACCCCCTATAGGAATGTGCGATCATCATGAAACATTCAGATCACTTACAACTCAATAGATTCTACCTTCTTGTAACGTTTCAGCCTGATTGGACCTTGTTTTCACACAAATGGACCCAGAATGAGGTGAAATTGTGCTTCGTGCAACATAATTCTGGGTGCCATTTAAAAACCATAAGTGCTAATGACTAGATTCCTTTTTGGGGTAATGGGGGCTGTTAATTGGAGTACTCTAAATTAAACCTGACCTCTCTAGGATATTCAGAAGCCAAGTTATAAGCCCACAAATGTGTAACTGGACTACTTATTTAAAGTGACACCAGGCCCGGTGACCTTTGGGACATGGTTTGACCCCCTTAGGAAAGTGCTCTCATCATGAAACGTTCAGATCACTTACATCTCAATAGATTCTACCTTCCTGTAACATTTCAGCCTGATTGGACCTTGTTTTCACACAAATATACCCAGAATGATGTGAAATTTTGCTTCGTGCAACATAATTCTGGGTGCCATTTAAAAACAATAAGTGCCAATGACTCCATTCCTTTTTGTGGCTGTAGGGGCTGTTGATTGGAGTACACTAAAACAAGCCTGACCTCTCTAGGACATTCAGAAGCCAAGTTATAAGCCCACAAAGGTGTAACTGGACTACTTCTTTAAAGTGACACCAGGACCGGTGACCTTTGGGACATGGTTTGACCCCCTATAGGAATGTGCGATCATCATGAAACGTTCAGATCACTTACAACTCAATAGATTCTACCTTCCTGTAACGTTTCAGCCTGATTGGACCTTGTTTTCACACAAATGAACCCAGAATGATGTGAAATTGTGCTTCGTGCAACATAATTCTGGGTGCCATTTACAAACCATAAGTGCTAATGACTCCATTCATTTTTGTGGTTGTAGGGGCTGTTGATTGGAGTACACTAAAACAAACCTGACCTCTCTAGGACATTCAGAAGCCAAGTTATAAGCCCACAAATGTGAAACTGGACTACTTGTTTAAAGTGACACCAGGCCCGGTGACCTTTGGGACATGGTTTGACCCCCTATAGGAATGTGCGATCATCATGAAACATTCAGATCACTTACAACTCAATAGATTCTACCTTCTTGTAACGTTTCAGCCTGATTGGACCGTGTTTTCACACAAATGGACCCAGAATGATGTGAAATTTTGCTTCGTGCAAAATAATTCTGGGTGCCATTTAAAAACCATAAGTGCTAATGACTCCATTCCTTTTTGGGGTAATGGGGGCTGTTAATTGGAGTACTCTCAAACAAACCTGACCTCTCTAGGATATTCAGAAGCCAAGTTCTAAGCCCTCAAAGGTGTAACTGGACTACATCTTTAAAGTGACACCAGGCCCTGTGACCTTTGGGACATGGTTTGACCCCCTATAGGAATGTGCGATCATCATGAAACGTTCAGATCACTTACAACTCAATAGATTCTACCTTCTTGTAACGTTTCAGCCTGATTGGACCTTGTTTTCACACAAATGAACCCAGAATGATGTGAAATTGTGCTTCGTGCAACATAATTCTGGGTGCCATTTACAAACCATAAGTGCTAATTACTCCATTCCTTTTTGTGGTTGTAGGGGCTGTTGATTGGAGTACACTAAAACAAACCTGACCTCTCTAGGACATTCAGAAGCCAAGTTATAAGCCCACAAATGTGAAACTGGACTACTTGTTTAAAGTGACACCAGGCCCGGTGACCTTTGGGACATGGTTTGACCCCCTATAGGAATGTGCGATCATCATGAAACATTCAGATCACTTACAACTCAATAGATTCTACCTTCTTGTAACGTTTCAGCCTGATTGGACCTTGTTTTCACACAAATGGACCCAGAATGAGGTGAAATTGTGCTTCGTGCAACATAATTCTGGGTGCCATTTAAAAACCATAAGTGCTAATGACTAAATTCCTTTTTGGGGTAATGGGGGCTGTTAATTGGAGTACTCTAAATTAAACCTGACCTCTCTAGGATATTCAAAAGCCAAGTTATAAGCCCACAAATGTGTAACTGGACTACTTCTTTAAAGTGACACCAGGCCCGGTGACCTTTGGGACATGGTTTGACCCCCTTAGGAAAGTGCTCTCATCATGAAACGTTCAGATCACTTACAACTCAATAGATTCTACCTTCCTGTAACGTTTCAGCCTGATTGGACCTTGTTTTCACACAAATGGACCCAGAATGATGTGAAATTGTGCTTCGTGCAACATAATTCTGGGTGCCATTTAAAAACCATAAGTGCCAATGACTCCATTCCTTTTTGTGGCTGTAGGGGCTGTTGATTGGAGTACACTAAAACAAGCCTGACCTCTCTAGGACATTCAGAAGCCAAGTTATAAGCCCACAAAGGTGTAACTGGACTACTTCTTTAAAGTGACACCAGGCCCGGTGACCTTTGGGACATGGTTTGACCCCCTATAGGAATGTGCGATCATCATGAAACGTTCAGATCACTTACAACTCAATAGATTCTACCTTCCTGTAACGTTTCAGCCTGATTAAACCTTGTTTTCACACAAATGAACCCAGAATGATGTGAAATTGTGCTTCGTGCAACATAATTCTGGGTGCCATTTAAAAACCATAAGTGCTAATGACTAAATTCCTTTTTGGGGTAATGGGGGCTGTTATTTGGAGTACTCTAAATTAAACCTGACCTCTCTAGGATATTCAAAAGCCAAGTTATAAGCCCACAAATGTGTAACTGGACTACTTCTTTAAAGTGACACCAGGCCCGGTGACCTTTGGGACATGGTTTGACCCCCTTAGGAAAGTGCTCTCATCATGAAACGTTCAGATCACTTACAACTCAATAGATTCTACCTTCCTGTAACGTTTCAGCCTGATTGGACCTTGTTTTCACACAAATGGACCCAGAATGATGTGAAATTGTGCTTCGTGCAACATAATTCTGGGTGCCATTTAAAAACCATAAGTGCCAATGACTCCATTCCTTTTTGTGGCTGTAGGGGCTGTTGATTGGAGTACACTAAAACAAGCCTGACCTCTCTAGGACATTCAGAAGCCAAGTTATAAGCCCACAAAGGTGTAACTGGACTACTTCTTTAAAGTGACACCAGGCCCGGTGACCTTTGGGACATGGTTTGACCCCCTATAGGAATGTGCGATCATCATGAAACGTTCAGATCACATACAACTCAATAGATTCTACCTTCCTGTAACGTTTCAGCCTGATTGGACCTTGTTTTCACACAAATGAACCCAGAATGATGTGAAATTGTGCTTCGTGCAACATAATTCTGGGTGCCATTTAAAAACCATAAGTGCTAATGACTCCATTCCTTTTTGGGGTAATGGGGGCTGTTAATTGGAGTACTCTCAAACAAACCTGACCTCTCTAGGATATTCAGAAGCCAAGTTATAAGCCCAAAAAGGTGTAACTGGACTACTTGTTTAAAGTGACACCAGGCCCGGTGACCTTTGGGTCATGGTTTGACCCCCTATAGGAATGTGCGATCATCATGAAACATTCAGATCACTTACAACTCAATAGATTCTACCTTCTTGTAACGTTTCAGCCTGATTGGACCTTGTTTTCACACAAATGGACCCAGAATGAGGTGAAATTGTGCTTCGTGCAACATAATTCTGGGTGCCATTTAAAAACAATAAGTGCTAATGACTCCATTCATTTTTGTGGTTGTAGGGGCTGTTGATTGGAGTACACTAAAACAAACCTGACCTCTCTAGGACATTCAGAAGCCAAGTTATAAGCCCACAAATGTGAAACTGGACTACTTGTTTAAAGTGACACCAGGCCTGGTGACCTTTGGGACATGGTTTGACCCCCTATAGGAATGTGCGATCATCATGGAACATTCAGATCACTTACAACTCAATAGATTCTACCTTCTTGTAACGTTTCAGCCTGATTGGACCTGGTTTTCACACAAATGGACCCAGAATGAGGTGAAATTGTGCTTCGTGCAACATAATTCTGGGTGCCATTTAAAAACCATAAGTGCTAATGACTAGATTCCTTTTTGGGGTAATGGGGGCTGTTAATTGGAGTACTCTAAATTAAACCTGACCTCTCTAGGATATTCAGAAGCCAAGTTATAAGCCCACAAATGTGTAACTGGACTACTTATTTAAAGTGACACCAGGCCCGGTGACCTTTGGGACATGGTTTGACCCCCTTAGGAAAGTGCTCTCATCATGAAACGTTCAGATCACTTACATCTCAATAGATTCTACCTTCCTGTAACATTTCAGCCTGATTGGACCTTGTTTTCACACAAATGGACCCAGAATGATGTGAAATTGTGCTTCGTGCAACATAATTCTGGGTGCCATTTAAAAACCATAAGTGCCAATGACTCCATTCCTTTTTGTGGCTGTAGGGGCTGTTGATTGGAGTACACTAAAACAAGCCTGACCTCTCTAGGACATTCAGAAGCCAAGTTATATGCCCACAAAGGTGTAACTGGACTACTTCTTTAAAGTGACACCAGGACCGGTGACCTTTGGGACATGGTTTGACCCCCTATAGGAATGTGCGATCATCATGAAACGTTCAGATCACTTACAACTCAATAGATTCTACCTTCCTGTAACGTTTCAGCCTGATTGGACCTTGTTTTCACACAAATGAACCCAGAATGATGTGAAATTGTGCTTCGTGCAACATAATTCTGGGTGCCATTTAAAAACCATAAGTGCTAATGACTCCATTCCTTTTTGGGGTAATGGGGGCTGTTAATTGGAGTACACTCAAACAAACCTGACCTCTCTAGGATATTCAGAAGCCAAGTTATAAGCCCACAAAGGTGTAACTGGACTACATCTTTAAAGTGACACCAGGCCCTGTGACCTCTGGGACATGGTTTGACCCCCTATAGGAATGTGCGATCATCATGAAACGTTCAGATCACTTACAACTCAATAGATTCTACCTTCTTGTAACGTTTCAGCCTTAATGGACCTTGTTTTCACACAAATGGACCCAGAATGATGTGAAATTGTGCTTCGTGCAACATAATTCTGGGTGCCATTTACAAACCATAAGTGCTAATGACTCCATTCATTTTTGTGGTTGTAGGGGCTGTTGATTGGAGTACACTAAAACAAACCTGACCTCTCTAGGACATTCAGAAGCCAAGTTATAAGCCCACAAATGTGAAACTGGACTACTTGTTTAAAGTGACACCAGGCCCGGTGACCTTTGGGACATGGTTTGACCCCCTATAGGAATGTGCGATCATCATGAAACATTCAGATCACTTACAACTCAATAGATTCTACCTTCTTGTAACGTTTCAGCCTGATTGGACCTTGTTTTCACACAAATGGACCCAGAATGATGTGAAATTGTGCTTCGTGCAAAAAAATTCTGGGTGCCATTTAAAAACCATAAGTGCTAATGACTCCATTCCTTTTCGGGGTAATGGGGGCTGTTAATTGGAGTACTCTCAAACAAACCTGACCTCTCTAGGATATTCAGAAGCCAAGTTATAAGCCCACAAAGGTGTAACTGGACTACATCTTTAAAGTGACACCAGGCCCTGTGACCTCTGGGACATGGTTTGACCCCCTATAGGAATGTGCGATCATCATGAAACGTTCAGATCACTTACAACTCAATAGATTCTAACTTCTTGTAACGTTTCAGCCTGATTGGACCTTGTTTTCACACAAATGAACCCAGAATGATGTGAAATTGTGCTTCGTGCAACATAATTCTGGGTGCCATTTACAAACCATAAGTGCTAATGACTCCATTCCTTTTTGTGGTTGTAGGGGCTGTTGATTGGAGTACACTAAAACAAACCTGACCTCTCTAGGACATTCAGAAGCCAAGTTATAAGCCCACAAATGTGAAACTGGACTACTTGTTTAAAGTGACACCAGGCCCGGTGACCTTTGGGACATGGTTTGACCCCCTATAGGAATGTGCGATCATCATGAAACATTCAGATCACTTACAACTCAATAGATTCTACCTTCTTGTAACGTTTCAGCCTGATTGGACCTTGTTTTCACACAAATGGACCCAGAATGAGGTGAAATTGTGCTTCGTGCAACATAATTCTGGGTGCCATTTAAAAACCATAAGTGCTAATGACTAAATTCCTTTTTGGGGTAATGGGGGCTGTTAATTGGAGTACTCTAAATTAAACCTGACCTCTCTAGGATATTCAAAAGCCAAGTTATAAGCCCACAAATGTGTAACTGGACTACTTCTTTAAAGTGACACCAGGCCCGGTGACCTTTGGGACATGGTTTGACCCCCTTAGGAAAGTGCTCTCATCATGAAACGTTCAGATCACTTACAACTCAATAGATTCTACCTTCCTGTAACGTTTCAGCCTGATTGGACCTTGTTTTCACACAAATGGACCCAGAATGATGTGAAATTGTGCTTCGTGCAACATAATTCTGGGTGCCATTTAAAAACCATAAGTGCCAATGACTCCATTCCTTTTTGTGGCTGTAGGGGCTGTTGATTGGAGTACACTAAAACAAGCCTGACCTCTCTAGGACATTCAGAAGCCAAGTTATAAGCCCACAAAGGTGTAACTGGACTACTTCTTTAAAGTGACACCAGGCCCGGTGACCTTTGGGACATGGTTTGACCCCCTATAGGAATGTGCGATCATCATGAAACGTTCAGATCACTTACAACTCAATAGATTCTACCTTCCTGTAACGTTTCAGCCTGATTGGACCTTGTTTTCACACAAATGAACCCAGAATGATGTGAAATTGTGCTTCGTGCAACAAAATTCTGGGTGCCATTTAAAAACCATAAGTGCTAATGACTCCATTCCTTTTTGGGGTAATGGGGGCTGTTAATTGGAGTACTCTCAAACAAACCTGACCTCTCTAGGATATTCAGAAGCCAAGTTATAAGCCCAAAAAGGTGTAACTGGACTACATCTTTAAAGTGACACCAGGCCCTGTGACCTTTGGGGCATGGTTTGACCCCCTATTGGAATGTGCGATCATCATGAAACGTTCAGATCACTTACAACTCAATAGATTCTACCTTCTTGTAACGTTTCAGCCTGATTGGACCTTGTTTTCACACAAATGAACCCAGAATGATGTGAAATTGTGCTTCGTGCAACATAATTCTGGGTGCCATTTACAAACCATAACTGCTAATGACTCCATTCATTTTTGTGGTTGTAGGGGCTGTTGATTGGAGTACACTAAAACAAGCCTGACCTCTCTAGGACATTCAGAAGCCAAGTTATAAGCCCACAAATGTGAAACTGGACTACTTGTTTAAAGTGACACCAGGCCCGGTGACCTTTGGGACATGGTTTGACCCCCTATAGGAATGTGCGATCATCATGAAACATTCAGATCACTTACAACTCAATAGATTCTACCTTCTTGTAACGTTTCAGCCTGATTGGACCTTGTTTTCACACAAATGGACCCAGAATGAGGTGAAATTGTGCTTCGTGCAACATAATTCTGGGTGCCATTTAAAAACCATAAGTGCTAATGACTAAATTCCTTTTTGGGGTAATGGGGTCTGTTAATTGGAGTACTCTAAATTAAACCTGACCTCTCTAGGATATTCAAAAGCCAAGTTATAAGCCCACAAATGTGTAACTGGACTACTTCTTTAAAGTGACACCAGGCCCGGTGACCTTTGGGACATGGTTTGACCCCCTTAGGAAAGTGCTCTCAACATGAAACGTTCAGATCACTTACAACTCAATAGATTCTACCTTCCTGTAACGTTTCAGCCTGATTGGACCTTGTTTTCACACAAATGGACCCAGAATGATGTGAAATTGTGCTTCGTGCAACATAATTCTGGGTGCCATTTAAAAACCATAAGTGCCAATGACTCCATTCCTTTTTGTGGCTGTAGGGGCTGTTGATTGGAGTACACTAAAACAAGCCTGACCTCTCTAGGACATTCAGAAGCCATGTTATAAGCCCACAAAGGTGTAACTGGACTACTTCTTTAAAGTGACACCAGGCCCGGTGACCTTTGGGACATGGTTTGACCCCCTTAGGAAAGTGCTATCATCATGAAACGTTCAGATCACTTACAACTCAATAGATTCTACCTTCCTGTAACGTTTCAGCCTGACTGGACCTTGTTTTCACACAAATGGACCCAGAATGATGTGAAATTGTGCTTCGTGCAACATAATTCTGGGTGCCATTTACAAACCATAAGTGCCAATGACTCCATTCCTTTTTGTGGCTGTAGGGGCTGTTGATTGGAGTACACTAAAACAAGCCTGACCTCTCTAGGACATTCAGAAGCCAAGTTATAAGCCCACAAAGGTGTAACTGGACTACTTCTTTAAAGTGACACCAGGCCCGGTGACCTTTGGGACATGGTTTGACCCCCTATAGGAATGTGCGATCATCATGAAACGTTCATATCACTTACAACTCAATAGATTCTACCTTCTTGTAACGTTTCAGCCTGATTGGACCTTGTTTTCACACAAATCGACCAAGAATGATGTGAAATTGTGCTTCGTGCAACATAATTCTGGGTGCCATTTACAAACCATAAGTGCTAATGACTCCATTCTTTTTTGTGGTTGTAGGGGCTGTTGATTGGAGTACACTAAAACAAACCTGATCTCTCTAGGACATTCAGAAGCCAAGTTATAAGCCCACAAATGTGTAACTGGACTACTTCTTTAAAGTGACACCAGATCCGGTGACTTTTGGGACATGGTTTGACCCACTTAGGAATGTGCGATCATCATGAAACGTTCAGATCACTTACAACTCAATAGATTCTACCTTCTTGAAACGTTTCAGCCTGATTGGACCTTGTTTTCACACAAATGGACCCAGAATGATGTGAAATTGTGCTTCGTGCAACATAATTCTGGGTGCCATTTAAAAACCATAAGTGCTAATGACTCCATTTCTTTTTGAGGTAATGGGGCTGTTAATTGGAGTACTCTAAAACAAACCTGACCTCTCTAGGATATTCAGAAGCCAAGTTATAAGCCCACAAATGTGTAACTGGACTACTTCTTTAAAGTGACACCAGATCCGGTGACCTTTAGGACATGGTTTGACCCCCTTAGGAAAGTGCGATCATCATGAAACGTTCAGATCACTTACAACTCAATAGATTCTACCATCCTGTAACGTTTCAGCCTGATTGGACCTTCTTTTCACACAAATGAACCCAGAATGATGTGAAATTGTGCTTTGTGCAACATAATTCTGGGTGCCATTTAATAACCATAAGTGCTAATGACTCCATTCCTTTTTGGGGTAATGGGGGCTGTTAATTGGAGTACTCTAAAACAAACCTGACCTCTTTAGGATATTCAGAAGCCAAGTTATAAGCCCACAAAGGTTTAACTGGACTACTTCTTTAAAGTGACACCAGGCCCCGTGACCTTTGGGACATGGTTTGACCCCCTATAGGAATGTGCGATCATCATGAAACGTTCAGATCACTTACAACTCAACAGATTCTACCTTCTTGTAACGTTTCAGCCTGACTGGACCTTGTTTTCACACAAATGGACCCAGAATGATGTGAAATTGTGCTTCGTGCAACATAATTCTGGGTGCCATTTACAAACCATAAGTGCTAATGACTCCATTCCTTTTTGTGGTTGTAGGGGCTGTTGATTGGAGTACACTAAAACAAACCTGATCTCTCTAGGACATTCAGAAGCCAAGTTATAAGCCCACAAATGTGTAACTGGACTACTTCTTTAAATTGACAAGAGATCCGGTGACCTCTGGGACATGGTTTGACCCCCTTTGGAAAGTGCTATCATCATGAAACGTTCAGATCACTTACAACTCAATAGATTCTACCTTCCTGTAACGTTTCAGCCTGATTGGACCTTGTTTTCACACAAATGGACCCAGAATGATGTGAAATTGTGCTTCGTGCAACATAATTCTGGGTGCCATTTAAAAACCATAAGTGCTAATGACTCCATTCCTCTTTGTGGTTGTAGGGGCTGTTGATTGGAGTACACTAAAACAAACCTGATCTCTCTAGGACATTCTGAAGCCAAGTTATAAGCCCACAAATGTGTAACTGGACTACTTTTTTAAATTGACACCGATCCGGTGACCTTTGGGACATGGTTTTACCTCCTTAGGAAAGTGCTATCATCATGAAACGTTCAGATCACTTACAACTCAATAGATTCTACCTTCCTGTAACGTTTCAGCCTGATTGGACCTTGTTTTCACACAAATGAACCCAGAATGATGTGAAATTTTGCTTCGTGCCACATAATTCTGGGTGCCATTTACAAACCATGAGTGCCAACGACTCCATTCCTTTTTGTGGTTGTAGGGGCTGTTGATTGGAGTACACTAAAACAAACCTGATCTCACTAGGACATTCAGAAGCCAAGTTATAAGCCCACAAATGTGTAACTGGACTACTTCTTTAAATTGACACCGATCCGGTGACCTTTGGGACATGGTTTTACCCCCTTAGGAAAGTGCTATCATCATGAAACGTTCAGATCACTTACAACTCAATAGATTCTACCTTCCTGTAACGTTTCAGCCTGATTGGACCTTGTTTTCACACAAATGAACCCAGAATGATGTGAAATTGTGCTTCGTGCAACATAATTCTGGGTGCCATTTAAAAACCATAAGTGCTAATGACTAAATTCCTTTTTTGGGGTAATGGGGGCTGTTAATTGGAGTACTCTAAATTAAACCTGACCTCTCTAGGATATTCAGAAGCCAAGTTATGAGCCCACAAATGTGTAACTGGACTACTTCTTTAAAGTGACACCAGGCCCGGTGACCTTTGGGACATGGTTTGACCCCCTTAGGAAAGTGCTATCATCATGAAACGTTCAGATCACTTACAACTCAATAGATTCTACCTTCCTGTAACGTTTCAGCCTGATTGGACCTTGTTTTCACACAAATGGACCCAGAATGATGTGAAATTGTGCTTCGTGCAACATAATTCTGGGTGCCATTTACAAACCATAAGTGCCAATGACTCCATTCCTTTTTGTGGCTGTAGGGGCTGTTGATTGGAGTACACTAAAACAAGCCTGACCTCTCTAGGACATTCAGAAGCCAAGTTATAAGCCCACAAAGGTGTAACTGGACTACTTCTTTAAAGTGACACCAGGCCCGGTGACCTTTGGGACATGGTTTGACCCCCTATAGGAATGTGCGATCATCATGAAACGTTCATATCACTTACAACTCAATAGATTCTACCTTCTTGTAACGTTTCAGCCTGATTGGACCTTGTTTTCACACAAATCGACCAAGAATGATGTGAAATTGTGCTTCGTGCAACATAATTCTGGGTGCCATTTACAAACCATAAGTGCTAATGACTCCATTCTTTTTTGTGGTTGTAGGGGCTGTTGATTGGAGTACACTAAAACAAACCTGATCTCTCTAGGACATTCAGAAGCCAAGTTATAAGCCCACAAATGTGTAACTGGACTACTTCTTTAAAGTGACACCAGATCCGGTGACTTTTGGGACATGGTTTGACCCACTTAGGAATGTGCGGTCATCATGAAACGTTCAGATCACTTACAACTCAATAGATTCTACCTTCTTGAAACGTTTCAGCCTGATTGGACCTTGTTTTCACACAAATGGACCCAGAATGATGTGAAATTGTGCTTCGTGCAACATAATTCTGGGTGCCATTTAAAAACCATAAGTGCTAATGACTCCATTTCTTTTTGAGGTAATGGGGCTGTTAATTGGAGTACTCTAAAACAAACCTGACCTCTCTAGGATATTCAGAAGCCAAGTTATAAGCCCACAAATGTGTAACTGGACTACTTCTTTAAAGTGACACCAGATCCGGTGACCTTTAGGACATGGTTTGACCCCCTTAGGAAAGTGCGATCATCATGAAACGTTCAGATCACTTACAACTCAATAGATTCTACCATCCTGTAACGTTTCAGCCTGATTGGACCTTCTTTTCACACAAATGAACCCAGAATGATGTGAAATTGTGCTTTGTGCAACATAATTCTGGGTGCCATTTAATAACCATAAGTGCTAATGACTCCATTCCTTTTTGGGGTAATGGGGGCTGTTAATTGGAGTACTCTAAAACAAACCTGACCTCTTTAGGATATTCAGAAGCCAAGTTATAAGCCCACAAAGGTTTAACTGGACTACTTCTTTAAAGTGACACCAGGCCCCGTGACCTTTGGGACATGGTTTGACCCCCTATAGGAATGTGCGATCATCATGAAACGTTCAGATCACTTACAACTCAACAGATTCTACCTTCTTGTAACGTTTCAGCCTGACTGGACCTTGTTTTCACACAAATGGACCCAGAATGATGTGAAATTGTGCTTCGTGCAACATAATTCTGGGTGCCATTTACAAACCATAAGTGCTAATGACTCCATTCCTTTTTGTGGTTGTAGGGGCTGTTGATTGGAGTACACTAAAACAAACCTGATCTCTCTAGGACATTCAGAAGCCAAGTTATAAGCCCACAAATGTGTAACTGGACTACTTCTTTAAATTGACAAGAGATCCGGTGACCTCTGGGACATGGTTTGACCCCCTTTGGAAAGTGCTATCATCATGAAACGTTCAGATCACTTACAACTCAATAGATTCTACCTTCCTGTAACGTTTCAGCCTGATTGGACCTTGTTTTCACACAAATGGACCCAGAATGATGTGAAATTGTGCTTCGTGCAACATAATTCTGGGTGCCATTTAAAAACCATAAGTGCTAATGACTCCATTCCTTTTTGTGGTTGTAGGGGCTGTTGATTGGAGTACACTAAAACAAACCTGATCTCTCTAGGACATTCTGAAGCCAAGTTATAAGCCCACAAATGTGTAACTGGACTACTTTTTTAAATTGACACCGATCCGGTGACCTTTGGGACATGGTTTTACCTCCTTAGGAAAGTGCTATCATCATGAAACGTTCAGATCACTTACAACTCAATAGATTCTACCTTCCTGTAACGTTTCAGCCTGATTGGACCTTGTTTTCACACAAATGAACCCAGAATGATGTGAAATTTTGCTTCGTGCCACATAATTCTGGGTGCCATTTACAAACCATGAGTGCCAATGACTCCATTCCTTTTTGTGGTTGTAGGGGCTGTTGATTGGAGTACACTAAAACAAACCTGATCTCACTAGGACATTCAGAAGCCAAGTTATAAGCCCACAAATGTGTAACTGGACTACTTCTTTAAATTGACACCGATCCGGTGACCTTTGGGACATGGTTTTACCCCCTTAGGAAAGTGCTATCATCATGAAACGTTCAGATCACTTACAACTCAATAGATTCTACCTTCCTGTAACGTTTCAGCCTGATTGGACCTTGTTTTCACACAAATGAACCCAGAATGATGTGAAATTGTGCTTCGTGCAACATAATTCTGGGTGCCATTTAAAAACCATAAGTGCTAATGACTAAATCCCTTTTTGGGGTAATGGGGGCTGTTAATTGGAGTACTCTAAATTAAACCTGACCTCTCTAGGATATTCAGAAGCCAAGTTATGAGCCCACAAATGTGTAACTGGACTACTTCTTTAAAGTGACACCAGGCCCGGTGACCTTTGGGACATGGTTTGACCCCCTTAGGAAAGTGCTATCATCATGAAACGTTCAGATCACTTACAACTCAATAGATTCTACCTTCCTGTAACGTTTCAGCCTGATTGGACCTTGTTTTCACACAAATGGACCCAGAATGATGTGAAATTGTGCTTCGTGCAACATAATTCTGGGTGCCATTTAAAAACCATAAGTGCCAATGACTCCATTCCTTTTTGTGGCTGTAGGGGCTGTTGATTGGAGTACACTAAAACAAGCCTGACCTCTCTAGGACATTCAGAAGCCATGTTATAAGCCCACAAAGGTGTAACTGGACTACTTCTTTAAAGTGACACCAGGCCCGGTGACCTTTGGGACATGGTTTGACCCCCTTAGGAAAGTGCTATCATCATGAAACGTTCAGATCACTTACAACTCAATAGATTCTACCTTCCTGTAACGTTTCAGCCTGACTGGACCTTGTTTTCACACAAATGGACCCAGAATGATGTGAAATTGTGCTTCGTGCAACATAATTCTGGGTGCCATTTACAAACCATAAGTGCCAATGACTCCATTCCTTTTTGTGGCTGTAGGGGCTGTTGATTGGAGTACACTAAAACAAGCCTGACCTCTCTAGGACATTCAGAAGCCAAGTTATAAGCCCACAAAGGTGTAACTGGACTACTTCTTTAAAGTGACACCAGGCCCGGTGACCTTTGGGACATGGTTTGACCCCCTATAGGAATGTGCGATCATCATGAAACGTTCATATCACTTACAACTCAATAGATTCTACCTTCTTGTAACGTTTCAGCCTGATTGGACCTTGTTTTCACACAAATCGACCAAGAATGATGTGAAATTGTGCTTCGTGCAACATAATTCTGGGTGCCATTTACAAACCATAAGTGCTAATGACTCCATTCTTTTTTGTGGTTGTAGGGGCTGTTGATTGGAGTACACTAAAACAAACCTGATCTCTCTAGGACATTCAGAAGCCAAGTTATAAGCCCACAAATGTGTAACTGGACTACTTCTTTAAAGTGACACCAGATCCGGTGACTTTTGGGACATGGTTTGACCCACTTAGGAATGTGCGATCATCATGAAACGTTCAGATCACTTACAACTCAATAGATTCTACCTTCTTGAAACGTTTCAGCCTGATTGGACCTTGTTTTCACACAAATGGACCCAGAATGATGTGAAATTGTGCTTCGTGCAACATAATTCTGGGTGCCATTTAAAAACCATAAGTGCTAATGACTCCATTTCTTTTTGAGGTAATGGGGCTGTTAATTGGAGTACTCTAAAACAAACCTGACCTCTCTAGGATATTCAGAAGCCAAGTTATAAGCCCACAAATGTGTAACTGGACTACTTCTTTAAAGTGACACCAGATCCGGTGACCTTTAGGACATGGTTTGACCCCCTTAGGAAAGTGCGATCATCATGAAACGTTCAGATCACTTACAACTCAATAGATTCTACCATCCTGTAACGTTTCAGCCTGATTGGACCTTCTTTTCACACAAATGAACCCAGAATGATGTGAAATTGTGCTTTGTGCAACATAATTCTGGGTGCCATTTAATAACCATAAGTGCTAATGACTCCATTCCTTTTTGGGGTAATGGGGGCTGTTAATTGGAGTACTCTAAAACAAACCTGACCTCTTTAGGATATTCAGAAGCCAAGTTATAAGCCCACAAAGGTTTAACTGGACTACTTCTTTAAAGTGACACCAGGCCCCGTGACCTTTGGGACATGGTTTGACCCCCTATAGGAATGTGCGATCATCATGAAACGTTCAGATCACTTACAACTCAACAGATTCTACCTTCTTGTAACGTTTCAGCCTGACTGGACCTTGTTTTCACACAAATGGACCCAGAATGATGTGAAATTGTGCTTCGTGCAACATAATTCTGGGTGCCATTTACAAACCATAAGTGCTAATGACTCCATTCCTTTTTGTGGTTGTAGGGGCTGTTGATTGGAGTACACTAAAACAAACCTGATCTCTCTAGGACATTCAGAAGCCAAGTTATAAGCCCACAAATGTGTAACTGGACTACTTCTTTAAATTGACAAGAGATCCGGTGACCTCTGGGACATGGTTTGACCCCCTTTGGAAAGTGCTATCATCATGAAACGTTCAGATCACTTACAACTCAATAGATTCTACCTTCCTGTAACGTTTCAGCCTGATTGGACCTTGTTTTCACACAAATGGACCCAGAATGATGTGAAATTGTGCTTCGTGCAACATAATTCTGGGTGCCATTTAAAAACCATAAGTGCTAATGACTCCATTCCTCTTTGTGGTTGTAGGGGCTGTTGATTGGAGTACACTAAAACAAACCTGATCTCTCTAGGACATTCTGAAGCCAAGTTATAAGCCCACAAATGTGTAACTGGACTACTTTTTTAAATTGACACCGATCCGGTGACCTTTGGGACATGGTTTTACCTCCTTAGGAAAGTGCTATCATCATGAAACGTTCAGATCACTTACAACTCAATAGATTCTACCTTCCTGTAACGTTTCAGCCTGATTGGACCTTGTTTTCACACAAATGAACCCAGAATGATGTGAAATTTTGCTTCGTGCCACATAATTCTGGGTGCCATTTACAAACCATGAGTGCCAACGACTCCATTCCTTTTTGTGGTTGTAGGGGCTGTTGATTGGAGTACACTAAAACAAACCTGATCTCACTAGGACATTCAGAAGCCAAGTTATAAGCCCACAAATGTGTAACTGGACTACTTCTTTAAATTGACACCGATCCGGTGACCTTTGGGACATGGTTTTACCCCCTTAGGAAAGTGCTATCATCATGAAACGTTCAGATCACTTACAACTCAATAGATTCTACCTTCCTGTAACGTTTCAGCCTGATTGGACCTTGTTTTCACACAAATGAACCCAGAATGATGTGAAATTGTGCTTCGTGCAACATAATTCTGGGTGCCATTTAAAAACCATAAGTGCTAATGACTAAATTCCTTTTTTGGGGTAATGGGGGCTGTTAATTGGAGTACTCTAAATTAAACCTGACCTCTCTAGGATATTCAGAAGCCAAGTTATGAGCCCACAAATGTGTAACTGGACTACTTCTTTAAAGTGACACCAGGCCCGGTGACCTTTGGGACATGGTTTGACCCCCTTAGGAAAGTGCTATCATCATGAAACGTTCAGATCACTTACAACTCAATAGATTCTACCTTCCTGTAACGTTTCAGCCTGATTGGACCTTGTTTTCACACAAATGGACCCAGAATGATGTGAAATTGTGCTTCGTGCAACATAATTCTGGGTGCCATTTACAAACCATAAGTGCCAATGACTCCATTCCTTTTTGTGGCTGTAGGGGCTGTTGATTGGAGTACACTAAAACAAGCCTGACCTCTCTAGGACATTCAGAAGCCAAGTTATAAGCCCACAAAGGTGTAACTGGACTACTTCTTTAAAGTGACACCAGGCCCGGTGACCTTTGGGACATGGTTTGACCCCCTATAGGAATGTGCGATCATCATGAAACGTTCATATCACTTACAACTCAATAGATTCTACCTTCTTGTAACGTTTCAGCCTGATTGGACCTTGTTTTCACACAAATCGACCAAGAATGATGTGAAATTGTGCTTCGTGCAACATAATTCTGGGTGCCATTTACAAACCATAAGTGCTAATGACTCCATTCTTTTTTGTGGTTGTAGGGGCTGTTGATTGGAGTACACTAAAACAAACCTGATCTCTCTAGGACATTCAGAAGCCAAGTTATAAGCCCACAAATGTGTAACTGGACTACTTCTTTAAAGTGACACCAGATCCGGTGACTTTTGGGACATGGTTTGACCCACTTAGGAATGTGCGGTCATCATGAAACGTTCAGATCACTTACAACTCAATAGATTCTACCTTCTTGAAACGTTTCAGCCTGATTGGACCTTGTTTTCACACAAATGGACCCAGAATGATGTGAAATTGTGCTTCGTGCAACATAATTCTGGGTGCCATTTAAAAACCATAAGTGCTAATGACTCCATTTCTTTTTGAGGTAATGGGGCTGTTAATTGGAGTACTCTAAAACAAACCTGACCTCTCTAGGATATTCAGAAGCCAAGTTATAAGCCCACAAATGTGTAACTGGACTACTTCTTTAAAGTGACACCAGATCCGGTGACCTTTAGGACATGGTTTGACCCCCTTAGGAAAGTGCGATCATCATGAAACGTTCAGATCACTTACAACTCAATAGATTCTACCATCCTGTAACGTTTCAGCCTGATTGGACCTTCTTTTCACACAAATGAACCCAGAATGATGTGAAATTGTGCTTTGTGCAACATAATTCTGGGTGCCATTTAATAACCATAAGTGCTAATGACTCCATTCCTTTTTGGGGTAATGGGGGCTGTTAATTGGAGTACTCTAAAACAAACCTGACCTCTTTAGGATATTCAGAAGCCAAGTTATAAGCCCACAAAGGTTTAACTGGACTACTTCTTTAAAGTGACACCAGGCCCCGTGACCTTTGGGACATGGTTTGACCCCCTATAGGAATGTGCGATCATCATGAAACGTTCAGATCACTTACAACTCAACAGATTCTACCTTCTTGTAACGTTTCAGCCTGACTGGACCTTGTTTTCACACAAATGGACCCAGAATGATGTGAAATTGTGCTTCGTGCAACATAATTCTGGGTGCCATTTACAAACCATAAGTGCTAATGACTCCATTCCTTTTTGTGGTTGTAGGGGCTGTTGATTGGAGTACACTAAAACAAACCTGATCTCTCTAGGACATTCAGAAGCCAAGTTATAAGCCCACAAATGTGTAACTGGACTACTTCTTTAAATTGACAAGAGATCCGGTGACCTCTGGGACATGGTTTGACCCCCTTTGGAAAGTGCTATCATCATGAAACGTTCAGATCACTTACAACTCAATAGATTCTACCTTCCTGTAACGTTTCAGCCTGATTGGACCTTGTTTTCACACAAATGGACCCAGAATGATGTGAAATTGTGCTTCGTGCAACATAATTCTGGGTGCCATTTAAAAACCATAAGTGCTAATGACTCCATTCCTTTTTGTGGTTGTAGGGGCTGTTGATTGGAGTACACTAAAACAAACCTGATCTCTCTAGGACATTCTGAAGCCAAGTTATAAGCCCACAAATGTGTAACTGGACTACTTTTTTAAATTGACACCGATCCGGTGACCTTTGGGACATGGTTTTACCTCCTTAGGAAAGTGCTATCATCATGAAACGTTCAGATCACTTACAACTCAATAGATTCTACCTTCCTGTAACGTTTCAGCCTGATTGGACCTTGTTTTCACACAAATGAACCCAGAATGATGTGAAATTTTGCTTCGTGCCACATAATTCTGGGTGCCATTTACAAACCATGAGTGCCAATGACTCCATTCCTTTTTGTGGTTGTAGGGGCTGTTGATTGGAGTACACTAAAACAAACCTGATCTCACTAGGACATTCAGAAGCCAAGTTATAAGCCCACAAATGTGTAACTGGACTACTTCTTTAAATTGACACCGATCCGGTGACCTTTGGGACATGGTTTTACCCCCTTAGGAAAGTGCTATCATCATGAAACGTTCAGATCACTTACAACTCAATAGATTCTACCTTCCTGTAACGTTTCAGCCTGATTGGACCTTGTTTTCACACAAATGAACCCAGAATGATGTGAAATTGTGCTTCGTGCAACATAATTCTGGGTGCCATTTAAAAACCATAAGTGCTAATGACTAAATCCCTTTTTGGGGTAATGGGGGCTGTTAATTGGAGTACTCTAAATTAAACCTGACCTCTCTAGGATATTCAGAAGCCAAGTTATGAGCCCACAAATGTGTAACTGGACTACTTCTTTAAAGTGACACCAGGCCCGGTGACCTTTGGGACATGGTTTGACCCCCTTAGGAAAGTGCTATCATCATGAAACGTTCAGATCACTTACAACTCAATAGATTCTACCTTCCTGTAACGTTTCAGCCTGATTGGACCTTGTTTTCACACAAATGGACCCAGAATGATGTGAAATTGTGCTTCGTGCAACATAATTCTGGGTGCCATTTACAAACCATAAGTGCCAATGACTCCATTCCTTTTTGTGGCTGTAGGGGCTGTTGATTGGAGTACACTAAAACAAGCCTGACCTCTCTAGGACATTCAGAAGCCAAGTTATAAGCCCACAAAGGTGTAACTGGACTACTTCTTTAAAGTGACACCAGGCCCGGTGACCTTTGGGACATGGTTTGACCCCCTATAGGAATGTGCGATCATCATGAAACGTTCATATCACTTACAACTCAATAGATTCTACCTTCTTGTAACGTTTCAGCCTGATTGGACCTTGTTTTCACACAAATCGACCAAGAATGATGTGAAATTGTGCTTCGTGCAACATAATTCTGGGTGCCATTTACAAACCATAAGTGCTAATGACTCCATTCTTTTTTGTGGTTGTAGGGGCTGTTGATTGGAGTACACTAAAACAAACCTGATCTCTCTAGGACATTCAGAAGCCAAGTTATAAGCCCACAAATGTGTAACTGGACTACTTCTTTAAAGTGACACCAGATCCAGTGACTTTTGGGACATGGTTTGACCCACTTAGGAATGTGCGATCATCATGAAACGTTCAGATCACTTACAACTCAATAGATTCTACCTTCTTGAAACGTTTCAGCCTGATTGGACCTTGTTTTCACACAAATGGACCCAGAATGATGTGAAATTGTGCTTCGTGCAACATAATTCTGGGTGCCATTTAAAAACCATAAGTGCTAATGACTCCATTTCTTTTTGAGGTAATGGGGCTGTTAATTGGAGTACTCTAAAACAAACCTGACCTCTCTAGGATATTCAGAAGCCAAGTTATAAGCCCACAAATGTGTAACTGGACTACTTCTTTAAAGTGACACCAGATCCGGTGACCTTTAGGACATGGTTTGACCCCTTTAGGAAAGTGCGATCATCATGAAACGTTCAGATCACTTACAACTCAATAGATTCTACCATCCTGTAACGTTTCAGCCTGATTGGACCTTCTTTTCACACAAATGAACCCAGAATGATGTGAAATTGTGCTTTGTGCAACATAATTCTGGGTGCCATTTAATAACCATAAGTGCTAATGACTCCATTCCTTTTTGGGGTAATGGGGGCTGTTAATTGGAGTACTCTAAAACAAACCTGACCTCTTTAGGATATTCAGAAGCCAAGTTATAAGCCCACAAAGGTTTAACTGGACTACTTCTTTAAAGTGACACCAGGCCCCGTGACCTTTGGGACATGGTTTGACCCCCTATAGGAATGTGCGATCATCATGAAATGTTCAGATCACTTACAATTCAACAGATTCTACCTTTTTGTAACGTTTCAGCCTGACTGGACCTTGTTTTCACACAAATGGACCCAGAATGATGTGAAATTGTGCTTCGTGCAACATAATTCTGGGTGCCATTTACAAACCATAAGTGCTAATGACTCCATTCCTTTTTGTGGTTGTAGGGGCTGTTGATTGGAGTACACTAAAACAAACCTGATCTCTCTAGGACATTCAGAAGCCAAGGTATAAGCCCACAAATGTGTAACTGGACTACTTCTTTAAAGTGACACCAGATCCAGTGACTTTTGGGACATGGTTTGACCCACTTAGGAATGTGCGATCATCATGAAACGTTCAGATCACTTACAACTCAATAGATTCTACCTTCTTGAAACGTTTCAGCCTGATTGGACCTTGTTTTCACACAAATGGACCCAGAATGATGTGAAATTGTGCTTCGTGCAACATAATTCTGGGTGCCATTTAAAAACCATAAGTGCTAATGACTCCATTTCTTTTTGAGGTAATGGGGCTGTTAATTGGAGTACTCTAAAACAAACCTGACCTCTCTAGGATATTCAGAAGCCAAGTTATAAGCCCACAAATGTGTAACTGGACTACTTCTTTAAAGTGACACCAGATCCGGTGACCTTTAGGACATGGTTTGACCCCTTTAGGAAAGTGCGATCATCATGAAACGTTCAGATCACTTACAACTCAATAGATTCTACCATCCTGTAACGTTTCAGCCTGATTGGACCTTCTTTTCACACAAATGAACCCAGAATGATGTGAAATTGTGCTTTGTGCAACATAATTCTGGGTGCCATTTAATAACCATAAGTGCTAATGACTCCATTCCTTTTTGGGGTAATGGGGGCTGTTAATTGGAGTACTCTAAAACAAACCTGACCTCTTTAGGATATTCAGAAGCCAAGTTATAAGCCCACAAAGGTTTAACTGGACTACTTCTTTAAAGTGACACCAGGCCCCGTGACCTTTGGGACATGGTTTGACCCCCTATAGGAATGTGCGATCATCATGAAACGTTCAGATCACTTACAATTCAACAGATTCTACCTTTTTGTAACGTTTCAGCCTGACTGGACCTTGTTTTCACACAAATGGACCCAGAATGATGTGAAATTGTGCTTCGTGCAACATAATTCTGGGTGCCATTTACAAACCATAAGTGCTAATGACTCCATTCCTTTTTGTGGTTGTAGGGGCTGTTGATTGGAGTACACTAAAACAAACCTGATCTCTCTAGGACATTCAGAAGCCAAGTTATAAGCCCACAAATGTGTAACTGGACTACTTCTTTAAATTGACAAGAGATCCGGTGACCTCTGGGACATGGTTTGACCCCCTTTGGAAAGTGCTATCATCATGAAACGTTCAGATCACTTACAACTCAATAGATTCTACCTTCCTGTAACGTTTCAGCCTGATTGGACCTTGTTTTCACACAAATGGACCCAGAATGATGTGAAATTGTGCTTCGTGCAACATAATTCTGGGTGCCATTTAAAAACCATAAGTGCTAATGACTCCATTCCTTTTTGTGGTTGTAGGGGCTGTTGATTGGAGTACACTAAAACAAACCTGATCTCTCTAGGACATTCTGAAGCCAAGTTATAAGCCCACAAATGTGTAACTGGACTACTTTTTTAAATTGACACCGATCCGGTGACCTTTGGGACATGGTTTTACCTCCTTAGGAAAGTGCTATCATCATGAAACGTTCAGATCACTTACAACTCAATAGATTCTACCTTCCTGTAACGTTTCAGCCTGATTGGACCTTGTTTTCACACAAATGAACCCAGAATGATGTGAAATTTTGCTTCGTGCCACATAATTCTGGGTGCCATTTACAAACCATGAGTGCCAATGACTCCATTCCTTTTTGTGGTTGTAGGGGCTGTTGATTGGAGTACACTAAAACAAACCTGATCTCACTAGGACATTCAGAAGCCAAGTTATAAGCCCACAAATGTGTAACTGGACTACTTCTTTAAATTGACACCGATCCGGTGACCTTTGGGACATGGTTTTAACCCCTTAGGAAAGTGCTATCATCATGAAACGTTCAGATCACTTACAACTCAATAGATTCTACCTTCCTGTAACGTTTCAGCCTGATTGGACCCTTTTTTCACACAAATGAACCCAGAATGATGTGAAATTGTGCTTCGTGCAACATAATTCTGGGTGCCATTTAAAAACCATAAGTGCTAATGACTCCATTCCTTTTTGGGGTAATGGGGGATGTTGATTGGAGTACACTAAAACAAGCCTGACCTCTCTAGGACATTCAGAAGCCAAGTTATAAGCCCACAAAGGTGTTACTGGACTACTTCTTTAAAGTGACACCAGGCCCGGTGCCCTTTGGGACATGGTTTTACCCCCTTAGGAAAGTGCTATCGTCATGAAACGTTCAGATCACTTACAACTCAATAGATTCTACCTTCCAGTAATGTTTCAGCCTGATTGGACCTTGTTTTCACACATATGAACCCAGAATGATGTGAAATTGTGCTTCGTACAACATAATTCTGGGTGCCATTTAAAAACCATAAGTGCTAATGACTCCATTCCTTTTTGTGGTTTTAGGGGCTGTTGATTGGAGTACACTAAAAAAAACCTGATCTCTCTGTGACATTCAGAAGCCAAGTTATAAGCCCACAAATGTGTAACTGGATTACTTTTTGAAATTGACCCCGATCCGGTGACCTTTGGGACATGGTTTTACCTCCTTAGGAAAGTGCTATCATCATGAAACGTTCAGATCACTTACAAATCAAAAGATTCTAACTTCCTGTAACGTTGCAGCCTGATTGGACCTTGTTTTCACACAAATGAACCCAGAATGATGTGAAATTGTGCTTCGTGCCACATAATTCTGGGTGCCATTTACAAACCATAAGTGCTAATGACTCCATTCCTTTTTGTGGTTGTAGGGGCTGTTGATTGGAGTACACTAAAACAAACCTGATCTCTCTAGGACATTCAGAAGTCAAGTTATAAGCCCACAAATGTGTAACTGGACTACTTCTTTAAATTGACACTGATCCGGTGACCTTTGGGACATGGTTTTACCCCCTTAGGAATGTGCTATCATCATGAAACGTTCAGATCACTTACAACTCAATAGATTCTACCTTCCTGTAATGTTTCAGCCTGATTGGACCTTGTTTTCACACAAATGAACCCAGAATGATGTGAAATTGTGCTTCGTGCAACATAATTCTGGGTGCCATTTAAAAACCATAAGTGCTAATGACTCCATTCCATTTTGGGGTAATGGGGGCTGTTAATTGGAGTACTCTAAATTAAACATGACCTCTCTAGGATATCCAGAAGCCATGTTATAAGCCCACAAAGGTGTAACTGGACTACTTATTTAAAGTGACACCAGGCCCGGTGACCTTTGGGACATGGTTTGACCCCCTTAGGAATGTGCAATCATCATGAAACGTTCAGATCCCTTACAACTCAATAGATTCTACCTTCTTGTAACGTTTCAGCCTGATTGGACCTTGTTTTCACACAAATGGACCCAGAATGATGTGAAATTGTGCTTCGTGCAACATAATTCTGGGTGCCATTTACAAACCATAAGTGCTAATGGCTTTATTCCTTTTTGTGGTTGTAGGGGCTGTTGATTGGAGTACACTAAAACAAACCTGACCTCTCTAGGATATTCAGAAGCCAAGTTATAAGCCCACAAAGGTGTAACTGGACTTATTCTTTAAAGTGAGACCAGGCCCGGTGACCTTTGGGACATGGTTTGACCCCCTATAGGAATGTGCGATCATCATGAAACGTTCAGATCACTTACAACTCAATAGATTCTACCTTCTTGTAACGTTTCAGCATGATTGGACATTGTTTTCACACAAATGAACCCAGAATGATGTGAAATTGTGCTTCGTGCAACATAATTCTGGGTGACATTTAAAAACCATGAGTGCTAATGACTCCATTCCTTTTTAGGGTAATGGTGGCTGTTAATTGGAGTACTCTCAAACAAACCTGACCTCTCTAGGATATTCAGAAGCCAAGTTATAAGCCCGCAAAGGTGTAACTTGACTACATCTTTAAAGTGACACCAGGTCCTGTGACCTTTGGGACATGGTTTGACCCCCTATAGGAATGTGCTATCATCATGAAACGTTCAGATCACTTACAACTCAATAGATTCTACCTTCCTGTAACGTTTCAGCCTGATTGGACCTTGTTTTCACACAAATGGACCCAGAATGATGTGAAATTGTGCTTTGTGCAACATAATTCTGGGTGCCATTTTAAAACCATAAGTGCTAATGACTCCATTCCTTTTTGTGGTTGTAGGGGCTGTTGATTGGAGTACACTAAAACAAACCTGATCTCTCTAGGACATTCAGAAGCCAAGTTATAAGCCCACAAATGTGTAACTGGACTACTTTTTTAAATTGACACCGATCCGGAGACCTTTGGGACATGGTTTTACCTCCTTAGGAAAGTGCTATCATCATGAAACGTTCAGATCACTTACAACTCAATAGATTCTACCTTCCTGTAACGTTTCAGCCTGATTGGACCTTGTTTTCACACAAATGAACCCAGAATGATGTGAAATTGTGCTTCGTGCCACATAATTCTGGGTGCCATTTACAAACCATGAGTGCTAATGACTCCATTCCTTTTTGTGGTTGTAGGGGCTGTTGATTGGAGTACACTAAAACAAACCTGATCTCTCTAGGACATTCAGAATCCAAGTTATAAGCCCACAAATGTGTAACTGGACTACTTCTTTAAATTGACACCGATCCGGTGACCTTTGGGACATGGTTTTACCTCCTTAGGAAAGTGCTATCATCATGAAACGTTCAGATCACTTACAACTCAATAGATTCTACCTTCCTGTAACGTTTCAGCCTGATTGGACCTTGTTTTCACACAAATGAACCCAGAATGATGTGAAATTGTGCTTCGTGCAACATAATTCTGGGTGCCATTTAAAAACCCATGAGTGCTAATGACTCCATTCCTTTTTGGGGTAATGGGGGCTGTTAATTGGAGTACTCTAAATTAAAACTGACCTCTCTAGGATATTCAGAAGCCAAGTTATAAGCCCACAAAGGTGTAACTGGACTACTTCTTTAAATTGACACCAGGCCCGGTGACCTTTGGGACATGGTTTGACCCCTTTAGGAATGTGCGATCATCATGAAACGTTCAGATCACTTACAACTCAATAGATTCTACCTTCTTCTAACGTTTCAGCCTGATTGGACCTTGTTTTCACACAAATGGACCCAGAATGATGTGAAATTGTGCTTCGTGCAACATAATTCTGGGTGCCATTTACAAACCATAAGTGCTAATGACTCCATTCCTTTTTGTGGTTGTAGGGGCTGTTGATTGGAGTACACTAAAACAAACTTGATCTCTCTAGGACATTCAGAAGCCAAGTTATAAGCCCACAAAGGTGTAACTGGACTACTTCTTTAAAGTGACACCAGGCCCGGTGACCTTTGGGACATGGTTTGACCCCCTATAGGAATGTGCGATCATCATGAAACGTTCATATCACTTACAACTCAATAGATTCTACCTTCTTGTAACGTTTCAGCCTGATTGGACCTTGTTTTCACACAAATGAACCCAGAATGATGTAAAATTGTGCTTCGTGCAACATAATTCTGGGTGCCATTTACAAACCATAAGTGCTAATGACTCCATTCTTTTTTGTGGTTGTAGGGGCTGTTGATTGGAGTACACTAAAACAAACCTGATCTCTCTAGGACATTCAGAAGCCAAGTTATAAGCCCACAAATGTGTAACTGGACTACTTCTTTAAAGTGACACCAGATCCGGTGACTTTTGGGACATGGTTTGACCCACTTAGGAATGTGAGATCATCATGAAACGTTCAGATCACTTACAACTCAATAGATTCTACCTTATTGAAACGTTTCAGCCTGATTGGACCTTGTTTTCACACAAATGGACCCAGAATGATGTGAAATTGTGCTTTGTGCAACATAATTCTGGGTGCCATTTAAAAACCATAAGTGCTAATGACTCCATTTCTTTTTGAGGTAATAGGGGCTGTTAATTGGAGTACTCTTAAACAAACCTGACCTCTCTAGGATATTCAGAAGCCAAGTTATAAGCTCACAAATATGTAACTGGACTACTTCTTTAAAGTGACACCAGATCCGGTGACCTTTAGGACATGGTTTGAACCCCTTAGGAAAGTGCGATCATCATGAAACGTTCAGATCACTTACAACTCAATAGATTCTACCATCCTGTAACGTTTCAGCCTGATTGGACCTTGTTTTCACACAAATGAACCCAGAATGATGTGAAATTGTGCTTCGTGCAACATAATTCTGGGTGCCATTTACAAACCATAAGTGCCAATGACTCCATTCCTTTTTGTGGCTGTAGGGGCTGTTGATAGGAGTACACTAAAACAAACCTGATCTCTCTAGGACATTCAGAAGCCAAGTTATAAGCCCACAAATGTGTAACTGGACTACTTCTTTAAATTGACACTGATCCGGTGACCTTTGGGACATGGTTTTACCCCCTTAGGAAAGTGCTATCATCATGAAACGTTCAGATCACTTACAACTCAATAGATTCTACCTTCCTGTAATGTTTCAGCCTGATTGGACCTTGTTTTCACACAAATGAACCCAGAATGATGTGAAATTGTGCTTCGTACAACATAATTCTGGGTGCCATTTAAAAACCATAAGTGCTAATGACTCCATTCCATTTTGGGGTAATGGGGGCTGTTAATTGGAGTACTCTAAATTAAACATGACCTCTCTAGGATATCCAGAAGCCATGTTATAAGCCCACAAA
This sequence comes from Nothobranchius furzeri, assembly GCF_043380555.1. NCBI lineage: Eukaryota > Metazoa > Chordata > Actinopteri > Cyprinodontiformes > Nothobranchiidae > Nothobranchius > Nothobranchius furzeri. The sequence goes on along the minus strand of NC_091747.1, from coordinate 16,006,951 downwards.
GGTGTAACTGGACTACTTATTTAAAGTGACACCAGGCCCGGTGACCTTTGGGACATGGTTTGACCCCCTTAGGAATGTGCAATCATCATGAAACGTTCAGATCCCTTACAACTCAATAGATTCTACCTTCTTGTAACGTTTCAGCCTGATTGGACCTTGTTTTCACACAAATGGACCCAGAATGATGTGAAATTGTGCTTCGTGCAACATAATTCTGGGTGCCATTTACAAACCATAAGTGCTAATGGCTTTATTCCTTTTTGTGGTTGTAGGGGCTGTTGATTGGAGTACACTAAAACAAACCTGACCTCTCTAGGATATTCAGAAGCCAAGTTATAAGCCCACAAAGGTGTAACTGGACTTATTCTTTAAAGTGAGACCAGGCCCGGTGACCTTTGGGACATGGTTTGACCCCCTATAGGAATGTGCGATCATCATGAAACGTTCAGATCACTTACAACTCAATAGATTCTACCTTCTTGTAACGTTTCAGCATGATTGGACATTGTTTTCACACAAATGAACTCAGAATGATGTGAAATTGTGCTTCGTGCAACATAATTCTGGGTGACATTTAAAAACCATAAGTGCTAATGACTCCATTCCTTTTTAGGGTAATGGTGGCTGTTATTTGGAGTACTCTCAAACAAACCTGACCTCTCTAGGATATTCAGAAGCCAAGTTATAAGCCCGCAAAGGTGTAACTGGACTACATCTTTAAAGTGACACCAGGTCCTGTGACCTTTGGGACATGGTTTGACCCCCTATAGGAATGTGCTATCATCATGAAACGTTCAGATCACTTACAACTCAATAGATTCTACCTTCCTGTAACGTTTCAGCCTGATTGGACCTTGTTTTCACACAAATGGACCCAGAATGATGTGAAATTGTGCTTTGTGCAACATAATTCTGGGTGCCATTTTAAAACCATAAGTGCTAATGACTCCATTCCTTTTTGTGGTTGTAGGGGCTGTTGATTGGAGTACACTAAAACAAACCTGATCTCTCTAGGACATTCAGAAGCCAAGTTATAAGCCCACAAATGTGTAACTGGACTACTTTTTTAAATTGACACCGATCCGGAGACCTTTGGGACATGGTTTTACCTCCTTAGGAAAGTGCTATCATCATGAAACGTTCAGATCACTTACAACTCAATAGATTCTACCTTCCTGTAACGTTTCAGCCTGATTGGACCTTGTTTTCACACAAATGAACCCAGAATGATGTGAAATTGTGCTTCGTGCCACATAATTCTGGGTGCCATTTACAAACCATGAGTGCTAATGACTCCATTCCTTTTTGTGGTTGTAGGGGCTGTTGATTGGAGTACACTAAAACAAACCTGATCTCTCTAGGACATTCAGAAGCCAAGTTATAAGCCCACAAATGTGTAACTGGACTACTTCTTTAAATTGACACCGATCCGGTGACCTTTGGGACATGGTTTTACCTCCTTAGGAAAGTGCTATCATCATGAAACGTTCAGATCACTTACAACTCAATAGATTCTACCTTCCTGTAACGTTTCAGCCTGATTGGACCTTGTTTTCACACAAATGAACCCAGAATGATGTGAAATTGTGCTTCGTGCAACATAATTCTGGGTGCCATTTAAAAACCCATAAGTGCTAATGACTCCATTCCTTTTTGGGGTAATGGGGGCTGTTAATTGGAGTACTCTAAATTAAAACTGACCTCTCTAGGATATTCAGAAGCCAAGTTATAAGCCCACAAAGGTGTAACTGGACTACTTCTTTAAAGTGACACCAGGCCCGGTGACCTTTGGGACATGGTTTGACCCCTTTAGGAATGTGCGATCATCATGAAACGTTCAGATCACTTACAACTCAATAGATTCTACCTTCTTCTAACGTTTCAGCCTGATTGGACCTTGTTTTCACACAAATGGACCCAGAATGATGTGAAATTGTGCTTCGTGCAACATAATTCTGGGTGCCATTTACAAACCATAAGTGCTAATGACTCCATTCCTTTTTGTGGTTGTAGGGGCTGTTGATTGGAGTACACTAAAACAAACTTGATCTCTCTAGGACATTCAGAAGCCAAGTTATAAGCCCACAAAGGTGTAACTGGACTACTTCTTTAAAGTGACACCAGGCCCGGTGACCTTTGGGACATGGTTTGACCCCCTATAGGAATGTGCGATCATCATGAAATGTTCATATCACTTACAACTCAATAGATTCTACCTTCTTGTAACGTTTCAGCCTGATTGGACCTTGTTTTCACACAAATCGACCCAGAATGATGTAAAATTGTGCTTCGTGCAACATAATTCTGGGTGCCATTTACAAACCATAAGTGCTAATGACTCCATTCTTTTTTGTGGTTGTAGGGGCTGTTGATTGGAGTACACTAAAACAAACCTGATCTCTCTAGGACATTCAGAAGCCAAGTTATAAGCCCACAAATGTGTAACTGGACTACTTCTTTAAAGTGACACCAGATCCGGTGACTTTTGGGACATGGTTTGACCCACTTAGGAATGTGAGATCATCATGAAACGTTCAGATCACTTACAACTCAATAGATTCTACCTTATTGAAACGTTTCAGCCTGATTGGACCTTGTTTTCACACAAATGGACCCAGAATGATGTGAAATTGTGCTTTGTGCAACATAATTCTGGGTGCCATTTAAAAACCATAAGTGCTAATGACTCCATTTCTTTTTGAGGTAATAGGGGCTGTTAATTGGAGTACTCTTAAACAAACCTGACCTCTCTAGGATATTCAGAAGCCAAGTTATAAGCTCACAAATATGTAACTGGACTACTTCTTTAAAGTGACACCAGATCCGGTGACCTTTAGGACATGGTTTGAACCCCTTAGGAAAGTGCGATCATCATGAAACGTTCAGATCACTTACAACTCAATAGATTCTACCATCCTGTAACGTTTCAGCCTGATTGGACCTTGTTTTCACACAAATGAACCCAGAATGATGTGAAATTGTGCTTTGTGCAACATAATTCTGGGTGCCATTTAAAAACCATAAGTGCTAATGACTCCATTCCTTTTTGTGGTAATGGGGGCTGTTGATTGGAGTAGTCTAAAACAAACCTGACCTCTTTAGGATATTCAGAAGCCAAGTTATAAGCCCACAAAGGTTTAACTGGACTACTTCTTTAAAGTGACACCAGGCCCGGTGACCTTTGGGACATGGTTTGACCCCCTATAGGAATGTGCGATCATCATGAAACGTTCAGATCACTTACAACTCAACAGATTCTACCTTCTTGTAACGTTTCAGCCTGACTGGACCTTGTTTTCACACAAATGGACCCAGAATGATGTGAAATTGTGCTTCGTGCAACATAGATCTGGGTGCCATTTAAAAACCATAAGTGCTAATGACTCCATTCCTTTTTGTGGTTGTAGGCGCTGTTGATTGGAGTACACTAAAACAAACCTGATCTCTCTAGGACATTGAGAAGCCAAGTTATAAGCCCACAAATGTGTAACTGGACTACTTCTTTAAATTGACAACAGATCCGGTGACCTCTGGGACATGGTTTGACCCCCTTAGGAAAGTGCTATCATCATGAAACGTTCAGATCACTTACAACTAAATAGATCCTACCTTCCTGTAACGTTTCAGCCTGATTGGACCTTGTTTTCACACAAATGGACCCAGAATGATGTGAAATTGTGCTTCGTGCAACATAATTCTGGGTGCCATTAAAAAACCATAAGTGCTAATGACTCCATTCCTTTTTGTGGCTGTAGGGGCTGTTGATTGGAGTACACTAAAACAAACCTGATCTCTCTAGGACATTCAGAAGCCAAGTTATAAGCCCACAAATATGTAACTGGACTACTTTTTTAAAATGACACCGATCCGGTGACCTTTGGGACATGGTTTTACCTCCTTAGGAAAGTGCTATCATCATGAAACGTTCAGATCACTTACAACTCAATAGATTCTACCTTCCTGTAACGTTTCAGCCTGATTGGACCTTGTTTTCACACAAATGAACCCAGAATGATGTGAAATTGTGCTTCGTGCCACATAATTCTGGGTGCCATTTACAAACCATGAGTGCTAATGACTCCATTCTTTTTTGTGGTTGTAGGGGCTGTTGATTGGAGTACACTAAAACAAACCTGATCTCTCTAGGACATTCAGAAGCCAAGTTATAAGCCCACGAATGTGTAACTGGACTACTTCTTTAAATTGACACCGATCCGGTGACCTTTGGGACATGGTTTGACCCCCTTAGGAAAGTGCTATCATCATGAAACGTTCAGATCACTTACAACTCAATAGATTCTACCTTCCTGTAACGTTTCAGCCTGATTGGACCTTGTTTTCACACAAATGAACCCAGAATGATGTGAAATTGTGCTTCGTGCAACATAATTCTGGGTGCCATTTAAAAACCATAAGTGCTAATGACTCCATTCCTTTTTGGGGTAATGGGGGCTGTTATTTGGAGTACTCTAAATTAAAACTGACCTCTCTAGGATATTCAGAAGCCAAGTTATAAGCCCACAAAGGTGTAACTGGACTACTTCTTTAAAGTGACACCAGGCCCGGTGACCTTTGGGACATGGTTTGACCCCCTTCGGAATGTGCGATCATCATGAAACGTTCAGATCACTTACAACTCAATAGATTCTACCTTCTTGTAACGTTTCAACCTGATTGGACCTTGTTTTCACACAAATGGACCCAGAATGATGTGAAATTGTGCTTCGTGCAACATAATTCTGGGTGCCATTTACAAACCATAAGTGCTTTTGACTCCATTCCTTTTTGTGGCTGTAGGGGCTGTTGATTGGAGTACACTAAAACAAGCCTGACCTCTCTAGGACATTCAGAAGCCAAGTTATAAGCCCACAAAGGTGTAACTGGACTACTTCTTTAAAGTGACACCAGGCCCGGTGACCTTTGGGACATGGTTTGACCCCCTATAGGAATGTGCGATCATCATGAAACGTTCAGATCACTTACAACTCAATAGATTCTACCTTCTTGTAACGTTTCAGCCTGAATGGACCTTGTTTTCACACAAATGGACCCAGAATGATGTGAAATTGTGCTTCGTGCAACATAATTCTGGGTGCCATTTAAAAACCATAAGTGTTAATGACTAAATTCCTTTTTGGGGTAATGGGGGCTGTTAATTGGAGAACTCTAAATTAAACCTGACCTCTCTAGGATATTCAGAAGCCAAGTTATAAGCCCACAAATGTGTAACTGGACTACTTCTTTAAAGTGACACCAGGCCCGGTGACCTTTGGGACATGGTTTGACCCCCTTAGGAAAGTGCTATCATCATGAAACGTTCAGATCACTTGCAACTCAATAGATTGTACCTTCCTGTAACGTTTCAGCCCGATTGGACCTTGTTTTCACACAAATGGACCCAGAATGATGTGAAATTGTGCTTCGTGCAACATAATTCTGGGTGCCATTTACAAACCATAAGTGCCAATAACTCCATTCCTTTTTGTGGCTGTAGGGGCTGTTGATTGGAGTACACCAAAACAAGCCTGACCTCTCTAGGACATTCAGAAGCCAAGTTATAAGCCCACAAAGGTGTAACTGGACTACTTCTTTAAAGTGACACCAGGCCCGGATACCTTTGGGACATGGTTTCACCCCCTATAGGAATGTGCGATCATCATGAAACGTTCAGATCACTTACAACTCAATAGATTCTACCTTCTTGTAACGTTTCGGCCTTAATGGACCATGTTTTCACACAAATGGACCCAGAATGATGTGAAATTGTGCTTCGTGCAACATAATTCTGGGTGCCATTTACAAACCATAAGTGCTAATGACTCCATTCCTTTTTGTGGTTGTAGGGGCTGTTGATTGGAGTACACCAAAACAAACCTGATCTCTCTAGGACATTCAGAAGCCAAGTTATAAGCCCACAATGGTGTAACTGGACTACTTCTTTAAAGTGACACCAGATCCGGTGACCTTTGGGACATAATTTGACCCCCTTAGGAATGTGCGATCATCATGAAACTTTCAGATCACTTACAACTCAATAGATTCTACCTTCTTGAAACGTTTCAGCCTGAGTGGACCTTGTTTTCACACAAATGGACCCAGAATGATGTGAAATTGTGCTTCGTGCAACATAATTCTGGGTGCCATTTAAAAACCATAAGTGCTAATGACTCCATTCCTTTTTGGGGTAATGGGGGCTGTTATTTGGAGTACTCTAAATTAAAACTGACCTCTCTAGGATATTCAGAAGCCAAGTTATAAGCCCACAAAGGTGTAACTGGACTACTTCTTTAAAGTGACACCAGGCCCGGTGACCTTTGGGACATGGTTTGACCCCCTTCGGAATGTGCGATCATCATGAAACGTTCAGATCACTTACAACTCAATAGATTCTACCTTCTTGTAACGTTTCAACCTGATTGGACCTTGTTTTCACACAAATGGACCCAGAATGATGTGAAATTGTGCTTCGTGCAACATAATTCTGGGTGCCATTTACAAACCATAAGTGCCAATAACTCCATTCCTTTTTGTGGCTGTAGGGGCTGTTGATTGGAGTACACCAAAACAAGCCTGACCTCTCTAGGACATTCAGAAGCCAAGTTATAAGCCCACAAAGGTGTAACTGGACTACTTCTTTAAAGTGACACCAGGCCCGGATACCTTTGGGACATGGTTTGACCCCCTATAGGAATGTGCGATCATCATGAAACGTTCAGATCACTTACAACTCAATAGATTCTACCTTCTTGTAACGTTTCGGCCTTAATGGACCTTGTTTTCACACAAATGGACCCAGAATGATGTGAAATTGTGCTTCGTGCAACATAATTCTGGGTGCCATTTACAAACCATAAGTGCTAATGACTCCATTCCTTTTTGTGGTTGTAGGGGCTGTTGATTGGAGTACACCAAAACAAACCTGATCTCTCTAGGACATTCAGAAGCCAAGTTATAAGCCCACAATGGTGTAACTGGACTACTTCTTTAAAGTGACACCAGATCCGGTGACCTTTGGGACATAATTTGACCCCCTTAGGAATGTGCGATCATCATGAAACTTTCAGATCACTTACAACTCAATAGATTCTACCTTCTTGAAACGTTTCAGCCTGAGTGGACCTTGTTTTCACACAAATGGACCCAGAATGATGTGAAATTGTGCTTCGTGCAACATAATTCTGGGTGCCATTTAAAAACCATAAGTGCTAATGACTCCATTCCTTTTTGGGGTAATGGGGGCTGTTATTTGGAGTACTCTAAATTAAAACTGACCTCTCTAGGATATTCAGAAGCCAAGTTATAAGCCCACAAAGGTGTAACTGGACTACTTCTTTAAAGTGACACCAGGCCCGGTGACCTTTGGGACATGGTTTGACCCCCTTCGGAATGTGCGATCATCATGAAACGTTCAGATCACTTACAACTCAATAGATTCTACCTTCTTGTAACGTTTAAACCTGATTGGACCTTGTTTTCACACAAATGGACCCAGAATGATGTGAAATTGTGCTTCGTGCAACATAATTCTGGGTGCCATTTACAAACCATAAGTGCTTTTGACTCCATTCCTTTTTGTGGCTGTAGGGGCTGTTGATTGGAGTACACTAAAACAAGCCTGACCTCTCTAGGACATTCAGAAGCCAAGTTATAAGCCCACAAAGGTGTAACTGGACTACTTCTTTAAAGTGACACCAGGCCCGGTGACCTTTGGGACATGGTTTGACCCCCTATAGGAATGTGCGATCATCATGAAACGTTCAGATCACTTACAACTCAATAGATTCTACCTTCTTGTAACGTTTCAGCCTGAATGGACCTTGTTTTCACACAAATGGACCCAGAATGATGTGAAATTGTGCTTCGTGCAACATAATTCTGGGTGCCATTTAAAAACCATAAGTGTTAATGACTAAATTCCTTTTTGGGGTAATGGGGGCTGTTAATTGGAGTACTCTAAATTAAACCTGACCTCTCTAGGATATTCAGAAGCCAAGTTATAAGCCCACAAATGTGTAACTGGACTACTTCTTTAAAGTGACACCAGGCCCGGTGACCTTTGGGACATGGTTTGACCCCCTTAGGAAAGTGCTATCATCATGAAACGTTCAGATCACTTGCAACTCAATAGATTGTACCTTCCTGTAACGTTTCAGCCCGATTGGACCTTGTTTTCACACAAATGGACCCAGAATGATGTGAAATTGTGCTTCGTGCAACATAATTCTGGGTGCCATTTACAAACCATAAGTGCCAATGACTCCATTCCTTTTTGTGGCTGTAGGGGCTGTTGATTGGAGTACACCAAAACAAGCCTGACCTCTCTAGGACATTCAGAAGCCAAGTTATAAGCCCACAAAGGTGTAACTGGACTACTTCTTTAAAGTGACACCAGGCCCGGATACCTTTGGGACATGGTTTGACCCCCTATAGGAATGTGCGATCATCATGAAACGTTCAGATCACTTACAACTCAATAGATTCTACCTTCTTGTAACGTTTCAGCCTTAATGGACCTTGTTTTCACACAAATGGACCCAGAATGATGTGAAATTGTGCTTCGTGCAACATAATTCTGGGTGCCATTTACAAACCATAAGTGCTAATGACTCCATTCCTTTTTGTGGTTGTAGGGGCTGTTGATTGGAGTACACCAAAACAAACCTGATCTCTCTAGGACATTCAGAAGCCAAGTTATAAGCCCACAATGGTGTAACTGGACTACTTCTTTAAAGTGACACCAGATCCGGTGACCTTTGGGACATAATTTGACCCCCTTAGGAATGTGCGATCATCATGAAACTTTCAGATCACTTACAACTCAATAGATTCTACCTTCTTGAAACGTTTCAGCCTGAGTGGACCTTGTTTTCACACAAATGGACCCAGAATGATGTGAAATTGTGCTTTGTGCAACATAATTCTGGGTGCCATTTAAAAACCATGAGTGCTAATGACTCCATTTCTTTTTGAGGTAATAGGGGCTGTTAATTGGAGTACTTTAAAACAAACCTGACCTCTCTAGGATATTCAGAAGCCAAGTTATAAGCTCACAAATATGTAACTGGACTACTTCTTTAAAGTGACACCAGATCCGGTGACCTTTAGGACATGGTTTGAACCCCTTAGGAAAGTGCGATCATCATGAAACGTTCAGATCACTTACAACTCAATAGATTCTACCATCCTGTAACGTTTCAGCCTGATTGGACCTTGTTTTCACACAAATGAACCCAGAATGATGTGAAATTGTGCTTTGTGCAACATAATTCTGGGTGCCATTTAAAAACCATAAGTGCTAATGACTCCATTCCTTTTTGTGGTAATGGGGGCTGTTGATTGGAGTACTCTAAAACAAACCTGACCTCTTTAGGATATTCAGAAGCCAAGTTATAAGCCCACAAAGGTTTAACTGGACTACTTCTTTAAAGTGACACCAGGCCCGGTGACTTTTGGGACATGGTTTGACCCACTTAGGAATGTGAGATCATCATGAAACGTTCAGATCACTTACAACTCAATAGATTCTACCTTATTGAAACGTTTCAGCCTGATTGGACCTTGTTTTCACACAAATGGACCCAGAATGATGTGAAATTGTGCTTTGTGCAACATAATTCTGGGTGCCATTTAAAAACCATAAGTGCTAATGACTCCATTCCTTTTTGTGGTTTTAGGGGCTGTTGATTGGAGTACACTAAAAAAAACCTGATCTCTCTGTGACATTCAGAAGCCAAGTTATAAGCCCACAAATGTGAAACTGGATTACTTTTTGAAATTGACCCCGATCCGGTGACCTTTGGGACATGGTTTTACCTCCTTAGGAAAGTGCTATCATCATGAAACGTTCAGATCACTTACAACTCAAAAGATTCTAACTTCCTGTAACGTTTCAGCCTGATTGGACCTTGTTTTCACACAAATGAACCCAGAATGATGTGAAATTGTGCTTCGTGCCACATAATTCTGGGTGCCATTTACAAACCATAAGTGCTAATGACTCCATTCCTTTTTGTGGTTGTAGGGGCTGTTGATTGGAGTACACTAAAACAAACCTGATCTCTCTAGGACATTCAGAAGCCAAGTTATAAGCCCACAAATGTGTAACTGGACTACTTCTTTAAATTGACACTGATCCGGTGACCTTTGGGACATGGTTTTTACCCCCTTAGGAAAGTGCTATCATCATGAAACGTTCAGATCACTTACAACTCAATAGATTCTACCTTCCTGTAATGTTTCAGCCTCATTGGACCTTGTTTTCACACAAATGAACCCAGAATGATGTGAAATTGTGCTTCGTGCAACATAATTCTGGGTGCCATTTAAAAACCATAAGTGCTAATGACTCCATTCCATTTTGGGGTAATGGGGGCTGTTAATTGGAGTACTCTAAATTAAACATGACCTCTCTAGGATATCCAGAAGCCATGTTATAAGCCCACAAAGGTGTAACTGGACTACTTATTTAAAGTGACACCAGGCCCGGAGACCTTTGGGACATGGTTTGACCCCCTTAGGAATGTGCAATCATCATGAAACGTTCAGATCCCTTACAACTCAATAGATTCTACCTTCTTGTAACGTTTCAGCCTGATTGGACCTTGTTTTCACACAAATGAACCCAGAATGATGTGAAATTGTGCTTCGTGCAACATAATTCTGGGTGCCATTTACAAACCATAAGTGCTAATGGCTTTATTCCTTTTTGTGGTTGTAGGGGCTGTTGATTGGAGTACACTAAAACAAACCTGACCTCTCTAGGATAGTCAGAAGCCAAGTTATAAGCCCACAAAGGTGTAACTGGACTTATTCTTTAAAGTGAGACCAGGCCCGGTGACCTTTGGGACATGGTTTGACCCCCTATAGGAATGTGCGATCATCATGAAACGTTCAGATCACTTAAAACTCAATAGATTCTACCTTCTTGTAACGTTTCAGCATGATTGGACATTGTTTTCACACAAATGAACCCAGAATGACGTGAAATTGTGCTTCGTGCAACATAATTCTGGGTGACATTTAAAAACCATAAGTGCTAATTACTCCATTCCTTTTTAGGGTAATGGTGGCTGTTAATTGGAGTACTCTCAAACAAACCTGACCTCTCTAGGATATTCAGAAGCCAAGTTATAAGCCCGCAAAGGTGTAACTGGACTACATCTTTAAAGTGACACCAGGTCCTGTGACCTTTGGGACATGGTTTGACCCCCTATAGGAATGTGCTATCATCATGAAACGTTCAGATCACTTACAACTCAATAGATTCTACCTTCCTGTAACGTTTCAGCCTGATTGGACCTTGTTTTCACACAAATGGACCCAGAATGATGTGAAATTGTGCTTTGTGCAACATAATTCTGGGTGCCATTTTAAAACCATAAGTGCTAATGACTCCATTCCTTTTTGTGGTTGTAGGGGCTGTTGATTGGAGTACACTAAAACAAACCTGATCTCTCTAGGACATTCAGAAGCCAAGTTATAAGCCCACAAATGTGTAACTGGACTACTTTTTTAAATTGACACCGATCCGGAGACCTTTGGGACATGGTTTTACCTCCTTAGGAAAGTGCTATCATCATGAAACGTTCAGATCACTTACAACTCAATAGATTCTACCTTCCTGTAACGTTTCAGCCTGATTGGACCTTGTTTTCACACAAATGAACCCAGAATGATGTGAAATTGTGCTTCGTGCCACATAATTCTGGGTGCCATTTACAAACCATGAGTGCTAATGACTCCATTCCTTTTTGTGGTTGTAGGGGCTGTTGATTGGAGTACACTAAAACAAACCTGATCTCTCTAGGACATTCAGAAGCCAAGTTATAAGCCCACAAATGTGTAACTGGACTACTTCTTTAAATTGACACCGATCCGGTGACCTTTGGGACATGGTTTTACCTCCTTAGGAAAGTGCTATCATCATGAAACGTTCAGATCACTTACAACTCAATAGATTCTACCTTCCTGTAACGTTTCAGCCTGATTGGACCTTGTTTTCACACAAATGAACCCAGAATGATGTGAAATTGTGCTTCGTGCAACATAATTCTGGGTGCCATTTAAAAACCCATAAGTGCTAATGACTCCATTCCTTTTTGGGGTAATGGGGGCTGTTAATTGGAGTACTCTAAATTAAAACTGACCTCTCTAGGATATTCAGAAGCCAAGTTATAAGCCCACAAAGGTGTAACTGGACTACTTCTTTAAAGTGACACCAGGCCCGGTGACCTTTGGGACATGGTTTGACCCCTTTAGGAATGTGCGATCATCATGAAACGTTCAGATCACTTACAACTCAATAGATTCTACCTTCTTCTAACGTTTCAGCCTGATTGGACCTTGTTTTCACACAAATGGACCCAGAATGATGTGAAATTGTGCTTCGTGCAACATAATTCTGGGTGCCATTTACAAACCATAAGTGCTAATGACTCCATTCCTTTTTGTGGTTGTAGGGGCTGTTGATTGGAGTACACTAAAACAAACTTGATCTCTCTAGGACATTCAGAAGCCAAGTTATAAGCCCACAAAGGTGTAACTGGACTACTTCTTTAAAGTGACACCAGGCCCGGTGACCTTTGGGACATGGTTTGACCCCCTATAGGAATGTGCGATCATCATGAAACGTTCATATCACTTACAACTCAATAGATTCTACCTTCTTGTAACGTTTCAGCCTGATTGGACCTTGTTTTCACACAAATCGACCCAGAATGATGTAAAATTGTGCTTCGTGCAACATAATTCTGGGTGCCATTTACAAACCATAAGTGCTAATGACTCCATTCTTTTTTGTGGTTGTAGGGGCTGTTGATTGGAGTACACTAAAACAAACCTGATCTCTCTAGGACATTCAGAAGCCAAGTTATAAGCCCACAAATGTGTAACTTGACTACTTCTTTAAAGTGACACCAGATCCGGTGACTTTTGGGACATGGTTTGACCCACTTAGGAATGTGAGATCATCATGAAACGTTCAGATCACTTACAACTCAATAGATTCTACCTTATTGAAACGTTTCAGCCTGATTGGACCTTGTTTTCACACAAATGGACCCAGAATGATGTGAAATTGTGCTTTGTGCAACATAATTCTGGGTGCCATTTAAAAACCATAAGTGCTAATGACTCCATTTCTTTTTGAGGTAATAGGGGCTGTTAATTGGAGTACTCTTAAACAAACCTGACCTCTCTAGGATATTCAGAAGCCAAGTTATAAGCTCACAAATATGTAACTGGACTACTTCTT